>NC_141697.1:911455483-912655483 GCF_964263255.1 Lissotriton vulgaris
GGAGCTGTATGGTGGGTGCCTCGGTGAAGCTGTGTGGTGGGTGCATCAGTGGAGCTGTGTGGTGGGTGCATCAGAGGAGCTGTGTGGTGGGTGCATTGGTGGAGCTGTGTGGTGGGTGCATTGGTGGAGCTGTTTGGTGGGTGCCTCGGTAGAGCTGTGTGCTGGGTGCATCGGTGGAGCTGTGTGGTGGGTGCTTTGGTGGAGCTGTGTGGTGGGTGCATCGGTGGAGCTGTGCGGTGGGTGCATCGGTGGAGCTGTGTGGTGGGTGCATCGGTGGAGCCGTGTCGGTGGAGCTGTGTGGTGGGTGCATCTGTGGAGCTGTGTGGTGGGTGTATCTGTTGGGCTGTGTGGTGGGTGCCTCTGTGGAGCTGTGTGGTGGGTGCATCGGTGGAGCTGTATGGTGGGTGCCTCGGTGGAGCTGTGTGGTGGGAGCATCGGTGGAGCTGTGTGGTGGGTGCATCAGTGGAGCTGTGTGGTAGGTGCATCAGTGGAGCTGTGTGGTGGGTGCATCGGTGGAGCTGTGTGGTGGGTGCCTTGGTGGAGCTGTATGGGGGGTGCCTCGGTGGAACTGTGTGGTGGGTGCATCGGTGGAGCTGTGTGGTGGGTGCATCGGTGGAGCTGTGTGGTGGGTGCATCAGTGGAGCTGTGTGGTGGGTGCATCGGTGGAGCTGTGTGGTGGGTGCCTCGGTGGAGCTGTGTGGTGGGTGCATCGGTGGAGCTGTGTGGTGGGTGCATCGGTGGAGCTGTGTAGGTGGAGCTGTGTGGTGGGTGCACCGGTGGAGCTGTGTCGGTGGAGCTGTGTGGTGGGTGCATCGGTGGAGCTGGATGGTGGGTGCATTGGTGGAGCTGTGTCGGTGGAGCTGTGTGGTGGCTGCATCGGTGGAGCTGTGTGGTGGGTGTCTCGGCTTGAGCTGTGTGGTGGGTGCCTCAGTGGAGCTGTGTGGTGGGTGCATCGGTGGAGCTGTGTAGGTGGAGCTGTGTGGTGGGTGCATCGGTGGAGCTGTGTGGTGGGTGCATTGGTGGAGCTGTGCGGTGGGTGCATCGGTGGAGCTGTGTGGTGGGTGCATTGGTGGAGCTGTGTGGTGGGTGCATCGGTGGAGCTGTGTGGTGGGTGCATTGGTGGAGCTGTGTGGTGGGTGCCTCAGTGGAGCTGTGTGGTGGGTGCATCGGTGGAGCTGTGTAGGTGGAGCTGTGTGGTGGGTGCATCGGTGGAGCTGTGTGGTGGGTGCATTGTTGGAGCTGTGCGGTGGGTGCATCGGTGGAGCTGTGTGGTGGGTGCATCGGTGGAGCTGTGTAGGTGGAGCTGTGTGGTGGGTGCATCGGTGGAGCTGTGTGGTGGGTGCATTGGTGGAGCTGTGTGGTGGGTGCATCGGTGGAGCTGTGTGGTGGGTGCCTCGGTGGAGCTCTGTGGTGGGTGCATCGGTGAAGCTGTGTGGTGGGTGCATCGGTGGAGCTTAGTGGGTGCATTGGTGGAGCTGTGTGGTGGGTGCATTGGTGGAGCTTAGTTGGAGCATCGGTGGAGCTGTGTGGTGGGTGCATCGGTTGAGCTGGGTGGTGGGTGCATCAGTTGAGCTGGGTGGTGGGTGCATCGGTGGAGCTGGGTGGTGGGTGCATCTGTGGAGCTGTGTGGTGGGTACATCTGTGGAGCTGTGTGGTGGGTGCATCTGTGGAGGTGTGTGGTGGGTGCATCTGTGGAGCTGTGTGGTGGGTGCATCTGTGGAGCTGTGTGGTGGGTGCATCGGTGTAGCTGTGTGGTGGGTGCATCGGTGGAGCTGTGTCGGTGGAGCTGTGTGGTGGGTGCATCGGTGAAGCTGTGTCGGTGGAGCTGTGTGGTGGGTGCATCGGTGGAGCTGTGTGGTGGGTGCATCGGTGGAGCTGTGTGGTGGGTGCATCGGTGGAGCTGTGTGGTGGGTGCATCGGTGGAGCTGTGTGGTGGCTGCATCGGTGGAGCTGTGTGGTGGGTGCATCGGTGGATCTGTGTGGTGGGTGCCTCGGTGGAGCTGTGTGGTGGGTGCCTCGGTGGAGCTGTGTAGGTGGAGCTGTGTGGTGGGTGCATTGGTGGAGCTGGGTGGTGGGTGCATCAGTGGAGCTGTGTGGTGGGTGCATCGGTGGAGCTGTGTGGTGGGTGCATTGGTGGAGCTGTGTGGTGGGTGCATCGGTGGAGCTTAGTTGGTGCATCGGTGGAGCTGTGTGGTGGGTGCATCGGTGGAGCTGTGTGGTGGGTGCATCGGTGGAGCTTAGTGGGTGCATTGGTGGAGCAGTTTGATGGGTGCATTGGTGGAGCTTAGTTGGAGCATCGGTGGAGCTGTGTGGTGGGTGCCTTGGTGGAGCTGTATGGTGGGTGCCTCGGTGGAGCTGTGTGGTGGGTGCATCTGTGGAGGTGTGTGGTGGGTGCATCTGTGGAGCTGTGTGGTGGGTGCATCTGTGGAGCTGTGTGGTGGGTGCATCGGTGTAGCTGTGTGGTGGGTGCATCGGTGGAGCTGTGTCGGTGGAGCTGTGTGGTGGGTGCATCGGTGAAGCTGTGTCGGTGGAGCTGTGTGTTGGCTGCATCGCTGAAGCTGTGTGGTGGGTGCATCGGTGGAGCTGTGTGGTGGCTGCATCGGTGGAGCTGTGTGGTGGGTGCATCGGTGGATCTGTGTGGTGGGTGCCTCGGTGGAGCTGTGTGGTGGGTGCCTCGGTGGAGCTGTGTAGGTGGAGCTGTGTGGTGGGTGCATTGGTGGAGCTGGGTGGTGGGTGCATCAGTGGAGCTGTGTGGTGGGTGCATCGGTGGAGCTGTGTGGTGGGTGCATTGGTGGAGCTATGTGGTGGGTGCATCGGTGGAGCTTAGTTGGTGCATCGGTGGAGCTGTGTGGTGGGTGCATCGGTGGAGCTGTGTGGTGGGTGCATCGGTGGAGCTTAGTGGGTGCATTGGTGGAGCAGTTTGATGGGTGCATTGGTGGAGCTTAGTTGGAGCATCGGTGGAGCTGTGTGGTGGGTGCCTTGGTGGAGCTGTATGGTGGGTGCCTCGGTGGAGCTGTGTGGTGGGTGCATCTGTGGAGGTGTGTGGTGGGTGCATCTGTGGAGCTGTGTGGTGGGTGCATCTGTGGAGCTGTGTGGTGGGTGCATCGGTGTAGCTGTGTGGTGGGTGCATCGGTGGAGCTGTGTCGGTGGAGCTGTGTGGTGGGTGCATCGGTGAAGCTGTGTCGGTGGAGCTGTGTGTTGGCTGCATCGCTGAAGCTGTGTGGTGGGTGCATCGGTGGAGCTGTGTGGTGGGTGCATCGGTGGAACTGTGTGGTGGGTGCATCGGTGGAGCTGTGTGGTGGGTGCATCGGTGGAGCTGTGTGGTGGCTGCATCGGTGGAGCTGTGTGGTGGGTGCATCGGTGGATCTGTGTGGTGGGTGCCTCGGTGGAGCTGTGTGGTGGGTGCCTCGGTGGAGCTGTGTAGGTGGAGCTGTGTGGTGGGTGCATTGGTGGGGCTGGGTGGTGGGTGCATCAGTGGAGCTGTGTGGTGGCTGCATCGGTGGAGCTGTGTGGTGGGTGCATTTGTGGAGCTGTGTGGTGGGTGCATCGGTGGAGCTTAGTTGGTGCATCGGTGGAGCTGCGTGGTGGGTGCATCATTGGAGCTGTGTGGTGGGTGCATCGGTGGAGCTTAGTGGGTGCATTGTTGGAGCTGTTTGATGGGTGCATTGGTGGAGCTTAGTTGGAGCATCGGTGGAGCTGTTTGGTGGGTGCCTTGGTGGAGCTGTATGGTGGGTGCCTCGGTGGAGCTGTGTGGTGGGTGCATCAGTGGAGCTGTGTGGTGGGTGCATCAGTGGAGCTGTGTGGTGGGTGCATTGGTGGAGCTGTGTGGTGGGTGCATTGGTGGAGCTGTTTGGTGGGTGCCTGGGTAGAGCTGTGTGCTGGGTGCATCGGTGGAGCTGTGTGGTGGGTGCCTTGGTGGAGCTGTGTGGTGGGTGCATCGGTGGAGCTGTGCGGTGGGTGCATCGGTGGAGCTGTGTGGTGGGTGCATCGGTGGAGCCGTGTCGGTGGAGCTGTGTGGTGGGTGCATCGGTGGAGCTGGGTGGTGGGTGCATCGGTGGAGCTGTGTCAGTGGAGCTGTGTGGTGGCTGCATTAGTGGAGCTGTGTGGTGGGTGCATCGGTGGAGCTTAGTGGGTGCATTGGTGGAGCTGTGTGGTGGGTGCATTGGTGGAGCTTAGTTGGAGCATCGGTGGAGCTGTTTGGTTGGTGCATCGGTGGAGCTGTGTGGTGGGTGCATCGCTGGAGCTGTGTGGTGGGTGCATCGGTAAAGCTGTGTGGTGGGTGCATCGGTGGAGCCGTGTGGTGGCTGCATCGGTGGAGCTGTGTGGTGGCTGCATCGGTGGAGCTGTGTGGTGGGTGCATCGGTGGAGCTGGGTGGTGGGTGCCTCGGTGGAGCTGTGTAGGTGGAGCTGTGTGGTGGGTGCATTGGTGGAGCTGGGTGGTGGGTGCATCAGTGGAGCTGTATGGTGGGTGCATCGGTGGAGCTGTGTAGGTGGAGCTGTGTGGTGGGAGCATCGGTGGAGCTGTGTGGTGGGTGCATTGTTGGAGCTGTGCGGTGGGTGCATCGGTGGAGCTGTGTGGTGGGTGCATCGTGGAGCTGTGTAGGTGGAGCTGTGTGGTGGGTGCATCGGTGGAGCTGTGTAGGTGGAGCTGTGTGGTGGGTGCATCGGTGGAGCTGTGTGGTGGGTGCATCGGTGGAGCTGTGTGGTGGGTGCATTGGTGGAGCTGTGTTGTGGGTGCCTCGGTGGAGCTGTGTGGTGGGTGCCTCGGTGAAGCTGTGTGGTGGGTGCATCGGTGGAGCTTAGTGGGTGCATTGGTGGAGCTGTGTGGTGGGTGCATTGGTGGAGCTTAGTTGGAGCATCGGTGGAGCTGTGTGGTGGGTGCATCGGTGGAGCTGGGTGTTGGGTGCATCAGTGGAGCTGGGTGGTGGGTGCATCAGTGGAGCTGGGTGGTGGGTGCATCTGTGGAGCTGTGTGGTGGGTGCATCTGTGGAGCTGGGTGGTGGGTGCATCTGTGGAGCTGTGTGGTGGGTGCATCTGTGGAGCTGTGTGGTGGGTGCATCTGTGGAGCTGTGTGGTGGGTGCATCTGTGGAGCTGTGTGGTGGGTGCATCGGTGGAGCTGTGAGGTGGGTGCATCGGTGGAGCTGTGTAGGTGGAGCTGTGTGGTGGGTGGCACTTTTTATAAATCATTAGTAAAAGAGATCAATGAAATTCAACTAAAACCCATATATAGCAGAAGAGGAGAAAGCTCTAGTAACGGGATTCAGGATGAATGTATTCCTTTGAAGCAAATCGCCAGCATGTGAAAGGTGTAAAATAGCAATCAGCATAAAACGAAAATGCCAGCAAAAGACTTTATAAAATTCTGTGTGGCCCTGATAAAATAATTAGAGCGTTTAATTATATCATGACCAACAATGGTTATTGTTTCAAGAGCAGCGTGCGAGATGGTTAGGCTACAATATAAACAAGCCCTCGGCATTGCTGTGGTGGGAAAGGGTGGCGGGGAGAGGCAAGAAGGGAAGAATAGGGGCCGGGAGCAGCAGCCTATGATGTGCCGGCTGGCCGGCCGTGCAGTGAATAATTAGGGGAGGAGAAATGCCGGCTGGGGGAAGCTTGAGATGCCTGAGGAGGCTAGTGGCTTTGATGTGCACGCGATTCGGGCACTGCAACAAATCGCCGAGCAGGCTAGCCCTAATAAACGCAAAGAGCTAAAAGAAAAAGTAATGTGGGCACAAGTGAAATTAGCAGAGCAACAAGAGCTTCAGTTGAGTCAAATAAACAATAATCAGAATCAAAGTGATGAAAGTGGGGGTAAGCCCAGGGGAAAATTCAATAGATAGGAAGCAAAGAAGAAGTTTCCTTGTCATGGGTGTGGCAAGTTGGGGCACTGGAAGAACGAGTGTAAGACTGTGCAAAATGGTAATATGCAAACTAATGATTTGAATCCACAGACGCAGAATGAGGTGCCACGGAAGCCACAGCAGCAGGTAATACAAAACCAGTTACCCCTACGCCAAATTATAGGAGCAAAGCACAACAGAGTGTAGACACCTCAAATTGGGAGGGAAGTGAAAAGAGAGACATAGCAACATCACAATTTCTCTTGAGTGACACGTTTTTCAGTGAGGACACCTACTGACGGTGCCAGAGAGGGGGGGACGAGGAGTGTGTACTTGGCGCCTCCTTGCCGGTAGATCAGTCAGGTCCATACATTGAAGGAAAGGTTGAAGGAAATTATGTCACCTTTCTGTTGGACACTGGTGCTACCCGCTCTACTGTGAGAACAGCAGACGTTCCAAACCTACCCCTCTCGGGAGAAGAGATCCAAGTAGTGGGCGTTTCTAATAAACAAATTAGTACCCCAGTTACAGAACCAATGGAAGTTAGAATAGGCAATTTTAAAGAAATGCATACATTTGTTGTATGTGATTCAAGTCCAGTAAATCTGTTGGGCCAAGACTTGTTGTGCAAAATGAATTGCACTATCTTTTGCTCACCAAGTGGTGTTGAAATTCAAACCCCAGACGAAGATGGAGTTTATATATTAATGTTAGCAAAAAAGGAAACTGAAAATAAAAAGTTGACTATAGATGACTTACCAGAAGAATTACGACAGACTAAAGATCCTAAAGTGTGGGATTTTACTGGAAAAGATGTAGGATTAATGGCAAATGTCGATCCAATAAAAGTGACAGGGAAGGAAGGAGCAGTTTACCCAAATACTCGACAGTACAAAATGAGCCCAGAAATAAAAGCAGGTGTTGTAGCAGAAATAAAACGGTTGGTTGAAACAGGCATTTTACAAGAAATAATGAGCAGTCCATGTAATTCGCCCATAATTGTAATAAAGAAACCGAGTGGCAAATACAGGGTCGTACAAGACCTCCGAAAGATTAATAAGATTGTTGTCCCATGCTGTCCAGTTGTGCCAAATCCTGCAGTGATTTTGTATCAGATACCGTGGGAAGCTGGATGGTTCACTGTGATCGATTTGTGTCACGCATTTTTCTCGATTCCATTACACCCAGGTAGCAAATTTCTTTTTTCTATTGAATTCGACAATCATGTGTATGTCTGGAATCACGTTCCTCAAGAGTATACAGAGAGTCCATCGATTTAAAAAAAAAAAGTTTTTATTAATAAACAAAAACAACAAACAACAACATTACACAAGGCAATAGTACGATAATGACGATCATGAGTCCATACAGAACGTTACTCCAAGCAGATATATGTACATAATACAATTGTAGTCTGATGCAGAGGGGGGGGCAGTGAGGAAACAGTGCGATGAACACAGTTAGTGAATAATACATGGAATGTCGTTCAGGGGGACAAGGAAACATCGGGAGTTAAGTCATGTGGGCAGTACATATATTTCCACGGTAGGCATTCCACTGTTACCAGACTCTGTTCCATGTTTTAGGTCTACCCCGTGCCAGATACACAGTTTTTTCCCTAAACATGCACCAAGCCACGTTTTCCTTCCATACCGATACTGTGGGCGACCTCTGGGAACCCAACAGCTGTGCGATGTCTCTCTTGGCTATCATATTACCAAGGGTCGCCCACCGGATCTGAGCAGCAGTGTAATCATTCGGTTCCCACACATTCAACAGGCAGCGCCTGGCTTCCGGCAGCAGTGACACACCAGTGACCCTTTCCATAACCGCATGCACTCTGGCCCAAAACTCAACCACCTCCGGGCATTCCCATAGAATGTGGAGGAAGGTACCAGTCATGCCACAACCACGCTTACACAACCCATCCAGAGAATAACCCATTCGAACCAGACTCGGACCAGTGACATATACACGGTGGAGGATCTTGAGCTGGACAAACCGAAGGCGGGCAGGTATGGCAACCTCCTTAGGCGAAGACAATGCGGATTGCCAGTCCTCGTCGTCCAGCTCCAACCCATCAGCAGTCCACACTGCCCTGAGACGCACAAGTAGGTCAGCTCGATTATTAATCAGCTTTTTATAAATCAATGAAATCGTGCTGTCAGGTACATAGCCGTCCAGTATACGGTCCTCGAGAGGGGAGGACACTGGAATATCAGTGCCCTCAGCAAAAACCGACAGCAAGGCATGGCTCACCTGCACATATCTGAAAAATTCCCTGTCTCCAAGCTCGTATTCCTTCCTCAACACGTCAAAGGTCTTAACATTTCCCTTGGACCAGAGGTCGCCCACTCTGCTGATGCCAATCATGTCCCATTTCTTAAAACCTTTCGTTCTCCACAAACTACCCAATCTTTCAGATGCATACAGTGGGGTTGCACGAGTCAATCTATCACACCATCCCAAAGCCGCATTCGCATCATGCCAAACCAGCACAGCAATTTTAGTGGGCCCAGTCAATGTCCTGTAAATCCCCTTGGAATAAAGCGCCCGGCTATAGTTCCCACCCAGTAAAAGGTGTTTGTCCATCTCAAAAGCCGGGGTAGGACCGAGTGCGTATGTTGCATGGTTGACCGCACTTAATTGAGAGGCCCAATAATAGCGCTTGATATCTGGGAGAGCGATGCCTCCATCGTACCAAGGGAGCGTGAGTTTGGAGAGAGCAATACGCGCACGCCCGTTCCAAACCAAACGCCTCTGCAAACTCTCTACTTCCCGAAAATAGCTCAAAGGAATGAGGTCAAAAGAGTGTTGAAGTGCATACAAAAATCTCGGCAGCCACATCATCTTGAAAAGGGCAGCACGCCCGAGCGGCGACAGTGGTAACTGACGCCAGCGTGTAACATCAAGCTTAAGCCTCTGGAGAGGGGGAAGCAGATTGCGCTCATAGCGAACAGCGGGATCCAAGGATACGTAAATCCCCAGATACCTGAAACCTGTCTCGGTTACATGAATCGGGAATCTACGAGGCAATGGAGGAAGACCTCCTGCCAGCACGTAGACACAAGATTTCGTCCAGTTGATAATGAGACCCGAGTTCTTCCCAAAGGAGGTCAATACTTCAAAAAGCACGTTAAGGGATTTCTGGGGGATGTGAGGTACAAAAGGATGTCATCCGCATAGAGCGAAATACGATCCTGAAAATCAGGGGTCCACCGAATGCCCTTTATTGAGGGCTCCCATCGGAGCCACGCGGCCAACGGCTCCAGCGCGAGGGCAAAAAGCAGGGGAGACAACGGGCAGCCCTGCCGAGTGCCTCGCCCGAGAGCAAAAGTGCCGGATACCTTTCCGTTGACCACCACCTGAGCCAGAGCCTTCTCGTAGAGAAGTTTCACCCAGGTGATGAATATCGGGCCAAATCCGAATTTAGCGAGAGCCGCCCAAAGATACGGCCAGTCTATTGTATCAAAGGCCATTGTGGCATCCAAGGAAGCCAAAATGGCCAGCTCAGAAAGAGTACCAGCCCTCGCGAGAACTCCATGAAGACGCCGAATGTTAAGGGCGGTATTGAGTCCATCGATTTTTAATCAGATTTTGAAAAAGTGCCATGAGTCCTTGGTACTGCCAGGGCAGTCAGTCCTAGACAAGTATATAGATGACCTATTGGTGGCGTCTAAAAATCGAAATGACTATGTTGTTGATACCATTGCCTTACTGAACCACTTAGGTGAAGGGGGGCATAAAGTGTCACCTGAAAAACTACAGTTTTGCACCACATCAGTAAAATATCTGGGGCACCAGATAGAAAGAGGTGTCAAAAGGGTTACCTCAGAGAGAATCAGAATAATCAGAAACATGAATTTACCCCAAACTCAGAAAGAGATCAGAATGTTCCTTGGAGTAGTAGGTTACTGCAGGCAATGGATTGTGGGATTTGCAGTCCTAGCAAAACCATTGATACAAATGACAAGAAAAGAGCAAAAGACCCAGTAGAATGAGATGATGAAAGCATGACTGCTTTTCTGAAATTACGAGAATGTCTGTGTACAGCTCCAGCATTAGGGATGCCTGACTATTCGAAAGAATTTGCACTATTCTGTGATACACAGGATAATTGTGCACTTTCTGTTTTGACCCAAACTCATGGTCTGATGAGACGACCTGTGGCATATTTTTCTTACACATTAGACCCAGTAGCATCTGCATTACCAGGTTGCCTGAAAGCAGTAGCTGCAACTTGCATGAGTCTTGAGCAAAGTGATTCAATCATTATGGGACATCCTGTAACAGTGTATGTTCCACATGCAGTCATGATATTATTGACCAGAGCAAAAACCCAGTACCTCACTCCTAGTCGGCTGACTAAGTATGAACGCATTCTTGTAGGTGCAGGAAATGTAGCCATTGCCAGCTGTAATATTTTGAACCCAGCAACATTGCTACCCAATTCACATTTTGCAGAAGTGAAAGGAGAAATCGAACATGATTGTATCGACTTGACTGAATACAGTACAAAACCACGCCCTGACATAAGAGAAGAGCCACTAATTGATTCTGAGTATGAGCTATTTGTAGATGGCTCATGCATGAGACATGAGGAAAGAGGTTTAAGTGCTGCCTATGCAGTGTGTACGTTGGGGGGTCCAATTGAAGCATCCTACTTACCTGGAGTCACACAAATAGCCGAATTGATTGCATTGACAAAAGCTTTCAAATTTGGGAAAAATTAGAAAGTAACCATATATACTGATAGCCAGTATGGTTACGGGGTTGTGCATGCCAATTATGGATGCAAAGGGAGTTTCTGACTTCTTCAGGTACTCCAATTAAAAATGGACATTATGTAAAAGACTTACTAGAAGCAATCCAACTGCCAAAAGAAGTGGCTGTGGTCAAGTGTGCTGCTTACAAATCTGGTAATGACAAAGTGACAGCTGGTAACCGATATGCTGACCAGGTAGTCCAACATTGTGCCAAATTTAAAATGGCTGTAAACAAGAAAATTGAAGTAGGTGAAAACAGCTGCCAACTTATGTTGCTTGAAGTTGTGAGAACATGGGAAGAAGTAAGAGACATCCAAAATGAAGCAGAACCAAAGGAAAAGGAAGAGTGGAGAAAGATAGGTTGTCAGAGAAGGGTTGAAGATGGTGTCATTGTTTACCTTGATGGTAGGCCTGTGTTACCAGACTGTATGCTTGCTCCTATGGCTAGGATGTTCCATGGAGATTCCCACCTGGGAAGAGACGCTATGATTAGATTGTTCAGACAGAGTTGATTCAATGCGAAATTCAGGAATATAGCAGAAGCACTTTGCCAAAGATGTTTAATTTGTCAACAGATGAATCCTGGAAAGAAAACTGTAGTGCTACCAGGAAAGATTGGAAAAGCAGAGGGTCCCTTCATACGATTACAGATTGATTTCATTCAGTTACCCCCTTGTCGAGGACTAAAATACATTCTCGTCATTGTCTGCCTGTTTTCAAAATGGGTAGAAGCTTACCCTACACGTAGGAATGATAGCATCACTGTAGCCAAACTCTTACTCAGAGAGCTTATACCACGTTTCGGTTTTCCAGTAACAATTGAATCAGACCGAGGCTGTCATTTTAATAATGAAATAATTGGCCTAATCTGTGAAGCATTCAATGTTAAACAAAAACTGCACTGGGCATACCACCCAGAGGCTTCTGGAGTGGTAGAACAACTGAATGGCACAATCAAGTCAAGATTGAGAAAGATGTATGAGTCTACCCGACTAGAGTGGCCAGATGCTTTACCTCTTGTTCTGATGGGACTCAGAAGTATTCCAGATCGGAACACAGGCTTGAGTCCTCATGAAATACGAATGGGAAGAGCAATGAGGCAAGCATGGGTGCCAGGACACAAGTTGATAAATATATCTGATGACTTGGTACTGGAGTACTGCAAAGAACTGGCTGACCAAGTGCATTCTATCTCTCACCAGGTTGGGGAAGACGCTGTCGCCAGACAAGCCACTCCAGCACATGACCTGAACCCAGGTGACTGGGTAGTACTAAAGAAACACACTCGAAAATCTTGCCTTGCACCGAGGTGGGAAAAACCACGTCAAGTGATTTTAGTTCCTACCACAGCTGTAAAGTGCGAAGGAGTTCCACACTGGATCCATGCCAGTCATACAAAAAGAGTGACTGAACCTGATGAAACTGAAGCTGAAGGTTGTGCAGTTGAAGGGTCTCAAGATATCGATCCTGAAGTAGCTGAAGAAGATCATCCAAGCACCAGTCAAGATGATTGGATTCCAGTAGTTGAGATACCTGCAGAATATGTGAGAACCAGAAGTCAAACTTATTTAGACAGCCAGATTGATAGTGAGGACGAGAGAGGAATAGAAGAAGGTACTCAGATCATAGAAATACAAGTCAAAAGTGATTCTGAGGAGGATCAGATAGGGACAGATCAAAATACTCAGATAATTGACACCCCACTGAGAACTCCAGTGGCTGAAGAGGGACAGACAGATACTAGGGCGAAAGCTCAGGCGGAAGAAAATCAAGAGTTCGAAGAGCCCTAGCAGGACCAGATAGGTGTAGAAAAAGGTGTTCAGGAAGAAGAAGGTTAATCAAAACAAAGTCAAAGCCAAATTCTACAAATACCTGAACAAGGCCAGATTAGTAACCAGGCAGAAGAAACTGTAATAAGACCTGGACCTAGTCAGATAGAGAGGGATACAGAAGACAGCATTGAAATAGATGTGCCACAACTGAATGAAAATAAGAGAACATTGGAAGAAGGCCAAAGCACAGTGTCAGCTAAAAGACTTAGAAAAGGAGACAAATGGCCTAGGTTTGTCAAAAGACTGAAATTCCGTTTAAAGACCATAAATGAAGAACCTGAGCAAGTGAATGAGATAGCAAGCCAAACTGAACAGTCTGTAATACAACCAAGAAGGAGAAGTCCACGACTGAAAAGGCTGAATAATAAATTCAGAGGCCCTGAATGGACTTACATCGTTCTTGAAGATTTTGAAAATCTAGAGCTAAGTGATGAAAGTGATGATGAATTGATTGCTGATCAGACAGACGGAGAAGTGAGACCCACTTGAAATTTGCACAGGGTAAAAAGACTGTGTAAAAGCTACAAAGAGGGGTTAAATCTCCTTAGTCAGAAATGGCTGATCGTAATGTTAATGGAAGACCAAAAAGAAACTGTCTAAAAACATGCTGTAGAATATGCACATGTAGTATAGCGATAGTACTCATAGTATGGTTAGGACTGACAATAGCTATTCCTTACATAATGAGTAGAGACATAAAGAATGATACTAATGAGCTACAAACGGTAGATATACCTAGAAGAATAGATACACAAGAAAAGGAACTTAGCATTAAACAGAAGTTAGATTTAGAAGCATCAGATGAGGAAGGACTACATTATACTGGAATTAGTAACAGAACTCACTTAAATGTATTTGCAAACTTACTAGTACACTATGTAAAAGCTAGGGAAATAGAAGATTGCTATGTTTGTATGAAGTTACCTACTTCAGTAGCCAACGGTGTTACCTACCACAATTTACCACTAACATATGGGATTTCATGTAGTGTTTTAGCAAGTTTATTCTATAGGAAAGGACCTTTGCAGTATTACTATTCAACTTCAGATGTGATATTTTCTAAACTTCCTATACGTAGTAACCTGAATCCTGTACATACTAAGAGTGATGTAACAAGTTATATGGGTGAATACTTTCTAACTATAGGTACAATAGATATGGCTGAAGCACACAAGAATAATTTAACATGTTTATTACAAGAAAAGGAGAAAATATTTTTGAATATGGTAGAGAAAAGAAGAGAGAGTTTCCAAAGAAAAGCAAATGATAAGAATCATAAAATTCCTAAATGGGCTAAAAATATAGGGTCCACCCCAAATGGCAGCACTCATGCTGCTATGTTGCTGGATTTCGAAAAGAAGGGGAAGCTCTGTCTCCATAGGGAAAGAACTAGTTACTACAATGATATATTCATTGGTTCCAGTGAATGCGAACACAATTACAAGGTAATTGGGGGTTGGGGTTTCAAAGATGGAACTGAACCTGTGTTTACTGGAATTTATTTTATATGCGGAAACAAGGCTAATTGCAAATTGCCAGATCATTGATATGGGAGATGTTATTTTGGAATAGTCTTCCCAAAAATATATCATGTAAATAAAATCACTGGAAGCAATTAAGAAACTAATGGATTAATACGTAGCAAAAGAGCTAGTTTTGGATAAATAGTAGGTGATATATTTAGTGCATTGATTCCTACAGTGGGAGTGGCTCTGAATATGCATAGAATGTGCAAATTGTCAACAGTAGTGGATCGGTTATCAACTGACACTGCTGGAGGGTTCTTGATGGTCAATACCGAATTGGTTGCGATCAGATCAATGGTTTTACAAAATTGACTTGATCTTGATACATTATTAGCAAAAGAGGGTGGAGTCTGTAGAATGTTGAAAGCGCAACATTGTTTGAGCGTTAAATCTGGTTCCCCAAGAGACCCTGCTCCACCCAAAGTGATGGGGGCCAGCTTGGACATCCTTGACCCATACATCAGGCACGTATTAACCATCTCATTTACACAGCACAAGCTTCCTGACAGCTGGAAGCGAGCGGTGGTCCTCCCTATCAGGAAAAAAACGAATATTAGCCTGGACACATTAGAAAATCTGCGGCCGATTTCTCTTTTGCAATATTTGGCCAAAGTGGCGGAGAAGGTGGTTAATCATCAATTGGTGGCTCATTTGGAAGCTGCCTGTCTCCTTCACCCTTCACAGTCCGGATTTCGGGTAGGCCATTCCACAGAGACGGCGTTACTTCGCGCAACGGAAACCCTTAGACAAGGGGCCGACGCGGGACACACCATGGCACTGATCATGCTTGATCTCAGTGCCGCGTTTGACACTGTGGCACATTACACCTTGCTACAGTGTCTGAACAAGGGCGGCGTCTCTGGTGCTGCCCTGAAATGGCTAAAATCTTTTTTAATTGGGCACAGTTTCCAGGTTAGGCAGGGTGTACACTACTCCGAAGATATGAGATTGGAGAAGGGAGTCCTCCAGGACTTTGCCCTTAGTCCCTCCCTGTTCAATCTTTACATATCGCCGTTGGTGGAGATTGTGCAGAGCTTCGGAGTAGATGTAGTTTCTTATGCTGATGATACCCAGCTATTGATTTCTCTATCACAGGCACCTGGAGGGGCGGCTTCCAATTTCAGAGCCTGCATGCAGGAGCTTGCCTCCTGGATGGATAAGAACTGCCTGAAACTGAATGGAAGCAAGACGGAGGTGCTTGTGGTGGGAGGTAACAACTCTAGCTTGACTTCGGAATGGTGGCCTCCGAGTTTGGGTCCCACCCCCACCCCCTGCACTGAGGCAAAAAATCTGGGGATTTGGGTGGATCCTACTCTCTCGTATGAGAGTCACATTCGATGAGTTGTGGGGAAATGTTTTGGCGTATTAACTAAACTACGTAAAATGCTGGATCTTCTCCCATTAGGGGCTAGGAAGACGTTGAAACACGCATTAATCACGTCTCGCCTAGATTATGGGAATGTACTTTACCTGGGGGCCACAGCAAAGGGCCTTGGTAGACTGCAAGTTCTACAAAATGCCGCCGCTAGGCTGACTCTTATGCAGCCCAGGCGAGCGCCTTCAAAAAAGGCACTTGACTTGTTGCATTGGCTCCCTGTCAAGGAAAGAGTACTGTTTAAAACGCTGGTTATATGCCACCGGGATTGTCTATGACAAGGGCCCGGCATATTTAACTGATTTAGTCACCAAGTATGCTCCTAGTAGATGTCTCAGATCCAGCGGGATGGGGCAGCTGGCTATTCCAAAAATAAAGAAGGCTAAGATGGGTGGCCGTTCCTTCCAGTGTCTAGCGACTCGGAACTGGAACAGACTCCTGATTCCTCTGAGGTTGGAGTGTTTTGAAACCAAGTTCCGAAAGCTGTTGAAGTCCCACCTGTTTGTAGCTTAGTCTATGGCACTTGCTGTCGCTTTTGATTGCCTCTCTCACTTAGCGCGGGGACACGCCGAGATTGTGTAACCATGCGCTTTATAAATTGTTTTATTATTATTATTGTTGCACTTACATACCTCTCACTGTTCTGAAAACGTTTCGTGAGAGAGCCAGGAGACATATTGGTCCCGGCTTTTAAAGATATCATAAAAAGACGTTTGTTTCTACCGCTTCGCGGGTAACCATCAACACTCTAAGTGGATTTACAAACTCTTCGTTATACACAGTGTTTGAGTTTTGGGTGAGGCTGAAAATTTGAAGTTCCCACCGTTTAGGCTGCAACTGATGTGCTTGGGACTGGGGACCAACATCCTCTGTTTAGAGGGAGACTGCTCCGATCCCTTATTTGATTCATTGTTCTGCCTATGTACTACGAGTGGACATAAGGGCAACGCTTCAGGAGAGATTGTTTTCCTCCAATAACCCACGAACGAACTTGATAAACCGTGGGGAGAACTACCAAAAAAACCTATTGTTAGCCTGAGGAAGGTGGAAAGTATCACATGCCACCAAAACGCGTCGCTTTTTTGATGTTATCTCAATGGTTTTGGTTTATGTAACTGAGCAGAATTAAGGGGCCGATTATGATGGCGGACGGACCTGAGTCCGTCCGCCACCATAGAGTAGGAGGGAACCTCCGCATGGACTGCGGAGTTCCCTCCTGTGCAATTAGGATGTGACCGCCACCCTGGCGGTCACATCCTCTATTTTTACCATTGCGGCGGGTGCAGCTTCAAGCTGCATCCCCGCAATGGTAAAAATGCATACATTGCATTTGTATGCAGAAAGCAGCAGGCACCGCGCGGTGCCTGCCGATTTCTGCATACAAATGCAGGGGGGTACCATAGGTACCCCCCATGTGCACCCCCACCCCCCTTCACCCAGGGGGCCCGCAATGGACCCCCGCAGTGAAGTTACACATGCTTTTCCATGGCGGAAAACCCGCCGCGGAAAAGCATTTTAAACAGCCCATCCTAATACGGCTGACGGTGTCTGAGAGACACCGTCACCATATAAGAGCTTTTCCGCCGCGGTTGTAAGCCAACCGCGGGGGAAAAGCTGCTGACGGAAACCAGGACCCACCAGCCATCCTGATGTGGCGGTGGGTCTTTGGTGGGTCCGCTACGGTTTTTCCGCATCCTCCGGGCCGGCGGTGGCTTCCGCCGGCCCGGAGGATGCGGAAAAACCGCAATCGTAATAGGCCCCTAAGTTTGGTTTGTTTTCTATATAAGGGACAACGTGATTTAAAGCAACATCTGTCAGCACGCTTTGTGCAGTAGACAAGGACAATCATATATATGAGATATAATGTCAAGCCTTTACATGAGAGCGGCGTCTAATAGTGCTCCTTGTTTTTAATTACATGAATTTTGATATATTTGTTTTTTATTGTGCAAATTTTGTGTGTAATTTTTACATGTGTTTCTCCTTAATGCATTTGTTTTTAATATCCCCGAACAAATAAATATGCTTTTACTTTTTATATAAAGACACTTTTCTGTGCGTGTTATTACATTTATGAAGGTATTTTTGTGGACACAGCAATCTTATTAATTAAGTACAATACAAATTTAATCATTGGCTACTCTTTGGACATTGTGCCCTTGGGCCCTTATAGGTGCTATTTTGAGTATGGTATGAGCGGTGTTTGACTACTAAGGTGAGTGATTGTTGGTATGCATCTAAAAGAGAAAACAAAGAGATCTTTTGTTTTAAGTTCTGGTACTAGGCGTCCTTCCCTTTGGTGTATGTGGACCCCTCTCTTATATTTGTGGCACTTACATACCTGACAAGAGTGTTGAAATTAAAGTGTATGTAAGACATATTAAACATTTGGAAAAATAGCTCAAACCACTGGAGGTTGATAGTGCATGGAAGAGACTGACTGATGTTCTCTCCTCAATAGGTAGTTGGATTTCTAACGTAGGGAAATGTTTTGTAGGTAGAATACTGATGCCAATGGTGGGAATAGGCCTACTGATTTTAGGGTTAATAATTTGTTGCAAATGTCGTAAACATAGAAAGAGATACACAGTAAATGAAAGAGGGAAAAAAAGAAACTGCAATGAAATAGAACTTGAAGAATTAAATGGCAAAAATTACAAGAAAATGAAAACTTTCCATCTAAATAATGAGAAAAATCCTAGAAGAAAGATTGAAGCAATTGAGTTGGGTGAATTGTGAAAAGTTGGCATCTGTTTTATTAATTGGTGATGATATAAAATATCATCAAAGAGGGGATTGATGGAGCAAGGATTCACACTTAATGCGACTTGCTTGTACTCAGCCCTCTCGACATAACGTTAATAAATTAATCAACAAGTTCGTATTACTAATATTGCATTACATACCATACGAGGGAAGCTTGCATATGTGCTTTTACTAACCGTAATCCGCTTGCATTAATATGTCCGCTGCTACGCGGGATTTTCTACTGCGCATGCGTCTGTCATACTCACGTGACATGATGTACTCTTTGTTTTGGAGGGAATCTTTCGCTTCTGCCAATTAGAATTAAAATGGCTGCTATGTGTTACAGCATGCATGAAGCTTGCACTGCTGCTTTTGCTAAGCTGTTCGTTCTGCTTAACCTTAATACAATAGTTAAAAATAAATGAATGGGAATAGAGTAGAGATAAGTGGTATACAGTGCATTCATTTATTCTGTGTTCTCAAACTGTTTCTTTTCTATTTTTTCCACTTAAAACATTTGGGCCTGACGAGAACCCACTGCATCCATTTTGAACATGGGCACAAGAAACTAAGGGACCCTTCAGAAATGACATTGAATGATTGCCAAAGAACAGTCTCATCCAAGATGTGCCTGGGAAGCTAGCCTTTTACCCTGTCGTAGGAAGCTCATTCGTACAATGTTAATACAATGTATTTACTAAGAGAACATTCATTGTTGGGTGGAATAAAGAGGTCATGTGAAAATAAATTGATGGGAGGGAACAATAATTTAAATATGACACGCAGAAAGTTTCATTTTGGTATGGTGTGACGACCTCTCTTCATTCCTTGCCCAATCAAATTTGGGAGTCTCTACACTTGCAACATTGGGGGGTGGTACACTGACCTGGAAAACAGTATAACTAGGGTAGGCTTAGCTAGTTAATTGTCCGACTTGTCCGAATAGCTGACCTGTCACTGACCCAACGCACTCAATAGGTGACCAAGAGCAGAGGGCTGTGGAGCACTCTGTCAGAAGAATCGATAACCCAATCGGGGTTCTGGGAAGCTGAAGTGCTGGCGAAGCTCTTTGTCGGGGAAATCGATAACCCAATCGGGGTTATGGCTGTTAGCTGCAGAGAGGGAGTAGCGCAGGCGTTGAAACTAAACTGCCGGTGCCAGTCTTAACCTTTGGTGGTCCTGTCCTGATCCAATTTGGTTTTACCTGTCCTGATTCTGATCTGCACCTGCTAGCCTACTGGCCACTGCAACGTTCGGGGTCCTGTCCTCTAAACTGACCTGTGGCTAGGGTTAGTTCTTCACACCATTCCTAGGTAAATATACATTTATGTGGGTTTGTCATTAATTGTTTCCTTCTCTTCCCCTCCCTAAATGTTACATATTTGATAATAGTGCTTGCATATCGATGTTCCTTTTTCTCTTTACCCTTCCTATTGATAAAGTTTGACATATGTTCTTTTTTCCCCCTCCCTTTTGTTAAATGCTTTGACGTTTTGATCGTATTTTATGTTCCCTTTCTTTACCTTCCCTATTGCTAAATGATCAAAATTAGTTAATACATCTTTTGCATAGTTATATTGTGATTCTGATCTTCATTATTGAAAGTCTTTTAGGGTTTAATCTTTGGATCATGACCATTTAAGAAACTTAGATAAAGAATTTAAAACTTCCAGAGTTTGTGGTTATTATATGAGTGCAAATGTTATTATTCATATTATGCTAACACCCTTGATCCCTTGGAACTTTAGGTACTGGTGACCTGGATTGGTAAGTCAAGGTATAGATAGATTAAAAGTCCTAATGTTTAAAATACACTGGTAGTGTCATATGGTTACTACGTTTCTATATATTGTGTTAAGTTAGCACAAGCTTATTAAATGTTTAAACGCAATATTTTCTTTCAGCTTGAGTTTGCACACGACACCTAATTGTTATTGTAGCTTTCAACCTAGACGAAAGATGTGATTTATTTGAGAATAATATGTTATTGTTCTAGTATCAGTCGTGCTTGGTACACTTGGTACAACTGTCTGCACACCGAGAACTGCACGCTCTAAGAATAACCTAACACAAGGTTGCTGAAGGCCTGATCCTCGTACCACGTTAGACATAACACAAATAATGTTGCTGCCAACATTGGGCTCTACGCGGGTTTAAGATAGAGTTACAGGGAATGAATCGACACACTTGATGCTTCGCATGCAGAGAGCTGGTAGCTGTTGATGTGATCTACTCCTACTGAGAAATAGAGGTATGGGCCCGCCCAGCTAGAACCCAAAAGAGACCTTCTTAGATATAATATAATATACTGAATAGGGTGCGCGAAATATAGGTGATACAGAATTCTATAGATTTTTGCATCATAACATGCTATCACCTTTTGCTTATTATGGATTAGTGACTATGCTGCTAACTCTGATTTTTATAATATGTATGTTGGTATTATACAAGATACTGCGTTTGAGAACCTTGCATTGAAAAATAAACATTTCAAACTTGCACGTGTGTTCTTTGCCTCCCAGTTTCGGTTTGTAATGATTATATAACGAAAGAGTGTTCATGTGTTCCACGATACCTGAGGTACCCTAAGTTCATGTTCTGGATTGTCTAAGTCATTGGGAAGTAATTACTACCGATGAGACACTGTAGCTAGCTTAGTAAGGGGATTTCTGAAACAAAGGTGAATTTTGGGTCACCCTGATTCACCCAGGTTCTAGATCTCTGTGCACAGTTCTGTGGGAGAACGGAAACCCTGCTACATGGCGCCCATACGTTGATTGGCCCTATATCATGACACTCGAGTAGTATATCATTCAGACCTTAACCCCTTCATTCCCGTTTCCGGAAAACGGCAGTGTCGGAAAACCTACCTATTTGTGAAATAGGTCTTTTTTCAAGCTTGAATCTATCTAAAAACGGTTTCATTGAATTTCTACCCAGTTGTGCTACAAAGTAATCTTTGTTTTTTCACTTTCCTGTGCTAACATGGCACAAGCCGTGGACATCCCGCAGCATAGTCGCATTGCGGTGCGTGACCATTTGCGGGCTTATAATGTCCCTTTGGAAGGCTTGGCTGTTGTTCTAGTGGTGAGTGCGGAACATGCTTACCCGTACGAACCGTTTTATTCGTGGGTGACATTTCCGGCGGTGAACGCTAATTCTGGTGTTTTCCACCACTACACTGCTACGGCTGTACCGGAAGTTCCTATTGACGCTTGGCAGCATGGAGTTTGGTTTGGTGGCGCCCTACCACACGCTTTAACCGCTTCGAGGTTGGGTCCTTTGTCCATTCCGGGCACACCTTTGCCCGCTTTGGCTGGGTTCACTCCTCACCCTAATCGCGCCACTTGTGGCATAGCTGATCTGCGGCAACTTCATGAAGTCGCAGTGGCAGTGATTAGAGCGCTTGTTCATTACACTAGCCGTAATGTTCAAGACGTAGCCCCTAGGGGCGCACGGCTTCGTGCAGAACAGGCTGGTTTGAAAATCAATCCTGTCATGGTGAATTCTGTGATGGGCAAAAAGCCGCAGGACAAGGATGATTTTCCGTTCTGGCTTGCAGAGAAATTCGGCCAGCTAGAAGCTGTGTTTCCTAATACGAATCCGGGTGACAAACACCGGATTCTTACACTAAGTTTACCGAAAGATTTGGCACCTGAGCTTGTTGACTGTGAGACCTGGGGTAAGACTTTTGCAGCGGTCTATTTGAGGTGCTACGGCACCCCGTCTGTGACCAATCTGGGTGCGGTCCTTAAACGTGTTCAGGATGAACACGGACCGGAGTCGGCTGTCGAATTTGGTATGCGCCAGTGTGGCTCCTTTGATGTAGTTTGCGATCTAATCCTTGCAAATGTCAAGGAAGATGCAGTGAACTTTCAGGTTGCTAACGCTTTAGCGTTAATTCCCGAGGCCGAGAGACCCCGTCAGTTGGCAAGGATCATTGTGGCTGCTTATAAAACGGTTGGCCGCAATGCGAAGGGGCTTAAGGCTTTTCCGGATAAAGAGAAAAAGCAGCCCCAGGGTCAGTCATCGGAAGATAGTGGTCAACAAAAGTCCAAGAAACAAAATTGGCCTAAAAAGCAGAATCAGGGTAAGCAACAACAACAACAAACACAGGTTTCTGCTCCTGCATCTCCGTTGCCCGCGCAGTCGGATCGTGTTTATGATTTGCGCGACCGCTCGATGATTAAATCGCCTGAAAGGTTTCAGGCTTCTGACCAACGCTCTCCTCGTTCCTTTCAGGACTCATCGGCTCCGTCAACCGGTGGTGGAGGGGGCAGCAGGGGCCGGGGTGGCCAGCAAGGACGTGGTCAGCCCCGCCCGCGTGCCGGTGGAGATCAGCAGGAAGGCTCTACGCCCAAGAGACCACAGTTTGCTACGAAGAAAGTCGCCGCCCTGACAGCGCATCGTTATGCCCCAGATAGTGAGAACGCGGCTTCGGAATCTGACGTGGGCTCTGACCTTGCTGGACAGCGCGGCGGAGATTACCATAGTGAGAGAGGCCCTCCGTCCACTGTTGAAGGTGACAGCGACTGACACTTATGTTGTGATTGAAACTGCTGATACGCATGTTGCTCCCCCTGAACGTCTTTTTGAAATTGTCCTGTTAATTGAAGGTGACATGCAGCGAACTGTAAAAGGGGTATTTTGGGAAAATCTCTCGTCTACGTATGACATTTTGCTTTCGGAGGCTGACTGGCCCCCACCTTTTGTTCTCGCAGCTCCGCGAGGGGAGGAGGTAATCCTGCCCAGTTTCGCGCACACTGTACCGAGAGTGGAAGCGCTGCATTTTGCAGAAGAGTGGGCTCTGGCGCTTGCGCCGGCTGTGTACCGCAATCAGTGTGGCTGGGATAAATTGTCACCGAGCCACGAGATTCCTTTACGGTCTCAACCGCAGCCTCAACCTCAATATCCCATACGGCGTGAAGCCAAAGCTTCAGTCGCGGCTATCCTTGAACAATTGGAATATCAAGGTGTAATTGAAACGTGTGTGTCACCGATGAATAACCCCCTTTTTACTGTGAACAAGCCAGACGGCTCATATCGTTTGGTTTTGGATTATAGGCATTTAAACTCGCATTGCCGTAACTGCGCAGTACAGAATACTCATGGCTCTGCTTTAGTGAATAGTCTTGAGCGTAAACGGTTCAAAACCACGCTTGACATTTCCAATGGTTTTTATGCACATAGATTAGACGGTCTTAGTTCCCAATGGACCAGTGTTACATGCGGCGGTGTGCAAAAAATGTTTCGGCGTCTCCCAATGGGCTATAAGAACAGTCCAGGAGTATTCTCCGCCCGCATTGTCTCTCTTCTGGAGGGCATCGACCCGGTTGCTTGTTCGTATGTGGATGACATTTATCTCACAGACGACGACCTTTGGGAGCATCTGTGTCGAGTAAATAGCATAATTTGTAACTTTGCTGACATTGGTTACAAGTTTAACTTTGCAAAGTCGCACATTGCAGAGTACACAGTGTTGTTTCTCGGTTACGAGCTTAACAACGAGGGAAAAGGGTTAGCCCCTCACTTCCTGGAGAAATGCGCACAATTGCGCTCTCCGACAACACTGAAAAAATTACAGTCTTTGCTGGGATTTTTGAATTTCGGGAGAACTTACATTCCGGAATATGCCCAGCGTATCAAGCCTTTGTATGCTTTGATACAACCATCTTTCTCCAAATCATGCTGGCTGCCTGAGCATTCGGCCATTTTGCAGTCTTTGCAGGCTGATTTGCTCGCTTCTGAATACTTACAGACTCGTGATAACCAGTCCAACCTGGTGATAAGAATTATCCCTGGGGCGGTGGGGTTCACGTATCTGACTTTTAAAGAAGGAGACACAGTACCTATTGCTTACAAATCACACTTGTACACTTCGGCTGAATTGCGCTTTTCCACTGTGGAGAAAGTTTTAACGGCTGTGCAGATGGCAATTCTTAAGGAACGTGCCCTGTCACAGGGAAAACGCATGTTGGTTGTTACCCCGTGTCCTGCCTTAGAGGCGGTTACGAAAGCCAGTGTACCTAATTCCAAAGCTTTGCACCCTCGGTGGATTCAATGGGCTGCATCCTTGACGTCACAAGATGTCACGTTTATTTTTGACGCCACTTTACGGTCGCAGGAGTATTTACAGTAGGAATTTGTTCATCCTGCTCCTTTAGCAATGAGACCATTGGAGGATTTCCATTGCATCATTTACACTGATGGTTCGGCTCAGGTTGCGCATGGCTCTAAACATGCCTACGTTTCCGCTTGCGCCATTGTGGTCGGTGCCATGGTGAACGATGAGTTCAAGTCCAGTGTCGTGCACACGCAGACGCTTGGGGACTGCACCGCACAATTAGCAGAGCTTCGTGCTTTGATGTTTGCATTAGAGTACGCTGATCCAAGTGTGACGATTTTGATCGTAAGTGACTCTTACTACTGTGTCCAGTCTTACAATGAGAACTTGTTCTTTTGGATTCAGAATGAGTTTCGTGATTCCAAAGGTAGCACAATAAAACATAAAATGATCTGGGTCCGAGTGGCAGAACTTAAGGAGAAGTTGCCACTCGTGTTTGTGATTCATACTCTCGGTCATCAGCGCGTGGGGGTCCACGCTGTTGGCAATTCGCTTGCTGATGAAGCAGCGAAGTCAGCGGTATCAAAATACTTAGTTGCAGCAGTCACGAGGTCCAAAAGCAAGATAGATGATGACATATTGGCAGCAGTTGCTGCAACAGAGAAGGGAAGTAAATATCCTGTGGGGTTCCCTTCTAAATACACATACCACTTAAGTCCCGATAAGGTTCCTTATGTGAAAATCCCTGAAGTTGGCGAACGTCTAGTTCCCAACTCGGATCGCAGGGCTGCTTTGATTGCAGCGGCGCATGAAGGTGTGGCGTCTGCGCATGCGGGCGTCTCAGCCACTGTAACTCAGCTGCAACAGAGGTTCTGGTGGCGGGGACTGTACAAACAGACGCGCGGTTATGTCCTTCAATGTGACGTTTGCCAGCAGATTAAGCCTTCAACTGCTGCGCGTCCGCCTGAGACACAGTTGTACATCTCGAATAAACCGCTTGGATGCGTTTATTTAGATCACTGCGGTCCCTTTTCTTCTGATACTGCGTACAAGTACATATTAGTAGCAGTTGATTCATGCACACGCTTTGTGTGGGTATGGCCACATCGGAGCGCTGATTCACGTACTGTCATTAAGGATTTGCGAGTCTTTGTGGGAATTTTTGCCTGTGGTACCTTCCATTCGGATCAGGGTCCGGCTTTCGCCTCTAAGGCGTATAAGGATGCTATGGTTTCGTTGGGGGTCCAAGTCAAATTTTCGAGTCCCTACAGACCCTAGGGCAATGGTGTAGTTGACCGAATGAACCGCGACTTAAAGCAATCTTTGACAGCTCGAGTTATAGGCACTGGCAGAAACTGGTTAGCCCACCTCATAGGCGTGCAGCGTGCGCTTAATAATCTCCCTAGAAGGTCTCTGGGTGGGCGGACCCCATACGAAATGCTCTTTGGTATCAAGATGTATGTCCCTGACCTCGATCGGCTAGACTGCAAGGCCCAGGCCACGGCCTTTGACGTAGATGAACATTGCAATGTTTTACAGAATCTACAAAAGACCAGAGACAGTCTTGCAAAGGAACATTTGCCCTCCACATCGGATGATGCGCTGCAGATCCCGGTAGTTGGCTGGCTACCCCAAGTTGGAGAACTGGTTCGAGAGAAGATCGATAACAAGAAAGAGTTTGGTCCCTCATATCGTGCACCGGTTCGAGTTCTTGGAGTGAAGGGCACAAGAACAGTCATTTTACCACCACTTCCAGGTCGTAAGGAAAACAGATTTATTTCTATTGACAATGTCAAGACACACAGGGTGGCCGATTCTTCATAGCATGACACCGGCTGTTTCCTGTCCTTCCATGGTGAGGCACTCTGTGCTGGCTATTACATCTGGTGCAGAACAGGAGGTGTCCCTCGAGATGCCTGCCATATCCAGTCCTTTATTAAATACTATTCCTGTAACTGACATTGATGAGTTGAACTACACTTATCCTGCTGATTTATCGATGCCTGATTTGCATACCCGTTTGGCCGACCAGTCCAGATTCTCTTTTGACTCTGTTTCGGAACCTTCAAGGAAACCCTCAACTATTGCAAAATATGCCACGTTGTTTAAAAAACATTTTTTAATTCCCCCTTGGACTTACATTTGGTTGATACTATTTTCATTTTACCTTTTTATGTCAATTGGTTTTGTGTTTTATTTTTTCCGCCTGATTGATGGTCACTACGTTAAAGAAAGAACAGGAATTCGGTACCTTAATGGAACATTGGCCCCTCTTTCCTCTTCACATTCAGCGCACAGACTGAAACGAAACTTAAATACAGTTAACATTACTGCTTGGCCTGTCCTTGATGGGATTGTGTGGGATGCGGTTAGGTTTCAGATACATGGGCCCACTGAAGTGATTAATGTTCCAAATGTGCTTAGAGTAAACATGGGAGATGTGATTAAACAAAATATACGTTCTGATGATTGGGATATTCAGGCCGTAGAAGCATTATTCTCTGATTTGAAATATTATGCTGCCTTCGATGCTGAGGATCTGTATTTAGATTCTATTAATTATGGTGATTTGTTTTGTTTTCAACACTATGGTAATCATTTTTTGCATAAGACAAATTCAAGGAGGGTTGCTGTAAATTATACACAATGGGAACATTGCCCTGCTCCATTAGGTGGCATCTCCAATACGTTTCTGAAAAAATATACTTATTTCACAGACTTTAATCAATCTAATCCCGAGTCATTTTATTTGAAAATGACACAAAAGTCCATGTCCAAAGTTAGACTTACCGATACAAAATTACTGTATTCGAAGTCCTTTCTAGACAGATTGGCTGTAGATGGCTACGAGTTTTGGAAAGGAACAATTGACCTTAAATCGGTTTGGGGTACCAAGGATTGGCAGGTACAAGGCACTGAGGCTTTGCATCGTGCATGTCTCATCCCGAATCACATGTTGTTTTTAAATTCATCCATTTTCCAAACAACATGCTTTGGATTGGCTACTTCTAAAAAATTAAATACACCAACCATCCCAGATTTAGAGGAATATTCAGGTTGGGGTAACTTTACTGAATTGTCCATTCATGAGTTGCAAGCTCTATTGCACAATTCGTCCTTTAACATTTCCAGTTTGGATTCCAAGGGTTGGCTGATGTGGCATAGGAGTGCTGATTCTTGCCAACGTCGTTTTCTAGGTTTGGCTGAAGGGTTCACAGAAGTCAGACCCGATCCCCGTTTTGAAGAAGATTATACTGTCACAACTTATTCTGTGGGGAAGCTGTGTCAGAATTGGTTGCAACATTCCACATTAGCTGCAGTTAAACTACATCTGTCTCAATTAAATGATAATGTGGATTTGAACGATTTTATAAAAGGCCCAGCTAAAGGTAGATCTAAACGGTGGCTTTATGCGATTTACAATGAAATTTGGAAAGTTTCCCAAATTGAGGCTGCTAAGCGCCTGAGGGCAATTGATCAAGCAAATTTAGAAAAAGTGCTTGCAGTTGTCGATAACAGTATTAACACGCTTTCTTCCCGAATTTACACGTTGAACAATATTGTGTCTTCTGTTGTTGACATTGTACATGATGAAGTGTCCGTGTTATATCATGGTCAAAATCAATTGCGTTCTGTGATGCAGTTTGCTTGGACACTACAGACTCTGAAGTCTGGTCGAGTGCCTTGGAATTTTATGAACGTCTCATCACTATTTGCCCCATTTAATTTGACTGAAAAACAGCGCATGCTTTCAATGAGAGATGCATCATTTTCTATGTTACACATTGAAAAATTAGAATCCTTGCCCTTTTCTGTGGCTGAGGTGACTGCTGCTACATGGCTTATCCATGGTGTTATTACCTTACCTTTTGCTCTGTATAAATTTACAAATTGTATGAAATATATGCTATAGGGCGATATGAACCATTAGGCAGTGCTTTCCTCCATGAGACATGGTCTTTACCATACACTTACAGATGCCTAAAAGAGGGGAATGAAGTGAATCTGAATGGTGAAGAATGTACACAGTCGCCTGACCGCTCACTAATATGCAGACACATCCAGTTGCATGGTTCTTGTAATCAGGACAAGCCTAATTTGGCCTGTGTTTTGAAGGGGACACCGGTTCCTGCAATAGTTCCCACGTTCACTTTATTGTACAACGGTAGTTATTTACTTTTGAATAACGAACTGTGTTGTGGGTTACAGGTCGGTATCGCTTATGTGGTAACCGTTTCAGAGAGGGTGGTTTGTTGCAAGAATGTGTTATATCCACCCACGCATGGGAATTCAGATGTTTCAATTTGGCCACGAATACCAACCTTGAAAGCCGAGTTCAATGGTTTAAGCCGTATAAGAGCCCTATTGTCTCAGAAGCAAGTGGCCCTGAGCTCTGCCCGCGAAACTTATGTCCTTCACATAGCTAACACACGCACAGAAGTGCAGGCACTTTTAAATACTGATTTGCCGTTTCATTTCTCCGAGCTGGTTCATCAAATCTTCAATGCCTCCTCCACAACAGGCCTGGCACATTTTTTTAAATTGGTTAGCAGTGGTCTCGTGACTACATTTGAAAAAGTATTTGGTATTATCCCTGCGTTCTTTCATTCTATATTCGCAAGCCTGTTTGGCGGATTTCCTGTTTTGCTGGCTTTGGCTGCAGGCGTTCTGGTGATATTTTGCTTTCTAAAACATGGATGCCCATGCTGCTCAAGGAAACGCTCAGCCCCTACTGATGCAGTTTCGCAACCGGATGCTTGATTACTATGGCTCCTTGCCGCTTGCGACTTTAAGCACGGCTTTTGGATTATCGTTCAGATTTTCCTATTTCACATGTGTCCAGCCCGTGTTTCATTGCCTGAGCTGTGATTTCGACTGAGCCATTGATTTGTGTCTCTGCTTACCGACTTCTCCTGACGTCAACTTTGATCAGCTGATGAGCCCCGTAGTTGCTCACGAGTTGGTTTGTTCTGGCGAAAGGGTTATGGCTGTGGCAGCGATGCATGGACTAATGGGTCAGTGGGACATATTCGCAGGTGCGCATGACTTTCTGGCACATAGCGTTCTCGAGAACCCACTGAGTTGTCCTCTGATGTTGCTAGAGGAATCGGTGTTGGAGGAGCACGTATGTTCTTTCCCATTGCTTAATTGGATGGCTGAACTGTTTTCGGATGATGACAGTGATTTCATGTTGGAAGCTGTAGCTACCTATTTTGCATATTCATTCAACCCATGAGTGACTTTGAAGACTTTCATTATTAGGGCACGTGACTTTTTAGTAATTCTGAATGGTGCCTTTTTTAATACGAACATTCGACTTTCATATGTTCTAGGCCTATGAACTGGGAGTAGGCCTTAAGTTCGACTTTTATATTTTTGTGTGGCCACTATAGGCATTCATACATATTTTTGTTATTAAAATCTTATATACATTTACATACATTTAGCTTGGCTCAATATCATTGAACTCTGCTTTCATGTTTTACCTCTCATATGGTATTAGCTTATGTTTTCTATTTTTTAACCGTCCTCGGATCATTGGGGGGGTGTCATATGGTTACTACGTTTCTATATATTGTGTTAAGTTAGCATGAGCTTATTAAATGTTTAAACGCAATATTTTCTTTCAGCTTGAGTTTGCACACGACACCTAATTGTTATTGTAGCTTTCAACCTAGACGAAAGATGTGATTTATTTGAGAATAATATGTTATTGCTCTAGTATCAGTCGTGCTTGGTACACTTGGTACAACTGTCTGCACACCGAGAACTGCACGCTCTAAGAATAACCTAACACAAGGTTGCTGTGGTGAAGGTACCACGTTAGACATAACACAAATAATGTTGCTGCCAACATTGGGCTCTACGCGGGTTTAAGATAGAGTTACAGGGAATGAATCGACACACTTGATGCTTCGCATGCAGAGAGCTGGTAGCTGTTGATGTGATCTACTCCTACTGAGAAATAGAGGTATGGGCCCGCCCAGCTAGAACCCAAAAGAGACCTTCTTAGATATAATATAATATACTGAATAGGGTGCGCGAAATATAGGTGATACAGAATTCTATAGATTTTTTGCATCATAACATGCTATCACCTTTTGCTTATTATGGATTAGTGACTATGCTGCTAACTCTGATTTTTATAATATGTATGTTGGTATTATACAAGATACTGCGTTTGAGAACCTTGCATTGAAAAATAAACATTTCAAACTTGCACGTGTGTTCTTTGCCTCCCAGTTTCGGTTTGTAATGATTATATAACGAAAGAGTGTTCATGTGTTCCACGATACCTGAGGTACCCTAAATTCATGTTCTGGATTGTCTAAGTCATTGGGAAGTAATTACTACCGATGAGACACTGTAGCTAGCTTGGTAAGGGGATTTCTGAAACAAAGGTGAATTTTGGGTCACCCTGATTCACCCAGGTTCTAGATCTCTGTGCACAGTTCTGTGGGAGAACGGAAACCCTGCTACAGTAGTAGAGTGAAGGTTACCTGCATAATTTGTGAGTTTATTGATTATGGGCCCAGGTGAATATTGATATAAGACTAGTCGGGTGACCTGCGCGCTCTATCACCTTCAAGGCGCTTGATGAAGCACAGTTATTCTTAAAGAATATTTTTCGACTTGGCCTTTTTGGAAGGGCATGACTATACAGTACGTTCGTTAGGCAGCTCACTACCCCAAAGTCTCCAGGGTGGGGGGGTTTCCCTCTCGTAGACGAGGATGCTTGTATGATGGCTCCAGAGGAGGACAATTTTTCCCTCCAGAGCCAGAGGTGGCCACACTTGGTTTACTAGAGGCAGCTACAGAGGAACGTCTGTAAGTGGATCAGGATCTATTTTTACAGGTAAACATTATTCTTATGTCTTGTTAGGGGGAAAAAGTGCACTATTTTCTACACAATTGGCAATTGATTTTGCTGGATGCTTGGGTTCTAGAAAAGGTTAAGAGTTTCAAACTTAAGTTTTACTGTACACCATTCCAATAACTTGCCCCTAGACAACTGAGTTTTTCCCTTCAAGAGCAGACTTTTATACATGCAGAAATTCAGAGCTTCATAGACAGGGAGGCAATATGCCCTTCTGAACCTCATTCCAGGGGTTTTTGCAATATTACAGTGGTTCCCAAATTTTTTGACCCGCGGCTCCCTTGACCAATTGGCCATTGGCTGCGGCTCCCCATGACATTACCTTTTTTTAGCCTGGGGGGCCGGGGGGGGATTTGTGCTATGTAAAAATGAAAAATGAAAGAGATGTTATATGGCTAGATGGGTCTCTGCTTTGAGACCACATTCTCTTCGCTGGGGCTTTGCGTTACAGACCTGACTGGGCGCTCTGATCTGCGGACCTTGGAAGGACTCTGCCTTGCTGTCTCTCGGTCGCGGCTCCCGCTCCACGGCAGCTGCTTGACCCCGGACCCCGCCCACACCGCCCACACCGCTGCGGGACTGCAAGGCGAACCAACACACCTGCAGCCTCTTCCCGCAGCGGCAACGCCCCCCCCACCTGGCTCCAGAATTTAATCTCGCAGCACACGCTGCGCTAGTGCTTCTCTTCGCTGGGGCTTTGCGTTACAGACCTGACTGGGCGCTCTGATCTGCGGACCTTGGAAGGACTCTGCCTTGCTGTCTCTCGGTCGCGGCTCCCGCTCCACGGCAGCTGCTTGACCCCGGACCCCGCCCACACCGCCCACACCGCTGCGGGACTGCGAGGCGAACCAACACACCTGCAGCCTCTTCCCGCAGCGGCAACGCCCCCCCACCTGACTCCAGAATTTAATCTCGCAGCACACGCTGCGCTAGTGCTTCTCTTCGCTGGGGCTTTGCGTTACAGACCTGACTGGGCGCTCTGATCTGCGGACCTTGGAAGGACTCTGCCTTGCTGTCTCTCGGTCGCGGCTCCCGCTCCACGGCAGCTGCTTGACCCCGGACCCCGCCCACACCGCCCACACCGCTGCGGGACTGCGAGGCGAACCAACACACCTGCAGCCTCTTCCCGCAGCGGCAACGCCCCCCCACCTGGCTCCAGAATTTAAGCTTGCAGCACACGCTGCGCTAGTGCTTCTCTTCGCTGGGGCTTTGCGTTACAGACCTGACTGGGCGCTCTGATCTGCGGACCTTGGAAGGACTCTGCCTTGCTGTCTCTCGGTCGCGGCTCCCGCTCCACGGCAGCTGCTTGACCCCGGACCCCGCCCACACCGCCCACACGAGGCGAACCAACACACCTGCAGCCTCTTCCCGCAGCGGCAACGCCCCCCCGCCCGGGAGGATAAAAACAGTGCAACCGTCACGCGCAGCGGGACGCGCGCGGGACGAAGCTCGGGGCGAAGCCCGGGCAAAGGGCGGGCCCTCTGAGGCCCTCAGAGGCTGAAGAAGGCTGGAGCTGAGCTTACTTACTAAAAGGACTTATAGTGCTCTATAATAATATAGGATTTGTTAATAGTTATATCTGGTCTATATTATACTTGATAGCACTTCGATAATAGTACCAGGATGACTGCTAAAAAGTTAAGGTCTGGGAGAGTCCTGGTGGGTAGAGCATGCTCTAAAACTAAATCCAACCCACTTAGAAATAAGGTAGGCCCTACTACACAGTTAAAGGGGAATTGTCAACTGTTCAGCCTCTGGGAACGTGGTTCGAACAAAATTACAATGGCGTCACCCAAATCCATAGATAAGGTAGACATTAGTAAAGGTACGCCAGCCCTACTTGCTCCAAAGGACTTTGTCTCTCCTGAAAAAATCTTGGGGGAAAATAAAAAAGAAGAGGTTACTGGTCAGACAATGGTCGAAACAGTGAGCGATTCCTGTCCATCAAATCTCATTTACAGCCGTGAGAACAATTTCAAAAGTAAGAATTTGTTAATCCATAATCTACCCTCTGATTCTAAGCAGCATCCTTCTAAAGATTGCTCTAAAAGGTCTTGTCGTAAATCCTCCTTAAGATCTTCTACTCCTGAAAGAGAGTGCAGCAATAAATCATTATCTTTTGAAATAGATATGGAGCTTTGTGAGCGGTATGTTGCTGATGAGTTCTGTAGAAATTCTAATTCGGTAAAAACTCCGGCTGCTTTTGTCCCCTCTGGACTTCAATTGTATAGCAGCACGCCCTCCAATAAATCTATTCCCAATAGTGTATCAATGAGCCCTGATCTTAACATAATAGACCCAGATATGTTGAATCTTGCAAATTCTGTTAAACCAGTTTCGGATTCTTTGATCTCATTGGAACGCCTACTTTCTTCTATATTGTCTTTACTTGAAAAGTTTGTTGGAGGGTCGGATTGTGTCTTAGAAACGGTCACGAAAATCCTAAAAGTATTATTGGATAATTGCGCAGAGAAGGTTTCTCCCCTTAATACAGTTACAAGCCCTATGGAGGGCGAAGGGCTAAATGATAAAATCCTACCCGAATGTACAGATGCTGTTACTGACGTTCCGCCAATGTCTGCAGTGGTGGAAAGGATAACTTCCCGCACAACTAATTTTACTTCCAACTGTGCGGTGATGCTTGATAGTCCTATAGTTGTACTGTCCCCTGACATGAATGTGGTGGAGCCTGATAGTCCCATTGTTGTACTGTCCCCTGATGGGAATGTGAAACCAGTGAAAGAGTGTTTTGCAATCTTCAAACACCAGAGTGGTAAGGAAGATAAGGCGGGCTTGGAAGTAGCTGCTAGATCAAAAGATGGGAAATTAAATAAAAAGGGAAGAAACAAAAGGAAGTTAATCCGCAGGATTGAAAAAAATAGGCGGAGGAAATTCCTTTTTGAATCCCAACAAGATATAGCGCCCACAGAAGAGGCCCATAATGTTCCCTCCCCTCTCCCCCCTCTGGTACCAACAACAATACCTCCAATATTAGACTCTTCTTTACCTGTATCTAAGTTAGCCTCTGTTGTTTGTAACGGTATAACGGGAGAACTACAAGTCGAAAAGGGGGAATGTAAGTCGAGACATCTGGGGGTATTGTCTAATAACCCCCCGGTCTCAAGTGTGTCTGTCCTCAACCCTTTGGCCAAATCCTTCCCTGGTAAGGCAGTAGGTGTAGAGGTTATAAACAATTGTTCCGATTCTAGAAAAGAGGAAAATGTAAATACTTTTATACTCAATTTCCTTCCACTGTTTGAAGCAGATTGTATCTTGAATAGAACCGCCCTTCTTAAATGTTTTCAGGAATCTGGAAAATTGGAATTAATACAATCATCAGACATGGATCTAATCTGTATATTGAAAACAGAGGGAGGTTTCTTAACGAGAGCTAAGTTCCATTCCAAACTCATTGTTAATTTAATCCTCCAGCATTCTGAGATTTTTCAGAGTAGAGGTATAGATGTTACACCATTTTGGGGAAATTTTTTGTCAGATAGACCTTCTAAATCCCCTAAGGGAGCATGCTATTCTGCTCCGCTCTTTCCATCTGCCTTGGGTAGGAAAGAACGATTTGAGGCCTATAATGACTTAAAAATATTCTTTTAAAAAAATATGCGCTGCGTATCCGAAATTACTTCCCTTCCTTCTACAACACGCAGCAAGAATGAGGATGAGTGTTCCCGTTGGAATTGGCTTCCAGGCGTTCTCATGAGGAAACACACAGTTAGTCAGGAAATGCAATCTGATGTTTAGCAGTAATTTTAAAATTCTGTCTTGGAACGCTGCAGGACTAAAGAACAATTCTGATAAAATCGCGTTCCTCTTGTCCTCTGAAGCTGCTGTGATTTGTCTAGAAGAGACATGGAGCACCGAGAATCTTGTTGTGGGTAGTGATTATATTATCTTGGAGGGGAAAGCTTCCCCCTCCCCTAGAGGACACGCAAGAGGGGGGTATTACTTGTTGTCTTTTAAATCAGATCAAATGGTCTTTTTCTCATTTTCTGGATCCTAGCAACTTATTTCAGGCTGTAACATTATTCAGCCTGGGTAATACTGAACTTCCCAGCCCGATTGTTCTGATTAATGTGTATATCCCTCCTGATGTATGCTTTAATCCTATTCTAAAGAAAGTTTTCTCCTATGCCAAAAAAGCCAGAGAGGAAATGCCGTCCTCTAATATAATCTTGGTAGGGGATTTTAATTGCAAAATTTCCAACTCAAGTTTATTCCTATTTAGGAATAAATATAGGGAAGAATCTCTGCACATCCCCCAAGCCGTGTTTCCTGCCAACATTAAAACTAACAAAAGAGGGAAAATACTTCTGGAAGAGTTATTTGAGATGGATGGAATCGTGGCGAATGGAAGACTTCCCTCCGATTCTCCGGCGAAATATACACACGACTCATACCAGGGAGAATCTATTTTGGATTATGTATTGGTGGATAATTCCTCCTTTATGTTACTAAACGACCTTGTGATCTCGAAAACCACATTAAGTGACCATTCTCTTCTGGCTATTGCACTAAAGATCTGCCCCCCTATGTCTGACCGATGGTCACTAAGCAGGGATTTGGTAAGCTTTGGTGGTTCATCGGGGAGATGTTTTTGGGATAAAAAGTCCCTTAGTGGGTTGGATAGTATCCTTGATGCAACAATAGCTGATCTACCAAATTGGGATGGTTCTGAAATTGATCACTTCTTAGATTTATTGCTGAATGTGACCTCTACAGCAAGTCACCCTAAAAGAACTAGGCTCCCAGCTCCCCTTCCCAGTTCCATCCGTTTATTAAATAAAGATATAAATAAATTGGTAAGAGAGCAATATTTAAAACACATACCCGAAAGATCTCGCAAAATAGCTCTATTAAAAAGGAGAAGGAAAAGGCTAAAGCTTAGAATGTGTAAGGAGAGGGAAGACCAAATCTGGATGCAATTGAGAGAGGCAGCCTTTCATGGCCGAGTAAGAACATTTTGGTCTTTAATTGGTAAGGGTTGTGGGGCAAGGTTGAGTCCCTCTCCAATTTCCATAGAGGAACCAGTCTGGGTCGAGCATATTAAAAATCTGTACGCAGGCAATGGGGATTATCCATTCCAGGGAAGTTTCAATGTGGTGCATTTAGCTCTTGTGGAACCTCCTTCGGAAAAATCCATTGAGTTGGCCATCCGTGAAATGCGTACATCCGGGGCCATGGGCCCAGATGAGTTGCCTATTTCTGTCTTAAAGCAGAGTAGTACAAAGTGGAGTAAAATCCTATTCCCTGTATTTGCTTGTTGCTTTTTGAATAGGGCTGTTCTCCCATCTTGGAAAGGGAGTATTTTGGTTCCCCTTTTCAAGAAGGGTGATCGACTTCTGCCTCAAAATTACCGCCAGATTGCCCTCCTGGATGCCGTTGGCAAGGTCTTTGCCAAATGCCTTTTGAAATTATTATCTGAATGGGTCGACCAGAACAATATTCTCCCCTTTGAGCAAACGGGTTTCCGTAAAGGACATGGAACTATGGATAATCTAACAGCTTTACAAGTGATTATGGACAAATACATCAGAGTGCGTGGTGGAAGGGTATATGCTGCCTTTATTGATTTTTCCACGGCCTTTGATAAGGTTGACCGGCATTTGCTGTGGAGGAAACTATTATTTTTAGGTATCCCCCCCTTACTGTTAGATTTAATTCGGGATCTCCATACGGATACCTGGTGCAGAATATTGTTGGGAGGAGAAAGAGGTTTGTCAGATCCTATTCCCTCGGCCAATGGACTTAAACAGGGCTGTTTGCTGGCACCATTATTGTTCTCGCTTTATGTGCATGATCTTCCTCAAGCTGTAACTTCGAGTGGCGGAATTGCTCCTGTATTGGGGGATAATGCTATTGTTTGCCTAATGTATGCCAATGACATTTTATTGTTAGATTTGACACCTAAAGGCTTGAATAAGCGTCTACAGGCATTACATACTTTCGCAGAGACGCACTTTCTTCAGATAAACATCTCTAAAAGTAAAGTTATGTGCATATCGGGGAAGAGAAAACCTGCTCATGGGAGTTTCACATGGACATTAGGTGGCCAAAAGCTGGAAATCGTAAATTCTTACCTATTTTTGGGGAAAATAATTTGCGGTAATATGAGTGATAAGGCCCATATTGAGAACAATAAGCGTAAAGCTCTGATACAGGGCAAGGGTCTAAACGCTCTTTATAAAGCCACAGGAAAACGTCATTTTCCCTTCCTGTTAGAAGCTTTCCGAGCAAAAATCCCCGCCTCACTACTGTACGGAACTGAACTCATTGATGTTAGTAACTGGGGTTTTCTCCATATTATTGAAGGTAGACTCTTGCGACAATTATCCTCCGTTAATTCCACTTGTTCTGTGGCCTCTCTTAGGCTTGAGTTCGGCTTAAGAAGTAGCTGGGTCCAAGGACTAGCTGGGATAGTCAGATGGGTCTTCTACTTAGCTAAATGCGAACCCTTCACGCTAAGACATTTCATTCAAAAAGAGTTATTGGGCCCTTTAAAAGAACTTTCTCCAATCGTAAAAAACTTTAGAAAGGCGGTCTCTTTGTTGCGACTGGAAGAATCTTCTTTGTTTTCACTCTCTTCATGTCAATTAAAGGCATTATTAAAAACAGCATCATGGAGGTTAAGTTTTATACTGGATAGAGACTCTACTGTATCAAGGAAAAGTAGTATGCCGGTGATCAATTCCTATGTTTTTAAAACCATGCAATGTTATGCATCTTGGAATCTTCCACATGGCATTAGGCGCTTTTGGTACTTGTTAAGACAAGATATGTTACCCTTGAATAATCTTCTATCCAAATGGTATGGTTCTTCCAACATATGTACCTTGTGTAACCATTCGATTCAAGACCTCTTTCATGTTCTGTTTATTTGCCCAGCGCTGTTACATTTGCGGCGTAAGTGGATAAGACCAATTTGTTTGAAACTAGGTATCTTATCTGTTCATGCATTTACTGAAGCGATTCTAAGCCCCCCTAATGAAATATTTTGTTCCAGAATATTTAACTTTTTAAAATGTTTTTTGAACCTATATTAATTTCTGGTCTGTTACTTTTTTACCTTGTCATTACTGCATGATTTTATTTACTTGTACTGTTTTGTAGATGTACTTTTTATGTGGACCTCTCACGAGTTCCAAATCATAAAAAAAAATAAAAACTTGACTGTGAATTACGGCATTTTGCTCTTGCACATTTGTGCACTACCGAATTATAAGTAGCTCCCGTCAGTGTGAGGGCAACAGCTGTACTGTGTCCATTTACATAAAAAAAAATCATTTTGTTTCAGAGTTGACACTAGGGTATATTAATTTCCTTTTTAGGTCTCGCACCTGCGACACATCGCGAAGCGATGTCGCAGCGAGACCTATAGCCGTCGACTCTGCTTCCAAGGAGACAGGAGATGGGCCCTCGCAGGCTGCAGGCCAGGATCGGGTCGCGCGTGTTCACCACGTGACTTAGTCACGCGCTGTTCATCTCCTGTCTCCCTTGCAAGCCTCAGGCAGTTGCTTTCACTTTCCCTCTCCGCCGTCGGCTCAATGCGCACCGTCGGCTCATGCTTGCATTTCAGGCCCCAGGAGGTGATTGGAAAGAAGGTATGCTGCATAGATTCTTGAAGACAAAAGTGACTGAAACCCATGAGAGGGAATGTGCAGCAGAAGCCAGGGGGCTGTGGACAGAAGTAGGAGTGGCAGAGCTGGAGTAGCTGTAGCTGGGAGAGAGAGCCCAGGATGTCCGAATGAGTCCCCAAGGGGAGAAACGCCTCACCTTTAATTAATTCTGAAGCCCCGATGAGCTCGGTAGATTCTGCCATGTCGCCGGGAAGCTGGGGGCTACTGCCGCCGGTAGGGCTGTCCCGTATCATCAGCGGGGCAGCAGGAAGGAAGCAGCCCGGCTCGGCAGAGTCTAGAAGTCAGGCGGAGCGCTGGAACCTCGGAGTCGGCCTGGCTGCCGCCGCCTCTGCGCCCGGCCCCGCGGCTCCCCCTCACAGCCAGCTCCACCGCCGCTGCTCGTGCCCGTTGCTGCTCTCAGAAACACCCTAAAGAAACATCACATGGTTACCGTGCACCAATCATGGGGTCGCTAGGGGGCCGTTCATAAGGCTTTGTTTCGCCTGAACAGGATGCGGCCCAGGCTGGTTACCAAGGGGGTTGAGATCTCGCTCCCGCACTCTGGCTGTTCCCCCAATAATGTAATTAATGTATGCAGATTGAGCAGGCGGGGCCTGAGCAGAAGTGACCCTATGTATATTTAGCTGTGGCTCACAACTGTGAACTCCTCCGTGTACATAGAGTCCAAGAAATATTAGCATTTTTTCTAAATCTCAGCGAAGTTAAGAAATCACACCTTTTTTTAGAGAACTTCATAATACTTAAAACACGATAGCAGTGTTTTGCGGATTAGCACAATCCGCATGTGGGACACATTTTTCTTGGGTGCCCAACACTATTTTTGATCCCAATCCTACTCTGCCAATCACCCCCTCCGCCCTCATGTTCTTGTTTCAGGAGCGCTGCCAATGTCCAGGCGGCCTGCTCCCCTCACCTTACCCTCCTAAAACTTGGAAACTCCAGGGGCAAAAACTAGGTCGTGACGGCACTTCAGCCACGGCCTGGCTCATATGCTCTGAGCCAATCACCCCCTCTAACCTGAGGGGTTCTTTTCTCCGGGGTGCTGCCCTGCTTGGGGTAATGTATCCAATGTGCAGGCGGCCTGCTCCCCTCCCCCCACCCTAAACTTGTCATTATCAGCCTTTGACTCAGATCAAGAGAGAGAAAGGCAAAAAAGGGTGAAAGAAAGCCTGGGAAACAGTAACAATCAATTAATTTTAAACAGCCTTGGTATTCAGCAACCCTGACATTAAGCAGCACTAGTAGTGGGCTTCTGCGAAAACCTTTGGGCCGAGACATAGGGCCATATGTATCATAGTTCCGTTTTGCGATTCCTAAATAGCGATTTTTAAGGAATCGCAAAATGGTATGTATGAAGACAATCGCTTTTTTTTAGCGATTCCTTAATCTTCCTTATTTGCCAATTCGCATTTTGCGAATTCGCAATTAAGGAATAATTTCCAATGCATTCCTATGGGCCAGGAGCCCATAGGAATGATTGCGAAATAATTCTCAAATTGCGAATTCGCAATTTGCTAATCGCAATTTGAGAATTATTTCAAGGGTGCAGGGGTGTCTCAAAGACACCCTGCTGCACCCCTGAAATGTACATGAGCGTGCATATGGCGCACATACATGCCCTATGGGCATGTGTGTGCATCACATGCCACCTTCAAAAATGCTATTGTGCATTTTTTGAAGAATTCGCAAGTTACCATCATCTACAAGTTGGTGGTAATTTGCGAATTCCTAACCATAATTTGCAGCCCAAAAATTCTACTTACATAGCATTTAAGGAATCGCAAAATTGCGATTCCTTAAATGCTATGGCAAAATAAGGAATCGCAAATCTTTGCTATTCCTTATTTTGCGAATATTTCATACATACCAAAACATGCAAAAAGGCCTTTTGCGATTCGCAAAGGCCGAAATTCTGCGAATTTCGGCCTCTGCGATTCGCAAAAGGCTTGATACATATGGCCCTTATTCTTTTAAAAATTAAACGCTGACTGGCACCTTCAGCCATGCCTGGCTTTTTAGGCATGAGCACTTTGCATTCAGGGAAGTAGGGTAGTGAACTTGCATGGACACTTCAGGCGCACTGTTGCTGTGTTAAGGTCATTTGTAGACATTTCAATGCATTACCAGCATTGGCAAAGCCAATAGGTCCTGACTAAGTGAGAGCTGTTGGCTTTGCCTATGACTTTTAGCCATTTAGTACAGCAGTGTAGCTGTTGTTAAGCATGGCTAAAACATAGTGGCATGACGTTCAGTAGGTTGCCGTAGAGGAGCATACAGTAGAGAGACATATAGTGGAGTGGTGTACAGTAGGGTGGTTTATGGTATAGAGTGAAGTAGCGTAAAGTAGAGTGGCAGTGTAGCTGTTGTTCAGCATGGTTAAAACGTAGTGGCATGACGTTCAGTAGGTTGCCGTAGAGGAGCATACAGTAGAGAGACATATAGTGGAGTGGTGTAAAGTAGGGTGGCTTATGGTATAGAGTGAAGTAGCGTAAAGTAGTGTGGGATAGAGTGGGATGAAGTAGGGTAGCAGAGTATGTGTCATTGTGTGGAATGGCATAGAATAGATTGGAGTGGTGTAGAGTGGAATGGCTTTGAGTGGAGTAGCGTATAGTAGTACAGTTGTGGGTGTAAGTAACCAAAGCGTCACTAGAGGCAACAGATAAAGTGAAAGCAACAGATATAAGAAATTGCATGCCTATGCTAAAAGAAGAAAAGTACATTGCATGTACTGGAATATTACAAAAATGCATATACGATTAAAAAAATAATGCATTGCAAAAGGGAACGGCAGAACACGTACATGGTCCAAGCCCCAGGGAGTAGCTAGCATAAAAAAGCATTTGCAATGCAATTGGACTCGTATTTACGCAAGACCTATTGCATTGAAAACGGGGTCCAGGCGGAGGGCAGAGAGCGAGAAGGCTCAATCAACGAAAGTTGGGCGAGAACGCATGGCCTGCGGGAGGGGGGCGCTGGGGGAGAAGGCACAGGAAGAAAATAGTTACCGTGCAACACTCGAAGTAAAGGGGCCAGTAGCCTTGGAAGGATACAAATGACAACATGGTTGTCATGAGGAAGGACTAACAAGCCTAAAACGGTGAACAACCATTACAACAAGGCTGTTTCACTGCAAGTCATTACATTGCATACGTTACAACGCATGCAATGTAACAACGCGTACCATTACTACGCATACCATTACATTGCATGTGCTTTTACAATGCATGCAATGTAATGGCTATCAACATCGTTGTGAGGAAACTGAGGCTCCTCTGTTTCCTCACAACAACGTTGTGACGTGCACTGCCCTTCAGACTACGCTGGAACCAGGAGAGAGGAACCACGAGGAGAGAGAGTTGCATCCAAGGCCTACCAGGGGCTGCAGCATGTATTATGCCACCCCTGGCTGGCCATCCAAACTGACACCACAGGCTGATCACTCAGCTTGGGCAAGGTTGTGTAATCATCCCTTGCTTAGATTTAGTATTCCTATATCTACCCTAATATATAGACACATATATACCTATAAGTCACTCCTATGGCAGGCCTTAACAATCCTGGAGGCAGAGTGCTTGGTTTTATGTGAGATGGTGCTCTAGCATGAGCTGAGCCTGTCTGCAGCTTTCGGAACCATGTCCTTATAGCTGTTCTATGATATAGCCATACCATATACTCTTAAGTGCATTATAATCCTCGCGGTTATTGCTAACTTAGGTTTGGCTTTATCAAAACATGTCATGTAAGGTGACATACACTTTGGAATACTACCCCCCCGCCAGTTCTGGCGGCGGGGGTAGCATTCCACCCTTCTAGAGAGAGAAGACATGTCAGTTCTACTTTACCCGGTTAAAGTTAAACAGAGGCTCAGCATCACAAAATGGATGCTGCTGCCATAGGCACGAGGATTGATGTATGGATGGAAAGATAAAAGGGTGGATGGATGAAGGTAGATGTATGGATGGAAGGATGAAAGGGTGGACGGATGAAGGATGGATGGAAGGATGAAAGGGTGGATGGATGAAGGATGGATATATGGATGAATAAAAGGTTGCATGGATGAATGATGCATGGATGGATGTGTGAAAAGATGGGGGGATGAATGATGGGTGGATGGATGGATGAAAGGGTGGATGGATGAAGGATGGATGGATGAAGGATGGATGTATGGATGGGATGGATACACAGGATGGATGTATGGATGGGATGGATCCACTGGTAAGGGCACTGCAGGACAGACACATACACAGCGGAATGCAACTACATATGGCCCATTGCTACTATCGCTATACACACACAAAATGTTCCTGTTTATGCGACACCCCAGGGATAACCTACCCCCGCTCATGCAGGAGATAGCCAGCTATGGTCGACTCTCAGGACTCTGCATCAACTGGGCAAAGTCGGAGGTCTTTCCGCTCACGGATGCCACCCAATCCTACCGACGGAATACCCCCTCAGATGGACCACTGACTGCACTAAATATTTGGGTATCCAAATACATAGGGATAGAGATCAGGTCCTCCAGCCCAATTATGGACCGGCATTGGCCACCCTGAATGCACAATTTGAACAATACGTAAAATTGCCTATTTAATTGATGGGACGTGTGGCTATTCTTAAAATGGTGGTGCTACCATGCTTTTTATATCTGTTCACTACCACCCCCATCCTGCTCACACATTACTTCTTTGGCAATCTACGTGGCATTCTGCTGTGACTGACCTGGGCGGGGGGCGCCCCTGGGTGCGCTGGGAGTCATTGACACTTTCCAATAAGCATGGAGGTCTTGCGGTACCTGACATCTGCCTCTGTATCTACACATATCATTGGTACTACCCTGACGCGCGCATACCATACATACACCCAGAACGCGCTCAGCTGGACGGCTTCCTCCACTCACAGATACTGCCGCGGGGCATCCCATTCAAAATGTTGGACATACAGACAGTTTCCACAACCTGCTGGCCATGGCGCAGGTTGCGACATATGCTACAGGGCGGTCCCCTGTACTCCGACGTCATCCCCATCGCAGATAATCCCGGGATACCACCCACAAGGAGACATTGGTCAAAAGTACACTTCACAGATACTTAATGTCCACCCTTGGCGACCTGTTTCTCAATGGACACGTCATACAATTATCAGGCGAAATGTGGCCGCCAAATGCATCATAAATGGACCTCTCTGTCTTTAAAAGGCTCCAGAGCTCCTTTAAATCTCTTATACCCACCCATCCAATCCCTCCAGAAGACTTCACACCCTTGTCTGTAGTGATTGAGGCATCAGATGGCGGACATATGACATCTAGGTTATACCAAGATTCCCTGGTCCTAAAGCCAGACGTAACATCCCGGGTGCGGAAGGTCCGGGAGAAGGAACTTGGGGCTCCTATTGCAGACCAAATATGGGGCTACTGCTGCGCACAAATAAAACGCATTTCCATTAACCAAAGACATAAATGGATACACTTTAAATATTTCCACATGTGCTATTTCTCCCAAGCAGATATTGCAAAGTTCGAACCCCCAGACACGATAAATGTCTGAAATGTCATACCCTGGAACAGATTTTGCCCACCTAACATGGACATGTCCGGTGATTGCTCACTATTGGGAAAATGTATATATCCAGATCTCCAACTTGACAGATTACAAGATGGCTTCCAATCCAATGGTTGCTCTGTTAGGTTACACCTGTGACATACCCCAGGCAATCTGCTGGCTGGTTTCTGTTGCATTATTACTTGGCATGAGGGAAATATTCCTGAGCTAGGGTGGGCCCAGACCTCCTACTGTTAAAGAGTGACTCAAAAGCATGAGCAGAAGCGAAAACATGCGGGGAGACTATGGCAATCTACAACCCCTTGCATCATGCCCCAGGGATATTTGGTTGTCCTTCCGTGTATACCTACACTCTCTAGACAAAGACATGACTGAATAACCCCCCCCACGTCTTCAACACAACCAACATAGAGTGACCTCTTCATACCTCAATGTATTAATTACTGCTGGCTATGTATATTGCACTCTACTTGTCCTTTAAAGACTGTACTTGAAGACGAAATAGACTTGTATGGATCTAATTTTTGTAGTCACCATACATGTTTCATCATTATCTTACAATACCTGATGCAGCTGTATTATGTACCTAAAAACCAGTAAAGGCAATTAAAAAAAATTATTTATATCATAATTTTTACTTTGGCTTATCAAGAAGATTTTGTTTTGTAAACACATGTCAAATACAATGTGCATGATGCACTTTATGCGTGCATTTGCTGCAATTACTGAATATGATTGCCATGTGGCTACCACTGGTGATGAGTATATTGCACTGCACTGCACTGCACTGCATCTACAATGCCAACAATAAATCTGTTGATCAGTTGAGTTGGGGTAGATAATGCTATGTTCCACAATAAATGAAAAACAGATATGAGCTCTGGTGTGCAGCAGAACATATCTTTAACTAAGATCTTTTTTTTTTCTTTTAGACAGCATTGGGCTCCTTGGAGAACGTAACCAACTGTCCCTCCCATTTTGACCGTGCACTCTGGACTTGCCTTTGTAACAAATTCATTCTTCTAGGATATCTGCAAAATGTAATCAGCTTTCCTTCCAATTTTATCTGTGCCCTCAATTTACAATTTACATTGTAAGCAAATGATATTTAAATGTAATTTCAGGTTGGAAAAAGGCTAACTAATCAAGCTATCACAAAAAGGCGATTGGAGGATGCTCGCAATATGTCTAACCACTGCCAATTGTATTTCAACCCACCATTCTTTTGCCCGTCATGCCACCTCAAATTAGACCCAACCATGTGCAAATCAGTCTTGTTCCTGCTCCAATACGAACAGTCCTGCCAAGCCACCACCTCTCTGAAAACAAGCAACCCAAAACTGGTACCACCAATATTAAGGCTCTTCTGTTGGGTGTAGCTTGGTTCATTCGGCACGATGGGCAAAGGACCCAACTCGGAACATGACCATTACCGCTTAAAGCAGTTCATGACCCACACAAAAGGTGATGGGATGGTACTTGCAATAAGTCTACCACTGTCAATCGCTCAGAGTAGCATTTTAATCCATTGTTCTTTTGCCCAATATACCACCCCAGATTTAAACTAGCCGTATTAAAATCAGTCTTTACTCTTAGTATCAGTATGAGTGTCTGTATGGTTTGGTGGGGGTATTACTTAGCACATAGATGCATCAATGACTGACTCACTGTTTGTATGTGTTTTGAAGACAGCATATGTGCAGGACTGTATGGGTGGATGAGTGTGTATATGTGTGTGTTAGTGAGTGAATGACTGTCTCACTAGTGTCTTTATCAGTAACTACATATGTTTTAATGTAGTATATGTGAGTATTGATGTATATAAGTGAGTATATGTGAGAGTGAGAGATTGTAAGAGTTCCTGTTTAAATAATTATGTGTTTCTATAAGTGATTGTTTAAGAGAGTAAGTATGTGTAAGTTTCCTTAGAAGTAAGGTGGTAGTGTGTGTATAGCTGTATATGCAAATAAATGGATGTTCAATAGTTTATTTGCATGTGTCTGTATGTGTGTGAGTAACTTTTGGTTGACTGTCGGTGTGTAACAGGATGTATATGTGTATCACTACATATGATGAGTGAGTATATGTATGAGTGACTATATAGAACTGTTGGTGAATGAGTGGATGTGTATATAGATGGTGGAATTACTGAATTGGTTGTTGTAACTGGTATGGGTATGTCCTTTTTTTTGAAAATGTTAGTTTTTATTTTTGAATATGTGTTTCAAGGGTTACATTACACTGAAAGGAGGTCTGTCACAAGGATGGTGTCATCAGTGATGTCATGAGTGATGTCACTGACCATGTCATGAGTGATGTAATATGTGATGTCATCAGCAGTGCATTGCAGGCGCGTAAGTTATAGTGAGTCCAACTAACTATAACGTTGGAATTTCAATGGTTTTATGTCAGTAAAATTTCCAGCTAACTATAACTGGTGTGAAACCTATGGTTTTTTCAGTGAATTTAATAGGTTTTTTAAATGCTAATTCCTAACTATAACTGGTTTGAAACCTATGGTTTTTTCAGTGAATTTCATAGGTTTTTTAAATGCTAATTCCTAACTATAGCTGGTGTGAAACCTATGGTTTTTTCAGTGAATTTCAAAGGTTTTTTATTAGCAAATTTCTATACCTATGTAATGTAATATTTTTTAAAATGAGTCCTATATTATATATTTATGTAATACAATTTTTTTATGCATATTCTTTTTTTTTTTTTTGCCCTGGAGCGCTCCCGATGCGCAGTATTCCGGCGTGCCCCGGTGCTCGTACCAGAGCGCGTCCCGTTAGCGCACCCAAAAAAAAAAAAAAAAAAAAAATAATGAAGAAGTGAGTATAAAGAAAGGGGACAGAAAGACTGCTGTAAAGAGAAAGAGAGCTAGAGGGAGGAACACAAAGGGACTGTGTAATAGATAGTAAGACAGAGAAAAGGTGTTAGAGGAAGTAACTGAGAAAAGGAAAAACATGGGGAGTGACAGAGACAAAGGACAGAGAGAGAAAAGGAAGGAGTGACAAAAAGGGACTGAGTGAACCAGAAAAGATAGGAAAGTGAGGGAGTGTGGGTGAGCAGGAGGACTGAAAGAAGTTGAATGTGGTAGGAAAGTAAGGAAAAGAAAAGTAAACATGGAGGATAAGAATAAGTGAGGGATGCAGAGTAAGGAAATAGGGGTGAGGTAGGGTGAGAGAAAAGTAGTGAGGTTAAAGCAAAGGATGATGACAAACTACATTTTTTAGTCATACTTACCATATAATTAATGTAAACTTAATTACTTTTTTTTCTACACTTTGTATCTGTGAAAGAGAGAAGAAAAAATAAGTTATAATTAGTAGAATATAAATAAAATAAAGAAAAGAGACAGGTGAAGAGGTTAAAAATCATAAAAGTCTACTAAGAAATAAAGCAAGAGTGAAGGATACAGAAAGGGAAATAAAGTAATGTAGAAGGACAAAAAGAGGGAAAAAGAAATAGAAGAAGAACAAATTACTAAGAGTAAGTCAGATAAATTCAGTGACAGAGAGGAAGCACCATCGTGCTGGATAATATCTGGCCAGACCACCCTCCTGATCCTCCTTGATCTGACGGCGGCCTTTGATACCCTTTCTCCCTCAGTATTAACAACTCGGCTGAGGGAGGTTGGGGTTCAGGGGGCAGCCTTAGACCTACTCACTTCTTTCCTCAACCATCGAGCGCAAAGAGTGAAGTTGGGGGAGTACCTATCTCCATCCCTGCCTGTGCAATGTGGGGTCCCTCAGGGGTCGGCCTTGAGTCCGACCCTATTCAATATCTATGTGACCCCACTTACCAGGCTAATTAGATCTTATGGGATGGAGATAGTATCATACACAGATGACACCCAGATCCTCATCTCTCTCTCCCAATCAGGTGCCCCGACTGCCTCCAATTTTAGATCTTGTATGGAGGCAGTCGGGCAATGGATGATTTACAATTCATTAAAACTGAATGGAGAGAAGACGGAGGTGATGGTGTTTGGAGGGAAAGAGGATGTTTGGTCATCTAGCTGGTGGCCAGACTCATTAGGAGCCTGCCCCACCCCTACCTCCTCTGCTAAAAATCTAGGGGTCATGATTGATCCCACCCTCAATCTGGATAAACAGGTCAACAGAACCATCTCTACTTGTTGGGGCATTATCCACATTCTTAGGAGGATCAGACACTATCTATCCTTGCAGGCAAGAAAACAGATCACTGTTGCCCTGATTGGCTCGCGGTTGGACTATTGCAATGCGCTGTATGTGGGACTGAGTAAAAGTCTACTGCAGCTCTTGCAGGTAGTCCAGAATGCGGCTGCCAGGTTTGTCCTCGACCTTCCCAAACGGGCCTCAGCCACAGCGGCTAGAAAGCTGTTACATTGGCTCCCTGCTGAGGACCGTATCCACTTTAAGATTCTGTGCATGACCTATAGGGCATTAGCCAAAAACAGTCCCACTGGTGTAAGATCCATCCTGTCCCGCTACACCGCGGCTAGGAACCTACGCTCCTCGAGCAGACTTCTACTGTCAGCCCCTCGATTCAGGAGAGCTAAATGGGGGGGTAGGGCTTTCTCCACCTTGGCGCCCAAATGGTGGAACTCCCTTCCACTGGAATTAAGATCCCTACCCACTCTCCCGGCCTTCAGAAGGGCTTGAAGACTCATCTTTTCGTGCAGGCCTATATGTAATGGTGATATGCCCTTGTTTTGATATACGTTGTTAGGCGCCTTGATGCCTTCGGGTTATTGTTTGCGCAATATACATTTTATTCAAATCAAATCAAATCAAGATGAGAGAAATGAAGTGAAGGTAAGTAAGAGACTAAAAGAATGTGAGTTAGCAAAACTAAATCAAGAAAGAAGAGTAAGTAAAAGGGGAATGAGTGAGAGGGAAAGGAGTCTGATTGAGAATTCATTTACAAGAAAGAGGAATGGAAGATGACTGAGAGTGAGTGAAGGGGAGTCACAGAATGAAGGGATGAAGGGAGTGACGATAATATAGAAGGATTGAGAGAAAAGGAGTGAGGAAGTAAGTACACAGAGGGACTAACTGAAGGAGTGAGTAAAGTGGAGTACAATGAGTAAGGAATGGAAAATGTGTACGGGAGCAAAACAAGGAAAGCGAGGGGAAGAGGACTAAAGCAATGGTACTGAGAGAATGTGATTCGGTAATGAAACTAAAGAGAAGGATACTGAAAGATAGGAAATGCGTGGTAGTAACGGAACCTGAGTAAAAGAACTGGGGTGAAGAATGATGAGAGAGGAACAGTGAAGTTGTTGTAAGAGAAAAGATAGAAGGTAGATAAACACAAATGAGCATAACACAAGGAGAGTGTGAGACTGAGGATATAGAGGTAGTAAACGAAAAAAGAGGATAAAAGTAAGAAGCAAAGAAAGATAAGTGAGAGAGAATGGGTAAGTTATAGTGACAGAGTACGAAAAAAGAGAGGAGTGAGTAAAGAGAAATTAGTAAAAGAGCAAAGGAGGAAAAGATGGAAAAGGCAAATAAAGCAGAGAGACTGAAAGCTGAAAAGTGGTGCAAGGGACAGAGGGGATGCAGACAGTTGAAATTGGAATGAGGGGTTCTGAAAAAAGTGCAGTAAAAGAACGGGGATGAAACAGAGTGAGAGAAAGGCAGTGTGAGTGAGTAAAGATAGCTGAAAAAGGGTGGAAAAAGGAAAGTGAGTGTGAGACAATGGGAATACAATATAAATTACACAAAATAAACTATAGAATAACTTCTACAACATGTTACATAGTTTATTTTTGCTGTTCTCAGAATTTATTGAATTTCACTAAAAACAGTGAGTTCAAACTATTCATCATATAACAGCGGGGAAACAAACCCACAATCTAAAAGATTGGGTTTAAAAAAAACATATAAACTTACAAATCACATATTTACACTAATCTTTGATTCACTTACTTTTCCTTGAGGCCAAATAGTAGATCGTGAAGGTCCTTTTCATTGGAAAAACTCTGCTGTTCTCTAAAACTCCCATTTCATCAACTTTCTATAAAAAAACTCTAAGAACATCTGAAATATGTCTCAATTTTTTCTTTTTCTCGTTGTGTTAAGTTATGACTCTTTCCTAATTCCAACACTATTCCTTACGGCCAAATAGTGTCAGATTTATCAGTCTATTTTCAAACTCAGAAATTACCGTTTATCCGATGTTTTGAAAGAAAAGCTCATACCACATTTTCACAATGTATAACTATTCATATTCCCATCTCTGGATCACTCATGTTCAACATTTCCTATAATACTGATATCTCTTACTATGACATCCACTTACAGTACCTATATGAGAACTGGATTTTTATATTATGTTCATCAGTTTTACTCACAATATAATTTTAAATAGCAGACTAACTTTTATTAACTGCTCCTGTCTTTATAGGCTAATTACCTTTAGTTAAATTTCGGTTCTAAAAACACTAGGTAAGAATTTTTTAAGTCAAAAGGCAAACGTTGTTTGAAAGTCAAATGAGTATCATTACAGAAAGACCAACCTTTTCGACATTTTAAATAAGCTGTATAATGCCCTGATGTTGTTGAAGGACCGTCATGATAAATAATAGCTACAGTTACAAAGGTTCTTCCTGAAATTGATAACTGAGAAGCCATGAAATTTTTAATAGAAGTTGTCAATTTAGTTCCATCAGATCTACATCGTTGAAACATTAAAATGACATACTGTCCATAAGTTTGTATAAATAATGTGGACAGCATTGGACACTTACATTGGGAACAAACCATATTATGATCAGCTGCTTTAAGTAGATTATTAAAAGACACTGATTTGCAGTCTGGTAAACTCAAATATGTAAATCTTTCAGTGTCTATTCTAGTACTACTTGATAAACTACAATTGTCGCAGTCATGCTGCCATTGATAAGAAAGTCCAAAAAGATGTTCTACATCTACCCCTTCATCTTCCAATACACCAAACATATACATTAATAATTCCTGAGAATCCTGCTGAATATTTTGTGAATTTTTTTTTTTGACCTGAACATATATCTAAAAGATTTCGAATTTCGGAAACACTTTCTATTTTTGCTCTATCACTGCTACATTTCTGAAACACAGAATTCAATAAACCGCAGAATCTTTGATCCCGATTTTCAACAATCTGTTCTTGTAAAGTTTTAAGAAAAAAAAACAACATTAACCACTACATTAGCATAGCAGTTGACACCAAAACTGTTTTCAAATTGAAATCCAACAACATCTTGAACAGAATCCTTTTTCTTTCAGCTTACAATTACAGTTTCATCTACTTTTTGTCTTTTTGCTACTATCTCACTGCAATTATTCTAATTTCTTCTTTTTCGGCCTACCACACGTTTTTCAAACAGAGGATATTGAGGCAAACGTGGAGCATACTCTCTTCTTAACCTATTGTATTCTTTAACACAATCTAGATCTGCACAAATCTTTGTCTCATCACACTCAATCAAGTACAATCCTGATAACGTTCTGACTCGTGATAATGCCACATATGCCATACCCTCTTTAAACACAGAACTTCCAATGTTCACCAAAGCACTATCTACACTTAAACCTTGAGATTTATGAATTGTCGCCGCATATGCCAAACAAACAGGAAACTGTTTTCGGCGAACATATAAGTCTTCTACAAGCAAAAATCTAGCAGAACAACGACTAATTTGTTGTACTTGCTCAATGCCATCAAATTTTATTTTTAAAAATTCAATTCCATCTCTATTTCTATAATTCACAAAATCAACAACATGACCCATTGCTCCATTTACCAGACCGCTTTCAACATTTAAATTCCTTCTCAAAATGATACGACAATTTAAACACACATTCAGAGTCTTTTCAAAACCAGCTGTTTTAGATATACTTTTCTCTAATGAATCTAAGTTTGTTTTCAAATTTTCTGACAAAACAATTGTTGCACCCATATGCTCTATTTTATCTATTGCTTCCAGTTTCACAATCTCTTCATTTTCTAGCTTTAACATTTTGTTGTTGAAGATGGAACATTCTTGCAGAGTTGGCATCAAACATATCCCAGATTATTTCTCAGTAATTTTCTTTAAAAATATTCTCTGGAAGAATGTTTTCATTTGGATACAAATTTGAAATTAATCGAGCATGTAAAGCTTCTTTCCCAAGCTCACTTACTTTTCCGATTCTTACATCTTGTAGAATATTTTTATAATCTTCATCCTTTGCCTGTCGCATATTTTGAAGCAGTTCTGCATATTTAAAATGTAACCATATATTAACGTTTCCAATGCTTCCAAGGGACTTCCTGGTATCTTCATGCGTGAGCATTTTAAACACTGGTTGTCCTTTTACTGGAGTTAACTGCAGTAGATCTCCAAAAACAATAATGTGTTTTCCTCCAAATAACACATCATACTCTGTTCTAAGAATTTCTTGCATTCTCAAATGCACAAAAGCAAGAATTAGATTTGAGACCATGCTTACTTCATCAATGATAAGAAGTTTCATTTTCTTCAGGACTCTGGAAACTTCAGAACACGCATCTCCAGATAGCTTGTTGTAATGCAATTTATTATCATGCTCAACTGGCAGCATCAGTAAACTATGTAGAGTAATCCCTTTAATGTTATGTGCTGCCAGTCCAGTTGGAGCGGTTACAACACAAGACAGCGGTGATTCAGTCCTTTTCTGCAAATAAGTTGCAATGGCTTTAATCAGAAAACTTTTTCATGTTCCCGCTTCTCCACTTACGTACAGTCGGACAGGCTTAAATGATGTACATGAGCACTCTTTTTTCTCATGTCTGAATCCATGTTCAATCTGTTCTGTGACTTCGTCATATATCTTTTTCTGCTCAACGTTTAGTTGCTTTACCAAATCTTTTAAGTTAACTACATCCTCTTGAGCTAGTTCCATAGCTCTTTCCACCTCATCCATGGCAGTTGCAGCTTCATTTTGGATAATTGGTCCTCCCAGTGGATCCTGACTCAAAGTAGAACTCTGACTGTCTTGAGAACTGTCTCTAGCAATCTCTTCAGCAATTGTGGCTTCTTGCTCTATTTCTTCGTTCAACATTTGCAGATAATTTGGAAAAACAGGACATTCTATGGTATCCTTGGTTGCATTAAAAGAGTCTTCATAACAGAGAAAATCTCCAAGTAGTTCCTCTTCTGTACGCCATGGCTTAAAGAGTTGCAAAAGAGCTAAATAGTAAAATTCTCTTTTGTCTGGAGATTCGCAACTCAATTTTCGATGATTAATCAAATGGCCTTTTCTCTGCTTCACTAGACATCCTTCATACCCAATGACAGCATATTTTCCATTATTGATATCTTCTGTGATGTTCCTCTTATAACTGTAGTTTTGCAGAACTTCATACAAACAAGTGTTCTCAAGGTGAGTAAGTACTTCTTTTTGGATAGTATGTATCCAACATGTTTGTCTTCAAAATATCTGTACTGTTTGGTTCTTTCTCCTCCAAATATTCAATTTCTTGTACAGATTTCAAAACTCAGTTTCGTGTTGCAGGAAGACCTAGACTCACCCAAATGATTGTTCTTGATTTGACATAGAGACTTGCTGATGATAACCGATCAGAACATTCATATGCTCCAATTTCTCGATGCAACAACATCTTCAGACTGAAACTGTATAATTTTTTACTTATACTCTTTTCATGTGAAATGTCTTCCCACATTTCCTTCAGTTCAGTCTTTTCTTTTTTTGTGATGTAAGACGTCACATATCGAGCCACAGCAATAGAGTTATCAGCAACGAACTGAATATCCATGTTAGCATTCCACATGGATAAAATCACTGGGTTGTAGTCGTTGATATACTTGGACTCTTCGTTTCTTTTTAAATTGTATGTATTTTTTGGTGATTTCCTTGTCACAGTATGTCGCAGAGAAGACATCAAATTATTTACTCTTCCTTTGAAATCACTGGTCGTGGAAATGCGAAACGACATTTCGTGTAGAATTTGCCCTTATTTTTAAATTTTCGACGACAGTACTTTCCACAACGATGGGATTAAAACCGTAAAACTTGTTGCCTTAAACTGTTTTCTTCAGTAGTTTTCGGAACAGCACATGTTGAATATTCTTCAATGAAACTCATCACTGTGTCATCCGAATCAGTTCCAAATTTGGGTGCATCTTTAATCCATAACAACATATGTATGTGAGGAGCACCTCTCGCTTGATACTCCTTCCTCCAAAAGAAATCCAAAACCTCTCCAAGGGGAGGATTTTTTTTGTTGGTAATAAAATCTATGATTAAAATATCTGCAAACATTCACTGGATCCAAAGAACACAGTTCTCCAGGTGTTTTCAATTCTATATTTTGTATGTTTCCATTTGCCTCTCGTAGAAATTGAAGTAAGTCGTCCCATGCATACTCAGCACAGCTAAGAGTGAGGAACCATGTAGGAGTTCCTAAGTTTCTTAGCATACATTTCAATTCCCCATGACGACGGAACCAATACTCGTTTGTTCCACGCTGACATGTCATGAGATTGATTAGCTGAGATTCCAAAATACTGTCTTGCAGATTGACTTTCTCCATAAAGTCCCTTGCCGAAACATTTTGCAGATGAGCTTCACTTTTCAGTATATGATTAACTGCATAAGAAAGCCCAGACAAATCACTTTCATACAGTAGATGAAACAAATATGGAATGCATTGACGAAACCTTGGATCTTCAGCATATAATCTTAAAGTCCGGTATTCAGCTGCAGGAATTTGAACTGGTCGATCGTCATATCGTCCACCTCGACCTGTTGGAAATAACTGTGGAAAACAACGAGCTTCCAAACTTTCTTCCCATACACTAATAGGACTTCCTTTTGCTGCTTTCATTTGAAACAAGTCAATTGCATTCCCCATTACTTCTTTGGAATGCAAAGGATGAACAGTATAATGTTCATATATTTCTTCACTTCTAGACACATCAACTTTTTCAATTTGGCCAACTGAACAATCACTGTCTTCTTCTGTAGCTGTTTCCTCTGCTCCAACACTTACATCTTTGTAGTACTCATTGTTTTTGACCAAATACAACGTTGCCTTTTTGACTTTCCTAACGTCCACTAAATCTTGTCAGATTTTCTTACTCTTTGTCGGAACCCCATTAACTAGAATAACCAGAGGATCCTCTTCTACTCTTTCTACACCAATTGTATCAATATTTTTCTTGACATCTAGAGGCAAATAAACAACTCTTCCCTTTAATCCTCTTTGTAAATCTGTAGGAGGTAATTTCCCTATCTTAGGCTCCATGCGAACAATAGCCTGAAAAGGATGGACACATTGAATCAAAATAGATTCATAAGTATTTAAATCTATCAATTCAGAAGGAATATCTATCAACTGAAGGTTATTATGAACAGCTCTAGCAGGCATTCTATTTTCATTTAATTTTTTCAAACAATTATTACAAATACGCTGATCAAAACTCAAATCAAAAGAATTCTCCACCAACAAATAACTTACAAAATCCTTCCATTCACTATTATCTTCCAATTCACATTTTGCATATAAATCAACTAACCTAGTCTGAATCTTATAATGAGTCCGTCGACAACACACACAAGTTAAATTAGGCCTTTCACTTGATTTCACCTTAAACTTGGTAATTTCCTCGTCAAACTTTTCTATACTTGAAATCTGTACATTGTCTTCCACATTACCATCCATTACTATATCCATTTCTACACTGTCCTCTTTGTTCCCAAAATAACAAAACTCAATTTCTTCACAAATAGTCTTCACATCTACTTCAGATCCATGCAAAAGAGCACTGTTTAACTGTTTAAGCTTAAGTGCTGGACTTTTTGCATAATACAACCTTCTCACTAATTTCCTCACCTTATTATGATGCACTGCTAACATCCTAAAATGATGAAAAACACTCTGACATACTTTTCTAGAAAGACAAGCCAGTGAATGCCCATGCAAACCTGTGTTTTCTCTCACTCTGCAAGGATCTAACTCTTGCAAGATCTTCATTTTCTGTTTTACACTTTTCTTACTATATGTACGTAAGAAATTTCGAAGCAAATCAATTGAATCCTGTCGCACACTACAAATACTACTGCACTTCCATGTGTACACTGGACCCTTAGTACGTCTCCCTAAAACTTCATCAGCTAACACCTCTTCTGCATCTCTAGACACACGTTTCTCTTTTTCCATCGGACAACCATCTTTCACCTCATATGCTCGACCACTGGTGTCAACTGCATGCACCAAATCATTTTCCTGAAAGTAACTCTCCTCATTAAAAAATGGCTCAGAACTTGAACTATGCATCCATTCTCCAGAAAATACTTCACAAAAATTAGTCCGATTAATTATTCTTTTCCATCTACTGTTCGATTTGAAAACATCAATTGCCTTGTTAAGTATCCTAATTCTATTGATTACTAAAATAAATAATTTTTTCTTAACTTCAAAAGCCTGATCAACAATCTTCTCTACACTTTTCTTTTTCTTGTAAAAAACAGCTCTCTGTTTACCTTTCTTTTCATTTTTTAGCAAATTTAAAACTACCCTATTGCGAAACATTCGTCTACGAATGTCCCTAAATTGATTTTGCCTCCTATTGCTATCCATACTCTTCTCTCCTGCTCCAGTAGAGAAATTGTTTGAGGACCTCTCCTTCCTTTTCAAATTTGCTCTCTCCTTCTGGATCTTCACATTCCCGTTAACATTTGTTTTTGTTCTACATATGTTGCGAAAAAAAGACTTAGTTGTCTTACCAGGAGCTTTTTTGGTGTTTTTTGAAGTACTTGTTGTAGAGGATTCCTTTAATTCCGTTGCTGATTTTGTTCTTTTCCGTATGGTATTTTTTCTTCTCCTTTGCCTTGACGGCATTTTTGCTTACTTTTGAAATGTTGATTTCAATCTGTGGTAAGGAAAAAAATAACACATTATAGACCACTATTAGCAAACAATGAAGCAATGACAATAAGCAAACGATATAAACACTAATTTGTAACATATCTAAGTTTATACCATAGCATCTATATAACTAGGAGTAAAACAAAGAAAAACAGCTAGAGGGAGTAACACAAAAACACAGAGAGACTCAGACAAAGAAACAGGTAGAGGGAGTAAAACATACAAAAGGACTAAGACAGAGAGAGTGTATAATATGTTGAAAGACAGAAAAAGGATGTAGAAGGGAGAGGGAGTAAGTCAAAAAAAGGGAGTAAGTCAGAAAAAGGATGTAACAGGGTGTAAAACAGAGAGAGGATGTAACAGGAAGTAACACAGAGAGAGGGTGTTAGAAGAGAAAAGGCTGTAAAAGAGACTAAAACAGAGAGAGCCTGTAAAGGAAGAGACAGAGAGTACGTTTGAGAGAGGGTGTAAGAGGAAGTAAATCAGAGACAGGATGTTACAAGAAGTAGGTCAGACAGAGGGTGTAACAGGAAGAGAGAAAAAAAGTCAAAAAGAGAAAGAGAGACGGTATAAAACAGACAAAAGGTGTAATAGGGAGTAACTCAAGGCTAGAATATTACAAAGAAAAAGGTTGATTAGATAGTATCTGCATGATTCAAAAAATATATTAGCACATTTCACAATCATGTCATCTATGTTTCCTCAGATTAGTCATGTTTTTTGATAATGCTTGGTTAAAACATTTTGCTGCATAGAGAAATTGTCTTTTGTGAAATAGTGAAGTTTCAGTTGTGAAATTGAATGCTTGTACATAGGACCTGTGCTGTGTTTCTAAAATGTAATTTTAAAAACGATTTTGGGGTAATTGAATGGCTTTTATATTTTTGATAAGGAATTAATAGTGTCTTCCTCATTAAATAAATATATTTGAACCTTTTACAATGATGTCATCTGCATTACCTCAGATTAGGAAACAGACTGAGCTTCTTTCTTGTTGGTTTGTGTCATGTTTTTTGATAATGCTTGGTAAAAAGATTTTGCTGCATAGAGGAATTGTATTACGTAAAATTGAGAAGTTTCACTAGTGACATGGAATGCTTCTACATAGGACCTGTGCTGTGTTTGTAAAATGGTATTTAAAAACGATTTTGCGGTAAATGAATGGCTTTTATATATGTGTTTGCCTCATTAAATAAATATATTTGAACCTTCTAGAATGATGCCACCTGCGTTACCTCAAATTAAGAAGCAGATTGAGATTCTTTCTTGGTTTGTGGCATGTTTTTTGGAAATGCTTGATATTAACATATGCAAGATAGAGGAATTGTCTTTTGTGAAATAGTGAGGTTTCAGTAGTAAAATTGTATGCTTGAGGAGGAGGTGAGGCCTGTGTCGAAGAGTGCAATGGACAAGACTTCAAAAAGCCTCTCCCCCACTGCATACTAAAACATAGACTTCACCTCCTTTGCACCCCTGAACAGACTTCTCTCCCACTACACTCTTGAACACAGGCCTCACCTCCTCTGCACCCCTGTGCAAGCCTCACCTCATCTACAACCCTAAACAGGCTTCACCTCATCTGTACCCCTAGACAGGCCTCACCTCATCTATACCCCTGGACAGGCCTCACTTCATCTACACTATTTATTCCTTCTCAAAAATATAAAAGGCATTCATTTACATCAAAATCGTTTTTTAAATAACATTTTAGAAACACAGCACAGGTCCTATGTACAAGCATTCCATGTCACTAGAGAAACTTCTCAATTTAACATAATGCAATTCCCCTATTTTGCAAAACCTATTTACCAAGCATTATCCAAAAACATGACACAAACCAACCAGAAAGAAGCTCAATCTGCATCCTAATCTGAGGTAATGCAGGTGACATCATTGTAAAAGGTTCAAATATATTTATTTATTGAGGCAAACACTAATAATTCCTTCTCAAAAATATAAAAGGCATTCATTTACGCCAAAATCGTTTTTAAAATAACATTTTAGAAACACAGCACAGGTCCTATGTACAAGCATTCCATGTCACTAGAGAAACTTCTCAATTTTACATAATGCAATTCCCCTATGCTGCAAAACCTATTTACCAAGCATTATCCAAAAACATGACACAAACCAACCAGAAAGAAGCTCAATCTGCATCCTAATCTGAGGTAATGCAGGCGACATCATAGTAAAAGGTTCTAATATATTTATTTAATGAGGCAAACACTAATAATTCCTTCTCAAAAATATAAAAGGCATTAATTTACACCAAAATCGTTTTTTAAATAACATTTTAGAAACACAGCACAGGCCCTATGTACAAGCATTCCATGTCACTAGAGAAACTTCTCAATTTTACATAACGCAATTCCCCTATTCTGCAAAACCTATTTACCAAGCATTTTTTTTTGTAAACAATTTTTATTGCAGATCCAATTACAGAATATATCGATCAATAAGTATCATCAGTGTGAAACCCCCCTTTCGTTTGTAAGCCCCCACCCAGAATACACAGCCGTTCAGCCCACATCCCGGAGGCCGGGCGGCAAAATCACAAATCGTTGTAATCCTCACAATCGGAGGTCATTATACGGCGCATGGGGGGGTTCCACTGTCTGCTTTTTAATTTTCCCCCTAGGCCCCACCCTCCCTGCAGTGTCTATAACTGAACATTCCAATTACACCGCTAGTAAGGGAATTCCCCCCCCCCTCAGAACTCGCCCTCCCCCCCAAGTGTCACCAATCGTTCTTGGTTAGGAATTAGGTCTGTATGACTGCAATCAGAGGATTGTAATTATCTACTGTGTGTGTGTGACTGGTGTTGGTGCTGCCATCCCACCTATTTACCAAGCATTATCCAAAAACATGACACAAACCAACCAGAAAGAAGCTCAATCTGCATCCTAATCTGAGGTAATGCAGGTGACATCATTGTAAAAGGTTCTAATATATTTATTTAATGAGGCAAACACTAATAATTCCTTCTCAAAAATATAAAAGGCATTCATTTACCCCACAATCGTTTTTTAAATAACATTTTAGAAACACAGCACAGGTCTTATGTACAAGCATTCCATGTCACTAGAGAAACTTCTCAATTTTACATAATGCAATTACCCTATGCTGCAAAACCAATTTACCAAGCATTATCCAAAAACATGAAACAAACTAACCAGAAAGAAGCTCAATCTGCATCCTTATCTGAGGTAATGCAGGTGACATCATTGTAAAAGGTTCAAATATATTTATTTAATGAGGCAAACACTAATAATTCCTTCTCAAAAATATAAAAAGCATTAATTTTCACCAACATCCTTTTTTTAAATAACATTTTAGAAACACAGCACAGGTCCTATGTACAAGCATTCCATGTCACTAGAGAAACTTCTCAATTTTACATAATGCAATTCCCCTATGCTGCAAAACCTACTTACCAAGCATTGTCCAAAAACATGACACAAACCAACCAGAAAGAAACTCAATCTGCATCCTAATCTGAGTTAGTGCAGGTGACATCATTGTAAAAGGTTCAAATATATTTATTTAATGAGGCAAACACTAATAATTCCTTCTCAAAAATATAAAAGGCATTTATTTACACCAAAATCGTTTTTAAAATAACATTTTAAAAACACAGCACAGGTCCTATGTACAAGCATTCCATGCCACTAGAGAAACTTCTCAATTTTACATAATGCAATTCCCCTATGCTGCAAAACCTATTTACCAAGCATTATCCAAAAACATGACACAAACCAACCAGAAAGAAGCTCAATATGCATCCTATTCTGAGGTAATGCAGGTGACATCATTGTAAAAGGTTCAAATATATTTATTTAATGAGGCAAGCACTAATAATTCATTCTCAAAAATATAAAAAGCATTCATTTACCCCAAAATCGTTTTTTAAATAACATTGTAGAAACACAGCACAAGTCCTATATACAAGCATTCAATTTCACTACTGAAAATTCACTATTTCACAAAATACAATTCCTCTATGCATTAAAATGTTTTAACCAAGCATTATCAAAAAACATGACACAAAACAACATTAAAAAAAACCAATCTGCTTCCAAATCTTCTCCATAGAGCATATAAGTCTCTATCTAAATTAAAGGAATCATTTCTTACCTTTACACATGGTTTGGGAGATAGAGAACAATGTCAGACACACACACCAATTTTTCTTTAGCAGAGCAAAAGGTATGCATTCCACACACTGCAACCATGACTGGCACAGAAAACCTCTAATTCTACACAGATATGCCTCATTTCAACCAATCAAAACTCTTCCCTCACTATTTTCAAACCAACACCCTACCCCCCTCAGCCCTTTCTATCTGTTACCATAGCAACTCCCTCCTTACTTAACTCACAGGTTCAAAAGTTTATTCTACAATGTTGCAATTGAACTAAGCAAGGATGTTTGACCTCTCAATACACCAGCTTATCCGATGAAATGTTTCTTTAATTGACTTTTTCTTAACCATTCAAATTGCTTCTTTCACAAAACACAACCATGCATCCTAACTTTTAGTTTTCAACTATCTGAATCCACCAATCATTGCTTGTGATTCAAGAGCAGTGAAACTCCACAATTATTTTTTTGTAAACTCCTACTATTCCAACTGCCATTTCATTCCCACACTTCATCTGACTGCACCAGAACCTTCTCTCATCATGTATTCTGTGTGGATTATTGGACATAGCTACATCCACTGGGCTCAAAGGTATGCAGCTAGCAGAAATTTTCACAACCTTGATTTAACAAATGTGGAAATCAAGTGGATTGGCCAGAGAGGATTGAGATGTCACCAATTGATACCATTGGTGAAAACCTTTTTGCATCTGCCAAACCCTGACCTCTTAATAGTGCACTTTGGAGGAAATGACTTGGGCACTTTGACTGGGGTAGGTCTGGAAATGCTTTTAAAGGACACTTTTGATCAATTGATGACACTTTTTCCACAAACTGCCTTGGTATATTCCAATGTATGTCAAAGACAGAAATGGAACTGGTCCAACCAATTTTGTCCACAATTTGAGAAAGCACGGAAACATGTGAATAAATCTGTTTCTGCTTACATGAGAGACTATGGAATGGGTTCAATATACAACAATAACTTGCGTTTCAACATGCAAGATATCTACAGAGGAGATGGTGTGCACTTCTCAGATGAGGGGAATAGAATATTCCTCCTGAATTTAAGACTGTGCATTGGAACCTACTTGTAGGTACCTAAATCAGCCACAGAACCCAAAAGCTCTTTTCAGAGCTACCCTACCTCTGATCACTCAAAATGATTATCTTTCCCTAACTTTTTTCACTATTTTTCACCAGAGTACGCTCCCCGGTACGCTCCCCGGTGCGCGTACCGGGCGCTCCCCCCGCAAAATTTAAAAATTATAATTTTTTTTGGGCATATATGCCCCTCCGAAACTCCCCTCAGCAAACCTAGAGGGTCAAGGGGTGTCTACTGTGCCCCTTTTTACCCATTCCCAACGTTGTTTGTCCTCCATCTTGTGTCTCAATTCGACCGAAACACAAAATGGCGGACTCCCGTAGCGCTCCCGGTACGCGTACCGGGGCGCGCACCAGTGAGCGCTCCCCAAAAAAATGTGGGAAACGAAATTACATAAAAACCACTGGACAGACTTTCACCAAATATAGCATAGACCCTACTATATACCACTCCCTACCATTATCCCACATTTGATAGTTTTCCATTCAGCCATTTGGGCTGTAGCCCTGTCTAAATATCCTGAGGTAAATTACATGACAAAAACACATATGAAAGTGTTGGAATTTACAACCAATTAAAATGTTACTTTAATTTCCTACTTTTTTTTCCTGACATTTGATTGGTTATGTACATGAATATAAATGAAAAATGAGAGGGAAACACTGCCATTTTGACTACAACTACCTGAGATATATCTTTAAAAGATTTTCTCATTTATCTTCATCACCTTTCTATAAGGTAAGTTATAAATTTGTGATGGGGCACTTTAAGTTCATTTGTAAAAACGTTTTCTGACAGTTATTTACTGTCCCTCTGTTATAATTACAGATTGAGATAGGCTTCTCTGTTATAGTTATAGATTGAATTAGGCTTCTCTGGTATAATTATAAATTATATTAGGCTTCTTCACATACACTTTTTTTTATATTTCTACTTCCTACCTCATACCATACACTGCCCAAAGATAACTTCACTGTTAAAAACTCACAAGCACCTGTCTGAACTTAAACCTAACAGTGCCCTATCTCTACTGATATATTTATTTTTTATGCAATTTACAGCAAGAAAATGGAAGGAGAACAAAATAAAATTAATATTTCATTTGAAATTGATCTGGAGAACAATCCTAAGGAAGAGATTGATGAATTAGACTTTTTGGATCAGTCTCTGGACCAAGACTTACTTAATTGTGTGGAAGAAATTGAATCATGGAATCCAAATAAGGACATACCTGACGAAATAATGTTGGAAATTCTTTTAGATTTTGAAAAATCACAGCAATAAATTTTTATTTAAAAATTAAAAATTGTTCGAGACATTATTCTTTTTTATATGTAAATTATGAAATAGTACCAAAATAGATATAATATAAAGTGAGACTTATAGTATACTGTGCAACTTTTTTATGTTACATAGTAATTTTGCTGATAGTTACTTCCTTTCTCCCACTATATTATCTCCAATGTGTATTTAACATTTCTTTATCATCTCCTGCCTCCATGTTGTTTCTGCTTTCCTGACAGACTATGGTATGAATTCCATATACCACAATAACTTCTGTAACAACATGCAAGATATCTACAAAGGAGACGGTGTACATTACATTTTAAACTCTGCATTGGTACCTACATGTTGGTACTTAAATAATAAAAAAAAACAACAAAAAGAACAATTTTATTAATAAACCTACATTTTTTGAAAAGTCTGTCATTCTTTTTTCCCCATGGTACGCTCCCCGGTACGCTCCCCGGTGCGCGTACCGGGCGTTCCCCCCGCAAAAATCGAAATTTTTTTTTTTTTTTTTTTTGCCCCGCGGGGCCCTTTTATAGCCCCCACATTAAACCTATGGGGTCAGGGGGGGTCTACTCTGCCTCCTTATGGTCAATTCCCCCTTTGTTTTTGCCACCTCTTGTGTCTCGATCCTACCGAGACACAACATGGCGGCCGCTCCGGACTGTTTAGAATGTTTACAGACACCCGAGAGCCAATCAGCTTTCCGCGCGCAAGTCGCGTAGCGCGCCCGGTGCGCTCCCCAGTGCGCGTACCGGTGCGCGGCCATAGGTGTATATATTTTTTTGAACCTAAATTACTCAAAATCCTCTGGAGCACATTTCTTGAGACCTAGCAAAGGCACATCAGGCTACCAGTCCCTACAATTTTGCCAAGTTTGGTGGAAATCTATTCAGCCGTTCGGGCTAAAAGTGAGTTCGACCGCCCTATGGAAATTAACATGGGGAAAACACGTTTTGGGACCCCCCTTTTATCTCGGCCCCCACTTCACGAATCCCCCCCAAACTTTCAAGGAAGGACCGAAGCTCCGCGAGGCAAATTTGAGGAAATATTTTCAGGCAGATTCGTCAACCGGTGCCAAAGTTATTCACAATAGAATTTTGAGATTTTGCATTGAAAAAAATCCTAACTATAACTACCTACTGGCGATATATATATATATATATATATATATATATATATATATATATATATATATATATATATATATATATATATATATATATATATATATATATATATATATATATGACTGGAACTTCGAAATTCAGCGCAAGCCAACAGGAAGCCAAACAATGAAACGGACCCATGTAAGTTTGATTTAAGCGCTTTTATTCAGTTCTGTGCACCCTCTCGATCGCCATGACGCGTATCGGGCCCTGGAGCCCTTGATCACATGACATGGTCGAATTACACCCAGTGATTTGTAGTGCTGGACTAGTCACATGGTTCCAAGCCTATAGAAATAGAGAAAATACTTCAGCCTGGACCGGAATGTATAACCAACGACTTTTTCATTACATTTTCATTATTTAAAAACCCCCATTATTAGTTTATGATGACAATCGATCCCCAGAAATGTGCAAAATTTCGCAATAAATATTTTAAAATCAATATTTACATTTGTGCAAAATAGTAATACACCTATGTACAACCAATCACTGTGGATCGAATATATACAAACACTTTCTGTGCAATATTGGCAACAAAATAAAGTGCAACGTGCAATTTGTTCTTTTCAAAGGGATCTACTATGTCACAGGGATTTAACTAATATTGCCCAAGTGGGCATGGTTAACATTCATCCGGACCACTGCTTCTACATTGCTTGGTTATTTTCTGTTTCCTCCAGACACCATTGAAAAGAAATGTGTGATTTACCCAAAATTGTGTATTCTCTACTACTGTTTTAAAATCTGGCAGTACTTTATAACATAGCCTGTATTGATGAACCTACGTCCCAATTCCTTTAAACATTTCCACTCTCAGATCTATGTATCCAGCCACAGCTGTCATTCCAGATGTAAGCAGGTATACAGATCCTCTGTCGCGTTAAGGCCATATGGTGTCTTAGTGTCTAATTCAAGGATATAACGGGTTTCTAGTACTCGTAAACGTGCTTCCCTATTTCCACCTCTACGTAGAGGCTGCACCATATCTATAGCATACTATTTTAGGCAGTTCACGTCCCCCTTGTGGCATAGATTGACATGCCTGGCCACAGGGTAAGCCTCTTCCTTATTGATAACTGCCCTCATATGCTGCAATATGCGCTTGTGGACTTGCAGTTTAGTGCTACCAACGTAGCAAAGTCCACAGACGCATTCCAAGACATAGATGACAAAGTCTGATTTGCATGTTATTTTCTTGGTGATGGGGATTTCTGCCTCACTGAATGGGGAATGGTATGTTGTCTTATTCTTCCCTATGGTGCACGCCTTGCACACTGCACATTTTAGGAAACCCTTACTTTTTCCTAGCCAGTTCCCCCGAGTTGGTATTTCCGGGCTGCTACTGACTAGCATGTCATTCATGGACCTGGCACGGCTGTATGTAATAGCCGGAAAAGTGGACATAGTCTTACCAATCACAGGATCCCCCGTGATTATATGCCAGTTTTTCTTTACAATTTTCTGTCGTTGTCTATGCTGGCAACTATAACCGAGAATAAATCTTGGTTGGTCCACTATTGTATTTGTCACTATTGAATCTATCCCCATTGATGTTTTTGGAGATATTACTGCATTGTTGGCCCCTTCCATTGCTTTAGTCACCACACTTTCTGTATAGCCTCTCTGTAAGAACCTTATCTTGCTTTCTTTCTGTGCTATAGAGCAAGCTTCATCAGTGCTACAGATTCTTCTAATCCTCAGCATCTCCCCGTAGGGGATGCTGCGGATTAGATGGTTGGGATGCTGACTAGAGGCATGGAGGATTGTGTTACCTGCAGTTTCTTTGCGATGTAATTTCGTGTGCAGTCTCCCTTCCTCTACATACACCTCTACGTCAAGGAAGTTAACTTTCCTGTCGCTGATGGTACCTGTGAAGTGTAGATTCAATTCATTCTGATTGATATCACTGATGAACTGTTCTGCTTCGCCTGCTGTCCCTTTCCAAATTATGAACAGATCGTCGATGAATATGTACCACACTAGCACTTTACTAGACATGACCTCACTAAAGGCATTGCCCAGGACCTGCTCCTCCCACAGCCCCATGTGCAGACATGAGTAACTGGGAGAGAAGCAGGCCCCCATTGCCACTCCCCCTAACTGCTGGAACATCTGGTTTTGAAAAAGAAAATAATTGTTGTAAAGACACATTTCCAGCATCTCCACCAGCATGTTATTATGTTCCAACATACACATAGGTCTTTTGCTCAAAAAATGTTTTACTGCCCTCACTCCATCCACATGATTGATACTCGTGTAGAGTGCAGTAACATCAAGTGTGACCAGTAAATATTCTGTGCTCCACACTACTGATTTGATTTTTTGCAAGAAGTCCATAGTGTCTCTAATGTATGATGGCAGGGATTTCATGAAGTCTTGAAGGAAGTGATCAATATATCTGGACACTTTTGCAAATGTCCCCCCACAAGCTGAAATTATGGGCCTCCCAGGTGGCTTGGCACTGTCTTTGTGGATCTTGGGGATCAAATAAAACACCAGAGTTATGGGGTGGTTAGTCTTTAAAAATTTTAACTCGTCCCTACTCAGGAGTCCTTGTCCTCTCCATGTGTACAGTTTTGTGTTTAATTTGTCCCAAGCTTGCTTGAATGCTGATCGGTCACATCTGCTATAGCAACGTCTATCGCCTAGTTGATTCAGCGCTTCCTCCAGATATGAAGACAAGGGCCAAAGAACAATGTTACCCCCCTTGTCGGATTGCCTGATTACAGTTTTTTCATCTGTCTGTAATTTTTTCATTAGGCTGCCGAAAGGGTTGTTGTACTGTAACATGCTTTTCTTTGTCATCAGAGTTTTTTTGTTCAATTTTTTCATCTCTGAGATTACCATATCACTGAATACGTCAATATTGTCATGTGCCATTATTGGGTTATACGTTGATTTTGGTTTAAAAGATGTATTGCCAGGGAAATTGGTTACTGCTGCACTTGCTGTCTCTTGGATGTTATCTAGGTCCCCCTCATTAAGGAGATCTTGTAGATTGCATTGTAACTCATATTCCCTCACTGATAAACCATTATCTTCCCCCATGTTAATTTCTTGAGGTTTGCGTGCCTTTTGTTTGTTAACCAAGAATAGTTTTCTAAGTTTCAGCTTTCTCACAAATTTAAAAAAATCCATTCTGATTCTGGCATAATCAAACATACATGGTGGGCAGAATGATAACCCCAATGACAAAATTTTCTGTTCTTTTTGACTTAGGCGAGTGTTGGTTAAGTTCGCAATCGTCATGTTATCACTTACTTGTGGATTCAACGACGATTCCATCTCCTGTATGATTTCTTTTTTGTACCTTGATTTGGCTGCGTTGTGCTTCCTTCGTTGGTTTCGCTTGGCATTGTTCCTTTGTTTGTGCCAGGTTTGGAGGCATGGGACCTTAGTGATTTCTTGCGGTCGTTCTGGAGGCACTCCACCTCCTGTCCCAACGACCGCTTTGTAAAACCCGCCTCCGCCGCAGTCGAACCTTGTTCAAACTCGGAGTCACTACTCAGAATCGTACTTAAATCCGTAGATGAAACTGAAGGTGTTTTCTGTCCTGCACTCGCCTGAGGTTGTTTAGTTTTGTTCAATGTCGGAGGATCAAATTTCTTTGAAAAAGTGTAGATACGGCCATTTAAATAATCTAGTTTGTCCCTTTGGAACTTGAAGGCCTTTCTTTTCATAATTATGTCCTCTTCTTTTGAGAGTCTCGTCGTCATCGTCTCTCTTAACTTTTTCTCTAAATCCTCTTCATTCAGTGCTTTAATTTGGTTGTTTAGTTCTTTCACTTGCATCTGGAGTTTGGCCCCATCACTCTCGGCGTATCCCACCAAGATTCGCATAAGACGACTGGAATTGTCCAAATTACATTGTGCCCAATCATGGAGCATCTTTGGGTTGGGGTTTTCAAAGCTGGGGGCCAGCATGATCCTCAGGCCACGAGGGACTCTCCCCACTTCCAAGTATCTAGTGAGGGATTTTTGCTCCCACCACTTGGCTTGTTCTACTTTCATGGCCTTTTCCAATTGTTTAAACAGCTCCCTGATTTGGCTGTTTCCGGTCCCAGATGTTACGCTGGCCCCTGCTTGTTGGACCTCCGCCGCGGGGCTGTCATCAAACAGGCTTACTGCCGCTTCTTCCCTATTTCTTCTTCTGACCACGTCGTCGGCGTCCATGACGGTGCACAGATAAATGCTTTCTTTTCTAGAATATATGCGCGTACACGTTTCGAGCAATCGTGTCCGTTCACCACAGTGGTTATGCTCTCTTGCGTGTACCTTGCCCCAGCACCGGCTATTCCACTTCACAAGTCGCGAATTCTCCTTCGCGCCAAACAATCCTTCACAGCCGCGAGGATTGTTAGCGCCACTCGTATTTTCGCTCAGTCGGGAACGCCGGGGGTAACAAGCGGTTGCTCCTAACGGAACTGTAGAATGCTTCCAGGTCACCGTAAGCCTCGCTTCCTTTGCCACTTACCCTTGGAGCTGGGGGGATCCGTGTCACACCTAGAAGCCTGCCGGTGTGTAACTTATGACTGGAACTTCGAAATTCAGCGCAAGCCAACAGGAAGCCAAACAACGAAACGGACCCATGTAAGTTTGATTTAAGCTCTTTTATTCAGTTCTGTGCACCCTCTCGATCGCCATGACGCGTTTCGGGCCCTGGAGCCCTTGATCACATGACATGGTCGAATTACACCCAGTGATTTGTAGTGCTGGACTAGTCACATGGTTCCAAGCCTATAGAAATAGAGAAAATACTTCAGCCTGGACCGGAATGTATAACCAACGACTTTTTCATTACATTTTCATTATTTAAAAACCCCCATTATTAGTTTATGATGACAATCGATCCCCAGAAATGTGCAAAATTTCGCAATAAATATTTTAAAATCAATATTTACATTTGTGCAAAATAGTAATACACCTATGTACAACCAATCACTGTGGATCGAATATATACAAACACTTTCTGTGCAATATTGGCAACAAAATAAAGTGCAACGTGCAATTTGTTCTTTTCAAAGGGATCTACTATGTCACAGGGATTTAACATATATATATGCGAAAGCATCTCTCCTTCGAAAAAGAAAAGGGGCACATCATATATATATATATATATATATATATTATGGTTTCGCAACGTTAAGAGGTAGTGAGGTAAATGTAGGCTTTTATATATATTATACCTGAGGATTGGATTGTAGCTCAAACAAACTCGGCATGGATTGGTGTCTCATGCAGTGTCCAGAGAGCAATGTAGACTAGAAAAATTTAAAAATATCATTAAACAGACTGCTAAAAGCACCAACGCAAAGTCTGGGGGAAGTTTACAGACACTTTTTTTGTTATTTGGATTGGTGTGCAAGCTCTTCATTGCTTACATATAATATCTATAGTTCAACTGTTCATGTCTTAGATTTGTGGCTTCATTTCTGTAAAGTGTTAAAAGCTCATATGTGTACCCAGTTTCCATATTTGTAAGCAAAACTCCGGCATGACAGGCAAGATAATTCTGTTTGATAGGGTGTTGATTCAACCAATTAATTATTAGCATAAATGATACTGACGTGATTTAAAGAAGCAAAAGTTGATCTGAAAGCACTATAACCTCTGATCTAATAAAAAAAAGAAACATTTTATTTGGGGGCATGTTTCAAATTAGTTTTAGGCATGTAATAAAACATATTATCTTGGTTTTACATTGCGTTTCCCATGTTTTCCATGTTTCATCTCTATAATTACGTATATGAATCAATCAACCTGTGTTTATGCTATACCAACCAAACAAATATTATTTTTTTTTTGTCCTCATTAGCCATAAAGTCGATCCAACTGTGCTCCTGTCCGCACAGACACGAGGCCCGACCCCCCTGTAGCACCTAGAAGCCCAATACTAAGCTCCAGGTGCCCAGAGAGTCAGTCCCAATGTTGCCAGCAGAGCTTGGACGGACGTTCTCCCTTCGGACCAGTTCGGCCAGTTGTCCAGTAACTGTACGGTACCTCCCTTTTGGACAGAGAGATTTTAGGCCTAATCATCGGACCCGGGGAACCAAACAGATATTTATGTTACTTGTTCTAAATTCTACAGGTTTTCAAATTTGGCACAGTAGATGGTGTGGTAACAACTGCCTTGAGTTCCAATAATGAATTCAGAGGAAGAAAGATAATTTCCAAATCAACTCATTTTCCATTTAGAAAGAGTTTTTGTTATAAATGATTAATTTGTCCTTTTGTGCAGTATTTGTTCACAAAATAAACTTTATTTATCTTATTTGAACATTGTCTCGGCATCAATTATTTAAAAAGTCTCTGAAACTATCCTCTTTCTGGAGGTTTGTAAAGCAATTTTATAACATATAAATCATCTCACTTTTGATTCCCCTTTTTGTCTAAAGGTAGATTAATGAAAATATAGCACATAATGCATGACACACCTCTTTTTTTAGATAAGAACTTGTGTCATTCTGGGAAAGCCTAAAACCTCAATGGAGGTAAATTTGACTAAAAGGTGTCATCAACCCTAGGGTGATAAGCTTTTTTTTTCATTTTGCAGTAAGCGCAAGTTGATTACATTGCTAATATGTAAACCTTTGTAATCTGCTTCCACCTGTCACAGATGAAAAACAGGAAGGAAGGCAGACAGTAATCCTGAGATGAAGTGCAAATTGCTGATACATTGTGATTTGATTTGGACTCTGTGGGCCATGTTTACCAGGGAGAACCACACAAAATTCGACCATACAGAAAATCCACAAAATCTACATGCTTCTCTGGTTCACCTGCAGAGCAGACATAGCCTGATTATGCTTTGCAAGTGGATTGAAAAAGTTTGTATTCTGTTTATATTTTTTGCTCATTATTATTTTTAATCACCTCTGTGGACTAATTAGAGTAAGGGTGGGATTTATGCAAATTTCCCATGGATTCGATTGCTATGTATGAGTGAAATAGAATGGGAATTTGTGATTTCAGGCAAACATTTAAAAGAGTACAACATGCATACTTCAAAATTAATCACAGTATTTTAATCCATACTTTTTCATTGCTTAGAATAACAGATTAACAAAAACATACAATCCCCTGTGACTCTAGTCTCTACAGATTTGCGCTGTGTGAATTTTTACATTAACTCAGTATCATCATCAACAATTCATGTGGAACTGCCTGGCAAAAATTAAACCAAAACAAATAAAAAAGTGTTTCTCCCTCTAAGTAATATAAGTTAATAGGGTTCTGAGAGACTTGTTTTTAGCCTGCTGTTTTCACTTCGTGTCCTTAGTGTAGTGCCTGAGCAGAAAATAAGAGGATGTTAACGGCCAAGTGTGGAAGAAGGCATAAATCATGTGCTGTTATTTGTAATGTTGAGTGTGGTGTCCTACCTGCTACCCCAACCATTTTAGTGAACAGATATCCATGTTTAGCTCTTTGGAAAATTTACAATTTGGATAATTGTTTATTATGGATCTTCTTCTCAGTTCTAAACATTAGAAATTCTTCCATGCAGTAAGAGTAAACCCACAGCATATGTAGGGGCATATTCTCAAGGACTTATCGCCAAGTTAGCAGCAATTTATTGCAGCCAAAGTCACAATAAATGTATTGTCCCATTCTCAAGCTGGTGCTAACATCTGATATCACCAATTTCCCTGCGATAGCAGCCGCAAAAAACATCGCCACAGATGACACTGGCAACTATCGCTAATAAGATGCAGAGTAGGCGTTCCCGTGCAAAAAGCAGCGACAGCACCACTTCACAACACTCTCAACGACCAGCAAGATCGGCGATAAGATCACAAAACAGGCGATAAGGCACGATAGCAGCAGGAATTTAACCACCTGCTCTTACCTGGTGTAAAGTCAGACAAGAACCTGCACTATAACAAGCATTTGCAATGCAATAGGTCTCGCAGTTGTTAGAGTTTGAGCCATTGCCATTGTAAATGGCAATGCCTTTTATTTATGTATTGGTTTATAAAACGTAAATAAAAGGCATTGCCAATTACAATGCCAATGGCTCAAACTGTAACAACTGCGAGACCTATTGCATTGCAAATTCTTGTTTTATAGTGTTTTGTGGTCCGCTAGCTGCCTAGAAAAACACATGTGTGCGTTCAAGGTGCGCTGTCCCCAACTTGTCTCTGCTGTGGCAGACAAAACGGTGCCAGGAGCGTCCATTTTACTGTGCGATGATTCTGTCTATTTTCCCTCTTTGGTTGTAAACTTTATTTACAGCCTGTGAAAATAGAGTGCATCTGAAGTGATCACCTTTGGGCACCAGTGCACATTTGCCATTAAATTAGCCACGCTAGACACAAGTCCGGGCGCACGTCCTCTGAGCATCTTACAAATCCTGTCCGTGCGGGTCTGGTGGTGGCTTGCCGTGGACTGTGGACCTGAGATAAAGGCTGCTTTCTATCCTGATCTACTCATAGGAGCGCAGCTTCACAGGAGTGTTACACCCTAGTAAAAACGTCTTGTGTGGTAAATAGCTGTGTACAAGTGCTTTCATTCTGGTTCTGTGAAGTCTGTCGGATATCACCTGGATTTTGACATACCCACGCAAACAAAAACACAGTCCCGTCTGTGTTTGAGGTCTTCACAAATGTTTATTGGTTGGCAAAATATTGTGTTTTAAGTGCCCATAAGACTCTATACTCCTGCCCTTAAGCCCCACTCATGTCCTGCTTCTCATTTAATGTATATTTTAAAGATATGCCCGCTTCATCTCTGCCCCTCGAGCTCCTGTGCACATTCCATCTCCCGGGCCTGCCCCGTCATAACTTTTAAGTTCCAGCAAAGCTGCTCCCTGGAAAGATGGGATAAATTACCTGGCTTGTACCAGCGAGTATAGTATCAGTCCACAAGTGACGACGCATCGGTCGGCGGTAGCTCACGTTCTGAAAGCACGTCCATGGTGACTGCTAAGTGCTAATCGCCAGAGTGCGAGAGACCCTCCTGATTATTGTACAGCCGATTTTGCATTTTTAAATAGTGTGCGCATGAGTCTTTCTTTCTGGATTTAGACCAGTTAAGATATTTTCAATAAAGTTTAAAAAAAAAAAAAGTCTGAAGTTAAGTTTTTGTTTTGTCTTTATGCGGAACTAAACGTCCGTACCCAATCGGAACTAATCGTTCCGAAAGAACTTCATTTATTGTGTTGTATGTACGTTCTGCAAGTAGGTTGCAGTATATGTCCTAACAGGTACCAGCCCAAGGTTTGCTATAATTCTCCTTAAAGGGTATCAGCCCCAAGGTTTGATGGCCAGTACGAGAGAGCGTATTTCGGCACTGCGTGCTAGATTTTTCACTTTTTTATAGGTTTACATTGTTAAACCTATAAATAAGTTCCTCATGCTGCAGTTGCTGTGTTTACTCGACAGGTTCTTAACAATGAGAACCTGGCAACCCACATTTTCCAGACGGATGGCTTTTTGTGTTCAACAGGAAGCCAGGCAATCTGTGTTGGGATGGGGGCAGGGCCGCAAAAATACAGGAAGCTGACGGGAGCGCTCCTGTGCCCGTCGGAAGATTTGCGTGTGGAGAGCCCCGCCTGTTGGCGACCGCTGGCTGCCGAGGGAGAGAGGGACACGCGAAAACAACCCGGTGAGTGGGGGGGGAATGTGTGTGCGCGTGTGTATGCGTGTGTAAAAAGAGCCCGATGACAGGGGGGGGAGAGAGGGGATGTGTGCGCGAATGTCTGTGTGCGTGCGTGTGTCTCTGTGTGCTGTACGAGCTAGGGGAGACAGGAGATGGTGAACGCGCGCGCGACCTGATCCGATTACGGCAGGTTGCGCATTCACATCTCTTGTCTCCCGTACCTCGTTGAAAGCAGAAACAATTGCAATAGGGTCTCTCAGCGACGATCGCTTTGCGATCAGTTCGCAGGTGCAAGACCTAAAAAAAGATTATCATGAGTGATGCCTGCCCCAAGGCCCTGACTCTCCAAGAGATAGGTGAAGCCACCAAGAATGACGGAAGCCTGACACGAGCAAAAGAAGCCCTAGCCAACAGGTAATGGCAAAGCTTCCTAGATGGGATTCGGACCCTGACTCCGGACTAGCAAGTTTCCCAGCAGTAGCTGTTGATAGCCAGGAGTGAACTCAGTGAAAGGCAAGATGGCCTGCTGCTGTGTGGGCAGCCGACTGTGATACCAAAGTGCCTATGGGTCTGTGTGGTTGACCTGGCGCACCAAGAAACAGCGAAAATGAAGTCCCGCTTGGGAGGTAAGGTGGTGGGTCGCAGGCATGGATGCGAAGGTTAAGAACAAGGTACGCAACTAACACTCATGTACCAACAAGGCTCCGGTTCCGACAGAGAAACCCAGCCACCAGTCCTAGTCGAAAGTCAATATTGGCTTTGGAAACTTTCTGGATGGACGGATCATGGTAGTGATAGTGGACTCGCACACAAAGTTCCCAGTGGTAGAGGTGGTGTCGTCCACAGCATTTTCCCAAGTCAAGCTAGTCCTGAAGAAATTATTTACAATGACGGGCCTTAATGACAAAGTGAAGTCGGACAACAGGCCACCATTACAGGGACATGACATTATAGAATAATTAGTAGAATAATACATTACAAACATGTCCATCGCCTGTACTACACACCAGCGCGTATGTTCCGACTAAAACTTCGGGACAATGACCATTGTAATCGCTGCAGCAGCAAAGGGGCCGACTTCAAACACGTGGCTTGGGATTGTCACCCCATACAGATCTTCTGGGCGGAGGTTCTGGGTGCTCTAGATGTTATGACGGGCCTGCACATTACTATGGATCCCCTCACAGCATTATTGGGATACACTCAACCCCTCACTGCTAAAATGCGTAAATACATTTCCCTTGCGCTCCTTCTTGCAAAGAGGAGAATTGCCTGTAGATGGGGCAGAGGACGGGCGTCGAAGTTCAAGGACTGGCTCCAAGACCTTGTCTACTGCCAAGAACAATTGCAAACATATGCTGAACTTCAGCCCCCCTCATCACGGCCGAAAGACATTTGGGGTCCCCTCCAAACCTATTTACTAGAGCACGCTACTGACACACACGCAGAGGCACCATAATGAATGACTACCACCCTCGCCAATATGCCTCGCTCATTGGAGAACATAGGACACCTTGTCAAGCTACTCCATATTCACTTGACTGGACTGCACCAGCACTTTGAATACACACAATTTACTCGCAATACGTTTGTGGTCATGACTGTTTTACATTACATCATTGTCATTGTTTGTTAATGTGTTATACTCAGACGTGAGTCCCTTGCTCATTGCACCATCAGGATTCAGGCAAGCCGGGCCGAAGAAGGCTGTAATGCCAGAAACCGGTCCCCGGAAGCTTGTTTCCTTCCCAGTGAAAGAATTGGCTTGGTAGTTTGGTCTGCCCTGTTCCCATGATGCACTGGGCCAGGGACAGACTAATTTGCATATAGCCAGGTTCTGAGCTGGGATGGTGCAGTGAGCTAAAAAACGGTGATGGATCAAGCCCTGATCTCTTGACTGGGTGAGAGTATTCTGCTTAATTCAGAAACTCTGTCCATCACCCCCCCTGTTGTTTAATTATTTTGTCCACCATAAGCGTGGAAGGGTATACTCAGACGTGAGTCCCTTGCTCATTGCACCATCAGGATTCAGACAAGCCGGGCCGAAGAAGGCTGTAATGCCAGAAACCGGTCCCCGGAAGCTTGTTTCCTTCCCAGTGAAAGAATTGGCTTGGTAGTTTGGTCTGCCCTGTTCCCATGATGCACTGGGCCAGGGACAGACTAATTTGCATATAGCCAGGTTCTGAGCTGGGATGGTGCAGTGAGCTAAAAAACGGTGTTGGATCAAGCCCTGATCTCTTGACTGGGTGAGAGTATTCTGCTTGATTCAGAAACTCTGTCCATCACCACCCCCTGTTGTTTAATTATTTTGTCCACCATAAGCGTGGAAGGGTATACTCAGACGTGAGTCCCTTGCTCATTGCACCATCAGGATTCAGGCAAGCCGGGCCGAAGAAGGCTGTAATGCCAGAAACCGGTCCCCGGAAGCTTGTTTCCTTCCCAGTGAAAGAATTGGCTTGGTAGTTTGGTCTGCCCTGTTCCCATGATGCACTGGGCCAGGGACAGACTAATTTGCATATAGCCAGGTTCTGAGCTGGGATGGTGCAGTGAGCTAAAAAATGGTGTTGGATCAAGCCCTGATCTCTTGACTGGGTGAGAGTATTCTGCTTAATTCAGAAACTCTGTCCAACACCACCCCCTGTTGTTTAATTATTTTGTCCACCATAAGCGTGGAAGGGTATACTCAGACGTGAGTCCTTTGCTCATTGCACCATCAGGATTCAGGCAAGCCGGGCCGAAGAAGGCTGTAATGCCAGAAACCGGTCCCCGGAAGCTTGTTTCCTTCCCAGTGAAAGAATTGGCTTGGTAGTTTGGTCTGCCCTGTTCCCATGATGCACTGGGCCAGGGACAGACTAATTTGCATATAGCCAGGTTCTGAGCTGGGATGGTGCAGTGAGCTAAAAAATGGTGTTGGATCAAGCCCTGATCTCTTGACTGGGTGAGAGTATTCTGCTTAATTCAGAAACTCTGTCCATCACCACCCCCTGTTGTTTAATTATTTTGTCCACCATAAGCGTGGAAGGGTATACTCAGACGTGAGTCCTTTGCTCATTGCACCATCAGGATTCAGGCAAGCCGGGCCGAAGAAGGCTGTAATGCCAGAAACCGGTCCCCGGAAGCTTGTTTCCTTCCCAGTGAAAGAATTGGCTTGGTAGTTTGGTCTGCCCTGTTCCCATGATGCACTGGGCCAGGGACAGACTAATTTGCATATAGCCAGGTTCTGAGCTGGGATGGTGCAGTGAGCTAAAAAACGGTGTTGGATCAAGCCCTGATCTCTTGACTGGGTGAGAGTATTCTGCTTAATTCAGAAACTCTGTCCATCACCACCCCCTGTTGTTTAATTATTTTGTCCACCATAAGCGTGGAAGGGTATACTCAGACGTGAGTCCCTTGCTCATTGCACCATCAGGATTCAGGCAAGCCGGGCCGAAGAAGGCTGTAATGCCAGAAACCGGTCCCCGGAAGCTTGTTTCCTTCCCAGGGAAAGAATTGGCTTGGCAGTTTGGTCTGCCCTGTTCCCATGATGCACTGGGCCAGGGACAGACTAATTTGCATATAGCCAGGATCTGAGCTGGGATGGTGCAGTGAGCTAAAAAACGGTGTTGGATCAAGCCCTGATCTCTTGACTGGGTGAGAGTATTCTGCTTAATTCAGAAACTCTGTCCATCACCACCCCCTGTTGTTTAATTATTTTGTCCACCATAAGCGTGGAAGGGTATACTCAGACATGAGTCCCTTGCTCATTGCACCATCAGGATTCAGGCAAGCCGGGCCGAAGAAGGCTGTAATGCCAGAAACCGGTCCCCGGAAGCTTGTTTCCTTCCCAGTGAAAGAATTGGCTTGGTAGTTTGGTCTGCCCTGTTCCCATGATGCACTGGGCCAGGGACAGACTAATTTGCATATAGCCAGGTTCTGAGCTGGGATGGTGCAGTGAGCTAAAAAACGGTGTTGGATCAAGCCCTGATCTCTTGACTGGGTGAGAGTATTCTGCTTAATTCAGAAACTCTGTCCATCACCACCCCCTGTTGTTTAATTATTTTGTCCACCATAAGCGTGGAAGGGTATACTCAGACGTGAGTCCCTTGCTCATTGCACCATCAGGATTCAGGCAAGCCGGGCCGAAGAAGGCTGTAATGCCAGAAACCGGTCCCCGGAAGCTTGTTTCCTTCCCAGTGAAAGAATTGGCTTGGTAGTTTGGTCTGCCCTGTTCCCATGATGCACTGGGCCAGGGACAGACTAATTTGCATATAGCCAGGTTCTGAGCTGGGATGGTGCAGTGAGCTAAAAAACGGTGTTGGATCAAGCCCTGATCTCTTGACTGGATGAGAGTATTCTGCTTAATTCAGAAACTCTGTCCATCACCACCCCCTGTTGTTTAATTATTTTGTCCACCATAAGCGTGGAAGGGTATACTCAGACGTGAGTCCCTTGCTCATTGCACCATCAGGATTCAGGCAAGCCGGGCGGAAGAAGGCTGTAATGCCAGAAACCGGTCCCCGGAAGCTTGTTTCCTTCCCAGTGAAAGAATTGGCTTGGTAGTTTGGTCTGCCCTGTTCCCATGATACACTGGGCCAGGGACAGACTAATTTGCATATAGCCAGGTTCTGAGCTGGGATGGTGCAGTGAGCTAAAAAACGGTGTTGGATCAAGCCCTGATCTCTTGACTGGGTGAGAGTATTCTGCTTAATTCAGAAACTCTTCCATCACCACCCCCTGTTGTTTAATTATTTTGTCCACCATAAGCGTGGAAGGGTATACTCAGACGTGAGTCCCTTGCTCATTGCACCATCAGGATTCAGGCAAGCCGGGCCGAAGAAGGCTGTAATGCCAGAAACCGGTCCCCGGAAGCTTGTTTCCTTCCCAGTGAAAGAATTGGCTTGGTAGTTTGGTCTGCCCTGTTCCCATGATGCACTGGGCCAGGGACAGACTAATTTGCATATAGCTAGGTTCTGAGCTGGGATGGTGCAGTGAGCTAAAAACCGGTGTTGGATCAAGCCCTGATCTCTTGACTGGGTGAGAGTATTCTGCTTAATTCAGAAACTCTGTCCATCACCACCCCCTGTTGTTTAATTATTTTGTCCACCATAAGCGTGGAAGGGTATACTCAGACGTGAGTCCCTTGCTCATTGCACCATCAGGATTCAGGCAAGCCGGGCCGAAGAAGGCTGTAATGCCAGAAACCGGTCCCCGGAAGCTTGTTTCCTTCCCAGTGAAAGAATTGGCTTGGTAGTTTGGTCTGCCCTGTTCCCATGATGCACTGGGCCAGGGACAGACTAATTTGCATATAGCCAGGCTCTGAGCTGGGATGGTGCAGTGAGCTAAAAAACGGTGTTGGATCAAGCCCTGATCTCTTGACTGGGTGAGAGTATTCTGCTTTATTCAGAAACTCTGTCCATCACCACCCCCTGTTGTTTAATTATTTTGTCCACCATAAGCGTGGAAGGGTATACTCAGACGTGAGTCCCTTGCTCATTGCACCCTCAGGATTCAGGCAAGCCGGGCCGAAGAAGGCTGTAATGCCAGAAACCGGTCCCCGGAAGCTTGTTTCCTTCCCAGTGAAAGAATTGGCTTGGTAGTTTGGTCTGCCCTGTTCCCATGATGCACTGGGCCATGGACAGACTAATTTGCATATAGCCAGGCTCTGAGCTGGGATGGTGCAGTGAGCTAAAAAACGGTGTTGGATCAAGCCCTGATCTCTTGACTGGGTGAGAGTATTCTGCTTAATTCAGAAACTCTGTCCTTCACCACCCCCTGTTGTTTAATTATTTTGTCCACCATAAGCGTGGAAGGGTATACTCAGACGTGAGTCCCTTGCTCATTGCACCATCAGGATTCAGGAAAGCCGGGCGGAAGAAGGCTGTAATGCCAGAAACCAGTCCCCGGAAGCGTGTTTCCTTCCCAGTGAAAGAATTGGCTTGGTAGTTTGGTCTGCCCTGTTCCCATGATGCACTGGGCCAGGGACAGACTAATTTGCATATAGCCAGGTTCTGAGCTGGGATGGTGCAGTGAGCTAAAAAACGGTGTTGGATCAAGCCCTGATCTCTTGACTGGGTGAGAGTATTCTGCTCAATTCAGAAACTCTGTCCATCACCACCCCCTGTTGTTTAATTATTTTGTCCACCATAAGCGTGGAAGGGTATACTCAGACGTGAGTCCCTTGCTCATTGCACCATCAGGATTCAGGCAAGCCGGGCCGAAGAAGGCTGTAATGCCAGAAACCGGTCCCCGGAAGCTTGTTTCCTTCCCAGTGAAAGAATTGGCTTGGCAGTTTGGTCTGCCCTGTTCCCATGATGCACTGGGCCAGGGACAGACTAATTTGCATATAGCCAGGTTCTGAGCTGGGATGGTACAGTGAGCTAAAAAACGGTGTTGGATCAAGCCCTGATCTCTTGACTGGGTGAGAGTATTCTGCTTAATTCAGAAACTCTGTCCATCACCACCCCCTGTTGTTTAAATATTTTGTCCACCATAAGCGTGGAAGGGTATACTCAGACGTGAGTCCCTTGCTCATTGCACCATCAGGATTCAGGCAAGCCGGGCGGAAGAAGGCTGTAATGCCAGAAACCGGTCCCCGGAAGCTTGTTTCCTTCCCAGTGAAAGAATTGGCTTGGTAGTTTGGTCTGCCCTGTTCCCATGATGCACTGGGCCAGGGACAGACTAATTTGCATATAGCCCGGTTCTGAGCTGGGATGGTGCAGTGAGCTAAAAAACAGTGTTGGATCAAGCCCTGACCTCTTGACTGGGTGAGAGTATTCTGCTTAATTCAGAAACTCTGTCCATCACCACCCCCTGTTGTTTAATTGTTAATGTGACACTGCAATTATATTACTGCCCTTACAACCTGATATTCAAACTGACGCGGCCGGCCTGGAAGGATGTAGGCGGCCTGCTGTGTACTCCCCTACCCCATCACTAGATCAGTTAAACGTTTGATGCATCGCAATGCTGGCCCTACTGCGGATGTAGGCAGTATGTTGACTACCACCCTCGCCAATATGCCTCGCTCATTGGAGAACATAGGACACCTTGTCAAGCTACTCCATGTTCACTTGACTGGACTGCACCAGCACTTTGAATACACACAATTTACTCGCAATACGTTAGTGGTCATGACGTGTAGGCGGCCTGCTGTGTACTTCCCTACTCCATCACTAGATCAGTTAAACGTTTGATGCATCGCAATGCTGGTCCTACTGCGGATGTAGGCAGTATGCTGTGCTTCCTATCCTTTTTTCACTAATAAAGGTTTTTCAAAAAAAAAAAACTTGATCAAAGAAAAAATAATTAAAAGAATAATTAGAATCTCTCGTTATTCGCCACTGGAAAATCACCATGCAGTGGCCTCAGGCGAACGGGGAGGCAGAGAGATTCATGAGAACACTCAACCGGGCTCTGAAGATTGGGCTGGAACTTGGCGAGGATGCTGAATGCTGCCTGCACAAGTTCCTACCAGCGTACCAGCAAATCCCTCACAGCACAATGAACTGGGATCCAGAAAATCTACTGTTTAGGAAGCAGACACGGGATAGCATCCTGGCTGACACTGAGTGGCGACCGGCAGACATGGATGTTGAAGCTACACAATCCCGGAGAAAAGCCACCAATGAGAAGGCCAGCCAGTGTCGCCGGGCAAACCCACTCTTCAAATCGGAGCATTGGTTCTCATGAAGGACAGACATCCTGGGTAAAGTTTTGAACCCCTTACGAGACTGAAGCATGGGAAGTGATTAAGATCAACAGAACCATGGTCACAGTGCAAGGAGGTGATCACCAGAAACATCTCATGGTTAAAACAGGTGGCAACTTCCATAGACCGCTCAGAAAATGCTACTGAAGAGAATGCTGAAGCCGAGGAAGAGTATCACCTGACCTCCACCTCCCAGCAGAGGTGTAAAACTCAACGAGCATCTGAAAGGGCAAGCACTAGAAATACCCCCACGTTCCCCTCACATGGACACGTGCAACTAAGAAGGTCACCGGCTTAATGGGCATGAGACTGATAACATCTCCTGGAGCCTGAAGTATGGTCTTCAGCCACACCTGGTCCCCAGTCAGACACTGAAAGACTTTATGAGTCCGGCTCAAGTGTCCAGATTTTCTTTCATGCAAGAACATTTGAAAAGATGGGAGAGATGTAGAGTGCCCCTTGCCTCTACATTACAAAGTATCAATTTCCTCACGCAGAGGGTCAGGCTCGGTCCGAGATGATAAATAAATGAGCAGATCGTTGCTCTGGGGCATTGCCAATAGTATAACCACAATGTGTGCGTGTATTCTGTTGGGGGTCCTGTGTGGTGAGGCCAAACCACATGGCCAACACCTACCCGACCTGCTACAGATGGAATCCGGCACTGGTTGGCTAAACATACATAAACAAATCAATCAATCAATCAATCATGACACTTTTATAGCGTGCTACTCACCCGGGAGGGTCTCAAGGCGCTTGGGGTAGGGGTTCGCTACTGCTTGAACAGCCAGGTCTTCAGTTGCTTCCTGAAGGAGAGGTGGTCCTGGGTCAGCCGGAGGTGGATGGGGAGGGTGTTCCATGTCTTGGCCGCCAGGTAGGAGAAGGATCTGCCTCCGGTGGTGGCTGTTCGGATGCGTGGTACGGCGGCGAGGGTGAGGCTAGCAGACCGTAGCTGGCGGGTGGGCGTGTGGAAGGTCAGGCGGTCGTTGAGGTACTTGGGGCCCAGGTCGTGCAGAGACTTGTGTGCGTGGGTGAGGAGCCTGAACGGGATCCTCTTGTTGACGGGGAGCCAGTGCAGGTCCCTCAGGTGGCCGGAGATGTGGTTGCGTCGTTCCCCGTTGTCGAGCAGGGCTCGGATGTCGTCCGTGGCTGCGATGAGGGCGGTTTCGGTGCTGTGGTTGGCTCTGAAACCGGACTGCGAGGGGTCGAGAGATCCATTCGTCTCGAGGAAGGTGGCAAGTTGTCTGTTGGGGATCTTCTCTATGACTTGGCAGGAAAAGGGAGGAGCGAGATGGGGCGGAAGTTTTTGAGGTCGGTGGGGTCCGCTGTTGGTTTATTCAGTAGGGCGTTGAGCTCGGCGTGCTTCCAGCTCTCCGGGAAGGTGGCGGTGTCGAAGGAGGTGTTGATGACGTCTCGGAGTTGGGGTGCGATGGTGGAGTCGGCCTTGTTGAAGATGTGGTGGGGGCAGGGGTCAGTCGGTGATCCGGAGTGGATGGTGTTCATCGCGCGGGCTGTGTCTTCGGTGGTCACCGTGGTCCAGGTGCGGAGGGTGGCGGTGGGGTGCGTTGGTTCAACGGTTGGGTGTGTGGATGGTGCGCCAAAGCTGTTGTGGATGTTGGCAATCTTGCGGTGGAAGAATGAGGCGAGGGAGTCGCAGAGATCTTGTGAAGGGGTGATGTCGATGTTGCCGGTGCTGGGGTTGGAGAACTCCTTGACGATGCTGAAGAGTTCCTTGCTGTCGTGGGCGTTATTGTCCAGTCGATCCTTTAGTGATTTCTTCTTGGTGGTGCGGATGAGCTGGTGGTACTTGCGGGTCTCGTGTTTGAGGGCGGTCATGTTGTCAGTGGTCCGGTCGTGGAGCCAGGCTTTCTCGAGGGTGCGGCAGGTCTTCTTGGAGTCCTTGAGTTCGTCGGTGAACCAGGGGGCCTTCTTGCTTCTGGGTTTGCTGGGAGGGTTCTTCAGTGGTGCGAGGTCGTCGGCGCAGGCAGTCAGCCACTGCGTGAAGTTGCGGGCTGCTTCGTTGGGGTCCGGTGTGCTATCCGGTGGGTTTTGGCTGAGGGAGGTGGTGAGCTGGTCGGCGGTGATCTTGCTCCAGCTTCTGTGAGGGATCTGTTGCGGGAGGTGGTGGATGGTGTTTTTTCTGAAGCTGAAGTGGACGCCGCTGTGGTCGGTCCAGTGAAGTCCGGTGGAGTGGCTGAAGGCGATGTGCTTGCTGGATGAGAAGACGGGATCAAGTGTGTGGCCGGCGTAGTGAGTGGGGGTGTTGACCAGTTGCTTGAGTCCGAGGTTGGCGAGGTTGTCCAGCAGGGTGACGGTGTTGCGGTCCTTGCTGTTCTCCAGGTGGAAGTTGAGGTCCCCTAGGAGGATGTAGTCGGCGGAGGGGAGGGCGTGTGGGCTGATGAAGTCCGTGATGTCTTCGCTGAATTGCGCGCATGGTCCCGGGGGTCTGTAGATGAGGGTGCCTCTGAGGGTAGTCTTTGGGTCGGTGTGAATCTGGAAGTGGAGGTGTTCGGCGGCGGCGAAGGTGTCGTCGGCGTCGGCGTCAAACACTAAGCGCCTGGACCGGCATCAAGTGGACTTGGTGCCTATTGTTTTCTTGGCACTGGTTGCAAATCTTTAGTCCCAACAATATCTCCAAAAAGGTAAATTTCATTAAGGGCTGATTACAAAATCTTTAACGGGACCAGATTGACACCAAGTGGAATGGACAGGCTGCTGCTTGCATGACATTAAGTCAGGCAACTCCCTGCTGCGCTCAGATCACCCATGCCCAAGGCCGGCCCTAAATATAAGATTAGTGTGTTAAATAGACCGGAACCCATAGTTACTGAGTCGCAGCACTTCTGATTCGATTACTCAACTCCTCTCTCACCATAAACCGACAGTTCAACACCATATCCTCCACATGCTTCAACACCCTCGGCATTCTCCACAAGACCTTCAAATGGTTGAAAGCTAAGGGGGTGAATGGGGTAATCAGGCGCACAAGGCTATGTGCCCCTAAGTTCATAAATCCAATCGTACGTAGTGCTCTAAGGGTAAGGATGTAAACCCAGCATCCTCAAAACATTCAAAAGTTAAGCTGTGCCCTGAGCACATACACAAATAGTGTCCCAAAAGAAGTAAAGTAATAGTCGTCAGATTGTTGTCCACTTTTCATCAAGTCTTCACTTTATTCTGGGATATAAATCGGCCTCACATCTGCCGATATCATACTTATATTCAGTCTTATATTAACAAGTAAGCATATTTGTTCTTGTGTCACCTCCCGAGTATGACCAGGCTTCATCATCCCAGTGTTTCCCACGCACTCATCACAAGCAGACTGGATACAGACACGCCCTTTATGCCAGACTCAACAAAATCTCTCCTTCTCAAACTTCATACTGTCCAGAACACAGGAGTAAGACTCATCCTCACCATCCAACAACACAACCACATCACCCAGCACCTCCACTCGCTCCCCGGCGAAAAAAGAGTGACCTTCAAGCTGCTCACACACGCCGACAAAGCCCTTCACAACACTAGACTCCAGTACCTCAACGAAAGAATCTCCTCCACGCCCCCAAGATACCTCCGGTCCGCTGACCTAATCCCTGTTTGAAATCCCCTGCGTACACAAAGCCAGATGGGAGGCAGATCCTTCTTCTTCATCGCAGCCCAAACCTGGAACGAACTCCCCCTCAGCATCAGACGAAGCCCTACTCTGCAAATCTTCCGAAAAGACCTCAAGACCTGGCGCTTCGGAAGACCTCGGAGGAGCCCAAAACCCCCCCGCGCCCCATCACTTTGAGACCCTCACGGGTATGTAGTGCGCTCTACAAACCCCTGATTGATTCTCCCCTCCACCTCACTCCCTAGTAACATCTTCTACTTGGTCAAAAAGAGGACCGGTGCAGGTGCCACCCTCATGCTAATACCTAACATTGCAGGACAGGTGCTGATCCGCTGCTGATGGACTACCAATGAAAAGAATGTGTACTACTGACAACAAGGGTTACCATGTGTGCGTGCAACCAAAGAGAAACCAAACTGAATCCTGGCTTGCACAGTGAGGAATAGTTACTTGCTTATTGATATTGCTAGGAGGTTGCAGGCTACGGCTGAGAAAGCACTGCGACTAAGTATATTAAAACTGCATTATAAACAGTATGTGTGTCATTCAAACTGTCTCCATTTTTCTGTACGGAGTCACTCATAAGTACACTAAGCACATGAAAATGTCACACATAAATTATCTGAAAACTTGGCAGCTATACTAGGAGTTGACAACCTCGCCAGAAAAGTCAAGGGTTTCTGCTGCGTGCAATTTCCGCATTACAAACTCAATATGGACCAGGACTGCATGTTCGAGGCGCCTTCTGTTCAGCTTGTACCTGAGGTCGTACTGTTCTGGTAAAGTCTAGAAGAGGCCAGGCGCTGCAGCACCGGAACACGGGCCGACACTCGCTGCCACCTTCCTTAGTCTCCAAATGTTTCTTTGAAGCGGCGGTCTGAGAAACAAACCCACGTGACAGGGGAGAATGGGCGGGGACCATCTTATCACGTGAGGAGGAGAATCGGAAGGAACCTCATTGATGTGAGCCACGGTGGTTGAGAAAGGGGAGGGGAAAGAAAGTGACAGAGATGACATATGAAGAAGCGGTGTCAATGACGTCAATCGTAATGACATAATGACAATGTGGATAATAGGCTTGGGCTGAGAAATACACATTTATCTTGTAGCATCCATGTTGGAATTGGAAGGGTGTCCCATTCTTACGTAGTGGTTGTTTCGTGAATTTGCAAAATGTAGAAAACCGCACTATTAATTTCCGTAAAATAGGTTAAGGTAAACTTTTAATGTGTGTATTGTATAATTTATCGTATACCGTTTTTTTCAAAGACACAATCTGCTGTACATGAAAAGCCAGGACTCTAAAGTTCCGTTTTGGCAGCCTGACAGCGCTAAAGGGTAAGAACACTAGGCCACCTCTCTCGTTCTATCAGTAGAACTACACGAGTTGACACGCAGCTGCCAGAAAGCCAGCCAAGGCGTGTTGAGGCACCCAGAGATGACGTCACAAGCCCTGCTTCTGCTTGGGCATCTGCAGGCTGCATCTGTAGAAAGCTGTCTGTTTCTACGTCATCTGCCTGCGACACAGTGTGTACTTGGACACCGGTTCTTTCTGAGGCTCTGAGAGTGTGTGAAAGGGGCAGAGGAAGCCGCTACTACCATGAGCCGCAGCTACAATGACGAGCTCCAGTATCTGGACAAGATACACAAGAACTGCTGGAGGATCAACAAGCCGTGGGGCGGGACTTCCGTCTTTGCGAGAAGCCCGCGCCCACGGAGTGGATGGCCCAGAGGAGCGGTGGCAGCAGAAGTCAGGAGTGGCGGCTGAGGCCGCTGATGCGGTAAGTGGGGCTTGGGGGGCTTGGCACGTGTGTGTGTGTGTGTCTGTCTGAGTGCGCGCACGTGTGTGTGTGTGTCTGCGCGTGTGTTTGTGTCTGCGCGTGTGTGTGTGCGTGCCTTCGGCCGGCCTGCGTAAGCGGGTCCACAGACCCTGGTCGGCTTGTGCACAGGTCTGTCTCCCTTGAGACGCAACTCGGTGACAATAGGTCTCGAGAGCGAGACCTAAAAAGGAGCCCAGCCAAGAGCCACACCTGAAGAACAGCAGATGCCATGGAGCTACTGATCATGCAGCTTGGAGCCCCAAGAGGGCCAGTACACCCACTGCCACCACCCCCAGGTGACACTGCACACAATTACTGCAACAGAAAGCACACACATTCCATCAATGTGCAGGCAATAGTGGACCACCGGGTACTCTTCACCGATGTCGTCGCCAACTACCCAGGCAGTGTGCATGATTCCTACATCTTCCGACAGTCCATCATCAAACAGCGCTTCCAAGATGGCACCTATGGGAATGCACTGCTCGTTGGTAAACACCAAATGAACACACCACACACCTCAACTACACAATCATGAAACTCACAACTCTGGGGATGCACACGTTACAGACTCACATACAACCTGCCAAACAACATGCCCACCTACCAGACACGACAACACAACTTACTGTGGTAACCTGGGCTAGCCATGTTCATAAGCCATTAATGGCATGGCACCTCAGCCACACAATAGCAGATTGTGGGGAGACGTGGGAATCAGGCATGTGTGTAGGAGGCAAGTGACCCATGAATGAGAATGTACACAATGCCAAGTGTGGAGTGGATGTGCTGGACAGACTGCAGTATGCAGACCACACACATATCCATGTCGACATACACTGCTGGTGTTTGGAGTGTAGTGGATAGTGAAGCCAACCATGTTACCTCAGCCAGTGGGGAAGATTGTGGAAAAGTAGCTTGTTACGCCCCCCCTCACTTGTAAGTGTTAGCGGAGTGGGCTTGCCCGGCATACGCCAGGCTCGCATAGGGGTGTGGATAAAAAGCACATAGCTCTGGGCGTGGTTCTCTTCCGGAATGGCCAACATGTCAGCCAGGGCGGTGCCTCTCATCCCGCAACGAGGCCAATGCCATGAGCGGTGTTGCCTGCACTCCTGTGCGCCTGCTGCACCCCAGGCCGCTGGTCCCCAGACCCGTCTTGCCCGCCCCTGTGCACCCAGACCTCACTGCTCACCTGCCGACACTGGTGTGTGTCAAAGAGGGCCCACCACGTGCCGGTGCAAGCTCTAAACCCGAGGCCCATGAACTTGGCAGCCTCCTCAGACCATCATGGCCTCCGTGACACAGGCCCCCAACACTTTTTTCTCATTAACATACTCCACCGCTGCCGCTGGCCTACACTGCAGTCTACTAGGTCATACATTTGGAACTAAATCTTGATTTCTTTATGGCAGAGTTCATATGTCAATGGGACGTTTGATGTCACTGTTCTCCCTTCGATGTGGTGCCACCAACTCTGTGCATAGCATTCCAACGACACCTGTCTGTGGTCTCCCGCTGATTACTGCCTTTGGCCTACACTGCGTTCAAGTAGGTCACACATTTGGAACTCAGTCTTGATTTATTTATGGCAGAGTACATATAATTGTACTCAAGGAGAGGAGTAAGAGGATGACGTGGTTCAGTCCGGAGGAAAAAAAGATCATTGTTACGGAGGTGATCGAACACTACCACAACTGCTCTGGTGCCACTAACTCTGTGCATCACAAGCCAACGACACATGGCAGTGGGCACTTGCTGACTGCTGCCTTTGACCTACACTGCGGTCAAGTAGGTCACACATTTGGAACTGAGCCTTGATTTATTTATGGCAGAGTTTATATCATTGTACAGGCGTCATCGCAGACTGCATCCCCTTTCAGGTCTGGTGCCACTAGCTCTGTGCCCCGAAATTCATGGAGACTCTCTGGTTGAACTTTGGTGGCGTCTGAGTATATGGCCTGGGGTTTGTCTTCATTATCATTAGGCTGTGGGGTTTTAGGTTTAAACCTATAATAACTGATAAAACCCCACTGAAAGAAAAATAGCCCTCACCGGTGAAAAGATATAAACACTGAAAAAACACCTGGACAACCACAAACTAAATGCCATTCAAAGAAAGGAAAACGAGAGTGAAAGAGTCATTTTTTTCTTCCTGAAGGGATCAATACAATGTAACTTTGTTATACAAGCTAGCAGAAAGAAAGACTGGGTAACATTATTCTGCTTGAGTTTTGTTCTTTAGGGATGCCACTAAAATATTGTTTCTTCTTCCTTTTAATTTCTCAGTTTTGTGGCCTTTGGTCTAAAGATGCAGGGTTTAGTTTCATGTTTTAGGTCTAGTTTAATTATTTTATAAACTATAGAAAATCAGGAAATATCAAACTCATATTTGATATTGTGGCTGCATTTGATTCTTTCACTGATAAGTAAAATGGCAGGTTTATAAACATCTTTCCTAATATGTGTCATCACATTTACACAGAGAGAATGGGTAAAAGCCCTTAATACATCAGACCATAGTTTCTAGTGGGTCAGTATTGATAGTAGGTGAATTGCCAACACCTCAGGCTTTAAACATTCAATACACGGTATAGTGACAAGTATATATATATATATATCACCAAGCATCTGGGATAGTGGTGAAAACATGACACCAGACTTTTGGAAAACATGGAATGCAGTGTCACTTGTAATGCTCTGCAAAAAAGTTTCTTTCCAAGTTCAACAAAGATTGGAGTGATATTGTTTGTATTTGCAGTGATTCAGCTACGTATATAAAAAAGTTGTGTGATGACCTGTCAAAATTGATACCCGAACTGAAGTGATTCCCTGTAGTAGATCCTTGTCACTTGTTAGATGGTATGCTGAAAGCATCTTTACAATCTTAAGAGTCAATGACGGATGCTATTGACTTTTTAGTCCATTCTGGTGCACTGTTTTCTTATGCACAGGAACTAAAACGCAAATATTTATCATTTTGTGCTTTATGTGGCATCAAAGAAAGAGTCCTCCCAACTGTGTCCCTTAGCTGATGGTTCTCAGCCCAATGGGCTATGAATGCTGAGAGGGCCTTTTCACAGAAGTTTACATGGGAAGGAAAGAGCGAGCACACATGACCCAAAGACTCACTGAAGAAGTATTGTATGGTGTACTACAATAAGATTAATTTGCAAAAATCTATTTGGACCTCATATACACTATAAGTACACTGTCTATATACCATATTCTTTCAGTGCAGAAAGCAATCAATAATAAAAGTAAGACATTCCATAAACACCGGAAAAACAATTTTTTCTGTTGTTTTTAGTGGCGCGAACATGTGTAACCACTGATAAAAACAGTTTTTTAAGATATTGAAAACACTGAAAAAACCCCACCAGAATTTACCAAAAATAGAAACTGAAAACAGGAAAGCCTAATTATCATGTAGCTGATACTGACTTGGTGTTAAGAATGAGTCTGTAGCATTTATCTCCTCCATATTGCCTGTTTCTGCTTGGTTATGCTTGGTTATGCTTGGTTCTGCATCAGTACAGCCTGAGTTGGAACTCTGACTAGGCCAGAGTCCACCTCAGAACCCAGGGTTAACCCTACTACACCCTTATTCTGAGTACCACCACTTAGAACTGAACTAGGGGAAACAGTTGCCTTCGGGGTAATGGTGGCTGGAGTTGAGTCCTTGGACTTACTACAATCACTTGCCCAGTGGGTCTTCTATTTACAGATTTTACACCATGGTTTATTTTGGCCTTTACCCTGGTTGGATTGTGACTCCCCACCAGATGCAGATTTTTGGGGCCCTTGAGAAGACTTCTGGTCTTTACCCTTTTCCCCACCCTTATCAGCGCTTTTAGAATCTTGCTTCTTTAAGTCACCACCTTGGTTCTGAACCTTCTGCCTCACCATGGTTCTGACCCATTTTTCTGCCTTCTGGCCCAATTCTTGGGGAGAGGTCTGATCAGAGTCCACCAAGTACTGATGCAATAGCTGATTTTGACAATTATTAAGGATGTGCTCCATCATAATTAAATTGTACAATCCTTTAAAATCACACACTATACTGCCAAGTAACCAGCCTTTCAGAGGCTTAGTAGCACAATCTACAAAGTCAACCCAGCCTGAGGCTGTGCCTTTTGGGTGTCTCTGAACGTAATCCTGTATTGTTCAGTGGGTAAGTCAAACCCATCAATCAGAGCACTCTTCAAGACTTTGTAGTTATCACCATCCTCTTATCTAACATTGAGGAGCTTGTCTCTACCCTTGTCTGCAAAGGAGAGCCACAAGATTGCTGCCCACTGCTCCTGAGTTACCCTCTGTACTTTACAGACCCTCTCAAGTGCAGTTATCCATTTGTGGATGTCATGCCCACTCCGGTAGGGAGGGACAATCTTGTTCAGGACACTGTAGCTGCCACCATGGGGCTCTAGCTCCAACCTTTGTGAAGCTCACTGGAGCTCCAGGGATTCCCTGTCTGAGGCCAACTGCTCTCTCTTGATTCTAAGCTGAACTTTCTCAAACTCAAGCAGTTTGCACTTTTTATCATAGGACGTTTCTCTCTTGTGAGAAGTAGAAGTCCTATGAGAAACAGAGGCCCCTACAGAATTACTAGAATGATGAGATTGCTGAGAAGGAGATCTTGATCTTCTTGGTAAACTGCTAACCCGTCCAGGTCGAGTAAAGAGAGGGCCCATGGGGCCTTCCCCCCTACCCATGGGAAGAATTGGATTTTCCAAGTTAGAATCATCATGTTCATCTTGGTCAGCTTGAGAGTCTAGGTCTTGGATGTGTTCACCTCCTAACCTTTCCTCTTCTGCTTCTCCACCCAACCTGCCTGCCTCATCAAACCCTGGGGTCTTTCTGAGGTCATCTAAATGCTATACCTCTATGAGGCGTTGTGCTTTAGGGTTTTTCCCTGTCTTCAGTTTCCTAGATGCACATGTGTTCCTCAATTCTGGGAACGGCAGATGGTCATACTTAGTCAGCATGGAGCCACTGGCTTCAGCTCTTTAAGATATACTAGTGTTATGTGGTGTAGGCACCTACCTAACCTAATGGGCCTACTAAACTCTCTCTTGAGTTGGAGAAAGGGTGTACTAGACCCTTGACTTACCCAACTCTAAGTTCAATAGAACTGACTTTATTCTGGACTTGTTTTATATGTACCTAAGTACCTATAGTGGTTTTCAGTTAGTCACTCAATGAGATTATCTGGTAAAGCAATAGCAAGCTTGAATCCCACCGCTGCCACCAATGTGGGAAGTTGGCCTGGTATATGCTGTCCACTAGTTATAGTGGGCACCTTGCAGCAATCCAAAAAACTCCTATTGATGAATAGGTTTAAGACAACCTTTATTGAAAGCTATCCTAGTTGTAGCTATGGAGAGCAGCCTTCAGGCTAAGTTTTGAAGGAGTGTAAAGCAGCTTGGTTTACCAGATACCTCTTGAATGACCAAATGAAAGGAGAACCACACAAGGTATATGTAAAATATATGTATTTATTACTAAACACTCTCTCTTTATGAGATTAGAGAGCCAGATACACAATATCAACACACTTGAATGTAAGTAAATAGCACAATATACAATGGGCCCCAGGGGGGAGACCAAACGATATATTAAGAAAGAGGTATAAGAACCACGACTGGACTAGACATAGTGCCTAGAGCACGTAGGATCACTGGGACCCCAAGGAACCACCAAAGGTAGTGACACAGGAGACCCACGGGGGACGCGTGCTGTGTGAGAACACAGCAGCGAGCACCGTACAATCTTATGGGAAAGTCGCTGTTGGAATTTTAAAGATTATTAACACTTCGGAGAGGATTGGAGCAAACCCTTTTAGACTTAGAAGGTTCTAAGACCAGCACCCATGTGAGCACAGAAGTACTTGTGTTACCTCACCCAGGGAAGCCAGGTGCATAGGTGAATCGGGAATCGTAGCTGTTTTGGTGAGTTGACGCAAAGTGCTGCTGCCATGGAAAGGAAAAGTGTCCGGTGTGATCCAAGCCAGGATAGACGATGTAAAGAACCTGATAGCAGAGGGGACAGTGTCTTGGTCCCTTCAGGGTGACCAGGGGCATGATAGACCAATGCCCACCAATGTAAGGTGTTTCAGGTGTGATGAGGTGAAGCTTGACTCCGCTGCCATGGGGACCAGGAGACGTCAAGAATGACTAGAGTCTGCAGGCGAGCTGTCCCACGAAGGATGTTGAGTGCAGGGGGGTCAGTGTCTTGCTTGGAGACCAACAAGCCTTGGCAACAGCAAACCACGTGGTGAGAGTAAAAAGGCTGGACCAGCAAGGTCAAGGTCCAGGTGACTCCCCAAGCGATGGAGAGTCAGGGTACATCTGGAGCAACCAGGTAAGCCTGTTCAAAGTTACAGTACCCTTCTTAGGGACCCACAAGTTGACGAACAAGGGATCACAAAGGGACCTCAAGAGGAATCACTAAATACCAGCCCACTGGTCACTCGTGGAGTGTAGGCCAGTAATATTCAGTGGAATCACTGCTCGGGGTCTGGACTACAATTAGCCCAAAGCCAGCCTCAGGGATTGCCAAGAAGCATATTCTGCTTCAAATGTGACGAATGCCCACCGATGTCTGGTGCTGCAGGATAGATGAATTTGACTCTGCAGCTGTGGGGACCAGGCGATGCTGAGGATGACCAGGAGCTGGATATGAGCTGTCCCAAGAAGAATGTAGAGTGCTGAGGGGCCGGTGTCCGGCGGGAGCTCCAACAAGCCTTGGCAAAAGCAACCCACACAGGAGGTCAAGAAATTGCAAGAAGAGGACCAGCAAGGTCAAGGAGAATCACCATAAGCAGGGAAGTCAGGGCAATCCCAGAGCAATCAGGGAAGTTCAAAGAAAACATATTTGACCCTCCACATGACCCACAGCTTAAAGTTACTGGAGTTTCAGGAGGACCTTGTGCTTCTTTACAAAACAACAGGCCACGGAGCACACATGCAATGTGCTCAAAGATTTTTCCAGGCAAAGTTGCCAGAGGTTGGGGCGACTTGAAGCCCAATGCACTTGCTGCAGAATTGCCAACAAGCATTTGCACTTGCAAAAGTTGGTTGTACACAGGGGTTCAGGTTTTGCAGCCCCCACAAGGGATTCTGGCCTCAAAGTGGGCGAGAGGGCAGCTCAGCCTCGAGAGACATAGAACACACCTCCTGTGTTGTTGAACTCTTCTTAGTCCGTAGGAGCTTAGGATCAGCAGACCAGTCAGCAGTGTTGCGATGCTTGCGAATGCAGGGGAGTGACTCCTTCACTCCAAGGGAGATTATCTTCAGATGTCTTGGATGCTCCACCACCCTACATGGATCCTGTATGGTGCACAGGCACAGACGAGGCAGCAGACTAGAGGGGAGACAACGTTAGGCTCAAACGAAGTGCAGCGATGTCTAGAGTGCCCAGACGGTAGAAGTGCAGTAGTTTCAGGTCTGAATATTGTCCACACCGAATCTAGGGAGCTACACTCATGTAAGCCCTTAAGTAACCTAAGGAAAGGGTTGGGAATATTCAGGGGGAATGTCAGGACAGGGCAGAGGTTACTCCCATGTCCTTTTTCCAGTTTCACACCAGAGCAGGAGCTAACAGCTAATAGGACTGGTTTAAACTGAACTATGCACAGGGACCCAACATGTGCCCCTCATGCATATTTTAGGCACTGGCAAGTGCATCCACCCAGCCCTAATACTCTAAATCCTGTCTGGTAGGCGGTCACACCTCCCTGTGATAGGGTGTCTATTGTCTAGCCTTCCCCTGCTCGAGCTTGGCTCAGCAGCAGGAGGGCAGAAATGTGTCTCTGGTCAGCAGCAACCATTTGTGCTGTACAGGACTAGATGACTGATACCAGAAACACTGGGAGCCTACCGGACGATCCCTCCTGGTGGGTGGAATCACACCTCCCACACCAGTAACGGTGTGTGGGTATAATTCCAACATGTTTGACACCAAACACAATAGAATTGATTGCAGCCGTTTTCTAGATGCTCATCGTGTGGTTACAACAAGCATTCCATAAGCAGAACACACAGTTTACCCATCTCAGCTACGGCCAACTCTCACCCTGATCATAATCGTACATCATTTGTCCCCCCTCAGTAATCTTAAAGAGCATCAACCCTCCTCCCTTTATCCAGTCTTATTGACTCGTAAATCTTCGATAGCAGGCAACAACTATGCATAATCAATGGTTTTGAAGAAACTGCAAAGCCTCCTATGGTTGTTCAAAGAAATATTTCTTACCCTGCCAATCAATTCTTAAACGTGTCAAAGGGAGCAGAGAATAATCCCACCCTTTATATCTCAGTTTTCTTTTAAATCCTATGAACGATTTACTTTTTTATGAGTAGCCTTGCCATAATCTGGATGAAATGAAAGTTTGTTACCATAGTATTTTCTGCTGTTTGAGCGCAGCTGCCAAAATCAGAACAATATCTCAATGTCGCAATATACGTGCAATCAACAAATGGGGAGGTGCACCAGGGTTAGGCCTACCACCAGGAGTTCTTTGAGCTCTGTCCACATGCAATATCCCTCCACACTTAGCTCTGGGATTACCTTAGGATGTCAGCTCTCAAAAAACAGTTCAATGCTGTTGTCTCCATTTTCTCTGGTAGTCCAAGAATACGCATTTTGTTTCTCTTTGATTGGTCTTCCAAGTCCACAGTCTTCATTTCCTGTTGTTGTATGCGTAATTCCTGATCTTTTAATTGACTCGCATGTGCACTCAGTAGCTCCTCCTCAGTATCAATCCTTGATCCAAAGTCCTTAACTCGCCCGCAGAGTTTATCCATATCTGGATGCTGTAAAGTCAATGTTACAATCACACCGTCTATCTTTTCAGTACTAGTAATGTTCCCTTCTAGTATCAAATTCTTAATGTCCAGATTAGACGGCGGGTCAGGTTCTCCTTCAATATCAGTATCATGTGTGGCCCCAGACTGTGCCATACTAGTAATGCTCTCCTTAATTGTATTGCAATTTTTAGAGAACACGCCCGAAATCCCTTGAGTTTGGCTGGCACACAGGGTGGCGGCCTCCATCCCAAACATCAACAGCTCAGTTCAAAATTCAATCCAGTATAATCCGGTGTTCACAATCAATGGAGAAGATTATAATCTCCCCCCGGCACAGTCTGTTATATATATTGAGCTCTCAATTAGGCCCTCTTTCTTCACTCAGATAATTCCAGTTATAGGACAACCCTATGCAGTAATTCAGTGGAAAGAGGAGCATACAGTATAGGGTCTGCCTTAAAGAACAGCCACTCTATCGCACTGCCATTAAAGCTGGTTGTAGAACATATTATCAATCTGCACAATACTCTAATGTTAGTCTTATATGGCAAACATGGGGTTAATTGCAGGCGACCCAACCGTTTCGCTAATCCCTGGTGGCTGGGGCTTCTTCTTCTTAAATACTCGCTTCAGCAATGTAATATTAATAGTGACAACTCTCGCAGGATATGCTCCCGATCAGTAAGCGGGGCGGCAACACTCCTACCGTTCTTCCCCCGTGTCTACTCTCAATAGGGCTAAGGCCCTCCTGGTCTTGCAATGCCACTCAAGGCTGCTGTGGTACTGCTCTGATCTGTTCCAATTATAGGCTGACTCAGAGCTGGCCTCTACCTTCGGATGTACCGTCTCCCGATCACACCTGCTGAAAGCTTAACAAGCACCAATCCTGTGAGTTGTCATCAGTTCCTGTGCCAGTTTAGGTGCGTGATGTCCCGGCTCAGTAGGCCTCATCGCCCTCTCTTGCCGCAGCTCACTAGTCCGTCCAGTGGTGGTCATGATTGGGCAGCCGCTCTGATATCAGGGTAAGCTAATAAGGTCATGGGGGTCCTACTGAATACGTTTTGCCAGAGCTCCAATCAGCCATGTCTTCTAAGTCCTCCTCGTCCAACACCTCAATATTAACATACTTGTTAAATACCACTTAAACATAGCTCTGCCTAGCCCGGGATCTTGGATTACGGTGAATGTGATGACCAAAGTGAACTCTTTGCAGCAAGGGCATTATTTTTCATAAGCATGAGTACAACAGCCCCTCCGTCACCCTGTTGAATCATCCAAAGGTAGATGCAGCTAATTATGCCCAATGGATCAATACTGTGGTCTAACAGCTGGCCTTCCTTGAAACTTATAAAAAGTCATAGAACCAAGCTTATGGCCCTTGGTGCTCTACGGATCTTAGGGTGCTTAAACAAAAATGCCAAAGATCTGGAGAAAAAACTATGATTCAACTGAAAGAAGTAAATGTTAAATATGTATTCAGGATTACAAAAATGTAATTATCATCAAGAAAACTCAGTATTTCACTGAAAACATAAACCAAGCAAAAAACTCATCAAGAGAAATTCTTAAAACAGTAAAAAAGCTTTCTAGCCTCTATGTGATAATTTTGCAAGATGGTTTAAGAATAAAGTTGAGGCAGTGTATGGAGATTGGACTGGAGTTCCAATATCAACTTTTGTGTTTCAGGAAATGAATCACAAGGCCAAAGTTCCCCCCTCTCACTAAAGAAGGAGTGCTCAGGCATATGGCACACACCAAATCAGGGTCTCCTGCAGACCCCTGCCTTCCAAAAATTCTTCATGATATAGCTGGGACAGTTTCTCAAATTGTCGGCAAGTGCACAGCTTGTTGTGAAGTTGATTTAATAAAGTTGCTTGATTTAAACAGGTGCTCCTAAGGTATCGTCTTCTACCCTTAAGACGAGTAAGTTAAAGTCTAGTAGTGCTGTCAATTGGAAATTGATTGCATCCCTTAGGGCACACTCATATTGGGGTAATTATCCTCCATATGTTCATGAAAAAAAGTATTTTACTTCTGATAGACTTATATAAAGTTTTGCTTATTTATTTCCATTGATGTATGTTTCTTCACATAATCAATAAAGTTTTTGAATTTTCAACTTTTACATTCTCCAGCTCCAATGCATTTCGGGTATAATACCCTTCGTCTGGGAGCATCTACAAAAAACGACATATACCACATGTATAACATATTGGTGTAACAAAATCATATCCATACATTTACAGCGACCATGGACAACGTGAAAGTTAATAACGTGTTGGTGAATGTTATTGAGCAAGCGAGTGAGCGCACTTGTGAACAACTGACAGTGAATTCCTGCTAATGGAGCATTTAGTGAACGGATTTGTTAAACATGCAGTTAAAAAGAAAACAGCAATGTTAAGTGTTTGAGGAATCAGCGGTATATAGTGTTTAGGAAATCAGAGTAACGTGGCTAGTTGAAGCGAACAGAGTTTTTGGAGCGCGTTGGGCCATTAAATGCAGCGTTATCCACATCGCGGGTATGTCAAAGAACGCCTGAGTAGGCTTTTACTTAATAAATGCGGTTTGGTTACTCGGTGCCGTAGCGTCCGATTAAAGAAGTGAAAAATAGGCTGAACTTACGTGAGAGCACGTCGCGTGTTGTGCGCTTCTGGTTTAAACGGCTCAGTTAACTTCTGTGAATGTTCATACGGCGGGTTTGTTTCGGCTAAAGTCAAAGTAGTGCTGATCACGTGATTATGTGAAGGTAGTGATAGAAATGGGACTGTTGGAAACCTGACGAACCCGGAAGTCAGGAAGTGAGATAAAGTACACTAAAAGTCTGATGATGCATGAAACATGATGTGAATATAAACCAGCTATATGCTAGAAAATAAACATAAAACCACAACGTAAAAATACAGCATAAAGATACAGATACAGTAAGGAGACCATTCAGAACTGTAAGTCCCACCAATGTGGGTTAAAGAATAATGTTTATAAATAGCACGAATATTCAATTCGTTCATTTAATCCAAACAGTTTCATAGAATTGAGTTTGTAAATCCAGTGGTTCTCTCTTTGGAGTAGATATTTATTATTGTCTCTTCCCTCAACTTTTTTGATGGTTTCCAATATCATAAACTTTAGTTGGGAAACATTATGGTTCATTTCACTGAAGTGGTTGGCTACAGGTGATTTCAAATTTTTAGTTCGAATATTTGACTTGTGTTCATTCCAACGTACTTTGATTTTTCGCTCTGTCTTGCCGATGTATGTTTTTCCACACTGATATTTTAGCATATATATAACGTTGTTGGTGTCACAAGTGGCTGTGACATTTATCGCTATATTGTGTCCTCTCATGGGATGTGTCACTTTGTTGCCCAAAATTATGTTATTGCAGTTGTTGCAATTATTGCAAGGTTTAGTCCCGAATGATGTGGTCTGGATTTTTTCTGGTTGTTTGAGGATTTCACCCAAATTTTTTCCTCTGGTGTATGCAAATAGTGGCCATGATTTAAACATATCTTTGAAATCCATCTCCAACTGTAACATGGGCCAATGTTTCAACACTATTTTGCGAAATGTAGTACTGACATTGGAAAATTTAGAAACTATGACCATTCTGTCACTCTGGGATTTTGTACTCGATTTTTTCAATAAATCCTGACGATTCATTTCTTTGACTTGGTTCTTGGCTGTCTCTAGAATTTGATTGGGGTATCCTCTGTCACAGAATCTATTCATCATTTCCTCTGTCCGAATTTCTGCCAGGTTAGAGTCTGATGTGATCCGTTTGACTCTTATCATTTGAGACTTAGGTAGGTGTTTCTTGAGTGATCCCTGATGGAAGCTCGTCTAATGTAGAACATTATTGCGGTCAGTAGGTTTTCGATGTATGTCTGTCATGATGCAATTGTTCTTTAATGTGATCTTGACATCCAAGAAAGTTATGGATTCTGCATCTATTGTCCATATGAGCTTGATCCGTTGGTCGATGGTGTTTAAAGTGATCAAAGCTTGTTCCAGATTTTCTCTGGTATCTTTCCAAAGGAAAAAAAATCATCAATAAAACGAACGTACATTTTAATGTTATTGCTTCACTCTGGATTTGACCATATGTTGTTATTCTCAAATTCACCCAGAGAAATGTTCGCGTAGACTGGTGCTGCGCAATTTCCCCTGCTCTGCCTACCAACTATAAGTACCAATCCTCTTGGTGTTTAAAGTAACTCTGGTACAGGGTAAACATTACTAATTCCATTAGGAATAACTTCATGGGTTCCTCTAGATCAAGTTTGAGAATGGCCTGTTCCATGGTGTCAATTCCTCCTGAGTGTGGAATCGAAGTATATAACGCGCTGACATCAGCGGTACACATCCATAGGTGTTCATTCGGGTCTATTTGTAGATTTTGTAATTTGCATAGAAAGTCTGCGGTGTCTCTGATGTAACTTGCAAGAGATTGAACTGTGGGTTGAAGATGGTGATCTAAATATTGGCCCACTGGCTCATGAATGCTTCCACGAGTTGATACTATGGGACGTATCGGTGGATCGTTAGTGTTCTTGTGAATTTTTGGTAACGCGTATATAGATGGACTCTTAGGATTGGATTTGAGAAGAAAGTTCCTAGTTTTTTGGTTGATGGTTCCCTCATTTAAGGCTTTGTCGACGATGTTTTTTAATTCTGTGGCAAATTTTACGGTAGGATTACCTGGAAGTTTCATATAAGTAGTTTCATCCAATATATGTTCATTCAATTTCTGATGGTACATGCTTGAATTCATGACGACCAGAGCGCCGCCTTTGTCTGCTTTCATACAAGTTATTTCTTGGTTGTTGGCGATAGCTCTCAGTGTATCTCGGTCCTTTTGAGTGATATTTTTGTGGGAGTTTTTATTGTAATTGATAGATGCCAGGTCTTGTTTGATGAGTTGTTCAAACAAATCGATGGTTTTATGGCTCACTGGGGCCTGAAAAGTACTTGGAATTTTCAGCCCCATTAAGGGGTCTGGTTCTTTGTCCCCTTGGGGGGTTGTTATGTTCTCAAAAAAATTTCTCAGTCTTAGTTTCCTGGTGAGTTTAAAGGTACTGATTTCTAATTCTAACAAGTTAGATTTGGTCGCTGGCACAAAAGAAGTTCCTTTTTGTAGTAAGTTTATTTCATGATTGGTGAAAGTATGATCGGAAATGTTGATTACTAATTGTTTCATTGTTTTTTGTTGGTCTTTTTGGGTTGAGTCACACTTCTTGTTTGCGGCGGTTCTTTTTGTTTTGCCCCTCCTGAGTCGTCTAATGTTCCGGCCTGTTCTAAAAAAGGAATGTTTTTAGGGCCTGTTGATGTGCTGGATGTTTGTTCCTGTGTCGTCTCGGTTGATCGTGGTCCCTCAGCAGCACACAAGACATACGCACGACTCAACCACTTTTTAGCTACTTCGGCCCTCCTACCTCATCTTTCTGACGTGGACATTACTCCACGCTCTCTTTCCGACCATGCACTCATAACGGTGAAGGTTTCGCTCCTGGGCCATAGGCCGCCGTCGGCCGACTGGCGGTTTAGGGACTCCATGCTACATTCGGTTAGTGTAGTGTCGAAGATTAGAGACACTATTACCAACTATTTAGCAGAAAATTGTGTGGAGGATACGGCATTGGCGTCAATTTGGGAGGCCATGAAGTTGGTGGTCAGAGGGGACTTCATAGCGCTTGCGGCCACACATGCTACGTTGCGTAGGGAGAAGCGAGAGGAGTTGGAAGGGGAGGTCCGTGGTTTGAAGGCATCCACAAGAGGACAGGAACCCCGAGGGTGTGGAGAGAATTAGAGATGAAACGGCGCATGCTCAAACACCTGGACCTGGATAGAGCGGCATATGCGTTGTTGCGTCTGCGGCATACATTTTATCTCTGTGGTGATAAAGGGGGCAAGATGCTAGCGCACAGGTTGCGGGCACGGGTACAGTCTTCCACCATTACTGCAATACGGGATGACCAGGCGAATCTCCACACCACTGACACTGCCATTTTAGATACCTTTCGTCGCTTTTATCAATCGTTATACACAAAAGAGGGCACGGCACATGACACCATAACACAATACATCACGAAGTCACATATCACGCTCCTTCCCTCCCACTCCGTAGCAGCATTAGATGCGGAGATCCGCATAGAGGAGGTTATTTCGGCCATTTCCAGGCTCAAAGTGGCCAAGTCACCTGGCCCAGACGGGTTCTCAGCTCTGTTTTACAAGTCTTTTTTTTAGGGAACTGGCTCCCTTTCTGACTCGTCTCTTTAATTCTTTTCTTGACACCGGGGTGGTTGCTCCGTCCATGACTGAGGCGGCCATCACGGTTATTCTCAAGCCTACAAAGGACCCGTCGAAATGTGGCTCTTACAGACCAATTTCGCTCCTCAACATTGATGCTAAACTGTTTTCCGGAATCTTAATGGCGCGGCTTAGTCCGTTAATGGATGGGGTGATAGACCCGGACCAAGCTGGATTTATTCCAACTAGGCAGGGAGAGATATTACCAAGAGATTGCTTCATTTGATGCACCTAGTGCACCGATCTAAAGCTCAGGCTTTTCTTCTGTCTATAGACGCAGAGAAAGCCTTTGATCGGGTGGACTGGGACTTCATGTTTGAGGTGCTGAAGGCATGTGGCATAGGCGATAAGTTTCTACGCTGGGTGCGGCGCTTGTACGCGGCGCCCAGAGCGGTGGTAAGGGTGAATGGTAGTAGATCTGCCCATTCCACATTGCCTGAGGAACACGGCAGGGGTGTCCCCTTTCCCCGCTGCTTTTCGTGCTTTAAATGGAGCCCTTTGCCCAGGGCGTTCGTGCCCACGCTGATATCTCAGGTATTCGCTTCGGGGCTGATACTCATAAAATTAGTATGTATGCGGACGATGTCATTTTAGCACTAACTGACCCCCATCTTCGCTGCGGTGCTTATCCTCTGAGCTCCTTGCCTTTCGCGACGTGGCGGGGTTTAAGGTTAATTTTGCCAAGTCACAGATTCTTAACATCTCGGTCCCAGTCGCGGATGTAATGGACTTGCAGAAAGACTTTGCCTTCCAGTGGGTGCACTCGGATATTACTTATTTGGGAGTGCGCTTAGCCCCGACTCTTGCTAAAACCCTTTCCCTCAATTACTCGACACTGGCTGATCAAGTTGCTAAGTCCCTCGCCGACTGGTCGCGTCTTAAATTGGCGTGGTTTGGTCGGTTAGCCACGGTTAAAATGATGGTGCTACCCCGTATACTGTATCTCTTTCAGATACTGCCCTTAGAACCGCCGCCGGGCATGCTGAGACATTTGCAGGGCTACCTCAATAAATTCTTGTGGGACAATAAGAGACCCCGCTTCACGTTCGCGGTGACCGCCTCTCCGAAAGCCATGGGCGGATTGGGCTTCCCCCTGGTGTCTGCGTATTTTCAGGCATCCTGTCTCAGATATTTAGTGGAATGGAATAGGCCTATGTCCAGTAAACACTGGCTGTTTATGGATCAGACGGTGGCAGGGTGTAACATTTGGAGGGAGCTATGGCTGCCGAGGAAGCGCAGAGCGTGGGGGCTGTACTCCTCGCCGGTAACATCTCCGACCTTGCATGCATGGGATCAGTTGGCGTTACGCAAGGGTTGGACCTCCTTTCCCTCCCCGATGACGCCAATAGTAGATAACCCTGACTTCCTCCCGGGTTGTTCGTCCTCTGTTTTTCACCGCTGGGGAGAGAAGGGTTGCAAGGGGGTGGGCATGCTCTTTGATCTTGAGGGGCTGATTCCGTTCCTGAAGCTATGCTCGGACTACTTCCCACTGGAACCTGAGGGTGCGTTTCCCTATGCGCAAGTGGCACACTGGGTGACACAGCCGGCTAATGTGGCGCCTATGTCGAGGCCGATGACATCCTTTGAGCGTTGGTTGGTCTGTAAAAAGGACGATCGCAGCCTTATTTCTGAGTTGTACGCCATGATCATACGTAGTTCCCGAAAGCAACGTACAAAAGCCCAAGTCCGATGGGAGATAGAATTAGGTCGCCCTTGACGACCAAGGAAAAGTGTTCTATCGGGCCCACCATATGACCTCTAACACGGAGGGAACTGAATCAGCCTATAAAACTGAAACCTACTGGTACTACACCCCAGCACGCGTCAAAGCGTGGGACAAATCGAAGTCGGACCTCTGCTGGAGGGGCTGTGGGATGTCCGGGACTCTAGTCCATCTGCTATGGCGGTGCCCGAAGTTGGAACGCTATTGGGCAACAGTCCTTGACGAGATTGATGCTGCTTTTCAGATCACACTGACCCGCCTGCCCGAACATACACTACTGGGGCTCCCACACCCGAAATATTTTCCCTTGCGCTCCCTTAGGGGCAAACAAATAGCGTTGGCTCTATTAGCAGCGAGGCAAGTCCTCTTAGCACAATGGGGTTCCCCGGCACTGCCTGATGTGAGGGACTGGTTTCAGTGTTTATGGCACATCCTTGCTATGGAGCGCCTTTCCTTGAGTATTGATGGGAAGGGCTCTGCATATGCTACCCTATGGGAGCCGTTCTTGCAATTATTGTCTAAAGAATTGCGAAAAATAACATGCCCGAAATAGCTGCAGATACTTCAACTTATTCCCTTGGAACCTGCCAGGGCATCCCCGCGTGCCTGACGGTCTCTTAGCTGTACCAAGTAGAGAGAGGGTGAGCCATGGGGTGCGAATGTCGCCTGGATGTGCTGATGCGAAGGTGGGTGGGAGTGGGAGGAGGGGGTGGGGACTATAGGAGGGGTGGGGGGAGAGTTGGGGGGGTCGGGTTCTACCTTTTGCCCTTTTGTTTTTTTCTTCTAAAAGCGGTTTCTATGCTTCTGGTAAGGTGGTGGTGCTTCCATGCATCCGCAGGGTCGGCCTCCGGGATGTAGACACAGTTGCTGTGTTCTATCAAGCTATGCATCCGCCCTGCCGGCGTGTTGATGTAGGCAGCTGGGCTGTGTTATACGACACTTTACCGCATAATAAAAATGTTTGATTCTAAAATCAATAGGAGTGCGTTCTCAGTCTGGGTATGTTTAAGACATAAGGGCATACTTTCGGTGGGAGATTCAAAACTTGAACTTCCCTGCCAAAGCTACTCTTGCGCGTCTTCCTCGATTCCAAACCCATCCTAGAAGCAAGCCCTCTGGTCACGTAATTGTCCAGGAAGCATCGCTGGCACAGTTTTCATGGGAAGAGAGAATGGGAGCTATAGGCCCATGTACCTGAAAAGATGATGTTTATATAATTTGAGTCTGAGCTGGCATAACCCCGCCGCCTTAAATCACAACCAATAAGGACCGTGGTCTGAATGGAATTAGGACCATGGGCCATACTAGCCATATTGCTTAAATCCTTAGGAGGGTAAGAGGACACCAAAGGCCCCTTAGGGGCAGAGTGAGTTTAGCAAGGCTCAATATTTGGGTCGCACTTTGCTCTATGTCATCAAGGCGATCATGTACTGGCTTTAGATCTAATTTAAACAAACATTCTATCCCAGTGCATAATTCAACCATGTTAGAGGACGTCCACAATGGGATGACATTATGCTCCTTCAGTTTAGTCCCCTTGCAGTCTAATGTCCCCTTCTTACAGTGTCCTACCCTTCTTCTTTTTCACTAGAGGCTCCATAATACGCAAATTCATCACAAGGGGCAAACACACACTGACCATACTTGATCGGGGGACATTTGGCCTCATGAGAATGTCCAAAGTATTGGAACTATTAGAAACAAGCAAGTTGCCCCCTACCTCCTCCAGGGAGATGGATCTTTTGGTGAGGTACATCTCCTTTGAAAGGACACTAGCTGCACGCACCAGGAAGAAATCAAATCTAGTTGTCCTATCACACCCCGTATGGCACCACATGCAATTTTCCTTTTCCCCATAGTTCCAGTACAGGGGAAAAGGAAAACCTAGATGGTCAAGAAAGGAGTCGCAAGCTACGGAGCAGATGCAAGCCATGGGGAACACAGAGAGGGCCTGACCCGGCCTCTTCCGGGCGCTGACAGGTACAGATGGCCGCACTCTTGGCCCAGTCTTAATCCAGGCACGCGCTTGGGAATGTGCCGCACCACGGGAATGTAGTTGCCCCTCCTTGACTTTGGGACCACAAAAACAAGCAATGTATCGAGCCCTTTAATAAATGCAAAATGTATTGTTTTTCCTCGTTGATTTTATTGAGAACTGTAGATTCTTTTCTTTACCTGGAATATAATGACCCTCATCAGTAAGTACTTTAGAGTATTAAGCATTATAGGACAGATTCATCAACCTATTTCATCACCTACTAGTGCAGATGGAGAAAAATACATTTTGCTCATGCGCAAACCAATAAAAATGAATCTGCTCATGCATAAAATGTGTTACCCGTGCACAGTTTGCAATTGACCTGGAAACTCCTCTTCACAAAAGGGACAATGATTAAGGCTGTTGAAGGTGCACTTCTATTCACTTTGCCTAGTCATGATTTGACACAGGTCAAATGTAGCTTGTTCTCATTGTTGTTATGAAATTGTTCTTTGGTGCCCGTGCATGCCTTGTTTATCTTATTACTGTAATCTTGAACCTTACAGGATTGTAAACAAGGTATATAAAACTATTTTTCAATTACAAATCTTCGGTTTGAAAAGCTTTGACAGTTTGGCTCCTTTAAGGAACATCAGCTGCTTTATAAAAACAAAAATCCCATTTAGGATTGCAAACACAGGGATTGCGTTGCAGGCCACAGTCCTTGTATTTGTAGCCTTTCACAGCTGGACATAATTAGCTACACTGCTAATTAACTTGTATTAAGCTTGTCACTCTGTGATGCCCTGCAAATGGATAGTTTGCAATGCCACCTAATGGGACAACGGTATAACAAAGGTATCATCCAGAAACAGGTCTCAAAAAGTTGGCGCGCCCAATTTGTCGCAACTGCGACCTGTCTTTTAGTACATCTGGAATTACTTTCTATTATTGTATGTCAGTGCTACTCCCATTGATGAGATGGACAGGGCCTATACCTAGGTGTGTCATGTGAACCAGAATTTCTGAATCCATGGGAATTTCCCACTTCTAAGGGTTCAGCTTGTAATCACTGTTAACTCCATCCCTCCATCCCACCAGATTTATCTGTACCCCTGGTGTTGGTAATTTGGTGTGGGCAGACTTAACGGCAATAAATAAATAAAATTAAATAAAAGGCCACACCTAATGTGGTGGAAAATGTTTAAGAAAAATTAACAATTAAGAACAACAGACCAAAGAACTCTTGCAATTTTACAATAGTGCAGATATTTCCTTCCAACTGTGTTGTAGTTATTCCATTCCACTATTTAAACACCCAGAACATTACCTTAAGCATCACCCTAGAGTTAATTAAAAACAAAAATGACCTGTCTGCTTCTGGGAAGACTCTAACCACCATGATTTATTTTTGTCCCCCTTAGCCTCCCAGAGTTTCTATTTTTATTTTTACATGTGTCCATCAGGAGTTTTTTTATGCTGTCAGGGGGCTAGGTGTTCCTTGGCGATGACGCCATTTTTCCCTCATCACCTGTGAGGCCTAGTCACCCCCTTGAAACCTTAGGGATCTCCAGAGACCTAAAATGGTGTCCACCAACTGTCATAACGGACACTACTGGAGGACAGGTCCATAGGATAGCATTAGGGAACTTTCTGGAATCTACTAGAGACTTCTGCAGGTCTCAGGCCAACCTATATAAGGCCAGTGACCAGCAGCCATTTTGTGCTGACCCCAGAGTAGAGGAGTGAGGCAGTGGTGAGAGGAGGTGGACACACTGAGAGCAGCTAGTTTGTCATTGAGGCTGACAGTTACTTCAGAGGATTGTTCCCCCTTCAGCCCTTGACCGATCCCGCTCTCAAGACATCAACTATTGACCAAGAAATCGAGCTACGTGAGAAGGAAGACCCTTCTGGATCAGCATTCCTGTAAAAACTGACAGGACCTGGCTTCTAAAACTCAATCCCATATCCCCTGCCCAGCGCTGCACCTACCAGGGTGTCGAGTCAGTTGTGGATCCCTTGAAGCGCCTTGAGGTGGTTGGGGAACTGCGGAGCCTGAAGCACCTGGAGGAGTGAGTGTCCGATCAGGAAGATACTTTCTCTGGAGCCGGGTGAGGGAAGCGACAGCGTGTGAGGAGCGGCGCTGTGTGGTCTGTCTGCGGGACCCCGGGGGCACCAGGCGCGTCAGGGGAAGCTAGGAAACGCTTCCGCGCAAGGCAGTAGCGCGACCGCTACTTAAAGCAGGAGGGGCCTAGGGTCGAGCAGGCCCAGGGGTGCAGTGTTCCCTGTGTGACGAGGTCCGGTGAGGAACACGCAGGCGCCGAAGAGCAGCGCGTCTTGAAAGGCGGAGCCATTGCAGAGGGACGCGCATGCTCCAGAGATCAGCGCGTCCATCGGGTTGCCTGAGGTGGCGCCAGACGTCTCTCCTAAGCGCCGCGTTGTCAGCGGTAATTCCCTACTTGAGAGCGCTCACGGGAGGAACTAGCGCTTGAGCAGACGACCGCCCATCCAACCCCTAGCGACCCACAGAAGCAGGAAATCACCGCGCTGAGCCTGAAACGAGGCCCCCTAGCCCAGCGCTGACAGGCGGAAGCGCGCTTGGGCTGAGGAGGTCGGCAAGGTTCTCCCCACACCAGCACAGGGAAGCAGCTGGTCGGGGGAGCTCAAGAGGCAGGTGCCAGCTGAAGGCCTGTGGACTGTGGCATATCTGCCACCCAGACAGTAAGGAGAGAGGGAGTGTGAAAAGGGAAGTGCTGGGCACAAAGGGGTAAAAGGTTATCAGATACCTTAAACAGGTCTATAAGCAGATAAGGTGCCTTGACCATTCGAATTCTCTTGAGATTCATTCTGTACCATAGAAGAGAAGGGGTTAGAAAGCATAACCCTGAATGTGATAACATAACCAATGAATTAGCAGGCTTTATTAATGAATTATTGGTGTCATTGTGCAGTAATGTAAAGTAACCCTGCAGAGTGTGAAGTTTAGGAGCTTCAATTAATTATCCAAAGAGTTCCCTTTATGTACTGCTGAATCTTTGACAATAGTATATGATTTACTGCTTTTTCCACAGCTGGAAGAGGGAAAAGTAATTCCCCTAGTGAAAGTGTAATGTTGACTCCTAAAAGAAATTGATGTTGTAACCTGTATTATTTAAAATCCAAAGAGCTATATTATTTTTATAAAAGGTAACGGTATTTTTCCAAACAGAGGTGTTGTGTCTTTATTTTGGTGGTTCATCACTGTGTTACTGTGGGTAAGATTTGTAAGTACTTAGCCAACGCTTGGAGTTAGCTGTAGACCACTACTGTGCCAAGCTACCATATGTAGGCTTGGGTAATCTAGGTCCAACATAATTGGTGTTTCAGCGGTGGGATAGCGGATCTGTACTTACACTTACTTATTAGTAACGCAGTGACAACCACGAGACCCCACCTGGAGTTTTCTCCCAGCGGCCCTCCTAATTTACATTTTTGGTTTTTCTAAATTGACTTCTGGCGGTGGGTGGAGGTTGACCTCAGGTCACTCTGTGGATTTCTCCTGTGTAGCATTTTATACTTCAAATAAGAATGGAGATAAATGTGGAAGAGCTAGACAATTATACTGTGCCTCAGTTGAAGGAATGGTGTCAGCAGCAGGGGGTGTTTTTCAAGAAAGGCGCCAGGAAAGTTGAGCTGCTGACCAGTATTCGGGCATGGGTAGAGGCTCATTCCGGGGAGGAGGTAGATCCTGAAGAAAGTGACAAGGACACTGTCCTGGAGACCACAACACTGTACCAGGCGGGAGGGGAGAACCTTTTAACAGGTCCTAGAACACCTTCTAGAGTGGGCAGTAGTGTGTCAGAGAGGGGCCTGACCGACGCCGAGTTAGAAGACAGGAGGGAGGAGAGGAGGATGAGAATCGAACTAGCCAGGATGGACATGGTGAGGGAGGAAAAGAGGTTGGAGCATGAGCGGACCATCAAAGAGATGGATTTGCAGGCCCTGAATTTACGTACCCCCAAACCAGAGAGTGGTGGCAGCGATAACCAAACCAACACCAGAGAACCTAGACCGTACCTACCGAAAGACATAATGGCTTGTTATGTACCCAGTGACGACATTGCTAAATGGCTAGCCGCCTACGAGGTCTCGCTGAGGGCCCATGGGATTCTGGAAGTCCACTGGGGAGGTGGGTTATACAAATACATGCCCCCCACTGGCAGGGATACTTTGTTGGCCCTTGACCCGAGTGAACAGACCTATTATCCGGCTATGAAATTAGCGCTGCTCAAGAAGTTTGGGTTGACCCCTGAGAAATATAGACAAAAGTTCCGGGGCAGCTACAAGCTGGGCACACAAAACTGGGTAGACTTCTTGGACTACTCCAGGAAGGCCCTGGAGGGTTGGGTAAGAGGCAGCGAAGTAGGGGACTATGAGGGACTATATGACCTCATACTCAAGGAACACCTACTCGAGAAGTGTCTTCCCGAGCTAAGACAGCATCTGGTGGACAGCAAGCTGACCAGCCCCAGGAAGCTTGCTGAGGAGGCGGACATCTGGGTTAGTACCCGGGTGTCGACTAAGAGGACTGGAGGGAATTCCCAGAAGCCAGGACAGGGCGCCCCCCAGAAGAAAGAGGGAGGGGAAATTAAGAGGGAGTTCTCAAAAGGGCCACAAAATACTTCGCAAGGAAGGGGCAGAGGATTCATCCCTAAGAGTAACCCCCCTCGCAACCCTACCCCTGGCCAAAGCCAGCAGCCAAGGGTTGTTCATTGTTTTGAGTGTGGTGGTGTGGGACACTATAAAGGAGATGTGAGGTGCCCAAAAAGACCACCCCCTCCCACTGGAGGAAAAATCCCGGGAATCACTAGTGTAGTGCTCGGGGAGGAGATGCCTTTGGTTAATGGAGGGGAGCGGGCGGGTGTCACCTTAGTGTCCCTGGGAGATAAGGAGATGGTTCCCAAGACCCAGCTGCCCTCCAATACTATTAAGTATGAGCAGTGGGTCACCATCAATGGCCGTAGAGGGGAGGCTCTGAGAGACACAGGAGCCAGCATGACTATGGTAAGGAGTCAGCTGGTGTCTCCAGAGCAGGTCATCCCAGATGTACTCCATCCCGCCGTAATGGCTGACGGCAGATTGGGCCACTACCCTGTGGCTGAGGTTCCCTTTGAGTGGGGAGGGGTTGCAGGTCCACTTCGAGTTGCCGTAAGCCCTGCCGTGCCTGTTGACTGCCTGTTAGGGAATGATATGGAGCACAATGCTTGGAGGAGGGTGGAGTACCAGACTCACTCTGCGATGCTGGGACCCCCTGACTGGACTTGTGTCAGCACAAGGTCAGCGACTGCCCGAAGGGGGAGTTCACTTACGCTGGAGCCTGGAACAATGGCCCAGCCGGCTGCCAGAGAGGAGAAGGACAGGAGGCCGGAGGACCCTGCCTCGACATCTCCACCTCGTGAGACAGCTGGACCACCTGCGGAGGTGGATCTGGAGTCCACAGGGGAGAATGTTGCTTCCTTGGAGAACCTGCCCATCCCTACTGAATGGCATGTGGAGGGAGGTCCTTCCAGGGAAGAATTCTGTGAAGCTCAGAAAGAGTGTCCTACTCTCGAGGGGCTGCGGCAACAGGCCAACGCCCAGGCAGCGGGAAACATTGAAGGGAGCTACCGGATTTACTGGGAGGATGGACTCCTCTACAGTGAGCCCAAGGCACCTGGCCACGGTTCAGCCAGAGCCTTGGTGGTCCCTCAATGCTTTAGAGCCTTTCTACTGGAATTGGCTCATGAGATACCATTGGCAGGACATCTAGGACAGGACAAGACCTTTGCCCGGCTTGTCCCCCACTTCTATTGGCCTCGAATGAAAGTGGCGTCTGACACATACTGTCGGACGTGTGTGTCCTGCCAAGCTAGTGGAAAAACAGGAGTGAAGCTTAAAGCTCCCCTGGAACCACTACCTGTCGTTAGCACCCCCTTTGAGAGGGTGGGCATCGACATTGTTGGGCCATTGGATCCACCAACTTCAGCTGGTCACCGGTTCATACTGGTTTTGGTGGATCATGCCACACGGTACCCAGAGGCAATACCTCTGAGGACCATCACTGCACCTGTGGTGGCAAGGGCCCTAATGGGGATCTTTACCCGAGTGGGTTTCCCCAAGGAGGTTGTGTCCGACAGGGGGACTAACTTCCTTTCAGCATACATGCGGGCTATGTGGAAGGAGTGCGGAGTTACCTATCGGTTTACCACTCCTTATCACCCACAGACCAATGGTCTTGTGGAAAGGTTTAACAAAACCTTGAAAGGTATGATCAGGAGTCTACCTGAGAGCCTGCGGAGGAAATGGGACATCCTCCTACCCTGTCTCTTGTTTTCTTACAGGGAAGTGCCACAAAAGGGAGTGGGCTTCAGCCCCTTCGAACTTTTGTACGGGCACCCTGTACGGGGACCTCTCAGCCTGGTGAAAGACGGATGGGAACGGACTCCCAGAAAGCTTCCCCAGGACGTGGTGAGCTACATGCTGGCCTTCCGGAGCCAAATGGCTAAGTTGTGGAAGCAAGCTTCAGACAACTTGGAGGCCAGCCAAGCAGTGATGAAAGAGTGGTATGACCACAACGCTCACCCAGTGGAACTGGAGCCTGGACAGAAGGTGTGGGTGATGGAACCTGGAGAGCTAAATGCCCTCCAGGACCGTTGGACAGGCCCCTTTGAGGTGTTGGAAAAGAAGGGGAAGTCCACCTACTTGGTGGATCTTAAAGCCCCGAGGCAGCCCCACAGGGTGCTGCATGCCAATCGCCTCAAGCCACATCATGAGAGGCCCGCGGTTGTCTTGATGATGGTAACCGATGGAGCAGAGGAAGAAGAAAGCGAACCTCTCCCTGATCTTCTCTCGTCCCAAGAAAAGGATGGGTCGGTGGAGGGAGTAATTCTCTCGCCATCCCTAACTCCTGAACAGCAGAGTGATTGCCGCCAGATCCTGGAGCAATTTTCTTCTCTGTTCTCCCTTGTCCCGGGTAGGACCCACCTGTGTACCCATGACGTGGACACAGGAGACAGCCCACCTGTGAAGTCTAAAATCTACCGGCTGTCGGACAAGGTGAAGGCCAGCATCAAGGGTGAAGTCGCCAAGATGCTGGAACTGGGAGTGATTGAACCTTCTGGAAGCCCTTGGTCTAGCCCGGTGGTTTTGGTACCAAAGGCTGCCCCACCAGGCACCACACCGGAATTGAGGTTCTGTGTGGACTACCGAGGCTTGAACTCAGTGACCAAAACTGATGCCCATCCTATCCCACGGGCGGATGAGCTGATTGACCGGCTGGGAGCTGCTCAATACTTAAGTACCATTGACCTAACTTCAGGGTACTGGCAGATTTCCCTTACAGAGGAGGCGAAGGAAAGGTCAGCCTTCTCTACACCTGAGGGACACTACCAATTTCGCGTGATGCCCTTTGGGCTCAAGAATGCCCCTGCCACTTTTCAGCGGCTGGCGAACAGGGTCCTTTCTGGAATGGAAGCTTTTTCTGCTGCATACCTGGACAACATTGCTGTCTTCAGTAGCAGCTGGGAGGACCATTTGCAGCATCTGCAAGCTGTTCTACATGCCCTGCAACAGGCTGGATTGACAATCAAGGCCAGCAAGTGTCAGATCGGACAGGGGTCGGTGGTGTACCTAGGTCACTTGGTGGGCAGAGGGACGGTGCAGCCCCTCCAGGCAAAGATTGAGGCTATCATCGCCTGGGAGCCCCCCAAGACTCAAACAGAGGTCCGAGCCTTCCTGGGCCTCACTGGATATTACCGTCGCTTCGTGAAGGGGTATGGCACTATCGTGGCCCCTCTCACTGAGCTTACTTCCAAGAAGCAACCCCGACGGGTAGTCTGGACGGAGGCTTGCCAGCGAGCCTTCATGACCTTGAAACAAGCATTGTGTTCCGCTCCCATTCTCAAGGCCCCTGATTTTGCTAGAGAATTCATTGTCCAAACAGATGCATCAGAACATGGCATTGGGGCAGTGTTATCGCAGCTAAATGATGAGGGCTTGGATCAACCCCTGGTCTTCCTATCCAGGAGACTACTCCCCAGGGAAAGGAGGTGGAGTACAATTGAGAGAGAAGCCTTTGCGGTGGTCTGGGCTCTGAAGAAGTTGCGACCATACCTGTTTGGTTCGCACTTCCTAGTTCAGACTGACCATCGCCCCCTTCGTTGGCTGATGCAAATGAAGGGGGAGAATCCCAAGTTGCTAAGGTGGTCCATCTCCCTACAGGGAATGGACTTCAGGGTGGAACATCGACCTGGGGCAGACCATGCCAACGCAGACGGTCTATCCAGGTATTTCCGCCTTAGTGATGAGGACTCCCAAGGGGTTGGGTAGTTCTCCCCACTTTCAGCTGGGGGGACGCGTGTTAGACCTGTCTGCTTCTGGGAAGACTCTAACCACCATGATTTATTTTTGTCCCCCTTAGCCTCCCAGAGTTTCTATTTTTATTTTTACATGTGTCCATCAGGAGTTTTTTTATGCTGTCAGGGGGCTAGGTGTTCCTTGGCGATGACGCCATTTTTCCCTCATCACCTGTGAGGCCTAGTCACCCCCTTGAAACCTTAGGGATCTCCAGAGACCTAAAATGGTGTCCACCAACTGTCATAACGGACACTACTGGAGGACAGGTCCATAGGATAGCATTAGGGAACTTTCTGGAATCTACTAGAGACTTCTGCAGGTCTCAGGCCAACCTATATAAGGCCAGTGACCAGCAGCCATTTTGTGCTGACCCCAGAGTAGAGGAGTGAGGCAGTGGTGAGAGGAGGTGGACACACTGAGAGCAGCTAGTTTGTCATTGAGGCTGACAGTTACTTCAGAGGATTGTTCCCCCTTCAGCCCTTGACCGATCCCTCTCTCAAGACATCAACTATTGACCAAGAAATCGAGCTACGTGAGAAGGAAGACCCTTCTGGATCAGCATTCCTGTAAAAACTGACAGGACCTGCCTTCTGAAACTCAATCCCATATCCCCTGCCCAGCGCTGCACCTACCAGGGTGTCGAGTCAGTTGTGGATCCCTTGAAGCGCCTTGAGGTGGTTGGGGAACTGCGGAGCCTGAAGCACCTGGAGGAGTGAGTGTCCGATCAGGAAGATACTTTCTCTGGAGCCGGGTGAGGGAAGCGACAGCGTGTGAGGAGCGGCGCTGTGTGGTCTGTCTGCGGGACCCCGGGGGCACCAGGCGCGTCAGGGGAAGCTAGGAAACGCTTCCGCGCAAGGCAGTAGCGCGACCACTACTTAAAGCAGGAGGGGCCTAGGGTCGAGCAGGCCCAGGGGTGCAGTGTTCCCTGTGTGACGAGGTCCGGTGAGGAACACGCAGGCGCCGAAGAGCAGCGCGTCTTGAAAGGCGGAGCCATTGCAGAGGGACGCGCATGCTCCAGAGATCAGCGCGTCCATCGGGTTGCCTGAGGTGGCGCCAGACGTCTCTCCTAAGCGCCGCGTTGTCAGCGGTAATTCCCTACTTGAGAGCGCTCACGGGAGGAACTAGCGCTTGAGCAGACGACCGCCCATCCAACCCCTAGCGACCCACAGAAGCAGGAAATCACCGCGCTGAGCCTGAAACGAGGCCCCCTAGCCCAGCGCTGACAGGCGGAAGCGCGCTTGGGCTGAGGAGGTCGGCAAGGTTCTCCCCACACCAGCACAGGGAAGCAGCTGGTCGGGGGAGCTCAAGAGGCAGGTGCCAGCTGAAGGCCTGTGGACTGTGGCATATCTGCCACCCAGACAGTAAGGAGAGAGGGAGTGTGAAAAGGGAAGTGCTGGGCACAAAGGGGTAAAAGGTTATCAGATACCTTAAACAGGTCTATAAGCAGATAAGGTGCCTTGACCATTCGAATTCTCTTGAGATTCATTCTGTACCATAGAAGAGAAGGGGTTAGAAAGCATAACCCTGAATGTGATAACATAACCAATGAATTAGCAGGCTTTATTAATGAATTATTGGTGTCATTGTGCAGTAATGTAAAGTAACCCTGCAGAGTGTGAAGTTTAGGAGCTTCAATTAATTATCCAAAGAGTTCCCTTTATGTACTGCTGAATCTTTGACAATAGTATATGATTTACTGCTTTTTCCACAGCTGGAAGAGGGAAAAGTAATTCCCCTAGTGAAAGTGTAATGTTGACTCCTAAAAGAAATTGATGTTGTAACCTGTATTATTTAAAATCCAAAGAGCTATATTATTTTTATAAAAGGTAACGGTATTTTTCCAAACAGAGGTGTTGTGTCTTTATTTTGGTGGTTCATCACTGTGTTACTGTGGGTAAGATTTGTAAGTACTTAGCCAACGCTTGGAGTTAGCTGTAGACCACTACTGTGCCAAGCTACCATATGTAGGCTTGGGTAATCTAGGTCCAACACCCTGGTGTTGGTAATTTGGTGTGGGCAGACTTAACGGCAATAAATAAATAAAATTAAATAAAAGGCCACACCTAATGTGGTGGAAAATGTTTAAGAAAAATTAACAATTAAGAACAACAGACCAAAGAACTCTTGCAATTTTACAATAGTGCAGATATTTCCTTCCAACTGTGTTGTAGTTATTCCATTCCACTATTTAAACACCCAGAACATTACCTTAAGCATCACCCTAGAGTTAATTAAAAACAAAAATGTGGTTTACTAAAAGTGATGGTATTAAGGGAAAGGTATACAGGAGAACATTTTCTGCAACAGTGTGTTCTCTTGGAGCAGAGAGTAAAAGATGACTGATAATAATAATTTAGGGCATTTTTATAATCTCTTGAGGAATGAATTAGGGCTCCCTCAACAACTGGACAAAAAATGATATCTTTTTTTAATTTGATTAAAAAAAAGAAAATATTGCAATAGGTTCTATATGTAGGTCATAGAAGAAGAAAGGAGTTGGTGAGGAACGGTCTGTACCCTGGGGCAACACAGTTCATAGAAGCTCTTTAAACTGACACATTAATATTATTGGTCTATTAATACAAAAAATACCATGGTACATTGTGGGATCACCGTGCCAGCAAAAATGATTACCGCCCAGCGTTCCACTTGGTCTCCCAATAAAAATGATACGTTTCCCAAGTGTTTCGGTGCTCGGGGGATGATATAGCCCCACAAGCACTGAAACATTGAAACTGAAACTGACGACAGCACCCCATGCTCGCAATCAACATTACATTGAAAATAAGAAAAAGGCCTCAGGAGGTTGGGGAAGCTCTTCCCCACCGCCAGAGCCTCCCCCCACCACCAAAAAAGGAAATCCGTCTGCTGTCGGCAGTAGAGGGAATTAGTGCGCCTGTGCACATGACGGAATGGTTCCGTCATGAGCACAGGACACTGGTGCTCATGCCGGAACTATTCCACCATGAGCACGGAAAGGGTTAACAGAGTGTGTCAAATTAAAGAGGATTACCGATAATAGTGCTGCTTTGTGCAGAAGTGGTTGCCGTCTGGCCTATCAACTTTCCTAACTTCCAGGGTTGTCAAGATTTCTCTTGCGCTCTAAAATTGTTGAGCAATTTTGAAAGATTCAATTTTTGGAGTTTAAGTGGTTTGGGGCAAGTATGTTGCATACATTAAGTGGAAAATCTACTCTTGATACCGACAGATGACTGACTGCTCCATTCATAAAATATTCTCTGCAAGTAATGTAATGCACGAATCAGTCTTCCACATGCAATATTCACGTAAAAAATGTCTCATTATTCAAAACGAAAATTTCACACATAATTGAGATTCTAGAGGTATGTGAGGTTATGATTGCATAATAAATTCAGATTTTCGACTTTCCAAACTACTGACCTAGTTAGATTTATATTCAATGGTTATAGTTTCGGTTTTGCAGTGATTTTTTCACTTTTCTTTCCACTGATTGCTTCCTAAATCCAGATCATGTTTCCCCTTTGAATTATTCATAGTGTTATATATAACCAAGTAGTATTTTGAGGTAGCTGAGTGAGTTATATATTCACTACTCTTATTTGTGTGTCACCTGCAGTCCATATATTCAAGTCCCTGACAAGGCCATCTGGGCTTTTCATTCTCATGAGGACAATACATTTAAAGCCATTAAGTTAGATAACAGTGAAATTTATTTTTGCAGTGCTTCAGATTAGCAAAGATGATAGCATCAAGTGCTGTGGTAAATTCGTTAAAGAAATAAGTGCTGGGGCTCTCTTCAGGAGGCAAACCTTACAAGAGGGGAGAGGATGTGGTGTAATGGCCAAAGCTGCCAAGCTCAGGGCTGGGAATCTAGGTTTGAGTCTTTGCATCGGCTCCATATCTTGTGACTCACTTAATCTCTCCGTGCCTATCAAAAATAAATGTGCCCTTAACTGGTGCTTAAGCGCTGGTGATAATGACTGAGTGCCGGTGTTGAGCACCAGAAACCACTGGCTTAAATTAAGCATTGATTCAATGCTATCCAAGTCCTGAAAACTGCTGTCTTCCCATCACGTGGACTCAATATTTAATCATGTATTCTTCCCTCATGTTTTCTTCTTTGGGGTCCTTCTTTTGCTGCCCATACAAAACCTTTTCCAGTTTAACAGTTAGGTGTATCAGCAGATCCTCTTTCCAATAAGATATTGACAAGAAGAACACAAAATGGACATGGGATTACCATATGCCAGTTTAAAAGCACAACAAATCTTCAGGCACATAGGATGAAACATATCCCTTCCATCTTATTTACAGGAGGCATATGTTACTCCTTCCAGCCTTTGCGCACAGGCTTCAGAGCTCCAGGGAGAGGTGCTGAAGCTGAAGTAGAAATTCCCAAGCCTGGTCCCAATAAAATCCAGTTCATCCACTGGTAAAATAAAACTATAGCCTTAATCTCACTAATGTAAACCTGCAATATTTACTCACACTCATAATGAGATTATTCATGCATATATCTGACAAGCAGAGGAAATGAACCCAGCTGCCCCAGATATTCCAAATTAACACTTTGGTGCTACCCCTGCTTTACTCTGCACAAGGCAGGGCCATATCCACCATTAGCTATGTAGACAACAGTTAATCATGTTTTTGTTAAATAAAAACAGAGTTCTGATACAGATTGGAATCTTGTTGCCATGATGTGTCTCTCTGGGGCCATGGAAACCTCTGGAGTCTTAGCACTGCAGAATCTTCAGGGAACTCTGATGCAGCCATTGTTGCGTCATGGCTTACTGTTCCGGAATGTGACTTCTGTTGTCATTTCTTAGCTTGGAGACATGACAGTAGTTGCCGAGAAGGTGTATATTTCTTCTTATATTTGGCATTTCACTGTCATTGACATTTACCTATTGTTGGAGACTTCTTTTCATCACCTCAAATCCGCCACAGTAGTGGATAGGGGTCTGTGAAGGACACCTCTGCTTCCCAGCAGCTAATACTGTCCTCCATCAAATGGAGGAAAATAAGGTAAGAGAACTTCAAAGACATAAACAGAATATTTAGCAGTGACTTTTAAACTACATTTCAACAGACTATAAAGGAATAGCAGCATTTCAAAATACTTTACACTTGGCCCAAAGATGTAAACCTACGAGTTATTGTTTCGTGTGTAGTCATTATGCCAACTTGAAAATCTATGTATTACCAAAATGTATTTAAAACATACTGGAAGCAAAACATGCAGCATTGCATGAATGCGAGTTTGGAACCGTCCTGTCTCCAAATGTAATGGCTCACTGTAGGATTTAGTTGAGCATGACAGAAGAGTATTATTGGACTTAAAGGTGATGTATAAGGTCAAGTTTCCAATTTAGTCTTGAATATTTGAGTTGATGTCTTGGAAGTTTTTGAAACAGAATAGTTGCCCTTTAATGATCTCCAGTTTTTGCTAGTTTGAATATGCCATGTGCATTAAGCAAGTACCCTCTAACATGTAACATTTACCACCCTGTGGCCACGGGGAAAAAGTTGACCCTTTGATATATGCATCAGCATCTGGAGGTGCTGTCTCTTTTCATTACTTAGTTGAACTGAGTAAAGTCAACTTTACTGTGACAGAGTGTATCAAATTAAAGACGTTTACCAATGATATTGCAGCTTGGTACAGGAGTGGTTGACTTTTGGCCTTTCATCTTTCCAAACTTTTAGTTATGTCAACATTTCTCTAGAGCTGTAAAATTGTTGAACAATTTTGAAAGATACATTGTTCAAACGTAACTGGTTAAACAAATGAATATGTGACTTCTGCATAGACCTGGGTTTTGATTACGGAACAGATAGACGGCTGAAGTAAGTGCTAGGCACCATTATCAAGAAATGTGCCCGGCACCGATTGGGACAGTGTACCCTATTATCATAAATGTGCTGCACCAAGGGCAGCTGCAAACTTGCACCTCCCCTCGAACAGCTCATTAAGCGAGAGATGGAGCCACTGCCTTTAAGCTGTGTTGTGTTTCACAGTGCAGGTGACTTCAAACACCAGCAGAGCGATGTTTGGTGGGTCCATGGCATTCCCTTGTCCCATCCAGAGGGTGCCCTCTGGGAGTGCACTGACAAGGTGCCACCTTTTTGTAGTGCACTCTCAGTGCATCAAGAGAATCACCTTCCGTCTCCTCACCCACGCACACAAAGCCCTACACGACCAAGGCCCGAGCTAACTCAACAACCGCCTCAACTTCAACGCTCCCAAACGCCACCTCCGATCGACCAACCACGCCCTCGCCGCCATCCCCCGCATCCGAAGAGCGACAACAGGAGGAAGGTCCTTCTCCTACCTGGCCGCCAAGACCTGGAACTCCCTCCCGACCGACCTGCGCCTGACCCAAGACCACCTCTCCTTCAGGAAGAAGCTCAAGACCTGGCTGTTCGAGCAGTAGCAGCACCCCCCCCCCCCCCCAAGCGCCTTGAGACCCTCCGGGTAAGTAGTGCGCTCTACAAATGTCTTTGATTGATTGATTGACCTCTTAAGGGCATGTTTGTCTTTGTGTCTGAATCTGTAATAGGATACAAGTGCAAAGGCAAACTTGTTTGGGCCCAGACCCCATGATAACTAGTGAATGTTCTCACAAGATAGCGCTAGTGTTACATGTGCTACTGGTATTACAGATGCTGCTGCACAATCATCTGCACCTCCTTCTGTAATACTAACAAAGGGGATGCATACTCCCATTGCCCCCTTGGACACTATGCAGAATACGGCTCGAAATGATATAGCCAATTTAAGGCACGGGCAAAGTTGGCAATTGCCCAGGACCCTCAGCTCCAAAGGGTGTCCTGGGGAGGTGATCCAGTTAGTCAGAAACCCTGTTGTAAATACTGTGCATAAACTTGATAGCTCAGCATGTCCGTTTCTTGACGTTTAGTATACAAGCCCGGCTTTCCCAACCATAATCCATGTGCTCTCAGGCAGTCGGTGGCAACTAAATAGCTCATGTCCCTGTTTTTAGTTCAACTCACCATACCTCTCTCTTTACATCTCAGTGTACGGTCCCCCATCGATCGCAGTATTCATACCTCACCTATTTCTTCCACTCCTCTTACTCAGTACACCTCTCTCTACCCCGTCTCTCTAATTCTAACTCACAACCTCCCCACTCACTACTACACTGTGTACCTATCTTAGTTTACATCTCTTCTATTCTACCCCTCTGTCTGCCTCAATGCTGCCTCTACCTCACTAATCTCTTTACACTTCTCTGTTGTATTTCCATCACATCCTTTTTTATCTCTCTTCCATGTGTTTAATCTTTCTCTCAAGTTCCTCTCTTTCTTTATCTCACCTCTCTATCTCTCCACCTCCCAATAGTTCATCTTTCCACCCCTCTCATCTCCCTCTCTACCTCACTAGTCTCTACCTCACCTACCTTCACCTAACATGTTTCACTATTTTACATCTCTTTCTCTTCACCTCATCTTTGCCTTTCACTCTCTCAGACTGTCTTCTTTTCGTCTTTCTCAATGTCTAACCTCTCACCTTACTTCACTATTTGCCCGCTGTCCCACCTATCCAAACTCGTCTCTACCTTTCTACATTCATTTCCTCTGCCTCAACTCTCATACTATCTTACTCATTTCTCACTATCTCTTTTTTGTACCTCTCTTCTCTTCCATTATCTGATGTCTGTCTCGTCCTCATCTCTCTCTGCATCTCCTTGTCTATTTTAACTTACCTTCTGTACCATGCCTTTCTATCTCTACCACTCCTACTATATCTCACTACTTCACCTTTCTCTCTCTCTCCCCCTCTATGTCTCTCTGTTGTAACCTCTTCTCTTTTTCTCTGCCACACCCTGTCTCTCTACTGAATTTCTTTTCTCTCTATACCACATCCCTCTTTCTCCACTTTAACCCACCCTCTCTATCTTCTCTTACCGCCTCGCCTGTCTACTTCTAACTTTCCCCCACCTCTAAATATTTCAAGTTCTTTCTACCTTACCTTTTTCTCTCCCTCAACACTAAGGCTACCCGGCTACACACCCTACTATAATTTTACTTTTACCTATCTCTGATTTTTCTGCCCATCTACCTCACTCTACAACAATACCTTCTTATATACATATTTCTAACTACCCCATCCCCTTTCTACCTCTCTATGTCTCTTTCCTTCTGACTGTCAGCTTTGTTCCTTCACCTTACTTCTCACCCTATCTCACCTATTTCTCTACATCTTTTGTTCTTCTACTTCAACTCTCTTACTTTATCATTCTCTTTACCTCTCTTTTCTTCTTCTGTATCCCACCTCCTAATATTTCTCTTACTTAAGCTGGGTCAGACGCTTCTGTCTAGCCAAAGAAGTGTACACGTAAAAAGAAAAGAGCATGGAATAAGGATATATAAGGATAAAGTTGGCAGATTTCACCTGATGAAATCACAAAAATTCTAGTTGCAGTGCTTTGATTTTTAAGTTTGCAGTGAGAATGGCAATTATGAAAGGAATTTATTTGGGATTATGAATATCTGGCACTTAAAGCCACACTTGAAAGTGCTAGTTGCATATGTCTTTTTTTTATTATGGACTAGTTGTCGCTTTAGATTATCTATCATTTCGTTTGGTACTATTTGGCTAGAACAGGCTGAGTACCTTGAGCTGGGAACTGATTTTATTTACTCTGTTTCTTAAAGTGTAATGTATAACTCCATATTTTTGGCATAATTCAGGCTTGAATTAACTGAGGACAGTGCTTAATTTGTAAAAAAAAAGGTGCCGGGCCCACCTCAGGAAGCCACCTCAGTATTCACCACACATTGCCACTGTACACACACAACTACTACCCGTCACACTTTAACAAGTGTGACAATTCAGACTGTTCGAGGCCCCCAAAGCTTCAAGAATGGCTTGGGTGGCAGGTATTAGGTGTTTTGAATGTATATTAAATTAACAAAACAATAGTTTCCTGCTCATCTTTAAATTACACAAACAGCACCGCCATGTGGCAGCTGTCATAAGTGCAGGTTCTGGCAATGAAGTGCCAGTGCCTGCAATTAAGTGCCTGTGCTGAGCTCCGGAAACCACCAGCTCAAATTAAACACTGGTTGAAGATGTATAATAAAGGCAAATCGTTCCAAAAATGAGTGCCAAAATATGTCTTGCCCTGGGCTCCAAAAACATTTAAGATAGCACAAATAGATCTACAACTTCAAGTAAATGTTTGATCAAATGTTTAGATAAGTGCAAATAGGAAGATTGGGGACTACAATGTTTTGGGAGAGAGCATTTATCTTAAGTCTTTTTTGAAGGCTGATCACAAGTGTGATGGAGGGTCATGAGAAATATACCGGACTTGTTAAATATCTACAGCGCAAGTTGAGGTATTTGCTGGGCCCTGCTTATTATCCAATTTTAAGTTTGAACTCAGAAATGAGGAGTAATATGTAGAACCTTGTCGCCCCTGCACCAAATGTGGTTTATCTTGGTAATTACAGGGCTTTCCCCCTGGTACATTTCCACAATTTTGACCTGTTGAAGTTGACATGGGGAAAATCATGAAATCCAGAGGTTATGCATTTGCATAGAGATTGGTATTTTATTACCCACTTGTTATATAGGCCTGAATGTTATTTTGTAGATCACGACAATTGAGCTTTAACTCATTTGGTGGATTTAGGGAGACACAAGCTAACCTGGACTGGAACAAATTTACAGATAAATAGGATTGTGAACCACATTCTTGCCAGAAATGTTATAACCTGAGACTAAATATACAGGTTGCAAAAGAATCCTTTCCCATTCATATTATTCTGTTTGTGGATCCTGCAAATGAAGGGTGGAAATGCATAAACGTTTCATGCAGGTGATATCAAGCCATCCTCCCTGCATTACAAATTGCTATGTAGCATTTTGTTTTCCGAGAACAACCCCTGTCCCTGTAATCAGACAAAAAAACGAACATGAGGCTACGCACATTGTCTGCAGCATGAAGAAGTTCCCCGGAGTGCTGTGTGCTTCACCCATTGCTCAGAAGCCAATATTCACAAAGTGGAAGTGCCCTTCTTTTCCTAAATATTCCTACTGTGTCCCATAGTGCAAATTATGACACAGAAGTGCATTTGTGAATTGCAATGTGCCTTTGATACATAACAGCTTTACATTTTGTAGTCATCAGTCAATAAACTTTATTTCGCTATGCTTCTGTAGCATTAAAGTACATGTAAAAGATAATACAAACATTAAAAAGACCTCATTTACCCCTGTGAAACACATTACATCACACTGTTCACTGAGGACTTCGTTTGAACCCATATCTCACTTTGATGTTTCAAACCTTAAAATACCCCATCTCATAAAAAACAAATAAAACCACAATATTGTATTTAAAAATTACATAAGATACAAGAGACATTCTACAATAAACAACAATTCTTTACAATGGCAGCACTATTGCACTAAAATATTGCACATTCTGAGTTCTGCGATAAAGGGAGGGTCATAAATATAAAGGGTCATATTTACAAGCCCCTATCGCCACAGGAATGTTACTTTGATCGACGTTCCTGTGGCAATAGGCGCTTTGCCTTATTTACAAGGCAACGTTAAGCCACTTAACCCCTTTCACTCTACACTTAGCGTGAAAGGGGTGGGCAATAGATGTTGTTATAGTAATTAAAAATTAGTAATCCAATTGCGGACAACATCAAACACAAAGCAGTGAAAATAAGACGAATCATTATAAAATGTAATCACTTCCCCAAAAAAGTATTTGCAATCAGGGTAAGTAGACCACCTTTAGCTCTGCTAGCATTAGAATGGATAGCTGACTAATGATATGTACATCTTGGTTTGCACTCCTAGGTTTCTTGTAGGCAGATCACATGGTATCTAGCCACTAAATTGACCCACTCTTGGACTCCTAGTTAATTCCTAAATCCTGCAATTTACAAGATGAAACCTTAACTGGCTCAATGATGTTAGCAATCGCGTTAGCATCTGCCACTTGTGCCTGGGTGTCACCCCTACTAACAGGAACCTAGACTTTGTGTAGAGCATTCAGTCAATCGCACTCATCCAAACCTTCCAGGAGTGTATATCTGTTACAGCACCATCCTGGCTTGACCGGAAGCGCAATTTTCTGCTTATGATCTCTATTTATTAGTCTTGAGAGATGATAAGGTTTGTTAAAAAACTGTAGTGGGAAAACAGATATCTAGGAAACTCTTGAAAAAGGAAGAGGAAGTTACCGTAGGAGGGTTGCAACAATTCTTGGATCATCGAAGGTGACCACTATGCAGTTACAAGGGATAGTTTTATGGGATGGCCCTACCCAGTCACTCCCTCCTTGCCATCAAAATGTGTTCAGATAAAGAGTGGTCATTGCCTCTAAATTTCGTAAGCCAGTCAGATACTTTTAAAATCAATAGGACTGTGTTTTCAGTCTGGGTCTGTTTAAGACATAAGGGCATACTTCTGGTGAGAGATTCAAAACTTGAACTTCTCTGCTAAAGCTACTCTTGCATATCTCCCTCGGTTCACTACCCATCTTAGAAGCAAGCTCTCCGGTCACCACGTCACCAAATTGTCCAGGAAGCGTTGCTGGAGCAGTTTGCATGGGAAGAGAGAATGGGAGCTATAGGCCCTTGTACCTGTGAAGATGATGTTTATGTCATTTAAGTCTGATCTGGCATAACCTCCAGCGCCTCAAATCACAACCCATACGGACCATGGTTTGAATGAGGTTAGGACCATAGAACATACTAGCCATATTGCTTAAATCCTCAGGAGGGTAAGAGGACGGCCAAAAGCACATCAGCGGCGGAGTGAGTTTAGCAAGGCTCAATATTTGGGTTGCACTTTCCTCTAAGGCATCAAGGCAAGGTGTACTGGCGTTAGATGTAATTTAAACAAACATACTAGCCTAGAGCATAACTCATCCATATTTGAGGACGTCCACAATGGGAAGACAATATGCTTCTTCAGTTAAGTCCCCTTGCAGTCTATTGTCCCCTTCTTGCACAGTGTCCTACCCTTCTTCTTTTTCACTAGAGGCTCCATAATAGGCAAATTCTCCACAAGGGGCAAACACACACTGTCCATACTTGATCGGGCGACGACAGTTCCTTCATTTGGCCTCTCGAGAATGTCCAGACTATTAGAACTATTGGAAACAAGCAAGTTGCCCCTTACCTCCTCTAGGGAGATGGGTATTTTGGTGGGTTACCTCTCCTTTGAAAGGACACTAGCTGCTTGGGAAGGAATCAATTGTAGTTGTCATATCACTCCTTGTTGCATCACATACAATTTTCCTTTTCCCATAGTTCTAGTACAGGAGAAAAGGCAAACCTAGATGGTCAAGAAAGGAGTCGCAAGCGGGCTGATGCGAGCCAGGGGACAAACAGAGAGGGCCTGACTCGGCCTCTTTCGGCTGCTGAGAGGTGCAGATGGGCGCCCTCTTGGCCCAGTCTTAATCCAGGGACGCGCCTGGGTGAGCTCCGCACCACAGGAATGTAGTTGGCACTTTATAGCACGTCTGTAGCAGCAGGGCCTCCCAAGTTGCCAGCCCCTCCTCCTCAGGGCTTGCGATCGTTGTGAGACTGTGAGTCCTCAGGCAGAGTTCAAAAAGCACCCAGAAGGCGTCCTACAGTGCATGGGTGTAGTTTGCACTTTATAGCGCATCGGCAGCAGTGGAGCCTCCCAACTTGCCAGCCCCTCCTCCTCAGGGAACGTGAAGGTTGTGGGACTGTGAGGCTTCAGGCAGAGCACAAAAAGCACACACAAGGCGCAAAGAATATGATTCTGGAAAATCCAGGTGTGAAGACTTTGGGACCACAAAATTAAGCAATGTATCGAGCACTTTAATACATCAAAAAGTATTGTTTTTCCTCATTGATTTTATTGAGAACTGTAGATGTATTTTTCTTTATCTGTAATATTATGTGCCCCATAAGTAAGTACTGCAGATAATTAAACATTAGAGGGCAGATTACTCGATTTATTTCATCACTTGCTAGTGCAGATGGAGAAAAATAAATTTTACTCATGCAGAAACCAATAAAAATGAATCTGCTCATGCATAAAATGTGTTATCGGTGCACAGTTTGAAATCGACCTGGAAACTCCTCTGCACAAAAGGGAGAATGAGCAAGGCTGTTGAAGGTGCACTTCTCTTCCCTTAGCCTAGTCATGATTTCACACAGATCAAATGTAGCATCATGCACGTTGCTGTTATGAAATTGTTCTCTGGTGCCCGTGTAAGCCCTGTTTATCTTATTACTTATAACCTTGAACCTTATAGGATTGTGAACAAGGTATATAAAGCTATTCTTCAATTACAAATCCTTGGCTTGAAAAGCTTTGCCAGTGTGGCTCCTTTAACCCCTTCCATGCTGATGACGAACCCCAGCCGTCACGCTCCGCGGTGCTCGTGTGCTGATAACGGCTGGGGTCCGTCACGGCCCCGCCCTGTTCGTTTGTTTACCGCACAGCGGCGGAAACGGCCCAGCATGGAAGGGGTTAAGGAACATCACCTGCTTTATAGAACCAAAAATCCCATTTAGAAATGCAAACATAGGGATTGGTTGCAGGCCAAAGTCCTTGTATTTGTAGCCAGTCTCAGCTGGTGTTAATTAGCTACATGGCTATGTAACTTGTATTATCACTCTGTGATGCCCTGCAAATGGATAGTTTGCAATGCTACCTATTGGGACAAAGGTATCATAAAGGTATTATCAAAAAACACAAACAGGCCCCAAAATGTTGGTGTGCGCAATTTGTGGCCACAGTGACCTGTCTTTTAGTGCATCGGCCTTACTTTATATAATTGTATATCAGTGCTGCTCCCATTGATGAGATGTACAGGGCCTATACCTAGGTATGTCATGTTAACCAGAATTTCTGAACCCATGGGAATTTTTCAATTCTAAGTGTCCACCTTGTAATCACTGTTAACTCCATCCCTCCATCCCACCAGATTTATCTGTACCCCTGTGTTAGACCTGGCACCATTGGCGTGGGTCTCCCTTCCATTTTCTTTCTGTTGCCTCACGTGTTTTTGCTGGTATTATATGCTTTGGGCACTGTGCTACTGCTATTCAGTGCCACAGTGCAAGTGCTCCCTATTGTAAATGTATGTATTAATCTGTGTTTCCATGTTTGGCTATTTGGTTTACTTGTCAGACCCTAGTCTAGTGTACTTGGGACACCAAGTTGGGAGCGACCAGGTGGTGTTCCTACAACCCAAGATTCAAATCATCCTGGCTTGGGAGCCACCCAAAACCCAGACAGAGGTGAGAGCCTTCTTAGGTCTCACAGGGTATTACAGGAGTTTTTTAAGGGGTATGGCAACATTGTTAAACCCATGTCAGAGCTGACTTCCAGGAAGCAGCCCAAGAAGGTGATCTGGACTGATACCTGTCAGAAAGCTTTTGAGGCCCTGAAAGCTGCCATGTGCACGGCGCCCGTGCTCAGGGCACCCAACTATTCAAGTGAGTTTATCGTTCAGACAGACGCTTTAGAGCATGGTGTGGGGTCTTCTCTGTCACAGATGAATGAGGAGGGCCTAGATCAACCCGTAGCCTTTATCAGTAGAAGGTTACTTCCACGGGAACAGAGGTGGAGTGCTATTGAGCGTGAGGCATTTGCTGTGGTCTGGGCACTGAAGAAGCTGAGACCATACCTATTTTGGACTCACTTCCGGGTTCAGACAGACCACAGACCCCTCAGATGGTTGATGCAGATGAGGGGTGAAAATCCAAAGCTGTTGAGGTGGCCTATTTCCCTACAGGGTATGGACTTTACGGTGGAACACCGCCCTGGTACAGAACACGCCAACGCTGATGGTCTGTCCAGATTTTTCCACCTTAGTGATGAGAACTTCAAGGAGTTAGGTCAGTTCTCCCCACTTTCCAGCTGGAGGGGACACTTGTTAGACCTGGCATCATTGGCATGGCTCTCCCTTCCATTTTTTCTGTTGCCTCATGTGTTTTTGCTGGTAATATATGCTTTGGGCACTGTGCCACTGCTATTCAGTGCCACAGTGCAAGTGCCCCCTATTGTAAATTGATGTATTAATCAGTGGTTCCATGTTTGGCTATTTGGTTTACTTTGGTTTACTTGACAGTTTACTTGTCAGTTTACTTGTCAGACCCTAGTCTAGTGCACTGAGTGTGCCCAGGGCGTGTAAATCCAAATGCTGCTGGTGGGCCTGCAGCACTGGTTGTGCCACCCACAGAAGCAGCCTTGTAAAGTGTGTCTAAGGTCTGCCATTGCAGAGCCTGCGTGCAGTCTGGTACTGTCATGCTGACCGGGCAAGTGCACTCACTTGCCAGTCCCTAACCTTCCCTTTTCTTCATATCAGTCACCCCTTATGGTAGGCCCAAGGGCAGGGTGCATTGTAAGTATAAGGTAGGACAAGCCCTGGTGTGTGTGGCATGCCCTAATAGTGAATTACAGCCATTTTCGTTTTTCATTATTGCAAGGCTACCTGTTCTCTATAGACCAGAATGGGCTGTTAGAGTTATTACATTTTATAATCCTAACTGTCTCAGAGAACATGGTGAAATTCGAGTTTAGTATGCCTGAACTCAGAATTATAAAATACATCTTTTAGTGAAGTTGGTTTTAACATTCTGTGTTTGCAAATACCACTTTTAGAAAGTAGATATTTGCTTGTCTAACCATCCAAACCTGCCTCTGCTAGGTTGTGTATTCCTTTGTCTGGTTTTGTGAGTGACAGGGCTGGGGGATTCCCAGAGACAGGCTGAGTCACCCATCGGTGAATCTAGATGGGAGGGAGGAGTTGCACTTGAACCTTGAATAGGGCTGTGCCTGCCTCCCATAATGGTGGCTCCACCCCCTGGGAAGCGGCTGTTGTCTCTGCCCTGCACACAGAAAGAAGAGAAGGAGTCTTATAAACAAAGTGCTCCAGGACTGTACTTGCGTTCCACAATGCTGGCTCCACCTCTAGTGGGGCATCTGATGTTTCTGCCCTGCACTGTGAAAGGAAAGAAGAAGTCTGGTAAACAGAGTGCTTCAGAACTGGTTTGGACTGGGCACAGGCCCCTCTCCCCTCAGAGAACAAAGTTTTTTGGGGTATAAATATTGGGACCCTGATCCCATGAAATTAGATCACTTTGGACTACAAGAAGAAACCTTTACAGAGGAGAGGAACCTGAAGAAACTGCAGAGAGACCATTCCCAAGCTGAAATGCTGTTTGGGGGATTGGCCTGCAGTGGTTGCCTTACTGCCAAAGGAAGGAGAAAGGAACTTTGTGTACTTTGCTTTCAACTTGTGAAGGATCTGCAAGGGCTTGGAGAAGAGCTTGCCTCCTGCTGAAGTCTCAGGGACAACAGACTTTACCCCCCAGCTCCCCTGAGTTCTTTGGAAGTGCCTGCTGCTGTTTTGGTCCTTCTGAAGAACTGCGTGTCGCAAGGTGCTGGAAGCATAACTCAACGAGAAGAAGCGTGTCGCCTTTGCTGTGCCTGCCGTCGCAAATCCGAAGGAGGGTGTCGCTGCTGGAACTGTGGCACTGCACCGCATCGGAGAGAAGCGTGCCGCAACAAAGAGGAAGCGTGTCGCCGTCGCTGCTGCTGCCGTCGCACCTCCGAAGGAGAGTATCGCCGCTGTATTTGTCGCACTGCACCGCATCAGGAGAAGAAGCTCGCAACGAAGTCAGAGCGTGTTGCCGTCGCTGTACCTGCCGTCGCAACTCCGAAGGAGGGTGTCGCCACTGGAACCGTCGCACTGCACCGCATTGACAAAGAGCACCTCGCAACCCCGAGGAGCGCGCCGCCGTCTGAGCTGCTGCCGTTGCATCTTGGATGTCGCTGCTGCAGTTGTCGCATCGAGCGGAAGCTTCACGCATCATGGGAGAATAGTATCGCCGCTGGAGCTGCTGCCATTGCATCGTCAGGGTGTCGCCACTGCAGTCCACGCATCGAACCGCGAACTTCTCGTATCCCCGAGAAGCGTGCTGCATCTGGAAAATCTTTGTAAGAAGTTGGCCTGGTATATAATGCTCACTAATTCTAGTGATCACTTTGTACCATGCCAAGCAACCCTTATGATGATTGGTTGTAAGTCAACCTTATAGACCAGTTATCCTAGTGGTAACGTGGACAAAGCAGTCTTAGGCTAAACTCTGAAAGGCATGTGAAGCCAGCTGTATTACCATACACAACCCCCTTGAATACCAAATGAAAGGGAGACCACACAAATATGTATATTGAAAATATATATAGATTTATTAACTACAAAATCCCCTGGACTCTTTATGAGCACAGAAGCACAAGCGTTAAATCACAAGACAGTTTAAAACACACAAAAGTTGCACAATAGGGATGAGCCCTAGGGGCCACCTAAACCATATACTAAATAAGTGGTATAAGAGATACCAAACGGAAAGGGAACAGGCCTAGGGCCTTGGGAATCGCTGGAGCTATTCGAGACTATCAGTGATTAAGTCAGGAAAGGCCCGCAGGACTCGGGTGCAGTGTTCAAAGTGCACGCACTTTCCAATGTAAAGTCTATGGTGCGTAAAATGTACAAAGTTAGTTAGTTCGGAACCTTCCGAGTGACCTAGAAAGCTGAAACTTGAGACACAGGCCCTAGAGATGTGTACCAGTGTAGGAACACCGGCGGAGCTGAGTTACCTCACCCACAGGAAGCGGGTGCACAGGGTCGGAGTAGTGTCGGGTTTCGTCACGCTGGTCGATGGTGCTTGGAGCTGAAGATGCTGCAGGCGGCTCGAGGTGAAGAGTTCCGGTGGACCCAAGGGTGGATCTGAAGATGTGAAGACCTGAAAGCAGAGGGGACAATGTTTAAAGTCACTAGCCAGTGACTACCGTGGAACCAGATTGGAACCAGGCGATGTCGGGTGCAAACAGGCGTTGAGGTGTAGCTTCTCTCTGCAGCCACGTGGACACCGGGGGTCGAGGACGTCCAGGAGTCGGTCACAAGCTGTCCCACGTAGGCTTCTCGCTGTTGGCGGTATCGGCGACTTGATAAAAGCAAATCGGCCTTGGCTAATGCAAGCCACGCAGAAGATGAAAAAGGCTTCTTACTCGGACCAGCAAGGTCAGAGCGGGTGCTCCTTTTTACAGGAGCGAGGGCAAGTCTGGAGCAATTAGACCCGCAGTGTAGTTTGTCGGTTTCGTTGCCAAGATGGCCGCTGGCGGCGTGGCTAGTGGCCGGGATGGCGCGTCAAGTGGCACAATGCAAAAGGGCCCCACGCAGATCGTGGAGATGCTGGGGGGCTGATCTTCAGTGCAAGGGCTGCTCGGTGGTGGGGGTTCTCAGGCCCCAAAGCACAACGTCGAGGATGCCTCTGGTGCTGCGCAGTCAGCTCTTCGGTTGTCTTGCAAGATGGCCGGTCCCACGTCTCTCGGTGCCTCCACGGGTCCCTTCTTTGCAGGGACTGTGGATCGGGCTGTGTGAAGTCTGGGAGTCTGGGTCTTGTCAGGCTCTGGGCTCGGGCTCCGGTGGGAGGCGGCGACAAAGCAGACTTCGATTCGCTGGTTGGTACCTGCTTTCACAGGGTGGCCACTCCTAGGCCACAAGGGAGATTCTCTTCAGTCTTCTGAGCAGCAGAATGTCGAAGTCCAGTCTTCTTTTATATTTCAAGTTGATTCAGGATGATCTGCTGTGCAATGGCACTGCTCCCACTCTTATTCCCAATCTGAGGGGTGGATCACCTACTAGGTCCCTCCTCTGGGAGGAACCAGGAAGGGGGGCGGTTACACCCACTTTCCTTTGTCCAGCTCCTCGCCAGGCCTGGGTCTGGAAAGTCCCAGGACCGGTTTGGACTGGCTTATGCACGGGGACACCTTGTGTGCCCCGGGCATGTCTGTTTCTATTCAGCCCTGTCCTACCCAATACACAAAACCCTGTCTGGGGTGGTGCTCGCACCTCCCAAGGCAGGAAACCCTTTGTCCAAGCCTCCCTCGCTGGAAGGACTCCCAGCAGCAGGAGGTCAGACTCGTGTCTGTGGTGGCAGCATCCATTTTGTGATGCTGAAGCTCTGGTTAACTTTAACCGGGGTTAAGGGTACACACATGCCGTGTCCCTCTAGAAGGGTGGAATGCTATCCCCGTCGACAGAACTGTCGAGGGGATAGTATTCCAATTCGTATGACACCTTACTCGACATGTTTTGATAAAGCCAAACCAAAGATAGCATATAACCGCGAGGATTATAATGCACTTAAGAGTTTATGGTATGGCAATATCCCGGAACAGCTTAGGGAGTTGTTCCCGACAGCTGCAGACAGGCTCAGCTCATGCTAGAGCACCATCTCACATGTAACCACGCACTCTGCCCCCAGGATTGCAGGGGCCTTCCATAGGAATGGCTTACAGATTAACATGTGTCCAGTTTAAGGTTAGATATAGGGATACTATATCTAATTAAGAGGTGATTACACCAACTTACCCCAGCTGAGTGATCAGCCAGTTGTGTCAAATATGGAGGCCAGGCCAGGGGAGGCACAATACATGCTGCAGCCCCTGGTAGGCCTTGGATGCACCTATGCCCTGGGTACCTATGGTACACTGTTACAGGGGCCTATAAGGTGAACCAGTATCCAATTCATAATGCACCTAGAGTGCATTGGCAATAATTTAGAGAGAGAACAGCAGGCTGTGGGTCTGATTAGCAGGCCCACAGCCACATTAAGTCATAAACCAGTGAAGCAAAAAGCAAAAATTTCGGGTGACCATAGGATAGCAGACCCTACTCTCCTACAATCTTCACGTCTTTATTTCTTTGTATCTGAACTTTGCCTCATTTCCCATCTCTGCGACATTGCTCGACGTGGAAGCCCAACGCAACTTAAGGTACATTGACGCAGAGTGTTGCATCTAAGAACTGAACTGAACTAAGCTTAAATCTATCATCTTAAAGTAATAGTATTGTGTACTTTTGTCGTTTATGGTCTTGTGGTAACTCTATATAAAGTCCACTTATGTTTTCCTGTGTGGTGTCCATTTGTAGTGTTGTCACTGGGTTACTGTATGTGGTCACAACTGCTTAACTTACAACGCCTCTGAGATAAGGCCCTGCTGCCCGTGCCAAGCTACCAAGGGGGTGAGATAGGGGTTATTTTAGGAGTGTAATCCCCTTATCCTGACTAGAGGAGAGGGTCCCTATTTGTCAGGCGCACCTACCTGTGCCAACTAGAGACCCCCAAATCTAACACCCTGGTATTGGTAATTTGGGGTGGCAGACTTAACAGCAATAAGTAAATAAAATTAAATAAAAGGGCACGCCTAATGAGATGGCAAATGATTTAAGAAAAATTAACAATTAAGAACAGCAGACCAATGAACTCTTGCAGTTTTACAATACTGCAGAAATTTCCTTCCAGCTGTGTTGTAGTTATTCCATTCCAACATTTAAAAACCCAGCACGTTACCTTAAGCATGACTCTAGATTTAATTAAAAGTTTACTAAAAGTGATGGTATTAAGGGAAAGGTATTCATGAGAAGATTTCCTGCAGCAGTATGTTCTCTTGGAACAGAGATTAAAGTATGACTGATAATAATGATTTAGGGAATTTGCATAATCTCTTGAGGAATGAATTAGGGCTCCCTCAACAACTGGACTAAAAATTGCAGTTTTTTAAAATTTGAAGAAAAAAAATATTACAAAAAGTTCTATATCTAAGTCATAGGAGAAGACAGTGTTGGACCCGGGGTCACCGGTCCACCTAGGGTAGCTTGGCACAAGTGGGAAGGCCTAACTCCATGGCAACTGTGTGGTACTTGCGTCACACTCACCACAGCAACCCAGCGTACCTCCACTCAAAAATGTACACCATACCAGGTTAGAAAAATAGAAATGTTTATCTTCTTGAGTTCAATATATTTGATTTTGTCAATACATATCATGAACTAAATTTACAGCAAGGCGAAATTCCAGCATAAGCTTTAAATACGGAAAAGAATATCCCATACACTTGGTTCAGAGCATTATCAAGTAGTATTCAGTAACCATTCCAATGTGCTGTATGTAGGACACTATAACCAAGCAGGAGTCTACAGCATTGGTTAAGCATTAGGTAGTTATTTGCATCCTCAGTTGCATACATAAATAGTCCCAAGGTAGAAGATTAAATACGTTTACCATCAAGTCTTTTTGGTCAACTATTCAATTGGCATACGTGAAAGTTCAGGAAAAGGGCACAAACCTATTACCCTTCTGTTCGGTAGAACATTACACATTACGAAATTTGGTATTATCTCAGTGAATCCGTTCCTGGTACCATTTCGTGGAAGCAGTTCAGGCAAATCCACCCGGGGAAAGAGAACGGGCAAAATTTCACAGTTCTTAACAAGGGCCGAAAAGTACAGACATTATAGGTCAAATCCTTCACTACAGTCAGGCAGCAAAATATATGGTCCACACAGGGTTATTCAAAAGATTAGGCCCATGCAGAGTCACCATTGAAATGGGGAATTTTAGATAGTAACCCTCTTCCCCAGTTGGCACTTCATTTCCACACAAAAAAGGTGATACCTTCCTAAGCCTCTGTCAGGCAGGACTAACTCACTCCTTAAGGGATGGGGAAAAACTCCCTCGATTTCCTGTTAACTGCAGCTGTTACCAGATCTCCGCACCTCAGACCCAGCGTGTGCGATTTTCCCAGCTCCTCAGCGGTGGATTGTTGTCAATAAAATGAAGCTGGCGCCCACACAAGGAAAAGGGGGGACTCTCAGTCACACCACCGGTTCACTTGGTGTCCCCTCTAGGCTTCCAGTGCCGGGGGCACCAAAACAGTGTTGCTCAGCGGAAGCCGGAGGCGAGAGCACTGACGAGGGAGAGTGACGCGCTGGGCTGGAGCCTCGATCTCTAGGCGACTCCGCCCACGTCTATCCCGTTCCTACCTCAGCCTCCCTTTAGCGTGGCCCGGCTTCCTTTCCCAGCCCGGGCTGCCGTGCTGTCTGGATTGCAGCAGCGGTACTCGCCTCAGAAGCAGAGGCCGGAAACCATCACCTTAGGTCCCGCACACCAAGGAATCTCCCTAGGGCTGCCGCGGTGAGTAGATTCAAGGCTGGTAACACGAAAGGGGGGAAGAAAAGAAAAAAAAAGTCCTGGAAGGCTGCGGTGTTTGTTAATGCGATCCTGCAGCCCGGGAAGGACCCTGGGTTCACGGAGGTAATGTGATGGGAAGACCTGTCACACTAGCACTCCAGGCGGCAGTAGAGGCTCGAAAAAGGGGGGGGGGGAACATACTCCCCACAGGTTACATCCCCAGCTGGAGGCAGCCCCACTCACCACCTTTAAGGGGGTCCTGGCTTCCCCAAAACACGATCTGGACAATTGAGAAGTCCCTCTCCTGTGGAAGTACTGGGGAAAAAGGGGGTACAGGTGTTATATAAGGACAGGGTCAGATCAGCAGATGGGGGCAGCGTCAACTGTGAAGGGTAGCAGCCCCTAAAGGCGGTCAACCCCTTCAGTGCGTCAGCCTCCTCACTCAGCAGCCTGCACTCCAGCCAGCCCCTCAGTGTCCACTCTCCTCTCCAAAATGGCCGCCCCGCACTCCCTCTATGTATAGCCTGGGCCCAAGTGACTAGAGTGGACCAGAAAGTTCCAGAACCTCTCATGTCACCCAATGGCCCAAGCTCTGAGGTAAATTCTGACAGGCCACCATTTTGTGTTAGAGCACCTACCCTCCATTTTAACAGGAACACCTGCACCTGACAATTAATTAGTAATGATGGTGCGCCCAGAGTTTTTAAGCTAAAACAATCAAAAATCACAGTGGACAAAAAAAATAATAAGGAGGGACCACACAAAGGGCTGACAGGTCTAACACGCGTCCACCCCAGCTGAAAGTGGGGAGAGCTACCCAAGCCCTTGGGAGTTCTTATCACTAAGGCGGAAATACCTCAAGAGACTGTCTGCATTGGCGTGGTCCATTCCAGGTCGATGTTCCACCCTGAAGTCCATTCCCTGTAGGGAGATGGACCACCTTAACAACTTGGGATTCTCACCCCTCAATTGCATCAGCCAACGGAGGGGCCGGGGGTCAGTCTGAATGAGGAAGTGCGAGCCAAACAGATATGGCCGCAACTTCTTCAGTGCCCATACCACTGCAAAAGCTTCACGTTCGATCGCACTCCACCTCTGTTCCCGGGGGAGCAGTCTCCTAGATAGGAAAACCACAGGTTGGTCCATACCCTCCTCATTGAGTTGCGATAACACTGCCCCAATGCCATGCTCCGATGCATCCGTTTGGACGATAAACTCCTTGGAAAAGTCAGGGGCCCTTAAGACAGGAGCCGCACACATTGGTTGCTTTAGGGTGTCAAAAGCTCGTTGACACGCCTCAGTCCAGACTACCTGTCGAGGTTGCTTCTTGGATGTAAGCTCAGTCAAGGGAGCCACAATCGTGCCATATCCCTTGACAAAGCGACAGTAGTATCCTGTGAGGCCCAGAAAAGCTCGGACCTCCGTTTGAGTCTTGGGGGTTCCCAGGCCATGATAGTCTCGATCTTAGCCTGGAGGGGCTGCACCTTACCCCGGCCCACCAAGTGGGCTAGGTACACTACCGACCCCTGCCCAATCTGGCATTTGCTGGCCTTGATCGTCAAGCCAGCCTGCTTCAGGGCTTGAAGGACAGCCTGAAGGTGACACAAATGGTCCTCCCAGCTGCTGGTGAAGACAGCGATGTCATCAAGATAGGCAGCAGAGAAGGCCTCCATCCCGGAGAGGACCTGGTTCACCAGCCGCTGAAAAGTGGCAGGGGCGTTCTTGAGCCCAAAGGGCATCACACAGAACTGGTAGTGGCCCTCAGGAGTGGAGAAGGCTGACCTTTCCTTTGCTCCATCTGTAAGGGAGATCTGCCAGTACCCTGATGTGAGGTCAAAGGTACTTAGATATTGGGCAGCTCCCAGCCGGTCAATGAGCTCATCCGCCCTTGGGATAGGATGGGCATCAGTCTTTGTCACAGAGTTCAGTCCCCTGTAATCCCCACAGAACCTGAGTTCTGGAGTGGTGCCCGGCGGGGAAGCTTTTGGTACCAGAACCACCGGACTGGACCAGGGGCTGCTTGAAGGTTCAATCACTCCCAGCTCCAGCATCTTAGTGACTTCACTGTGGATTCTGGCCTTCACCTTATCTGACAGCCGGTAGGACATGGACTTCACAGGTGGGCTGTCCCCTGTGTCCACATCATGGGTACACAGGTGGGTCCTTCCCGGGATAAGGGAGAACAGCGAAGAATACTGCTCAAGGACTCAACGGCAGTCTCTCCGCTGTTCGGGAGTCAAGGATGGTGAGAGGATCACCCCCTCCACCGACCCATCCTTCTCTTGGGACGCAAAAAGATCAGGGAGAGGCTCACTTTCCTCTTCCTCTGCTCCATCAGTCACCATCATCAAGATGACCTCGGGCCTCTCGTGGTGGGGCTTGAGGCGGTTGACATAGAGCACCCGATGGGGCTGCCTGGGGGTCTGAAGATCAACTAAATAAGTGACCTTGCCCTTCTTTTCAACCACTTCAAAGGGGCTTGTCCAGCGATCCTGGAGGGCACTAAGCTCTCCAGGCTCCATGACCCACACCTTCTGGCTAGGCTCCAATTCCACAGGGTGAGCATTGTGGTCATACCACTCTTTCATGACTGCCTGGCTGGCTTCAAAGTTGTCAGAAGCTTGCTTCCACAACTTAGCCATTTGGCTACGGAAAGCCAGCATGTAACTCACCACATCCTGGGGAAGTCTCCTGGGAGTCTTTTCCCATCCATATTTCACCAGGCTGAGAGGTCCTCTGACAGGGTGCCCATACAGAAGTTCAAAGGGGCTGAAGCCCACTCCTTTCTGTGGCACTTCCCTGTATGAGAACAACAAACAGGGTAGAAGGATGTCCCATTTTCTCCACTGGCTCTCAGGCAGACTCCTGATCATGCCCTTCAAGGTTTTGTTAAACCTTTCCACCAGACCATTGATCTGGGGGTGGTAAGGGGTGGAGAACCTGTAGGTAACTCCACATTCCTTCCACATGGCCCGCATATATGCTGACATGAAGTTGGCCCCCCTGTCGGACACAACTTCCTTGGGGAAACCCACTCGGGTAAAAATCCCCATCAGGGCCTGAGCCACCGCGGGTGCAGTAACGGTCCTCAAAGGAATAGCCTCTAGGTACCGGGTGGCATGAACCAGGATAAACCTGTGACCGGCTGAAGTAGGTGGATCCAACGGCCCAACAATGTCGATGCCCACCCTTTCAAAGGGGGTGCTAACGACGGGTAGTGGTTCCAGGGGAGCCTTCAGCTTAACCCCTGTTTTCCACTGGCTTGACAGGACACGCACATCCTACAAAAAGTGTCGGACGCAACCCTCATCTGAGGCCAATAGAAATGGGGGACAAGCCGGGCAAAGGACTTGTCCTGACCCAGGTGTCCTGCGAAAGGAATTTCGTGAGCCAACTCCAAGAGAAAGATTCGGTAACGCTGGGGAACTACCAAGGCCCGTGACGAACCATGCACTGGAGCCTTGTGTTCGCTGTAGAGGAGGCCATCCTCCCAGTAGATGTGAAAGTTCCCTGCAATGTTACCTGCTGCCTGGGCTTCAGCCTGTCGCCTCAAACCCTCAAGGGTAGGGCACTCCCTCTGCCCCAAACAAAACTCTTCCGTGGTAGGTCCTCCCTCAACATGCCACTCTGCAGGGAACGGTAAGTCCTCCAGGGAGACAACATCCCCCTCCGTGGACTCCGGGACCACCACCTCAGGTGCCCCATCCATCTCACGGGGTAGGGATGCCGAGGCAGGTTTTCCCTGTCCCCGGATCTACCCCTTTTTGGCAGCTGGCTGTGCCTTTGTAACAGGCTCCATCCCTTGCTAACTCCCCCTCCGGGCAGTAGCGGACCGTGTGCTTGCACAGGTCCAATCAGGTGAACCCAGCATCTCTGTATGTGTCCGGAATTCCACCTCTTTCCAAGCATTGTGCTCCCGGTTGTTTCCCAACAGACAATCGACTGGCACGGCAGGGCTCACCGCAACTCGAAGAAGGCCAGCGACCCCTCCCCACTCAAAGGGAACTCCGGCCACGGGATAGTGACCTATTCTGCCATCAGCCATCACAGCTGGGTGGAGTACGTTAGGAATCACCTGCTCTGGGGTCACCAGCTGTTTTCTCACCATGGTCATGCTGGCACCTGTGTCCCTCAGAGCCTCCCCTCTCTGGCCATTGATGGTGACCCACTGCCCATACTTGGTGGTATTTGGGGGCACCTGGATCTTAGGAACCATCTCGCTGTCTCCCAGGACACTAAGGTTATCCCTGCCCACTCACCTCCCTTGTCTAAGGGCTATTCCTCCCCGAGCACTAGACTTGCCACCCCAGGGGTTGTTCCTCCAGTGGGAGGGCGTGGTCTCTTTGGGCATTTGGCATCTCTCTTATAGTGCCCAATCTCACCACACTCATAACAGCGGACAACCCTAGGCTGCTGACTATGGTCAGGATAGGGGGATTTTTGTTGATTAACCTTAGGAGGGAAACCTGATCCCTTCCCCTGCAAGCTATTTTGGGGGCCTTTCGAGAACTTCTTCTTTTTATCTCCCCCCTCTTTCTTCTGGGGAGCGCCCTGACCAGTCCTCTGGGAATCTCCTCCAGACCCCTTTGAGGACACCCGGGTACTAGCCCAGATGTCTGCCTCCTCTGCAAGCTTCCTAGAGTGAGTCAGCTTGCTGTCCACCAGGTGTTGACGCAGCTCCGGAAAACACTTCTTGAGGAGGTGCTCCTTCAGGAACAGATTGTACAACCCCTCATAATCGGTAGCCTCACTGCCTTGCACCCAACCCTCTAATGCTTTCTTAGCGTAGTCCAGAAAGTCCACCCAATTTTGTGTAGCTAGTTTGTGGCTGTTCTGAAATTTTTGCCGATATTGTTCAGGGGTCAGCCCAAACTTTCTGATCAAGGCAATCTTCATTGTGGGGTAATTGGTCTGTTCCTCCTGCTCTAGAGCTAAAAGAGCACCCCTCCCCACGGGAGGCATGTACTTATACAGGCCACCTCCCCAATGACTCTGTGAAATCCCATGGGCTCTTAATGAGACCTCATAGAAAGCCAACCATTTGGCAATGTCGTCTCCTACACTAAAACTGGCGACTACATCTTTGGGCAAGTAGGGTCTGGGTTCCCTGGTAACCTTCTTAGGTACGCTGCCACCAATAGGATTACTGAGGGTCCCTATCTGTAGGTCTTTGAGGTCTAAATCCCTTAAGCTAAGCTCATGGAGAAACCTCTTTTCCTCCCGCTCCTTCTCCAATCGGGCCAATTCTAATTTTAGTTGTCTGTTCTCCCTCCTGTCCGCTAATTCTGCAGAGGACAGGCTCCTGCCAGACACACTACTGCCCGCCCTCGAAGGTGTCCCAGGACCTGGTAACAGATTCCCCCCTTCGGTTTGGTACAGCATGTCCACTTCTATGATTGTGTCACGACCCCCTTCTTCCTCCCCCTTTTCCCCACCTGGGTGAGCTGCTACCCATGCTCTCAAGCTGGTTTGGAGTTCTACTTTCTTTGCACCACGCTTGAAGAACACCCCTTTCTCCTGGCAAAATTCCCTCAGTTGCACCACTGAGTAAGTCTCTAAATCAGCCAACTCAAACTCCATTTTGCCAGACGGGCCCTCAGACATTTATTTGGGGTTTCTCAGGAGAGAGGCGTCAAATAAGCGCTAATTCTAACCGCCACCAGAAAGGATTTTGGAAAAAACAAAAGTATCCAATTAGGGAGACCAACAAGGAGAAAACTCCATTCAGAAAAGCCAAGATTCACGTGTAGGGTGCATGGTGCACACTGGACCACTGTCAAGTGAACGCAAGCACAAGCCCTAATCCCACCGCTGAACACCAATATGTTGGACCCGGGGTCACCGGTCCACCTAGGGTAGCTTGGCACAAGTGGGAAGGCCTAACTCCAAGGCAACTGTGTTGTACTTGCGTCACACTCACCACAGCAACCCAGCGTACCTCCACTCAAAAATTGACACCACACCTGGTTAGAAAAATAGAAATGTTTATCTTCTTGAGTTCAATATATTTGGTTTTGTCAATACATATCATTAATTAAGTTTACAGCAAGGCGAAATTCCAGCATTAGCTTTAAATACGGAAAAGAATATCCCATACACTTGGTTCAGAGCATTATCAAGTAGTAATCAGTAACCATGCCAATATGCTGTTTGTAGGACACTATAACCAAGCAGGAGTCTACAGCATTGGTTAAGCATTAGGTAGTTATTTGCATCCTCAGTTGCATACATAAATAGTCCCAAGGTAGAAGATTAAATACGTTTACCATCAAGTCTTTTTGGTCAACTATTCAATTGGCATACGTGAAAGTTCAGGAAAAGGGCACAAACCTATTACCCTTCTGTTCGGTAGAACATTACACATTACGGAATTTGGTATTACCTCAGTGAATCAGTTCCTGGTACCATTCCGTGGAAGCAGTTCAGGCAAATCCACCAGGGGAAATAGAACGGGCAAAATTTCACAGTTCTTAACAAGGGCCGAAAAGTACAGCCATTATAGGCCAAATCCTTCACTACAGTCAGGCAGCAAAATATATGGTCCACACAGGGTTATTTCAAAAGATTAGGCCCATGCAGAGTCACCATTGAAATGGGGAATTTTAGATAGTAACCCTCTTCCCCAGTTGGCACTTCATTTCCACACAAAACAGGTGATACCTTCCTAAGCCTCTGTTAGGCAGGACTAACTCACTCCTTAAGGGATGGGGACAAAGTCCCTCGATTTCCTGTTAACTGCAGCTGTTACCAGTTCTCCACACCTCAGACCCAGCGCGTGCGATTTTCCCAGCTCCTCACCTGTGGATTGTTGTCAATAAAATGAAGCTGGCGCCCACACAAGGAAAAGGGGGGCTCTCAGTCACACCACCGGTTCACTTGGTGTCCCTCTAGGCTTCCCGTGCCGGGGGCACCAAAACAGTGGTGCTCAGCGGAAGCCGGAGGCGCAAGCACTGACGAGGGAGAGTGACGCGCTGGGCTGGAGCCTCGATCTCTAGGCGAATCCACCCCGCGTCTCTCCCATTCCTACCTCAGCCTCCCTTCAGCGCGGCCCGGCTTCCTTTCCCAGCTGGGGCCGCCGCGCTGTCTGGATTGCAGCAGCGGTACTCGCCTCAGAAGCAGAGGCCGGCAACCGTCACATTAGGTCCCGCACACCAAGGAATCTCTCTAGGGCTGCCGCGGTGAGTAGATTTAAGGCTGGTAGCACGAAAGGGGGGATGAAAAGAAAAAAACAGTGCCGGATGGCTGCGGTGTTTGTTAATGCGATCCTGCAGCCCGGGAAGGACCCTGGGTTCACGGAGGTAATGTGATGGGAACACCTGTCACACTGGCGCTCCAAGCGGCAGTAGAGGCTCGAAAAAGGGGGGGGGAGTACTCCCCGCAGGTTACATCCCCAGCTGGAGGCAGTCGCACTCACCACCTTTAAGGGGGCCCTGGCTTCGCCAATACACGATCTGGTAAATTGAGAAGTCCCTCTCCTGTGGAAGCACTGGGAAAAAGAGGGTCCAGGTGTTATATAAGGACAGGGTCAGATCAGCAGATGGGGGGCAGCATCAAATGTGAAGGATAGCAGCCCCTAAAGGCGGTCAACCCCTTCAGTGCGTCAGCCTCCTCACTCAGCAGCCTGCACTCCATCCAGCCCCTCAGTGTCCGCTCTCCTCTCCAAAATGGCCGCCCCGCACTCCCTCTATATATAACCTCGGCCCAAGTGACTAGAGTGGACAAGAAAATTCCAGAACCTCTTATGTCACCCAATGGCCCAAGCTCTGAGGTAAATTCTGACAGGCCACCATTTTGTGTTAGAGCACCTACTCTCCATTTTTACAGGAGCACCTTCGCCTCACCATTAATTAGTAATGATGGTGGGCCCAGAGTTTTTAAGCTAACACAATACAAAATCACAGTGGACAAAAATAATTAGAGGCAAAAAGGGAAAAGAAAACAAAATAATAAGGAGGGACCACCCAAAGGGCTGACAGGACTAACAGACAGGAGCTCCTTAATGTAACTCAGTAATATTATTGGTGTATTAATACCAAAATATACCATGGTACATTGTGGTATCACTGTGCCCGCAAAAATGTCCTACCACGTAGCGTTGCTCTTGGTCACCCAATAAAAATGATACCTCTCCCAAGTGTTGGGGTGCTTGGGGGGCTGAGATAGCCCCACAATCACCGAAACATTGAAACTGAAACTGAGTTTCGGTTTTGTTTTCAATGTAATGACGAGAGCGCGCCATGCGTGTGATCGACATTACTTTGAAAATAAGAAACAGGCCACTTCCCAAGGCCCCCCCCCAAAAAAAGAAAATCCCTCATCTGTTTGCAGCAGAGGGATTTAGCATGCCTGTGACCATGGTGGAATGGGTACGTCAGGAGCACATTAGCACTGGTGCTCAAGACGGAACCATTCCGTCATTAGCACTGAAACGGTTAACAGAGTGTGTCAAATTAAAGACGTTTACCAATAATATTGCTGCTTGGCGCAGAAGTGGTTGACCTTTGGACTATCACCTTTCCTAACTTCCAGGGTTGTCAACATTTTTCTAGTGCTCTAAAATTGTGGAACTATTTTGAAAGATTACATTTTTGAAGTTCAAATGGTTTGGGGCAAGTATTTTGCATATGCATAAGTGGAAAATCTACTCTTGATACTGGCAGAAGACTGACTGGTCAATTCAGAAAATATTCTCTGCAAGTCATGTTATGCTTGACGATGACAATTTCACACATTACACATAGCTAGAGATTCTAGAGTAATGTGAGGTTATGATTGCATAATAAATTCCTTTTTTTCCCAACTACTAACCTAGTTAGATTTATATTCAATGGTTATAGCTTTTGTTTTGAAGTGATTTGTTTCACTTTCATTCCACTGATTTCTACCTAAATCCAGATCATGTTTCCCCTCAGGATCATTCATAGTGTTATGTAATATCCAGTAATTTTTTGGGGTAGCTCAGTGAGGTATATATTCACTGCTTTCATGTCTGTGTCACCTGCAGTTCATAGATTCAAAACCCTGGTAAGACTGTCTCAGCTTTTCATTCTCTTGAGCACAATAAATTTAAAGCCATTAGGTTAGACAACAGTGAACTTTTTTTTTGCAATGTTACAAATTGGCAAAGATGATGGCATCAAGTGCTGTGGCAAATTTGTAAAAAAAAATGAGTGCTGGGGCTCTCTTCAGGAGGTAGATTCTGTCAGCCCATTTCTCTTGTTAGCGCCACCTAAAACAGAAGCCATGAAACCCTACAAGTGGAGAGAGGATGTGGAGTAATGGCCAGAGCTACCGAGCTCGGAGCTGGAAACCAGGTTCGAGTCTTAGCGTTGGCTCAATATCTTATGGCTCACTTAATCTTCCTGTGCCTACCAAAAATGTCTCCTTTACTGGTGCTGAAGCGCCGGTGATAATGATTGAGTGCCGGAAACCACTGGCTCAAATTAAGCACTGATTCAATGCTATCCAATCCTGAGAACGACTCTCTTCCCCTCATGTAGAATAATTATTTTCTCATGTATTTTTCCCTCATGTTTTCTTCTTTCGGGTCCTTCTTTTGCTGCCCACACACAACCTTTTCCAGTTTAACAATTAGGTGTATCAGCAGATCCTATTTCCAATAAGATATCTGACAAGAAGAACACAAAATGGCCCCGGGATTACCATATCTCAGTTTAACAGGCACAACAATCCTGAAGGCACAGAGGATGAACCACATCCCTTCAATCTTGTTCACAGGAGGCACATGTTACTCCTTCCAGCCTTTGTGCACAGGCTTCAGAGCTCCAGGGAGAGGTGCTGAAGCTGAAGTAGAAATTCCCACGCCTGGTCCCAATAAAATCCAGTTCATCCACTGGCACAATCTATACCCTTAATCTCACTGATGTAAAACTGCAATATTTACTCACAGTCCTAATGAGATTACTCATACATATATCTGACAAGCAAAGGAAATTAACCCACCTGCCCCAGATATTCCAAATGAACACTTTGGTGATACCCCTGTTTCACTCTGCACAAGGCAGGGCCATATCTACCATTAGCTATGTACATAACTGTAAATCATTAAAAAAAAATAAAACTGAGTTCTGAGACAGATTGTAATCTTGTTGACATGATGTGTCTCTCTGGGGCCATGGAAACCTCTGGAGTCTTAGCACTGCAGAATCTTCAGGGAACTCTGATGCAGACATTGTTGCGTCATGGTTTACTGTTCCGGAATGTGGCTTCTGTTGTCATTTCTTAGCTTGGAGACCGGATGGTAGTTGCTGATAAGGTGTATCTTTCTTCTTATATTTGGTGTTTCACTGTCATTGACCTTTACCTATTGTTGGAGACTTATTTTCATAACCCCAAATCTGCCACCGTAGTGGATAGGGGACTGTGAAGGTCACCTCTGCTTCCCAGCAGCTGATACTGCTGTCCATCAAATGGAGGAAAATAAGGTAAGTGAACATTCAAAACATAAACAGAACATTTAACAGTGATTTTGTTTTCTTGTGACTGCAACCTCTGTTTCTGAGGTACTTTTAAACTAAATTTCAACACAAAATAAAGGAATAGCAGCATTTCAAAATACTTTACACTTGGCCCAAAGATGTAAACCTACAAGTTATTGTTTCCTCGTGTAGTCATTATGCCAAGATGAAAATCTATGTATTACCACAATGTATTTAACACATACTGGAAGCAAAACGTGCAACGTTACATGAAAGGGAGTTTGGAACAGTCCTGTCTCTAAATGTAATGGCTCACTGTAGGATTTAGTTGATCATGACAGAATAGTGCTATTGGGCTTAAAGGTGATGTATAAGGTCAAGTTTACAATGTAGTCCTGTATATTTGACTTAATGTCTTGGACGTTTTTGACACAGAATAGTTGTCCTTCAATGGTCTCCAGTTTGTGGTAGTTTCAATATGCAATGAACATTAAGCAACTACCCTCTAACATTTAACATTTACCACCCTGTGTGCATAGGCAAAAAGTTGACCCTCTGATATATGCATCAGCATCTGGAGGTGTTGTTTCTTTTTATTACTTAGTGTAACTGGCTAAAGTTCCTTTACTGTGACAGAGTGTATCAAATTAAAGATGTTACCAATTATATTGCAGCTTGGTACAGGAGGGATTGACTTTTGGCCTTTCATCTTTCCAAACTTTTAGTTATGTCAACATTTCTCTAGAGCGCTAAAATTGTTGAACAATTTCAAAAGATAGATTTTTCAAATGTATCTGGTTAAACAAATGAATATGTCACTTCTGCATAGACCTGGGTTTTGATTACAGAACAGATAGACGGTTGACGTCAGTGCTCGGCACCCCTATCAACAAATGTGCCCAGCACAGACTGGAACAGTGTACCCTATTATCATAAATGTGCTGCTCCCAGGGCAGCTGCAAACTTGCACCTGCCCTGGAACAGCTCATTGAGGGATGGAACCACAGCTCATAGGCTGCTTTGAGTTTCACAGTGCAGGTAACTGCACGTGCCAGCAGAGAGATGTTCGGGGGGTCCATGGCACTCCATTGTCCCTTTCAAAGGGCTGCCCTCTGGGAGCGCACTGAGAATGTGCTACCTTTTTGTAGTGCACTCTCAGTGCATCTCATAAGGGCCTGTTTGCCTCTGTGTCTGAATCTGTAATAGGATACAAGTGCAAAGGCAAATTGTTGTCCATATTTGCATGGGCCAAGACTCCATCATAACTAGTGGAAGTTCTCACAAGATAGTGCTAGGGCTACATGTGCTACAGGTGTAACAGATGCTGCCGCTCAAGCATCTGCAACCCCCTCCTATAATACTGACAAAGGGGATGCATACACCCAATGCCTGCTTGGGCCCTATGCTGAATACGGCTCGAGATGGTATAGCCAATTTAAGGCAAGGGCAACGTTGGCAATTGCCCAGGACCCTTAACTTCAAAGGGTTCCCTGGTGAGGTGATCCAGTTAGTCAGAAACCCTTCTGAAAATATTGTGAATAAAAAACAGGTAATTTTTAATTTGACAGCTCAGCATGTCCGTTTTCTGACGTTTAGTATGCAAGCCTGGTTTTCCCAACCATAATCCATGAGCTCTCAGGCAGTTAGTGGCAACTAAATATCTCATGTCCCTGTTTTTAGTTCACCTCACCATACCTCTCTCTTTGCATGTCAGTGTACCTTCCCCTCTCTATCGCAGTTTTCATACCTCACCTATTTCTTCCACTCCTCTTACTCAGTACATTTCTCTCTACTCCATCTCTCTAATTCTAACTCACAACCTCCCCTCTCACTACTACAGTGTGTACCTATCTTTATTTACATCTCTTCTATTCTACCCCTCTGTCTGCCTCAATGCTGCCTCTACCTCACACATCTCTTTACACTTCACTGTTGTATTTCCATCACATTATTCTTTATCTCTCTTCCAAGCGTTTGATCTTTCTCTAAAGTTCATCTTTCTTTATCTTACATCTCTAGCTCTCCACCTCTCAAGAGTTCATCTTTCCACCCCTCAGCTCCCTCTCTACTCACTAGTCTCTACCTCACCTCCCTTCACCTCGCTTGTTTCACTCTCTTACATCTCTCTTCTCCTCATCTTTGCCATTCTCTCTCTCAGTCTGTCTCCTTTCTGTCTTTCCGACTGTCTAATCTCTCATTTTACCTCACTATTTGCTTCCTGTACAACCTATCCAAACTCTTCTCTACCTCTCTACATTCATTTCCTCTGCCTCAAATCTCATACTATCTAACTCATTTTTCACTATCTTTTTTTTCTACCTCTCTTCTCTTCCATTATCTGCAGTCTGTCTCATCCTCATCTCTCTCTGCATTTCCTTGTCTATTTCAACTCACCCTCCATACCATGCCTATCTATCTCTACCGCTCCTACTATATCTCACTACTTCACCTTTCGCTCTCTCCCCCTCTATGTCTCTCTGTTGTAACCTCTTCTCTTTTTTCTCTTCCACACCATTTCTCTCAACTGCATTTCTTTTCTCTTTACATCCCATCCCACTTTCTCCTCTTTAACCCACCCTCTCTAGTTTCTCTTACCACTTTGCCTGTCTGCCTCGACCTTTCCACCACCTCTAATTATTTCAAGCTCTTCCTACCTAACCTTTTGCTCTCCCTCCACACTCAGGGCCCGATTCACAGTACTAACTTAAGACAAAATCCTAAACTTACTAACATTTTGGTATTCACAGAAGGCACTTACTCATTTCGGTTTTCACAGAAGTTAGGAGTCCTAACTTTAGGACTCCTAAATGCCTTCTGTGAATACCGAAAGTCTTAAAGTTAGGATTTTTCTCAGTTTAGGAGTAGTAAGTTAGGAATCCTAACTTAAGGACTCCTAAATGCGTTCTGTGAATACCGAAAGTCTTAAAGTTGGGATGTTTCTCAGTTTAGGAGTCCTGAAGTTAGGAGTCCTAACTTTACTACTCCTAAACTGAGAAAAATCCTATCCTCAAGACTTTCGGTATTCAAGAAGGCATTTAGGAGTCCTAAAGTCAGGACTCCTAACTTCTGTGAATACCGAAATGAGTAAGTGCCTTCTGTGAACACCAAAATGAGTAAGTGCCTTCTGTGAATACCAAAATGGTGGTAAATTTAGGATTTTGTCTTAAGTTAGTTCTTTGAATCAGGCCCGCAAGTTACGCGACTACACATCCTGCTATATTTTTACGCTTACCTAGTTCTGATGAAATAACAACATTTCTCATTCCAGTGCTATGATTTTCACGTTTGCAGTGAGAATGGCAATTATGAAGGGAATTTATTAGTGATTAAGAATATTTGGCACTTAAAGCTACACTTGAAAGTGCCAGTTGCATGTTTCTTAGTTTATTATGGACTAGTTGTCGCTGTAGATTATCTAACATTTGTTTTGGTACTATTTGGTTAGCAGAGGCTGAGTAGCTGGAGCTGGGAACTGATTGTGTGTGCTCTGTTTCTAAAAGTGTAATGTATTACTCAATACTTTTGGCATGATTTGGGCTTGAATTAACAAAACAACAGTTTCCTGCTCATCTTTAAAACATACAAACAGCACCACCAAGTGGCAGCTGTCATAATTGCAGGTTCCGGCAATTAAGAGCCAGTGCCTGCAAAAATTAAGTACTGGTTGAAAATGTATAATAAAAGCAAATCGTTCCAAAAAAGAGTGCCAAAATATGTCTTGCCCAGGGCTCCAAAAACTCTTAAGATAGCACAAACAGATTTACAACTTCAAGTAAATGTTTGTTTAAATGTTTAGATAAGTGCAAATAGGAAGATTGGGGACTACAATGTTTTGGGAGAGATCATTTATCGCAAGTCTTTTCTGAAGGCTGCTTACAAGTGTGATGGAGGGGCATGAGATATATATATTGGACTTGTTAAATATCTACAGCGCAAGTTGAGGTATTTAACGGACTCTGCTTATTTCTCCAATTTTCCGTTTGAACTCAGAAATGAGGATTAATATGTAGAACCTCGTCGCTCCTGCACCAAATGTATAATAATCCACATTGGTAAAGTGCAAACAATCACCCGTAAGGGTCTCTAGGCGCTGGGGGCCGTCGGGAAGATTAAGCAAGCTATTGCCCAGAGTCACATGGTGCTGGGCTAATCTGTCGCTGGCACCGGGGATCGAACCATGATCCCCAGATGCCAGAGTCAGTCACCCTGGCCCGGGCGCCATACCTCTGTGGCTTATCTTGGTAATTACAGGGCTTTCTCCCTGGTACATTTCAGCAATTTTTACCTGTTGAATTTGACATGGGGAAAATCGTGAAATGCAGAGGTTATGTGTTTGCATAGAGATTGGTATTTTGTTACCCACTTGTTATAGAAGCCTGAGTGTTATTTTACACATCATGACAATTCAGCTTTAACTCATTTAGTGATTTTAGGGAGACACAAGCTAACCTGGACTGGAACAAATTTACAGATAAATAGGATTGTGAGTGACATTCTTTCCAGAAATGTTATAACCTTGGACTAGATATACAGGTTGCAAAAGAATTCTGCCCCATTAATATTATTCTGTTTGTTGATCCTGTAAATTAAGGGCGGAAATGCATAAACATTTCCTGCAGGTGCCATCAGACCACCTTCCCTGCATTACAAATTGCTATGTGGCATTTTGTTTTCTAAGAACAACTCCTGTCCATGTAAGCAGACAAAAAAAAACTGACATGATGCAAAGCACATTGTCTGGAGCATGAAGAGGTTCCCTGGAGCGCAGTGTGCTTTGGCCATTGCTCAGAAGCCAATATTCACAAAGTGGAAGTGCCCTTCTTTTCCTAAATATTCCTACTGGGTCCCAAAGTATTTATAATGACAGAACAGTGCATTTGTGAATTGCAATGTGTCTTTGATACATATCAGCTTTAAATTTTGCAGTCAGTCAGTCAGTGAATAAACTTACTTTCGCTACGCTTCTGTAGCATTAAAGAACATGTAAAAGCTTAGACAAACATTAAAAAGAATTCATTTACCCCTGTGAAATATTACGTCGCACTGTTCACTGGGACTTCATTTAAACCCATACCTCACTTTGATGTATCAAATCCTAAAATACCCCATCTCATAAAAACAATTAAAATCACAATATAGTATTTAAAAATTACATAAGAAGAAAAAGGCATACTACAATAAACATAACAATTCTTTAACATTGCACTAAAATAGTGTACATTTCTGAGTTCTGCCAGAAAGGGATGGGCATAAATATAAAGGGGCATATTTACTAGCCCTTATCACCACAGGAACGTCACTTTTATCGAGTTTCCTGTGGCGATAGGGGCTTCACCTTATTTACAAGCTTGTGTTAAGCCACTCAATATGGCTTAACGCCGCCTTGTAAATAAGGCACCCTTTCAAGCTATACTTAGCATGAAAGGGGTGGGCAATGGGTATTGTTATAGTAATTAACAATTAGTAACCCCAATCCTGGACAACATCGCACACAAAGCAGTTAAAATAAGGCAAATCATTATACAATGTAATCACTTCCCCCAAAAATGTATTTGCAATCAGCGTAAGTAGAACACCTTTAGCTCTGCTAGCATTAGAATAGATAGCTGAGGAATGATATGTACAAAACCTAAATAACTTTGTGTTAGTCCTAGGTTTCTTGTAGGCAGATCACATGGTAGCTAGCCACTAAATTGACCCACTCTTGGTCTCCTAGTTATTGCGCCGATCCTGCAATTTACTAAGATAAAACCTTAACTGGCTCAGGAGTGTTAGCAATCGTGTCAGTATCTGCCACGTGTGCCTCGGTATCACTCCTACTATCAGGAACCTAGACTTTGGGTAGAGCTTTCAGTCAATCGCACTCATCCAAACCTTCTAGGAGTGTATATCTGTTACAGCACCACCGCAGCTTGACCAGAAGCGTGATTCTCTCTGTTATTATCTCTATATATTAGTCTTCCTACACCAGGGATGGGTGGGAGAGATAAAAAGGTTTGTAAAAGAACCCTTGTGGGGAAACAGATATTTATGAAACTCCTGAAAAGGGGAGAGGAAGTTGCCATAGGAGGGTTGCAACAATTTTTGGATCATCGAAGTTGACCACTATGCATTTACCAGGGATTGTTTTATGGGATGGCCCTACCCAGTCAACCCTACTTGCCATCAAAATGTGTTCAAATAAGGAGTGGTCATTGCTCCTAAATTTCGTAAGCCAGTCAGATACTTTTAAAATCAATAGGACTGTGCTCTCAGTCTGGGTCTGTTTAGGACCCAAGGGCATACTTCTGGTGGGAGATTGAAAACTTGAACTTCCCTGCTAAAGCTACGGTTGCGCATCTCCCTCGGTTCCATAGCCATCCCAGAAGCAAGATCTCTGGTCCCCCTGTCACATAATTGTCCAGGAAGCATCACTGGAGCAGTTTGCCTGGGAAGAGAGATTGGGAGATATAGGCCCTTGTACCTGAGAAGATGATGTTTATGTCTTTTGAGTCTGATCTGGCATAACCTCCAGCATCTCAAATCACAACCCATAGGGGCCATGGTTTGAATGAGGCTAGGACCATGGGCCATACTAGCCATATTGCTTAAATCCTTAGGAAGGTAAGAGGACGCCAAAAGCACCTCAGGGGCAGTGTGAGTTTAGCAAGGCTCAATATTTGGGTTGCACTTTCCTCTTTTGCATCAAGGCGCTCATGTACTGGCTTTAGATGTAATTTGAAAAAAACATCTATCCTAGTGCATAATTCATCCATATTAGAGGACGTCCACAATGGGATGACATTATGCTTTTTCAGTTTAGTCCCCTTGCAGTCAATTGTCCCCTTCTTGCACAGTGTCCTACCCTTTTTTCACTAAAGGCTCCATAATAGGCAAATTCTCCACAAGGGGCAAACACACACTGTCCACACTTGATCGGGCGTCGACAGTTCCTTCATTTGGCCTCACGAGAATGTCCAGACTATTGGAACTATTAGAAACAAGCAAGTTGCCCCTCACCTCCTCCAGGGAGATGGGTATTTTGGTGAGTTACATCTCCTTTGAAAGGACACTAGCTGCACGCACCAGGAAGGAATCAATTGTAGTTGTCATATCACTCCTTGTTGCACCACATGCAATGTTCCTTTTCCCCATAGTTCCAGAACAGGAGTAAAGGCAAACCTAGATAGTCAAGAAAGGAGTTGCAAGCTACAGGGCAGATGCGAGCAGCGGGACAAACAGAGAGGCCCTGACCCGGCCTCTGTCAGCTGCTGAGAGGTGCAGATGGGCGCCCTCTTGGCCCAGTCCTAATCCAGGCACGCACCTGGGTGAGCTCAGCACCACAGGGATGTAGTTGGCACTTTATAGCACGTCTGCAGCAGCAGGGCCTCCCAAGTTGCCAGCCCCTCCTCCTCAGGGCTTGCGATGGTTGTGAGACTGTGAGTCCTCAGGCAGTGTCCAAAAAGCACCCAGCAGGCGTCCCACACTTCATGGATGTAGTTGGCACTTTATAGCGCCTTGGCAGCAGTGGAACCTCCCAACTTGCCAGCCCCTCCTCCTCAGGGAGCGTGAAGGTTGTGGGACTGTTGTCTTCAGGCAGAGCACAAAAGCGATAGAAGGCCTGAGTAGGGTTTAGAAGAGAGCAGGACACTGGCGCTTTAGCAGTCACACAAGGCGTTAGGGAGCAGTTAGTTTATGCATATTGTGACGGTGCAATCAGTATAGAGGAATACCCTAAACCTCTGTAAGAGCCAAAGATGAGAAACCTTGACACTGGAAAGACAATATGGCAAGTACTGGGCACACGTTTAGAGATAAACAGTATTGATACTGAGAGATTTACATAAAAACAAGTCGACACCGGTGGTGTAATAAACACGTTGTTTATGTGGATGTATTATTCAGAACATACAACGCCAGCCGACACGTATTTCGTCAACAGGGGGATACCTGTGACTCTTCAGGGCTGAAAAGGCATGATGAGCGGATCTAGTTACCCAGTACTTGCTATAGAGCACAAAAAGCACACACAAGGCGCACAGAATATGATTCTGCAAAATCCAGGTGTGAAGAGTTTGGGACCACAAAATTAAGCAATGTATCGAGCCCTTTAATAAATTCTAAATGTATTGTTTTTCCTCATTGATTTTATTGAGAACTGTAGATTTCTTTTTCTTTATCTGTAATATTGTGAGCCTCATCAGTAAGTACTTTAGATAATTAAAAATTAGAGAGTAGATTCATCGATTTATTTCATCACCTACTAGTGCAGATGGAGAAAAATACATTTTTCTCATGCACAAACCAATAAAAAGTAATCTGCTCATGCATTAAATGTATTACCCGTGCACAGTTTGCAATTGACCTGGAAAGTCCTCTGCACAAAAGGGACAAATACCATGGCTGTTGATCGTGCACTTCTCTACACTTTAGCCTAGTCATGATTTGACACAGATCAAATGTAGCTTCATGCACATTGCTGGTATGAAATTGTTCTCTGGTGCCCGTGCAAGCCCTGTTTATATTATTACTTATAACCTTGAACCTTACAGGATTGTAAACAAGGTATATAATGCTATTCTTCAATTACAAATCCTTGGTTTGAAAAGCTTTGCCAGTGTGGCTCCTTTAAGGAACATCACCTGCTTTATAAAACCAAAAATCCCATTTAGGAATGCTAACACAGGGATTGTGTTGCAGGCCAAAGTCCTTGTATTTGTAGCCAGTCACAGCGGGTGTTAATTAGCCACACTTCTACGTAACTTGTATTAAGCTTGTCATTCTGTGATGTCCTGCAAATGGATAGTTTGCAATGCCGCCTAATGGGACAAAGGTATAACAAAGGTATTATCTAAAATACAGAAACAGGTCTCAAAAAGTTGGTGTGCGCAATTTGTGGCCACAGCGACCTGTCTTTTAGTGCATTTGGCCTTACTTTCTATCATTGTATGTCAGTGCTGCTCCCATTGATGAGATGGACAGGGCCTATATCTAGGTGTGTCATGTTAACCAGAATTTCTGAATCCATGGGATTTTCTCACTTCTAAGGGTCCACCTTCTAATCACTGTTAACTCCATCCCTCCATCCGACCAGATATATCTGTTCCCCTGGTATTGGTAATTTGGGGGGGGGGCAGACTTAACAGCAATAAATAAATACAATTAACTAAAAGGGCACTCCTAATGAGATGGCAAATGATTAAGAAAAATTAACAGTTAAGAACAACAGACCAATGAACTCTTGCAATTTTACAATACTGCAGATATTTCCTTCCAGCTGTGTTGAAGTTATTCCATTCCACCATTTAAACACCCAGCATGTTAACTTAAGCATGACTCTAGATTTAATTAAAAGCAAAAATGTGGTTTACTAAAAGTGATGGTATTAAGGGAAAGGTATTCAGGAGAAAATTTCCTACAGCAGCATGTTCTCTTGGAACAGAGAGTAAAGGATGACTGATAATAATAATTTAGGGAATTTGCATAATCTCTTGAGGAATGAATTAGGGCTCCCTCAACAACTGGACTAAAAATTGTAGTTTTTAAAAATGTGATAAAAAAAAGAAAATATTACAAAAAGTTCTATATGTAAGTCACAGAAGAAGACAGGAGTTGGTGAGGAGCTCCTTAAAGTAACACAGTAATATTATTGGTGTAGTAATACCAAAAAATACCATGGTAAATTGTGGTATCATTGTGCCAGCAAAAATGTCCTACCACCCAGCGTTCCCCTTGGCCTCCCAATACAAATGATACCTCTCCCAAGTGTTGTGGTGCTCGGGGGCTGAGATAGCCCCACAAGCACCGAAACATTGAAAGTGAAACTGAGTTTCAGTTTTGTTTTCAATGTCATGACGACAGCGCGCCATGTGCATGGTCGACATTACATTGGAAATAAGAACCTCCTGAGGCCCCCCAAAAAGGAAATCCCTCAGCTGTTTGCAGCAGAGGGATTTAATGCGCCTGTGACCATGGTGGAATGGTTCCGTCAGGAGCATAGGAGCACTGGTGCTCAAGACGGAACCATTCCGTCATTAGCACTGAAAAGGTTAACAGAGTGTCTCAAATTAAAGACGTTTACCATAAATATTGCTGCTTGGCGCAGAAGTGGTTGACCTCTGGTCTATCACCTTTCCAAACTTCCAGGGTTGTCAAAATTTCTCTTGTGCTCTAAAATTGTTGAAATTTTTTTAAACATTGCGTTTTTGTAGTTCAGATGGTTTGGGGCAAGTATGTTGCATACATTAAGTGGAAAATCTACTCTTGCTACAGGCAGAAGACAGACTGCTCAATTCAGAAAATATTCTCTGCAAGTCATGTTATGCTTGAACCTGTCTTTAACATGCAAAATTCAAGTTAAGTATGTCACATTAATCAAAACGATGACAATTTCACATATAACACATAGCTTGAGATTCTAGAGTAATGTGAGGTTATGATTGCATAAAAAATTCATATTTTTGTTTTCATAACTACTAACCTAGTTAGTCTACTATCCCTGTTCTCCTAGGAACGAGTCGACTCCCCCTTTACCCGACATCACCTAGACCCCCTCAACAACTAAATTCCTTCCTCCCTGATCCCTCCACTCAATACCCTGACCCCTCACCCCTATACTGCATGTTGATTAACTGCCGATCCGCATATTGACCTTTTGACTGATATTTCGGAAACCATTCTCAATGAAAACATAGATATTGCTTTCCTTACGGAAACCTGGCTCAACCCCCACTCGACTCCTATGCTCAACTTGCTCATTCCTCCTTGATATTCCATCATTAGGAAAGACAGAATAAAGCAAATAAGAGGTGGCCTTGCCCTAATTTTTAAAAAGGAACTCAATCTCACACTTGTTCATCTCCAGGACCCTTCTACCTTTGAATACCTTTGCGTTGATCTTACCGCTCCTGACTCCCCCACCATTCGTCTTCATACTATCTACCACCCCCCCGGCAATCCCATCCCCTTTACCAAAGGGCTATCGGATCTCATCACTCAACCTTTGCTCACTCACCCCAAGAATCTCTTTCTTGGCGACTATAACATCGACTGGAATAATAACAACGACCCGTCTGTCATCCTCCTTAAAGATATCATGGACATTACTGACCTGACACAACTCTGCCAAGCCCTGACTCACTCTAAAGGCGCCACCCTTGATGCTATTATGACTAGCAAGGATCTGACCTCTCTCTCAACGATTCTTCCAGTCGACTGGTCGGATCATCACCTTATCCTCTTCAATTTGAACTGCTCTATTACTATCCCCACCCCTATCGGCACTTTACTCTTGCAACATACCAGTAATCTTCACCTTATCCCCCTGACGAGTTGGAATCTTCTATCAAAACCCGCCTACTCCCTCCCCCTCTCACAGCACCACTGACCTAACTGATCACTACAATAACTCTATCCTTCAAGTGCTTGACCAATTTGCCCCAATCAAACTTAAACATAAAAAAATATACCTCCTAAATCCTGGTTTAACTCCGACCTTAATAATGAAAGACGGGCCCGCAGACAATCTGAACGCTCATGGAGGAATCGTCCCTCCCCTGATAACCTGACACTCCTTAGAACTGCCAGAGCCAAATACAAGAAGCACATCTTCACTGAAAAAGCCTCCTTCCTCCGTTCACAACTTGACCAGGCCAAAAACCGGCCCAGAGAACTCTTTAGCATTGTTAAAAAACAGACTTCCTCTGGTCCCCTAAAATACTAGCCACTGTTCAAAGATGTGAAGGAATCGCCAGCTGCTTTTCGAATAAAGTCAACTCGATTGAACTATCCTTCTCTTCTCTTCCTCTCCTATACCAATCTACCCTCAGCCAACACCTCCTCCCTAACAGTCCTACTTCACCTTGCTCCTCTGCCCCTTCATGCCACGACCCCTCTCTACCCCTCCCTACTCTACCCCATCCTGACTCTATCTTTAAAGATACCCCTACCAAAAACAATACCTCCTGGAACGAATTTTGTCCAGTATCTGAATCGACTGTCCTCAACATTATCTCAAAACTCAAACCCTCGTCACACACCAATGATCCTCTTCCTGCCCAGTTGGTTCAGGAACTCAAACACATCATCGCACCCATCTGGACCAATATCATCAATTCCTCCCTGTCCCAGCATCCCTTCAACTAGGTCAAATCTCCCCCATCCTCAAAAACCCCACCACTGACCCTAATGACTTGAACAATCTACGCCCTATCTCTAATCTTCCCTTCCTCTCCAAAGCTCTTGAAAAATGTGTACTTTCCCAGTTAGACAAACATATCACTTCATCAATCTCCTCGACGTTTTCCAATCCGGTTTTAGAAAAGGATGCAGCACGGAAACCGCCATGCTCAGTATCACAGATGATATCCATCGCTCTCTTGACAAAGGCGAATCCTCCCTCCTTATCCTCCTTGACCTCTCTGCTGCGTTTGATACTGTCCACCATCCTACCCTTCTTAATACTCTCAAAGACCGTTTTGGGCTTGAGGGCATTGTTCACCAATGGTTCACCTCTTATCTCCAAAACAGATCCCAACAAATTAAACTCAGTCACTGTCTCTTCAAACCACAACCTGTCTCACTTGGGGTCTCACAAGGCTCTATCCTTTCCCCTACCCTTTTTAATCTATTCATGGAACCACTCACCCTTATTCTCAAACAAGCTAATATCAGTTACCACCTCTATGCTGTCAACACTCAACTATATTACAAGATCAAATCCCACCATGAAATTCTTTTCCTCAATGATACCTTGAACAAAGTCCAAGCCTGGTTCCATCTTAATCATCTCAAACAGAATCCCCAAAAAACTGAAATCATCCTTTTCACTCCCAAAAATAGTTCCCTGCCTATTCAACTCTGGATCAATGATATAAAAGCACTCAACTGCACCCTCTCCACCTCTAACTCTGTCAAATCCTTGGGCATCAGCATTGACAAGAATCTTTCTCTCATCCCTCACATTAAAAATGCTGCAAAAGGTGCTCTCTTTTCCCTTCTCCACCTTAAAAAAATCAAACCTTTCATTCCAGCAGATGACTTCAAATTTGTTGTCCAGTCTCTTGTACTTTCCAGAATTGACTATGGCAATGCCACCCTTGTAGGAACCCCAAAAGTCCACCTTGCCCCAATTAAATCTATCCTCAATCTGGCCGCCAGACCTATCACTGATTGTAAACAATTTGATCACATTTCTCCTATCCTCAAAAACCTTAACTGGCTCCCAATCGAAGGTAGATCCACCCTCAAAATGGCATGTATTACTCACAAAGCCCTTCACCAAAACACCCCCTCTTACCTCTCGGACAAACTACAAAAAGCTAGTTGCTCCAGGTCCTTGAGAAGCACCAAAACCCTTGTCCTCATCCCCCCGAGACTCAAATGTAAAAAGACACAATCACGTGCTTTCTTTGGTAATGCCCCTACAATCTGGAACTCTCTCCCCAAAGATCTTGGCTGCAACCCATCCTTCCCTCTCTTCAAAAAAAGACTCAAGGTGCTTCTTCTCAACAAGTATTGGGGTACCTAACATCTCTTTAATGATGTTGTCCTCTGTTTTATTCTCCTAAACTCACCCCTTCTCTCTCACTTTCCTTTTCTCCCCCCTCTCCCTCTACCCCTCTCTCTCCTATCTTTCATCCATCCCCTTCTCCCTCATTCATACCTAATTACTCTCTTTCCTCAATTCCCTCGTCTAACTGAAAGACAGTTTCCCATGCGAGTTGTTATTCACTTTGTAATTTTGTTTGATATCTTTGCTTCATGATGTTTATCTGCCTGTAAAGCGCTCTGATACTCCTAGGTCCAGTAGCGCTATATACAACCTTTAAAATAACAATAAAAGAAAATAAATAAACTTTCATTCCACTGATTTCTACCTAAATCCAGATCATGTTTCCTCTCAGGATTATTCATAGTGTTATGTAATATCCAGTATTCTTTGGGTAGCTCAGTGAGCTATATATTCACTTCTCTCATGTCTGGGTCACCTGCAGTTCATAGATTTAAATCCCTGGTAAGGCTGTCTGAGCTTTTCATTCTCATGAGCACAATACATTTAAAACCATTATGTTAGATAACAGTGAAATTTGTTTTTGCAATGCTACAAATTGCAAAGATGATGGTATCAAGTGCTGCTGCAATTTTGTAAAAAAACTAGTGCTGGGGCTCTCTTCAGGAGGCAGCTTCCATCGGCCCATTTCTCTTGCTTGCGCCACCTAAAACAGAAGCCATGAAACCCTACAAGTGGAGAGAGAATGTGGTGTAATGGCCAGAGCTGCCGAGCTCGGAGCTGGAAACCAGGTTCGAGTCTTAGCGTTGGCTCAATATCTTATGACTCACTTAATCTCCCTGTGCCTACCAAAAATTAATGTCTCCTTTACTGGTGCTGAAGCGCCGGTGACAATGATTAAGTGCCGGAAACCACTGGCTCAAATTAAGCACTGATTCAATGCTATCCAAGTCCTGATAACTACTCTCTTCTCTTCATGTAGAATAATTATTTTCCCATGTATTTTTCCCTCCTGTTTTCTTCTTTCAGGTCCTTCTTTTGCTGGCCACACACAACCTTTTCAAGTTTAACAATTAGGTGCATCAGCAGATCATCTTTCCAATAAGATATCTGACAAGAAGACACACAAAATGGCCAGGGAATTACCATTGCCAGTTTAACAAGCAAAACAATCCTGAAGGCACAGAGGATGAACCATATCCCTTCCATCTTGTTCACAGGAGGCACATGTTACTCCTTCCAGCCTTTGTGCACAGGCTTCAGAGCTCCAGGGAGAGGTGCTGAAGCTGAAGTAGAAATTCCAAAGATGATCCCAATAAAATCCAGTTGATCCACTGGCAAAAACTATACCCTTAATCTCACTGATGTAAACCTGCAATATTTACTCACACTCCTAATGAGATTACTCATGCGTATATCTGACAAGCAGAGGAAATTAACCCACCTGCCCCAGATATTCCAAATTAACACTTTGGTGATACCCCTGCTTCACTCTGCACAAGGCAGGGCCATATCTACCATTAGCTATGTACACAACTGTTAATCAAGTTAAAAAAAAAAACAGAGTTCTGAGACAGATTGGAATCTTGTTGCCATGATGTGTCTCTCTGGGGCCATGGAAATCTCTGGAGTCTTAGCACTGCAGAATCTTCAGGGAACTCTGATGCAGCCATTGTTGCGTCATGGTTTACTGTTCCAGAATGTGGCTTCTGTTGTCATTTCTTACCTTGGAGACCGGATGGTAGTTGCTGAGGTGTATCTTTCTTCTTATATTTGGTGTTTCACTGTCATTGACATTTACCTATTGATGGAGACTTCTTTTCATCACCCCAAACCCACCACAGTAGTGGATAGGGGACTGTGAAGGTCACCTCTGCTTCCCAGCAGCTGATACTGTCCTCCATCAAATGGAGGAAAATAAGGTAAGTGAACTTTCAAAACATAAACAAAACATTGAACAGTGATTTAGTTTCCTTGTGACTGCAACCTCTGTTTCTAAGGTACTTTTAAACTACATTTCAACACAAAATAAAGGAATAGCAGCTTTTCAAAATACTTTACAAATGGCCCAAAGATGTAAACCTACAAGTCATTGTTTCCCTGTGTTGTCATTATGCCAAGATGAAAATCTATGTATTACCACAATGTATTTAAAAAATACCGGAAGCAAAACATGCAACGTTACATGAAAGGGGGTTTGGAACAGTCCTGTCTCCAAATGTAATGGCTCACTGTAGGATTTAGTGGATCATGACAGAATAGCATTATTGGGTTTAAATATGATGTATAAGGTCAAGTTTACAATGTAGTCCTGTATCTTTGACTTGATGTCTTGGACGTTTTTGGCGCAAAATAGTTGTCCTTTAATGGTCTCCAGTTTGTGGTAGTTTCAATATGCAATGAACATTAAGCAAGTACCCTCTAACATTTAACATTTACCACCCTGTGCCCATGGGCAAAAAGTTTACCCTTTGATATATGCATCAGCATCTGGAGGTGCTGTATCTTTTTATTACTTAGTGTACCTGTAACTGGCTAAAGTCACCTTTACTGTGACAGAGTGTATCAAATTAAAGATTTTACCAATTATGTTGCAGCTTGGTACAGGAGGGGTTGACTTTTGGCCATTCATCTTTTCAAACTTTTAGTTATGTCAACATTTGTCTAGAGCTCTAAAATTGTTGAACAATTTCGAAAGATAGATTTTTCAAATCTAACTGGTTAAACAAATGAATATGTCACTTCTGGATAGACCTGGGTTTTGATTACAGAACAGATAGACGGTTGACGTCAGGGCTCGGTACACTATCAAGAAATGTGCCCGGCACAGACAGAGACAGTGTACCCTATCATCATAAATGTGCTGCTCCCAGGGCAGCTGCAAACTTGCACCGGCCCTGGAATAGGTCATTAAATGAGGGATGGAGCCACAGTTTATAAGCTGCTTTGTGTTTCACAGTGCATCCCATCCATACATCCACCCTTCATCCATCCACCCTTTCATCCATCCACCCACCCATCATTCATCCCCCCATCTTTTCACACATCCATCCATGCATCATTCATCCATGCAACCTTTTATCCATCCATACATCCATCCTTCATCCATCCACCCTTTCATCCTTCCATCCATCCTTCATCCGTCCACCCTTTCATCCTTCCATCCATACATCTACCTTCATCCATCCTCCCTTTTATCTTTCCATCCATACATCAATCCTTCATCCATCCTCCCTTTCATCGTACATCCACCCACCCTTTCATCCATCCATCCACCCATCATTCATCCCCCCACCTTTTCACACATCCATCCATGCATCATTCATCCATGCAACCTTTTATCCATCCACACATCCATCCTTCATCCATCCACCCTTTCATCCATCCATCCATCCTTCATCCGTCCACCCTTTCATCCTTCCATACATCTATCCTTCATCCACCCACCCTTTCATCCTTCCATCCATCCTTCATCCATCCACCCTTTCATCCATCCATCATTCATCCATGCAACCTTTTATCCATCCATACATCCATCCTTCATCCATCCACCCTTTCATCCTCCCATCCAACCCTTCATCCATCCACTCATCATTCATCCACCCACCTTTTCACACATCCATCCATCCTTCATCCTTATCCATCCATCCATCCTTCATCAGTCCACCCTTTCATCCATCCATCCACCCATCATTCATACACCTACCTTTTCTGTGCCTCTCTCATGGGGGGGGGGGGGGGGGTCAGTATTTCTCTGCGTCTTCCTCTTTCTTCTTTCCCACTCATGGGAGGGCATCTCTGTGCCTCCCTGCTGAGGGCGGGGGTGGATTGGACATATATGCTGTAACAACATCTCACCATGAAGAACAAACTCTCAGGCACATTTCTCCAGCCGAGGCGCCAGGTATGAGGGCTCCTGGGACTTAGCCAATGATTTCTGCGACTTGTCACGGGACCCACATCTCCAGGCGTGCAACGTCCAATGAACTCAAAGGGCTATACTACAGCCTGCTCCCCCAGGACCCCCCATTCCCCTCCCCCCGATCGTGTATGTGAGCCCAGCTGAAACAGCTTCAGGGACACACACAGAGCCACACCCGAGTACTTGACAGGTCTTTAAAAGACCTTTTACTTGTTAATGAGGATTTGATGTTTTTTTCACCCCTCGGTGTGAATTAGGCCTCCGCCGTGAGCACCCTCAATCAGCCCAACGCCAGGAACTGCATGCTCTGACAGAATCTACGACCACCTTCCAAAGACTCCATGACCCCCCTCGGGGTCGCTCCCCACAGATTGAAGACCTCTGGTATAGAGGAATACCCTAAACCTCTGTAAGAGCGAAAGATGAGAAACCTTGACACTGGAAAGACAATATGGCAAGTACTGGGCACACGTTTAGTGATAAACAGTGTTGATACTGAGAGATTTACATAAAAACAAGTCGACACCGGTGGTGTAATAAACACGTTGTTTATGTGGATGTATTATTCAGAACATACAACGCCAGCCGACACGTATTTCGTCAACAGGGGGAAACCTGTGACTCTTCAGGGCTGAAAAGGCATGATGAGCGGATCCAGTTACTGGTGATAGTTCCAACCCTGATAGTAGGAGCTCCTACTATCGGAGACGAGACGAGCACCACCGACACACGGTACTACAAGACCTTGGCCACACAGACTTACCTGCCTGTGTTTATTCTTTCATCCATTCGTGCCATACCTACGGCTCTTTTAAATACCAGTCGACCGGGATGGAACTATCACCGGTAACTAGATCCGCTCATCACGCGTTTTCAGCCCTGAAGAGTCACAGGCATCCCCCTGTTGACGAAACACGTGTCGGCTGGCGTTGTATGTTCTGAAGAATACATCCACATAAACAACGTGTTTATTACACCACCGGTGTCGACTTGTTTTTATGTAAATCACTCAGTATCAATACTGTTTATCTCTAAACGTGTGCCCAGTACTTGCTATAGAGCACAAAAAGCACACACAAGGCGCTGAGAATATGATTCTGTAAAATCCAGGTGTGAAGAGTTTGGGACCACAAAATTAAGCAATGTATCGAGCCCTTTAATAAATGCAAAATGTATTGTTTTTCCTCATTGATTTTATTGGGAACTGTAGATTTCTTTTTCTTTATCTGTAATATTGTGAGCCTCATCAGTAAGTACTTTAGATAATTAAAAATTAGAGAGTAGATTCATCGATTTATTTCATCACCTACTAGTGCAGATGGAGAAAAATACATTTTGCTCATGCACAAACCAATAAAAAGGAATCTGCTCATGCATTAAATGTATTACCCATGCACAGTTTGCAATTGACCTGGAAACTCCTCTGCACCAAAGGAACAAATACCAAGGCTGTTGATGGTACACTTCTCTTCACTTTAGCCTAGTCATGATTTGACACAGATCAAATGTAGCTTCATGCACATTGCTGTTATGAAATTGTTCTCTGGTGCCCGTGCAAGCCCTGTTTATCTTATTACTTATAACCTTGAACCTTACAGGATTGTAAACAAGGTATATAATGCTATTCTTCAATTACAAATCCTCAGTTTGAAAAGCTTTGCCAGTGTGGCTCCTTTAAGGAACATCACCTGCTTCATAAAACCAAAAATCCCATTTAGGAATGCTAACACAGGGATCGTGTTGCAGGCCAAAGTCCTTGTATTTGTCGCCAGTCACAGCGGGTGTTAATTAGCTACACTTCTACGTAACTTGTATTAAGCTTGTCATTCTGTGATGCCCTGCAAATGGATAGTTTGCAATGCCACATAATGGGACAAAGGTATAACAAAGGTATTATCTAAAATACAGAAACAGGTCTCAAAAAGTTGGTGTGCGCAATTTGTGGCCACAGCGACCTGTCTTTTAGTGCATTTGGCCTTACTTTCTATCATTGTATGTCAGTGCTGCTCCCATTGATGAGATGGACAGGGCCTAAACCTAGGTGTGTCATGTTAACCAGAATTTCTGAATCCATGGGATTTTCTCACTTCTAAGGGTCCACCTTCTAATCACTGTTAACTCCATCCCTCCATCCCACCAGATATATCTGTTCCCCTGGTATTGGTAATTTGGGCGGGGGGGCAGACTTAACAGAAATAAATAAATACAATCAACTAAAAGGGCACCCCTAATGAGATGGCAAATGATTAAGAAAAATTAACTGTTAAGCACAAGAGATCAATGAACTCTTGCAATTTTACAATACTGCAGATATTTCCTTCCAGCTGTGTTGTAGTTATTCCATTCCACCATTTAAACACCCAGCACGTTAACTTAAGCTAGATTTAATTAAAAGCAAAAATGTGGTTTACTAAAAGTGATGGTATTAAGGGAAAGGTATTCAGGAGAACATTTCCTGCAGCAGTATGTTCTCTTGGAACAGAGAGTAAAGGATGACTGATAATAATAATTTAGGGAATTTGTATAATCTCTTGAGGAATGAATTAGGGCTCCCTCAACAACAGGACTAAAAATTGTAGTTTTTTAAAATTTGATTAAAAAAAGAAAATATTACAAAAAGTTCTATATGTAAGTCACAGAAGAAGACAGGAGTTGGTGAGGAGCTCCTTAAAGTAACACAGTAATATTATTGGTGTAGTAATGCCAAAAAATACCATGGTACATTGTGGTATCATTGTGCCAGCAAAAATGTCCAACCCCCCCAGCGTTCCCCTTGGTCTCCCAATACAAATGATACCTCTCCCAAGTGTTGTGGTGCTCGGGGGCTGAGATAGCCCCACAAGCACCGAAACATTAAAAGTGAAACTGAGTTTCAGTTTTGTTTTCAATGTCATGACGACAGCGCGCCATGCGCACAGTCGACATTACATTGAAAATAAGAAACAGGCCTCAGAAGGTTGGGAAGCCCTTCCCCACCTCCCGGGGCACCCCCAAAAAAGGAAATCCCTCAGCTGTTTGCAGCAGAAGGATTTAGTGCGCCTGTGACCATGGTGATATGGTTCCAACAAGAGCACAGGAGCACTGGTGCTCAAAACGAAACCATTCCGTCATTAGCACTGAAAAGGTTAACAGAGTGTGTCAAATTAAAGACGTTTACCATAAATATTGCTGCTTGGCGCAGAAGTGGTTGACCTCTGGTCTATCACCTTTCCAAACTTCCAGGGTTGTCAAAATTTCTCTTGTGCTCTAAAATTATTGAACAATTTTGAAACATTACATTTTTGAAGTTCAAATGGTTTGGGTCAAGTATGTTGCATACATTAAGTGGAAAATCTACTCTTGCTACCAGCAGAAGACAGACTGGTCAATTCAGACAATATTCTCTGCAAGTCATGTTATGCTTGAACCTGTCTTTCACATGCAAAATTCAAGTTAAGTATGTCACATTAATAAAAACGATGACAATTTCACACATAACACATAGCTTGAGATTCTAGAGTAATGTGAGGTTATGATTGCATAATAAATTCATATTTTTTGTTTTCATAACTACTAACTTAGTTAGTCTACTATCCCTGTTCTCCTAGTAACGAGTTGACTCCCCCTTTACCCGACATCACCTAGACCCCCTCAACAACTAACTTCCATCCTCCCTGATCCCTCCACTCAATACCCTGACCCCTCACCCCTATACTCCATGTTGATTAACTGCCGATTTGCATCTTGCCATGCGACTGATATTGCGGAAACCATTCTCAATGACAACATAGATATTGCTTTCCTTACGGAAACCTGGCTCAACCCCCACTCGACTCCTATCCTCGATTTGCTCATTCCTCCTGGATATTCCATCATTAGGAAAGACAGAATAAAGCAAATAGGAGGTGGCCTTGCCCTAATTTTTAAAAAGGAACTCAATCTCACACTTGTTCATCTCCAGGACCCTTCTACCTTTTAATACCTTTGCGTTGATCGTACCGCTCCTGACTCCCCCACCATTCGTCTTCATACTATCTACCACCCCCCGGCATTCCCATCCCCTTTACCGAAGAGCTATCGGATCTCATCACTCAACCTTTGCTCACTCACCCCAAGAATCTCTTTCTTGGCGACTATAACATCGACTGGAATAATAACGACGACCCGTCTGTCATCCTCCTTAAAGATATCATGGACATTACTGACCTGACACAACTCTGCCAAGCCCTGACTCACTCTAAAGGTGCCACCCTTGATGCTATTATGACTAGCAAGGATCTGGCCTCTCTCTCAACGATTCTTCCAGTCGACTGGCCGGATCATCACCTTATCCTCTTCAATTTGAACTGCTCTATTACTATCCCCACCCCTATCGGCACTTTACCCTTGAAACATACCCGTAATCCTCACCTTATCCCCCTGACGAGTTGGAATCTTCTATCAAAACCCGCCTACTGCACCACTGACCTAACTGATCACTGCAATAACTCTATCCTTCAAGTGCTTGACCAATTTGCCCCAATCAAACTTAAACATCAAAAAATATACCTCCTAAATCCTGGTTTAACTCCGACCTTAATAATGAAAGACGGGCCCTCAGACAATCTGAACGCTCATGGAGGAATCATCCCTCCCCATATAACCTGATACTCATTAGAACTGCCAGAGCCAAATACAAGAAGCACATCTTCACTGAAAAAGCCTCCTTCCTCCGTTCACAACTTGACCAGGCCAAAAACCGTCCCAGAGAACTCTTTAGCATTGTTAAAAAACAGACTTCCTCTGGTCCCCCTAAAATTCTAGCCACTGTTCAAAGATGTGAAGAAATCGCCAGCTGCTTTTCGAATAAAGTCAACTCGATTGAACTATCCTTCTCTTCTCCTCTCCCATACCAATCTACCCTTAGCCAACACCTCCTCCCTAACGGTCCTACTTCACCTTGCTCCTCTGCCCCTTCATGCCACGACCCCTCTCTACCCCTTACTACTCTACCCCATCCTGACTCTATCTTTAAAGACACCCCTACCAAAAACAATGCCTCCTGGAACGAATTTTGTCCAGTATCTGAATCGACTGTCCTCAACATTATCTCAAAACACAAACCCTTGTCACACACCAATGATCCTCTTCCTGCCCAGTTGGTTCAGGAACTCAAACACATCATCGCACCCATCTGGACCAATATCATCCATTCCTCCCTGTCCCAGCATCCCTTCAACTAGGTCAAATCTCCCCCATCCTCAAAAACCCCACCGCTGACCCTAATGACTTGAACAATCTACGCCCTATCTCTAATCTTCCCTTCCTCTCCAAAGCCCTTGTAAAATGTGTACTTAACAGTTAGACAAACATATCACTTCATTCAATCTCCTCGACGTTTTCCAATCTTGTTTTAGAAAAGGATGCAGCACGGAAAACGCCATGCTCAGTATCACAGATGATATCCATCACTCTCTTGAAAAAGGCGAATCCTCCCTCATTATACTCCTTGACCTCTCTGCTGCATTTGATACTGTCCACCATCCTACCCTTCTTAATACTCTCAAAGACCGTTTTGGGCTTGAGGGCATTGTTCACCAATGGTTCACCTCTTAACTCCAAAACAGATCCCAACAAATTAAACTCAGTCACTGCCTCTCCAAACCACAACCTGTCTCACTTAGGGTCCCACAAGGCTCTATCCTTTCCCCTACCCTTTTTCATCTATTCATGGAACCACTCGCCCTTATTCTCAAACAAGCTAATATCAGTTACCACCTCTATGCTGACAACACTCAACTATATTACAAGATCAAATCCCACCATGACATTCTTCCCCTCAATGATACCTTGAACAAAGTCCAAGCCTGGTTCCATCTTAATCATCTCAAACTGAATCCCCCAAAAACTGAAATCATCCTTTTCACTCCCAAAAATAGTTCCCTGCCTATTAAACTCTGGATCAATGATATAAAAGCACTCAACTTCACCCTCTCCACCTCTATCTCTTGGGCATCAGCATTGATAAGAATATTTCTCTCATCCCTCACATTAAAAATGCTGCAAAAGGTGCTCTCTTCTCCCTTCTCCACCTTAAAAAAATCAAACCTTTCATTCCAGCAGATGACTTCAAAACTGTTGTCTAGTCTCTTGTACTTTCCAGAATTGACTATGGCAATGCCACCCTTGTTGGAACTCCAAAAGTCCACCTTGCCCCAATTAAATCTGTCCTCAATCTGGCCGCCAGACTTATCTCTGATTGTAAACAATTTGATCACATTTCTCCTATCCTCAAAAACCTTAACTGGCTCCCAATCGAAGGTAGATCCACCTTCAAGATGGCATGTATTACTCACAAAGCCCTTCACCAAAACACCCCCTCTTACCTCTCGGACAAACTACAAAAAGCTGGTTGCTCCAGGTCCTTGAGAAGCACCAACGCCCTTGTCCTCATACCCCCGAGACTCAAATGTAAAAAGACACAATCACGTGCTTTCTCTGGTAATGCCCCTACGATCTGGAACTCTCTCCCCAAAGATCTTCGCTGCAACCCATCCTTCCCTCTCTTCAAAAAAAGACTCAAGGTGCTTCTTCTCAACAAGTATTGGGGTACCTAACATCTCTTTAATGATATAGTCCTCTGTTTTATTCTCCTCAACCCACCCCTTCTCTCTCACTTTCCTTTTCTCCCCCCTCTCCCTCTACCCCTCTCTTTACTATCTTTCATCCATCCCCTTCTCCCTCATTCATGCATAATTACTCTCTTTCCTCAATTCCCTTGTCTAACTGAAAGACAGTTTCCCATGCGAGTTGTTATTCACTTTGTAATTTTGTTTAATTTTTTTGCTTCATGATGTTTATCTGTCTGTAAAGCGCTCTGATACTTCTAGGTCCAGTAGCGCTATATACAACCTTTAAAATAACAATAAAAGAAAATAAATAAACTTTCATTCCACTGATTTCTAACTAATTCCAGATCATGTTTCCCCTCAGGATTATTCATAGTGTTATGTAATATCCAGTATTCTTTGGGTAGCTCAGTGAGCTATATATTCACTTCTCTCATGTCTGTATCACCTGCAGTTCATAGATTTAAATCCCTGGTAAGGCTGTCTGAGCTTTTCATTCTCATGAGCACAATAAATTTAAAACCATTGTGTTAGATAACAGTGAAATTTGTTTTTGCAATGCTACAAATTGCAGAGATGATGGTATCAAGTGCTGCGGCAATTTTGTAAAAAGATTAGTGCTGGGGCTCTCTTCAGGAGGCAGTTTCCATCGGCCCATTTCTCTTGTTTGCGCCACCTAAAACAGAAGCCATGAAACCCTACAAGTGGAGAGAGAATGTGGTATAATGGCCAGAGCTGCCGAGCTCGGAGCTGGAAACCAGGTTCGAGTCTTAGCGTTGGCTCAATATCTTATGACTCACTTAATCTCCCAGTGCCTACCAAAAATGAATGTGTCCTTTACTGGTGCTGAAGCGCCGGTGATAATGATTAAGTGCCGGAAACCACTGGCTCAAATTAAGCACTGATTCAATGCTATCCAAGTCCTGATAACTACTCTCTTCCCTTAATGTAGAATAATTATTTTTCCATGTATTTTTCCCTCATGTTTTCTTCTTTCGGGTCCTTCTTTTGCTGGCCACACACAACCTTTTCAAGTTTAACAATTAGGTGCATCAGCAGATCATCTTTCCAATAGGATATCCGACAAGAAAACACACAAAATGGCCAGGGAATTACCATTGCCAGTTTAACAAGCAAAACAATCCTGAAGGCACAGAGGATGAACCATATCCCTTCCATCTTGTTCACAGGATGCACATGTTACTCCTTCCAGCCTTTGTGCACAGGCTTCAGAGCTTCAGGGAGAGGTGCTGAAGCTGAAGTAGAAATTCCCAAGCCTGATCCCAATAAAATCCAGTTCATCCACTGGCAAAAACTATACCCTTAATCTCACTGATGTAAACCTGCAATATTTCTCACACTACTAATGAGATTGCTCATGCATATATCTGACAAGCAGAGGAAATTAACCCACCTGCCCCAGATATTCCAAATTAACACTTTGGTGATACCCCTGCTTTACTCTGCACAAGGCAGGGCCATATCTACCATTAGCTATGTACACAACTGTTAATCATGTTTTTTTTTAAAACAGAGTTCTGAGACAGATTGGAATCTTGTTGCCATGATGTGTCTCTCTGGGGCCATGGAAACCTCTGGAGTCTTAGCACAGCAGAATCTTCAGGGAACTCTGATGCAGCCATTGTTGCGTCATGGTTTACTGTTCCGGAATGTGGCTTCTGTTGTCATTTCTTACCTTGGAGACCGGATGGTAGTTGCTGAGAAGGTGTATCTTTCTTCTTATATTTGGTGTTTCACTGTCATTGACATTTACCTATTGTTGGAGACTTCTTTTCATCACCCCAAATCCACCACAGTAGTGGATAGGGGACTGTGAAGGTCACCTCTGCTTCCCAGCTGCTGATACTGTCCTCCATCAAATGGAGGAAAATAAGGTAAGTGTACTTTCAAAACATAAACAGAACATTTGACAGTGATTTAGTTTCCTTGTGACTGCAACCTCTGTTTCTAAGGTACTTTTAAACTACATTTCAACACAAAATAAAGGAATAGCAGCATTTCAAAATACTTTACACTTGGCCCAAAGATGTAAACCTACAAGTCATTGTTTCCCTGTGTTGTCGTTATGCCAAGATGAAAATCTATGTATCACCACAATGTATTTAAAAAATACTGGAAGCAAAACGTGCAACTTTACATGAAAGGGGGTTTATTTATTTATTTATTTATTTTTTAAACTTATAAAGCGCAACAAATACCACGAATGGTGTCTCGGCGCTGGGCAGACAGAGAGGCACCTCCTGTGCATTATTGGATGAATAGCCATGTCTTCACTTGCTTTCTGAAAATCATCAGTGAGGAACTGCTTTTTATATGGTGGGGCAAGGTATTCCAGAGCTTCGAGGCGGCTACCAGGAAGCGTCTGTCTCCCCATGTAACCGTTCTCCCCGTTGAATGCATAGAGATGCGGATGAGGCAGATCTTAAAGCTCTATTAGGGACATACACCAACAGTGATTCCCTAAAAAAGTCAGGTCCTAGGCTGTTCAATGCTCTATAGATGAAACATAAAGCCTTAAATTTGGTTCTCTTTCTTACTGGGAGCCAGTGAAGTTGGTGGACAATAGGAGAGATGGATGCGAACTTGGGAGTTTTGGTCAGAATTCGTGCAGCGGCGTTCTGCACCATTTGTAGTTTTTTAAAAACCTGCTCCTGGGCATTCAACAGAAGCCCATTACAATAATCCACCTTGGATAACACCAAGGAGGACATAAGGGTTTTTCCCGCAGACAGGGGAAGGAAAGGTAACAGCTTTTTCACTCTTCGTAACGTGAAAAAGGAAGAGGAGACTACCGCATTAGCATGACTGGTGAAACTTAGTTTGTTGTCAAACAACACTCCCAGGTTTCTAACCTTTGAAACTGGGGTGGGTGGGTTACCCATTTCTGGTGGCCACCAGACCGGGGACCAAGATGGTTTTAGGTCTCCAAACACCATTACCTCGGTCTTATCAGTGTTTAATTTTAGACAATTACTGTTCATCCAGTGACTAATGGCTCTCATACCTGACTGAAAGTTGGCTGCCACCTCACTCCCATTTTTATGCACCGCCAGCACCAACTGAGTATCGTCAGCATACGAAGTCACTCCCATTCCATGGGTTTTAATGACCCTCGCCAAGTCCGACACATAGATGTTAAAGAGTGTCGGACTTAGCGAGGATCCCTGGGGGACTCCGCAGGGCACAACAAACGTTGGTGAGTAGAAGCTCCCCATCTTTACCGACTGTTCTCTGTTCGACAGGAAAGAAGCCAGGAGCTCCGCAGCTTTACCCTGTATGCCCATAGCAGTGACACGGTCGATCAAGATGTTATGATCGACCGTGTCAAAGGCCGCTGAGAGATCCAGCAGGATCAGGACTGCCGTGCCACCCTGGTCCATGATCTGTCTGATCTCCTCAGAAGCCTTTATGAGCGCCGTCTCCATTCCATGGCCTCTCCTAAACCCAAACTGAGTGTTGTCTAGCAGGTTATTATAGTCAATGTAGTTGGCCAGTTGTTTATTTATAACTTTTTCAAGTATTTTAGAAGGAAATGGGAGCGCTGCTATAGGGCGATAACTTTTTAATTCCAAGGTGTTAAGGGTGGGTTTCTTTAGAAGTGGCTTTATTATAGCTGTTTTCCATCTTTAAGGATAGTTTCCTGATTCGCAGATGGTACTGCAGATGTTTTCCAAGATTGGAGCTACCACATCAGTTGTTGATTTTATGATGGTCGGTGGGCAGGGGTCCAGGGGGGAACCCGACATTGTAGATTTAATTAGATCTTTTATTTCTGACAGTGATGGGGGGAGGAATTCATTCAAAGAGGAGGATGTAAGTTGTGTGTTCTTAAGACTTTCTGATGATTCCCCTGTCATGTTGTTGTTAAATTTATCAAAGATTTCTGTGACCTTGGTCCTGAAAAAAGCAGCCATTTGATTGCAGAAATCTTGGGTGGTATCTGTAGTATTAGCTGTTGGTATATTTGTTAATGTTGCCACTACCTGGTATAATTGCTTACTGGAGTTCTCGGCCTTCTCTATCTGTTCACAAAAGTATTTACTCTTTTCCAGTCTTAACAGCTTCCTGTAGCCTGATAGTGCTTGTTTGTACCTTTCTTTATCGTTATTATCATAATTAACTCGCCAACATCTTTCTAGATTGCGGCATTTCTGTCTCTTCAATCTTAAAGGTTCAGAGAACCAAGGGGCTGATGGTGTTGCGCGATTTGGACGCATTTTCATTAAAGGCGCTACCTGATTAAAAGTGTCTGTGAGCCATTGGTTATAGTTATTTGCTGCTAATTGAGAATCTAACGCTTTAGATGGTTTGTTATTTTCTAGTTTCTCAGATAGCGTTTTTATATCTATATTTTTCCAGTCCCTGCACATCCTAAGTTGCCTTTTAGCCGAGTGTTGATTTTTGTGCTTTTTAACACAGACATAAAAAACCACCACTGCGTGATCTGACCATACAATTGGAACAACAGTAGGGGAAGTAATGGCCGGGTTATTCGTGAATAGGCCGTCAAGAACATGACCTGCTTTGTGCGTGGCTGTAGTAACTAACTGGTTTAGCCCAGCTGCCTTAAGATCCTCAATAAGGCTCGATGTATCTTTGTCTGTTACTTTTTCTAAATGAAAATTAAAATCTCCAAGTATTGTAAAATCAGAGGCTTCTGCCACTGGTTCTAATAAGGTACTAATGGATTGGAGAAAAGGCGCTCGAGCCGCTGGGGGACGATAAAGCAGAATACCATTAAACATTTGGATGGGAGACAAAGTAATAGAGAAGGCTAGTGTTTCTGCGGGAATGCTATCTGGTGTTTCTGTTTTTTTTTTTTTTTTAAATTTTTGTAAACCTTTATTGTGCATTAGGCAAAGAACAAATACGGGCCCACAACCAACAGGCCGGCCACGGATACGTTTGTAGCAGCAAAGCAAGCAATACGGTGACACAGTAACACCTTAGTACGGCATGCAAGCATGTAAAAGTTACACTGTAAAACATGTGATACCGTGTCCCAGGAATAATGAAGGTTTGTTTTACATTTTAGTTGCAGCTATTAAAATTCGACATTTTAGTTTTATACAAACAAGAGGCTAAGAAAATGGAGTCCGTGCAAGCGTGAAGTGACAGTAGCAGCAAGTTTACCACGCAATCAAGTTACCCAGTAGTCAAGTCCCTCACGGCAGCATGGCAGCTCGAAATTTATACATCAGGAGTTACACATCTAACATCATGCCAGTGTCCACCGCCAACCACCCCATAGCTGCAGTAGGCACGGACCCAAGATAGAATAAAGAAAGAGACACAAAACAAAAAAAAATTCAAGGCACCATAGAAACTGAAATCCGGAAACTAAAATCCCATCCCCCAACCCCCCACCCTACACGCATGCAGAGGCTACGGCCTACCCCCCCCCCCCAGCAGTGTGTCTGTCACCCAATAAACCCAAAATATAGGACAAGAAAGAAAGAGGAGAAAAGAAAAAGGAAGAATTATAACATCTAAATATAGAGAGTAAGAAAAGAGTATTCTAATCTATAACTCCCATAAAGGAAAAACAAGTCGAGAGGAGGTCAGTTCAACATACTCCCGGTCACCACCGGCCCCATAAACATCCTCCACCCCAATTATCATCAGCACGATAGAAATAGCAAACAATACTGCAAATGGGGAGAGTCATTTCTAAATGTGCAGACAAATCAGACAAAAAGCAGTCCCAACCTAGTCCCCGCCCGTCAGTGCGTCCATTCCACTAAAGAAACCGCCTAGCCCTGGCCCGATCTTGGATGTCCCCCCATACCCACCCCTCGTGAAAAGCCAATACCTTCGGAGATAAAGAGAAGGCCCGCCCCAATGAGAACAAAGAGGCAAAATGGCCGCACTCGGCAAAGAAGAGATGTCCAAAGACAAGATGGACGTCGCCAGTCCCAAATAGAGCCAACACTCAAAAGGAGCTGCATTTTCAAAGCAGTAATACGTTGCAAAGTATAAGTTATCGACGTCTCTACTGGATAGGCGCAGTCAAACAGGATAGTCAGTTGTTGTAACAGCGGCTCCGTGAATGCCGTGGGCGAGGTTGTAAGCTGCACCAGGGAGAAAGACATTGTAGCAGCACTAGGGTAGTCAGATCGCAGCCCACACATTGTATCATCGCCAAGAAGCTGTTCCGTCGCACACTCTCGCGGCAACAATGTTTCACAGACAGGGATCAGCGGAGGCTGATCAACATAGCGAGGAAAGCGGACTGGCAAAGTATAGCCCGATCTGGTTGCAAATCCGTCCAGCTTCTCTCCCAACAGTCTCGAGCTTTCACGCCACTCGTCCCTCAGTTGAGTAAGGGCGATAAGAACAGAAGCGCAGGTTAATGTCGATTGATCTTCCATTACCTCCGCGTTGCGAGGCGCGGCAGTCAGGTCCACATCCCAATCGGGTACGTGCTGGGCATACCGGGCAGGAGCCGAGGCGCCATCCGCCATTACCGCTGAGGAGCCAGCTGTCATGGTCATGCCGTCAGGGGTAGCAAAAGTTTCCAGGCGAGGTCAGCGCTATGTTGCGGTGATCAATCCCCTCGGGACAGCACGGGTCCGTGATCGTGGACGGCATACAGCGAGGAGTCCCTCTCCGCTCGGCCCAGGCAGAGGCGAGCCAAGGAATGAGCCCCGGCAGCCGGAACACCTCCGACACTGGAGGAAACAAAGCGCGGCTCACCTTCAGCGTCCCGCAGATGGAGAGCGGTAAAGCAGACTCCCAGCTGGCCAGTATGCACCCTCCACACAAGCGCCCGGTGCAAACGACCACACATCCAATCGCTCAATACAGGATGTCCGCGCCGCTCCAGTACGATCGACCCCCGCAGCTGCAGCAATCACAGGCGGTGCGCTGTAACGCGGGTCCCGGGTCCAGGGCTAGGGTAGGCGTCGGCAGGCATCTCGACGAAACCTCAGGTTAGCAGGCAGGTAGGGACACCGGAGGAACACCAATAGCATCAGAACACTTTCCCCAACATCCCACTGGTACGCAATAGCAGGATAGTGGACAGGATAGCTGTGCGGGAAACAAAGGCTCGGGAGCCGGGAGACTACACGTCCGTCTCCGCCGCCATCTTGGCTCCTCTGGTGTTCCTGTTTTTAATGCTAGTTCTAACCGTAGAATTATGGCGAGGCCGCCCCCTTTTTTCCCTGTCGATCTATCTTGTCTGACGATGTAGTAGCCCTCAGGAATGGCTGCCACAAGGTCAGGGTCGGAAGCCAAATCGGCCCATGTCTCTGTTATAAACAGGATATCTAGTTTGTGTGCCGAGATTAATTTGGCCACATCTTCTCTATGTTTACACATAGATCTAGCATTCACCAGTGCGCATTTAATGCGTTTGGCCTCATTAAAAGAAGCCCCTAGGGCTGGTGATATCTGAGTGAGGGAACGAGTGAATTTAAAATTACAGTTTGAGCAAGCTACATGAGACATGTTAGAGCACTCTTCTAAATTGAAATCTGTGCATTTTTCCAAGGCCATCGTGTTTTTTATATCTAACAGGTCAGATGATGTGTATTTCAATAACTTACTGGGATGGTGTAATAACCGGCCAGGAATTAAGGCACTAGGCGCGGGTCTGGCGCGGACTGGCGCAGACTGGCACCCCTTTGGCGCAGCTTCGGCGCGTGGGAGGCGCTCCCGCTGAGCTCATCCGCTGCGCTTGGTGAAGCGCATCTTTATGACGAAGCGAGGCCCCGCCCCTAACTCGAACGCTAACTCGTTCGGTTGAAGCGGGAGCCTGCGAGATCAGTTTGAGACCCTGCCCGCCACTCGGAAACACCCTATACGCCGGTATCACCGCAAAACTCCAGAAAAAACTCCAACGCATCCAGAACGCATCAGCCAGACTCATACTAGATATCCCGCGTAAAGACCATATCTCTAACCACCTGAAAAACCTCCACTGGCTCCCTGTCAATAAGAGGATTACTTTCCGCCTCCTAACCCACGCTCACAAAGCACTCTACGAACTTGGACCCGAATGCCTCAACACACGACTTTCCTTCTACACCCCCCCTCGCCAGCTACGATCTTCCAACCAAGCCCTTGCCACCATTCCTCGCATCAATAAAACCACCATGGGAGGCAGATCCTTCTCCTACCTCGCTGCTAAAACCTGGAACTCACTCCCCACTCACCTACGTCTCACACAGAACCACCTAGCATTCAGAAAGCAACTTAAAACCTGGATATTCGACAAGTAATTCCCTTCCCTCCCTCAAGCGCCTTGAGACCCTCTGGGTATGTAGCGCGCTATACAAATTTCTGACTTGACTTGACTTGACTCAAATGGCACACGCCGCGGTGGATCGGTGCAGGGGAGCACAGAGGTAAATTACAATGTAAAAACAATGCCTCCTGTGATTTTAAAATAAATTCTCGAAATACGCTCTCTGTCCAAATCAATTCTCAAATTATGTGGGTCAATGAAATTGTGTGCTCTAAATATCAGTGGCAGAGGAGGAGCCCCTCGCAATCTGCCAGAAACACCAAGCGTAGTAATGGAGCTGCCACCACCCTACTAACGCCCAGCGCTCGGAGACAAAGCTGTTTAAATAATCCAGGCCCCGCCCCCAACTCGAACGCTAACTCGTTCGGTTGAAGCGGGAGCCTGCGAGATCAGTTTGAGACCCTGCCCGCCACTCAAACGGCACACGCCGCGATGGATCGGTGCAGGGGAGCACAGAGGTAAATTACAATGTAAAAACAATGCTTCCTGTGATTTTAAAATAAATTCTCCAAATACGCTCTCTGTCCAATACAATTCTCAAATTATGTGGGTCAATGAAATTGTGTGCGCTAAATATCCGTGGCAGAGGAGGAGCCCCTCGCAATCTGCCAGAAACACCAAGCGTAGTAATGGAGCTGCCACCACCCTACTAACGCTGGAACTAATTTGGAACAGTCCTGCCTCCAAATGTAATGGCTCGCTGTAGGATTTAGTTGATCATGACAGAATAGTATAATTGGGCTTAAATATGATGTATAAGGTCAAGTTTACAATGTAGTCCTGTATATTTGACTTAATGTCTTGGACGTTTTTGACGCAGAATAGTTGTCCTTTAATGGTCTCCAGTTTGTGGTAGTTTCAATATGCAATGAACATTAAGCAAGTACCCTCTAACATTTAACATTTACCACCCTGTGCCCATGGGCAAAAAGTTTACCCTTTGATATGTGCATCAGCATCTGAAGGTGCTGTATCTTTTTATTACTTAGTGTAACTGGCTAAAGTCACCTTTACTGTGACAGAGTGTATCACATTAAAGATTTTATCAATTATGTTGCAGCTTGGTACAGGAGGGGTTGACTTTTGGCCATTCATCTTTTCAAACTTTTAGTTATGTCAACATTTGTCTAGAGCTCTAAAATTGTTGAACAATTTCGAAAGATAGATTTTTCAAATCTAACTGGTTAAACAAATGAATATGTCACTTCTGCATAGACCTGGGTTTTGATTACAGAACAGATAGACGGTTGACGTCAGGGCTCGGTACACTATCAAGAAATATGCCCGGCACAGACTGAGACAGTGTACCCTATCATCATAAATGTGCTTCTCCCAGGGCAGCTGCAAACTTGCACCGGCCCTGGAATAGCTCATTAAATGAGGGATGGAGCCACAGCTTATAAGCTGCTTTGTGTTTCACAGTGCAGGTGACTGTACGCGCCAGCAGAGAGATGTTTAGAGGGTCCATGGCACCCCATTGTCCCTTCCAGAGGGCTGCCCTCTGGGAGCGCACTGAGAATGTGCTACCTTTTTGTAGTGCACTCTCAGTGCATCTCATAAGGGCCTGTTTGCCTCTGTGTCTGAATCTGTAGTAGGGTACAAGCGCAAAGGCAAATTGTTTCCCATATTTGCATGGGCCAAGACTACATGATAACTAGTGAATGTTCTCACAAGATAGTGCTAGGGCCACATGTGCTACTGGTGTAACAGATGCTGCCGCACAAGCATCTGCAACCTCCTCCTCATATACTGACAAAGGGGATGCATGATCCCAATGCCCCCTTGGGCCCTATACAGAATACGGCTTGAGATGGTAAAGCCAATTTAAGGCATGTGCAAAGTTGACAATTGCCCAGGACCCTCAGCTCCAAAGGGTGCCCTGGTGAGGTGATCCAGTTAGTCAGAAACCCTTCGGTAAATATTGTAAATAAAAAACAGGTTAATTTTTAATTTGACAGCTCAGCATGTCCGTTTTTTGACGTTTAGTATGCAAGCCCGGTTTTCCCAACCATAATCAATGAGCTCTCAGGCAGTTGGTGGCAACTAAATATCTCATGTGCCTGTTTTTAGTTCACCTCACCATACCTCTCTCTTTGCATCTCAGTGTAGCTTCCCCCATTGATCGCAGTAGTCATACCTCACCTATTTTTTCCACTCCTCTTATTCAGTACTCTTCTCTCTACTCCATCTCTCTAATTCTAACATACAACCTCCCCTCTCACTACTTACTACACTGTGTACCTATCTTTATTTACTTCTCTTCTATTCTACCCCTCTGTCTGCCTCAATGCTGCCTCTACCTACAAACATCTCTTTACACTTCACTATAGTATTTCCATCTCATTCTTCTTTATCTCTCTTCCATGAGTTTAATCTTTCTCTAAAGTTCATCTTTCTTTATCTTACCTCTCTATCTCTCCACCTCCCAAGAGTTCATCTTTCCACCCTCTCAGCTCCCTCTCTACCTCACTAGTCTCTACCTCACCTCCCTTCACCTCGCCTGTTTCACTCTCTTACATTTCACTTCTCCTCATATTTGCCTTTCTCTCTCTTAGTCTGTCTCCTTTCTGTCTTTCCCACTGTCTAATATCTCATTTTACCTCACTATTTGCTTCCTGTACCACCTATCCAAATTCTTCTCTACCTTTCTACATTCATTTGCTCTGCCTCAACTCTCATACTTCTTACTCATTTTTCACTATCTCTTTTTTTCTACCTCTCTCCTCTTCCATTATCTGCAGTCTGTCTCATCCGTATCTCTCTCTGCATTTCCTTGTCTATTTCAACTCACATTCCATACCATGCCTTTCTATCTCTACCGCTCCTGCTATATCTCACTACTTTACCTTTCGCTCTCTCCCCCTCTATGTCTCTCTGTTGTAACCTCTTCTCTTTTTCTCTTCCACACCATGTCTCTCAACTGCATTTCTTTTCTCTTTACACCCCATCTCTCTTTCTCCTCTTTAACCCACCCTCTCTAGCTTCTCTTACCACTTCGCCTGTCTGCCTCGACCTTTCCCCCACTTCTAATTATTTCAAGCTCTTTCTACCTTACCCTTTTCTCTTCCTCTACACTCAGGGCCCAAGTCACAGAACTAACTTAAGACAAAATCCTAAAATTACTAACATTTTGGTATTCACAGAAGGCACTTACTCATTTTGGTATTCACAGAAGGCACTTACTCATTTTGGTATTCACAGAAGGCACTTACTCATTTTGGTATTCACAGAAGTAAGGAGTCCTAACTTTAGGACTCCTAAATGCCTTCTGTAAATACCGAAAGTCTTGAAGTTAGGATTTTTCTCAGTTTAGGAGTAGTAAAGTTAGGACTCCAACTCAGTCAACCCTCCTTGCCATCAAAATGTGTTCAGATAAAGAGTGGTCATTGCCTCCAAATTTATTAGCCAGTCAAATACTTTTAAAATCAACTAGACTGTGTTCTCAGTCTGGGACTGTTTCAGCCTAGGAACGTTCGCTAAAATTAAGAAACAAGGGCATACTTCTGGTGGGAGATTCAAAACTCAAACTTCCTGGCTAAAGCTACTCTTGCAAGTCTCCCTGGGTTCCATACCCATCCTACAAGCAAGCTCTCAGACTCCCCATTGCCTAATTGTCCAGGAAGCGTCGCTGGAGCAGTTTGCTTGGGAAGAGAGAATGGCACCTATAGGCACTTGTACCAGAGAAGATGAGGATCATCTCATTTGTGTCTGAGCTGACATAACCCCTGTGCCTCAAACCACAACCAATAGAGACCGTGGTTTTAATGGGATTAGGACCATCGGCTATACTAGCCATAGTGCTTGAATCCTAAGGAGGGTGCGAGGACAGCAAAAGCACCTTAGCGGCAGAGTGAGTTTAGCTAGGCTCAATATTTGGGTCGCGCGTTCTCTTTTTGGCATCAGGGCGATCTTGTACTGGCTTTAGATATAATTTAAACAAACATTCTATCCTAGTGCATAATTCATCTATATTAGAGGTAGTCCACGATGGGATGACATTATGCTTCTTCAGTTTAGTCCCCTTGCAGTCTAATGTCCCCTTCTTGCACAGTGTCCTACCCTTCTTCTTTTTCACTAGAGGCTCCATAATAGGCAAATTCTCCACAAGGGGCCATTACACACTGTCCATACTTGATTGAGAGTTGACTGTTTCTTCATTTGGCCTCATGAGAATGTCTAGACTATTAGAACTATTAGAAACAACCAAGTTGTCCCTCACCTCCTCCAGGGAAATGGGTCTTTTGGTGAGTTACCTCTCCTTTGAAGGGACACTAGCTGCACGCACCAGGAAGGAACCAATTGTAGTTGTCATATCACCCTCTGTGGCACCAAATGCAATTTTCCTTTTCCCCTTAGTTCCAGTACAGGGGAAAAGGCAAACCTGGATGCTTACGAAAGGATTCGCAAGCGACGGGGCAGATGGGAGCCACGGGACAAACAGAAACGCGGACAGGTGCAACAAGACCTACTTTTGACCTAGTCTTCATCCAGGGACGCTCCTCATCACCGGAGTGTAGTAGGCACTTTATAGCATGTCTGCAGCAGTGGGGCCTCCCAAGTTTCCAGCCCCTCCTCCTCAGGGTTTGTGGTGGTTGTGAGGCTGTGAGTCCTCAGGCAGAGTCCAAAAAGCACACAGAAGATGCAAGGAATATGATTCTGCAAAGTGCAGGTATGAAGACTTTGAGACAACAAAATCAAGCAATGTAGTGAGCCCTTTAATAAATGCAAAATGTATTGTTTTTCCTCATTGATTTTATTGAGAACTGTAGATTTCTTTTTCTTTATCTGTAATATTATGAGCCCCATCAGTAAGTACTTTAGATAATTAAACATTAGACAGCAGATTAATTGATTTATGTAATCAGCTATTAGTGCAGATGGAGAAAAATACATTTTGATCATGCGCAAACCAATAGAAATGAATTTGCTCACACATAAAATGTGTTACCCGTGCACATTTTGCAATCGACCTGGAAACTCCTCTGCACAAAAGGTTCAATGAGCAAGGCTGTTGAAGGTGCACTTCTCTTCACTTAGACTAGTCATGATTTGACACAGATCAAATGTAGCTTCATGCACGTTGCTGTTATGAAATTGTTCTCTGGTGCCCGTGCAAGCCCTATTTATCTTATTACTGTAATCTTGAACCTTACAGAATTGCAAACAAGGTATATAAAGCTACTTTTCAATTACAAACCCTTGGTTTGAAAAGCTTTGCCAATGTGGTTCCTTTAAGGAACATCACTTTCTTTATAAAACCAAAAATCCCACTTAGGAATGCAAACACAGGGATTGTGTTGCAGGCCACAGTCCTTGTTATTGTAGCCAGTCTCAGCTGGCCTTAATTAGCTACATGGCTACTTAACTTTTATTAAGGTTGTCTCTCTGTGATACCCTGCAAACGGATAGTTTGCAATGCCACCTCATGGGACAACAGTATAACAAAGGTATCATCCAGAAACAGGTCTCAAAAAGTTGGGCGCGCGCAATTTGTTGCAACTATGTCCTGTCTTTTAGTGCACCTACCTTACTTTCTATCATTGTATGTCAGTGCTGCTCCCATTGATAAGATGGACAGGGCCTATACCTAGGTGTGTCATGTGAACCAGAATTTCTGAATCCATGGCAATTTCTCACTTCTAAGGGTCCACCTGGTAATCACTGTTAACTCTATCTCTTCATCCCACCAGATTTATCCGTACCCCTGGTATTGGTAATTTGGGGCGGACAGAGTTAACGGCAATACATAAATAAAATTAAATAAAAGAGCATTCCTAATGAGGTGACAAATGATTAAGAAAAATTAACAATTAAGAACAACAGACCAAAAACTCTTGCAATTTTACAATACTGCATATATTTCCTTCCAGCTGTGTTGTAGTTATTCCATTCCACCATTTAAACATCCCGCATGTTACCTTAAGCATGACCTTAGATTTTATAAAAAGCAAAAATGTGGTTTACTAAAAGTGATGGTATTAAGGGAAAGGTATTCAGAAGAAAATTTCCTTCGACAGTATGTTCTCTTGGAACAGAGAGTAAAGGATGACTGATAATAATAATTTAGGCCATTTGTATAATCTCTTGGGGAATTAATTATTGCTCCCTCAACAACTGGACTAAAAATGGTGTTCTTTAAAAGTTGATAAAAAAATATATATTACAATAAGTTCTATATGTATGTCATAGAACAAGACAGGAGTTGGTGAGGAACAGGTTGTACCCTGGGGCAGCGCAGTTCATAGAAGCTCCTTAAATTAACACATTAATATTATTGGTGTATAAATATCAAAAATACCATGGTACATTGTGGGATCACCATGCCAGCAAAAATGGCCTACCACTCAGCTTTCCCCTTGATCTCCTGATAAAAATGATACCTCTCCCAAGTGTGTCCATGCTCGGGGGCTGAGATAGCCCCACAAGTACTGAAACATTGATATTGAAACTAAGTTTCAGTTTGGTTTTCAATGTAATGATGATAGCACACCATGATCAATATTACATTGAAAATAAGAAACAGGCCTTGGGAGGTTGGGGAAGCTCTTCCCCACCTCCAAAGCCCCCCCGACACCAGAATAGAAAATCCGTCTGCAGTTTGAAGCAGAGGGATTTAGTGCGCCTGTGCACATGACGGAACTGTTCCGTCATGAGCACCGAAAGGGTTAACAGAGTGTGTCAAATTAAAGAGGTTTACCTATAATATTGCTGCTTGGTGCAGAAGTGGTTGATCTCTGGCCTATCACCTTTCCAAACTTCCAATGTTGTCACAATTTCTCTTGCGCTCTAAAATTGTTGAACATTTTTGAAAAATTCAGGGCCTTATTTATGAGGCCTTTCGACAGTTTTGAGCTTCCGTTGCGTCACTTTTTGTGATGCATCAGCGGCAAAAAAATGCCTCCTGTTGCACCCTATTTACAAACTGCTGCATCTAAGCAGATGCGTCCATTTGTAAACCCCTGTGCTACATTATACCTGCGTCAGGTATAATGTATGCAGGGTGGGCAGTCCCACGTATGTAAGCCTCGTAGAAGTGAAGCAGTGAAATCTACCAGGTTTCACTGCGCCACTTCTAGGGGGCAAATGCGTCAATATCTTATCCCTACTTCACAGCAGGCGTAAGACTGACGCAAGCCCTTGTGAAAGGACACATTGTTGGAGTTGCGCCACTTTTGTGACAAACTCCAGCAATGCGTCACTTTTACGCCATATAGATACATCAGAAATACTGACGTATCTGTAACTCCTTGTGACATGATGCATCATACAGTAAATATGACGCATAAATCATGTCGCAGGGAGGGCGCACTGAGAAGTGACACATCGCTGCTTTCACGCAGTGATGCGTCACTTCTCATAAATGAGGCCCTCAATTTTTGAAGATTAAATGGTTTGGGGCAAGTATGTTGCATACATTAAGAGGAAAATCTACTCTTGCTACCGACTGAAGACTACCTGGTCCATTCAGGAAATATTCTCTGCAAGTCATGGTATACACAAACCAGTCTTCCACATGCAATATTCACGTACAAATGTCACATTATTATAAACGAAAATTTCACACATAACACATAGCTTGAGATTCTAGAGTTATGTTAGGTTATGAATGCATAGTAAATTCAGATTTTTTGTTTTCCTAACTACAAACTTAGTATTTATTTAATGGTTATAGTTTCTGTTTTGCAGTGATTTTTTCGCTTTTCTTTCCACTGACTCCTACTTAAATCCAGATCATGTTTTCCCTTGGGATTATTCATACTGTTATGTAATATCAATTAATATTTTGAGGTAGCTCAGTGAGTTATATATTCACTGCTCTCATGTGTGTGTCCCCTGCAGTTCATGGATTTAAATCCCTGGTAAGTTGTCTGAGCTTTTCATTCTCATGAGCACAATAAATTTAAAGCCATTAGGTTGTATAACAGTGAAATTTGTTGTTGCAGTGCTACAAATTGGCAAAGATGATGGCATTAAGTGCTGTGGTAAATTTGTAAAAATAATAAGTGCTGGGGCTCTCTTCAGGAGGCCGCTTCTGTCAGCCATATTCTCTTGTTAGCGCCATCAGAATCCATGATTTCCTACAAGGGGGCGAGAATGTGGTGTAATGGCCAGAGCTGCCAAGCTCAGAGCTTGGAATCTAAGTTTGAGTCTTAGCGTTGGCTCAATATCTTATGACTCACTTAATCTCCCTGTGCCTATCAAAAATGAATGTGTCCTTAACTGGTGCTTCAGCGCCGGTGATAATGACTGAGTGCCAGTGCTGAGCACCGGAAACCACTGGCTCAAATTAAGCACTGATTCAATGCTGTCCAAGTCCTGAAAACTGCTGTCTTCCCATCATGTGGAATAATTATTTAACCATGTATTCTTCCCTCATGTTTTCTTCTTTGGGGTTATTCTTTTGCTGCCCACACACAACCTTTTCCAATTTAACAATTAGGTGTATCAGCAGATCCTCTTTCCAATAAGATATCTGACAAGAAGAACGCAAAAAAGCCCAAAAATTACCATATTCCAGTTTAACAGGCACAACAATCCTGAAGGCACATAGTATGAAACATATCCCTTCCACCTTGTTTACAGGAGGCACATGTTACTCCTTCCAGTCTTTGTGCACAGGCTTCATAGCTCTAGGTAGAGGTACTGAAGCTGAAGTGGAAATTCCCACGCCTGTTCCCAATAAAATCCAGTTTATCAATTGGCTAAAACTATAGCCTTAATCTCAGTAATGTAAACCTGCAATATTTACTCACACTCCTAATGAGATTACTCATGCGTATATCTGACAACCAGAGAAATGTACCCCCTCAATTGCTCCAGATATTCCAAATTAACACTTTGGTGATACCCCTGCTTTACTCTGAACAAGGCAGGGCCATATCTACCATTAGCTATGTACACAACTGTTAATCATGTTTCAAAAATAAAATAAAAACAGAGTTCTGAGGCAGATTGGAATCTTGTTGCCATGATGTGTCTCTCAGGGGCCATGGAAACCTCTGGAGTCTTAGCACTGCAGAATCTTCAGGGGACTCTGATGCAGCCATTGTTGCGTCATGGTTTACTGTTCCGGAATGTGGCTTCTGTTGTCATTTCTTACCTTGGAGACCGGACGGTAGTTGCTGAGAAGGTGTATCTTTCTTCTTATATTCAGTGTTTTACTGTCATTGCCATTTACCTATTGTTGGAGACTTCTTTTCATCACACCAAATCTGCCACAATAGTGGATAGGGGTCTGTGAAGGACACGTCTGCTTCCCAGCAGCTGATACTGTCCTCCATCAAATGGAGAACAATAAGGTAAGATAACTTCCAAAACGTTAAACAGAACATTTAACAGTTATTTTGCTTCCTTGTGACTGCAAACTCTGTTTCTAAGGTAATTTTAAACTACACAAAATAAAGGAATAGCAACATTTCAAAATACTTTACACTTGGCCCAAATATGTAAACCTACAAGTTATTGTTTCCTTGTGTAGTCATTATGCCAAGATGAAAATGTATGTATTACCACAATGTATTTAAAACATACTGAAAGAAAAATGTGCAACGTTACATGAAAGATGGTTTGGACCAGTCCTGTCTCCAAATGTAATGTCTCACTGTAGGATTTAGTTGATCATGAAAAATAGTAGTATTGGGCTTAAAAGTGATGTATAAGGTCAAGTTTCCAATTTAGTCCTGTATATTTGACTTGATGTCTTGGAGGTTTTTGACACAGAATAGTTGCCCTTTAATGGTCTCCAGTTTGTGGTAGTTTGAATATGCAATGTGCATTAAGCAAATACCCTCTAACATTTAACATTTACCACCCTGTGCCCATGGGAAAAAAGTTGACCCTTTGATATATGCATCAGCATCTGGAGGGTGCTGTATCTTTTTATTACTTAGTTGAACTGGCTAAAGTTATCTTTACTGTGACACAGTGCATCAAATTAAAGACGTTTACCAATGATATTGCAGCTTGTTACAGGAGTAGCTGACTTTTGGCATTTCATCGTTCCAAACTTTTAGTTATGTCTACATTTCTCTAGTGCTCTAAAATTGTTGAAACATTTTGAAAGATACCTTTTAGAAAAGGGCAGCTAGAGACTTGCACCTACTCTGGAACAGCTCATTAAGCTAGGGATGGAGCCACTGCTTATAAGCTGCTTTGTGTTTCACAGTTCAGGTAACTGCCCTAGCCATCAGAGAGATGTTTGGGGGGTCCATGGCATTCCATTGCCCTTCCAGAGGGCCCTTCTAGAGGGCTGCCCAGGATCCTCAGCTCCAAAGGGTGCCCTGGTGAGGTGATCCAGTTAGTCAGAAACTCTGTTGTAAATATTGTGCATAAAAAACAGGTTCCTTTTTAACTTGACAGCTCAGCATGTCCTTCTCCTGACGTTTAGTATGCAAGCCGGCTTTCCCAACCATAATCCATGTGCTCTCAGGCAGTTGGTGGCAACTAAATATTTAATGTCCCTGTTTTTAGTTTACGTGACCATACCTCTCTCTTTACATCTCAGTGTACCTTCCCCCTTGATCGGAGTATTCGTACCTCACCCATTTCTTCCACTCCTCTTACTCAGTACACTTCTCTCTAATTCTAACCAGTCACAGCTGGCTTAATTAACTACACGGCTACTTAACTTGTATAAAGGTTGTCACTCTGTGATGCCCTGCAAATGGATAGTTTGCAATGCCACCTGTTGGGACAAAGGTATAACAGAGGTATAATCAAAAAATGAAACAGGTCTCAAAAAGTTGGTGCACGCAATTTGTGGCAACTGCAACCTGTCTCTTAGTACATCTGGCCTTACTTCCTATCATTGTATGTCAGTGTTGCTTCCATTGATAAGATGGGTGAAGGGACAGGGACTACACCCAAGTGTCTCATGTGAACCAGAATTACGGAATTCATGGGCATTTCTCACTTCTAAGGGTGGCCCTCAGGGTACACTTTGTACTCACTGTTAACTCAATCCCTCCATCCCTCCAGATTCATCTGTACCCATGGTATTGGTAATTTGGGGTTGGCAGACTTAACAGCAATACATACATAAGTACAATGAAATAAGAGGGCACTCCTAATGAGTTGGCAAATGATTAAGAGAAATTAACAATTAAGAACAGCAGACCATAGAACTCTTGCAATTTTACAATACTGCATATATTTCCTTCCAGCTCTGTTGTAGATATATCATTCCACCATTTAAACACCCAGCGCGTTACCTTAAGCATGACCTTAGATTTCATTAAAAGCAAAAAGTTGGTTTACTAAAAGTGATGATATTAAGGGAAAGGTATTCAGGAGAAAGTTCCATGCAACAGTAGGTTCTCTTCGAACAGATAGTAATTGAGGACTGATAATAATAATTTAGGGAGGGCATTTGCATAATCTAAAGAGGAATACATTAAGGCTCCCTCAACAACTGGACTAAGAAGTGTACTTTTTGAAATTTGATTGAAAAAAGGAAACTATTACAATAAGTTCTATCTGTAAGTCATAGAAGACAGAAGTTGGCGAGGAATGGGTTGCACCCTGAGGCAATGCGGTTCATGGAAGCGCCTTAAATTAACACAATAATGTTATTGGTGTATTAATACCAAAAATACCATGGTACATTATATAAATCACAGGTTTATTCATGATGGTAAGTATGTTCCAGTGCATATGAAAACATCTATCAATAATTACAAATGCGATTTAAGATGAAAAAAAGTACTTTACTGTATAATGAGTGTGCTTTCAATGCCCTTGGCTGTTAGGCAAAGTTATGTGAAAATTGTGCTTCAGTGAAGAGCTCCATACCACAACAGCCCCCTCAATACCTTTAGGAGAGGCCTTGCTCACTCACTTTCTATAATTTAGGGAAAACATTGTATTACAACTTTCAAAGATCATTTCAGTACCCTAGTATAGGCGGGATTTAAAACAAACATTTGTGTTGAGTCATTATAATTACCATGTTGTTATTATGGTTCTTCAGCAATGTCAATTACTGCGGTCACCAGGGTGAAGTTCAAGTGACATCACTTCCTGGAAAGATTCAGGTTCAGAGGTCACCTGATGTCAATTCCAATGATGTAATTATTGACAAAGGGTGTGTGGTGTCACTTCCTCAACTGAGGACATTTTGATGAAGCAATGTTCATGCCGCTCTTAGGCCCACCACGAGCCGTCCTCATTACCATGGTTGTAGCCCACATTGGTAATCACCAAAATCAATGTGAGTAGCAGCCCGATGATGAAGCATGCCACCCTTCAAGTGACTGAGGGCTTGTTCTTAGAACACACAGCAGGGATAGAAGAAGAGAGACACTGCATTTCGGCCTGAGTACCTTTTTGAGCTTGTGATGATGATGATGATGATGACACAATCAATGTTGTAACTGAAGAAACCTAATCTGAGTAAGACAAACATTTAATTTGTCATCATCTGCCTTTATTGTAAAAATATTTCTATCAAGTTCCACAATGCAATAAGAAGTGTCTTAAAATCATCAGTGTATTACTATCGACTTCACAGGTCTCTCGGAGTATGGAGAGTTTCTCCAGCAGTACATTGATTTACAATGCGCTCAGCATTGGTGGAGCATTCAGATCATTCACCATGAACGCCAGAGCTAGAATGGTAAAGTGTGTTTGAATGCTTTTTTTAAATATAATATCATTCAACAAATTGATTGTGGCTTTTGAAAATACAATAGCTTGAATCAAGACACATGAGGTATCTGGGATGCCTCATATTTATGTGAATTCATATCATTATGGAATAATTCTAGTGAGACATCTTCTATGTCTCTTAACATTAGGGTTCCGCTTTGACAGACAAATTATGTCATTGTTAACTCATGGAATGATGAACTCAAATTGAAGGCCCAGACATAGAACAATGTAGCGAAGTAAAATTATACTGCATTGTACTTTTGAGTAGTCATGGGCTGAAATATTTACCCCTAGCTTACTATAAAACATTCACATCTTTCAACATTAAGTAGAAAAATGCTATCATATTGTTCATAGTGCAAGCAAAAAGGGCAGGATTCCGTCATTTGTCTTTCTTGAGGGATTCATAGTTATTCTTAGAAAAGTGTACTTTCTGCAAAAAAAGATTCAGGGCTTCATTTACAATATTTTGATGTAGGTCAGTTCCACAAGCCTTCCTGATGGTGCCCTACGTCAAAAGAAAAGGGCAGCAATGAGCAGTTTCTATCAGACATAGGGCATTCCTGCCCCCTCCCGGTTGGCACACAACTGACTGCCATGTACCAACGCAGGCACCCTTGTGCCATACTGCAAAGGTGTCTGCATTTTAGGAGTGATTGTTTTTGTGAAGGAAGGGAGACCTTCCTGCTGAAAAAACAATCAATGGAGGCAATTTTCTCTATCTATGAGTTCTGGGAACTAGGAGAAATAATGTTATTTCCCCCTGTAGCGCCTCCTGTATGCCACCTCTGGAGACGAATAGGCTTTTGTCCATTGCCAGGTTTAAGAAATCTCGTACCTCTGGGAATGTGTCAAATGCCATGGGTGTTACATGGATGTACCCACACTAACGTCCATGGCATGCTCCCTATCGCAGGATAAGGCAACACAGTGACTTGCGCTGCGTTGCCCCAGTCCATTTCTACAAGGCCATCAAAAGCCATGCAGAGTGGCTTTACGTCACCTTGTAGATATGGCCCTTCAGTGTGCGCAGCCAGAACGTCACTAAAAGTGCTGTCCCGGCAGCGCAGGGGCCTTGTAAAATTGGCCCCCGTTTTTTTTGCATTGAGGGAATATGACTTACGACTGTGGAGGTGTGGCCAATGTGCAGAATCTTTTATAGTAGACGGAGCACAAAGGAGAGTTTAAGAGGGAGGTAAATGCAATTGATTAGGCAATTTTTTTAATGCAATGAAATAGAGAAATATTCACTTTTTGGGAATTTCTCTGCTGTGTTGTGTGACATTTGCAGGAAAATGTGCCAAACACCAGCCTCAGTTGGTAGTGGGAGTACCTGCCGGGCAGTGACATGGGAAGGGGGAGGGGCAGGGTGGGGGGTAGTAATATATGGATTTCGTAGCTTTACAGTTAAGTAAACATATATATAAATAAACAGAATTTCATTACGCGCACTGCATCGCATTTGGGGTTGCAGTGCATGCAACTAAATTAATTTCATTTATTTATATGTTTACTTACCTGTAAACCTCCGTAATCCATAGATTACTACCCCCACCCTGCCCCTCCCCCTCCCCACGTCACCGCCCGCAGGTACTCCCACTACCGACCGCGGCTGCCAAAGACAAAGCAAAAAATGCTAAATTTCATAAACCCTTCAGTATTTTGTGGTCCTTCATTACAATACAAACTGTCATGAAACACCATGAGCTTTCAAAAAAATTCTATGAATGATGACATTTCCAGAAATTTGCGAGATGGAACAATTTCATGGACCAGGCAGTGATTTGGTTCTGCCTGCAAAATATCACCATGGGCACATTTGACATGCTTCAGTTACATACATGGTGGAAATGCCCCCACAGTGATACCTTTTGCTGGATTTCGTCTGTGTGACTTCTGAGTGACTTTGGCAAATGGTTCTTAACCCTTTTGGTGCGTCGGACGGCCCACGGCCGTCCGACGTCACATTGGGCATGTGCAGAGGACGGCCGGGGGCCGTCCGAACCACGCCCAGTCATAAACCACATGCACCGTTGCCGAATTCACACCGCAGTCAACGGGTTAATCAGTGAAAAGAGTAATATACCAGTTTGCAAAGGGGTTTAGAAGAAGGGATCTCGTGACATAGGAAATCTTTTCCACAGAAATAAAGACAAACTTAGACATTTTTCCCACATTGGGTGAGGGAAACAGGCATATGGTAGGAAAGTTGCAAAATCATACATCACTCTTGTGTATAAATCAATGTTTTGTGAAATAGGCTGTCAGAAATCTCCACGAAACAGAGGCATACTGTGCACATGTGGTTTAGCCTTTGACAGAAATCTAAAACTTCTTGTCTAACAAAATAGGTTTCTGAGGTGCTATAGTTGACTGCCATCATTGCACTGTCCACATTATAGCCAAACATGTAACACATCCATTCAATGCCACATGGCATAGGTAGAAAAGTACCCGTGACATATGCCATTCTCTATTGTACTGTTGCAAAGTATGAAACATGTTCCAGGCGTAACTTTCAGGCAGTACTATTTTTTGGCTCTTTTGCCAGGATTAGCGCCTGGCCAGTTACAGTACCTGATTCCCGCTATAGCGCCGGGACACCTCTGTTGATGTAGCTGTCGCGCTTTATAGGTGCTACTATTATTATTATTATTACTATCAATAGTCTCACAGTCATCTTTTTTAGATAGCTATATACTACAACATTTGACTCATGCAATATCCAAATCACATAATAGGTCTCCACTCCTGCATCATTGGGCCCATCATTATGAAGTTGGAATTGGTTCTTCCCAACACCGGAGAATATTTTTATAAAGCACTGATCCCATTTTGATGTATGCACAACTGGCCCATAGTTAGAATGAGGAAGGGGGAGTCAAGGGCATAGAGGGAGTTTCCATTGCCCCCAGTTAACCCCTAAACATATATTCCTTGTCCATGTACTATTAACCTCATGTGGATGCATGTCATACACAACTGAATGATTCATAGTCTTAGATGTTCAACAAATATTTAGAAAAGTAATATCCATGACTATATAAAAACCTGTTGGAAAACTGGATAACATAAAGCACACCTCAATCCAGATTTACCAAGGGCTTGCATTACCCTTGTGTCACGTAAGGCAAAGCAAGGCAACGTAAGCTCTTAAGTTAGATTTACTATGGCAAGCAGCGTCACCTAGATGGCTCTGCTTTGCATAGTGGGGCTACGATGAGTGGGGCAGTGGCAGTGTCCCTAACTGCTCGGTGCTACGTAGCTGGAAGCAGATTCCTGTTGATTTTAAAATTATTCTGTTGGCATTTTACACTTCCATTTTAGGACACACACCTGCTCGAAGGGGGAGTGGTGGGGGCTTTTTGGGCAGTCCTCCTTACCTGAAAGCCTGGGCTCGGTCTTCACTCCTTCCCGCCTCGGTCCAATGCGGTAGCTAGTACCGTTGCACGGAGGGCTGGGAAGGGAGAGCCAGGCACTTCCGCTGTGACCGGATAGCGGTCTAGTGGCGGGGAGCTTGCTCACATAAAGGGCGCAGGGCCCGTGGCCGCGTTGCGGTGAGTGGGGCAGTGGCAGTGTCCCTAACTGCACCGCGCTACATAGCCGGAAGCAGATTCCTGTTGATTTTAAAATTATTCTGTTGGCATTTTACACTTCCATTTTAGGACACATACCTGCTTGAAGGGGGAGTGGTGTGGGCTTCTTGGGCAGTCCTGCTTACCTGAAAGCCTGGGCTCGGTCTTCACTCCTTCCCGCCTCGGTCCGATGCAGTAGCTAGTACCGCTGCCCCGAGGGCAGGGAAGGGAGAGCCAGGCACTTCCGCTGTGACCGGTTAGCGGTCTAGTGGCGGGAATCTTGCTCACATAAAGGGCGCAGGGCCCCTGGCCGCGTTGCGGTGAGTGGGGCAGTGGCAGTGTCCCTAACTGCTCGGTGCTACGTAGCTGGAAGCAGATTCCTGTTGATTTTAAAATTATTATGTTGGCATTTTGGACTTCTATTTTAGTACACATACCTGCTCGAAGGGGGCATGGTGGGGGCTTTTTGGGCAGTCCTGCTTACCTGAAAGCCTGGGCTCGGTCTTCTCTCCTTCCCGCCTCGGTCGGAGATGGTAACTAGTACCGCTGCGCCGAGGGCGGGGAAGGGAGAGCCAGGCACTTCTGCTGTGACCGGTTAGGGGTCTAGTGGTGGGGAGCTTGCTCATATAAAAGCTGCATGCCCCAGCGGCCACGCAGCAGACACGCGCAGCGGGCATGCCACTGGCGCACCAAAGGTAAGCCCGTCTGCGCCCGTTTGCGACCGGTTGGGGCCTGAGGCCAGAACCCTGGTGGTTTGGGGGTAAGGATACAGTATAGCGCCCAAGATCTGCGGGCTCTCTGTCCGGCAATGACAGACCTGTGTAGGCACAGCATTGGGGGTGGAAGTTTTTGCTGGGACTGCAGGTACTGCACTTTCAGAGCTAAGGTTGAGAGGGAGGCTAAGGTGGCAAGCTCACATGTGAACTGCTGCCTATTGAACTGCATATCACTTAGGAAGCATAGATTGGTGGTATTTGATCAGCTCTCAGAGGGGCAGACTAATGTAATGTTCCTCTCGGAGACGTGGCTGTAGGAGGATTCCGCACCAGAGACCCTAGAGGCACTTCCTAGTGGGTATGGGATCACTAGGATTGATAGGGGCTCCTGTAAAGGAGGTGGGGTGGCGATTATATTCAAACACACCATCCAATGTGTCCTAGAGCCGGTCACAATCGCTGAGAGTGAGGCAGGATTCTCCACATTTTAGGTAGTTCCAAACTATATCCTGAAAGGGCTCCTGATTTATTGACCGCCTGGACCCTCCACTCGTTCTTCCTCTAGCCTGCTAGAATGTCTTGTGCAGCCAGCACTGCGTTATGAAAAACTTTTGGTGCTTGGCGATTTGAACTTGCATTTTGATGACACAAAGAATGTAGGGGCCGGGCAGCTGTGTCAAGAATTGGCGACCCTGCAATTGATGTTAAAATCTGATTCACCAACACACCGACTGGGGCATCTCCTTGACCCCATTTTTGCTAATTGGGAGGACATAGTTGTGAACCCCCCTCTGCCTGTACCATGGTCAGACCATTTCCTGGTCCCGTTTGGACTGAGGCTGCGGGGGCTAAAGGCACAGGTGATATCCAAGGGGGAGACAGCACTCCGGAAGTGGGCGGTTTTCTCTCAGGAATAGTTTAACAACACTCTTGCTCAGGGTTGGTTGCCTGGGGGCACAGATGTCAAAAGTGCATGCGGAAATCTGGATAGCCGCATTACAGAGGCACTGGATAGCACTGCTCCCTGAACGCATCAAAGACCAGGGAGAGTACAAAAATCGGCTCCCTGGTATAACAACGCCCTGAGAACCGCTAAAGCAGACTGTAAATGTCTAGAAAGGCGGTGGAGGAAAGACTTCTCGGATCAGGTCAGGAGGGAATATAAAGTCGCCCTGAAGGGTTACCATGGGCTTATTAGAAAGGCGAAGGCAGCGTACTACCAGGAAAGAAATGGGGCGGCGGAGAACTCGGCAAGGGAGTTGTTTAGGGTCTATAAAGAAATCTCATCCCTAGCAACTACAGACAGTGCCAGCAACTGGTTCGGAGGAATAATGTAATCGTGTGGCGGATTTCTTTACGGATAAGGTGGAGACAATTTACTCCACCTTTCCGGACTCGGCGCATGCCGATCACGAGATCCCGGGGGAAGTAGGACACATTCCAGAGGGAGAATGCATTGTCAGATTTACCGTACCACCTACAGAACTGTTAACGAAAATCTGTAGGAGTGTCAAGTCGGGTTCATCAAGGGACCCTGCCTCCCATAAAGTACTTGGAAGGAGCCTTGGAACCCTTGAGCCGTGCATTAGGCTCCTATTGAAATTATCCTTCAGGACAGAGACCGTGCCAGCGAGATGGAAGGAAGCAGTAGTCCTTCCGCTATCCAAGAAACCGCATATTAGCCCAGATCGACTTGATAATCTTCGCCCAATCTCTTTACTTCCCTACTTGGCAAAGGTTGCAGAGAAGGTAGTAAATACACAACTTATTGGGCATATTGGGAAACACAATCTTTTGCATCCCACGCAGTCTGGGTTTCGGGCACACCACTCGACGGAATCAGCCCTGTTACTCACCATGGAAACCATCATGAAATATGTGGATGAGGGACAGTCGGCGGCCCTAATCCAGATTTAAGTGCCGCCTTCGACACTGTGGCTCACCATACCCTGCTGCAGAGTCTGAGGAAAGGAGGAGTGGCAGGGAGGGAATTGAATTGGATGAAATCCTTCTTGTCCGAGCGTAGCTTTCAGGTGAGGCAGGGCTCTCACTACTCCAGGGTCATCAAGTTGAAACAGAGAGTACCGCAAGGATCAACCCTGAGCCCGACCCAGTTTAATCCCTATGTTACACCATTAGTGGAGATTGCAGATGGTGTTGGGGTCAGGGTTGTGTCCTATGCCGATTACACGCAGCTGGTGGTCTCCCTGACAAAAGCACAGGAGACAGCAGCCACCAACTTTGTGGCTTGCATGCAAGATCTTGCATCATGGATGGCGAATAACTGCCTGAAATTGAATGGCAGTAAGACCGAGGTGCTTGTGGTGGGAAGAGCCCCGTCGGTGTGGTCATCGGCATGGTGGCCCCAGTCTCTGGGATCCACCCGATGCCATGCAAGCAGGCAAAGAACTTAGGGGTCTGGCTTGATAAGAAGCTATCTTTCGAGTATCACACCAGGCGGGTAGCAGGGGTCTGTTTTGGAGTCCTGAGGGGCCTCCAGAAAACCCTGGACATGCTGCCCACCACAGCCAGAAAGACCATGCTGCAGGCCCTGGTAGCCTTGCGCCTTGATTATAGCAACGTTCTGTATCTGGGGGTCACCGGTAAATGTATGCAAAGGCTTCAAGTTATACAGAATGTGGCTGCTCAGATAGTTCTTATGCTGCCTAGGGGGGCCTCCTTGAAGATGGCATTAGCGTCCCTGTACCGGCTGCCGATAAGGGAGAGAATCCTGTTTAAGGCACTGTGCGTTTGCCATCGTATCATTCAGGGGACTTGTCTGCCCTATCTCTCTGATTTATTGAGGCTCTACTCTCCAACACGCCAACTGAGATCGGTGGGGACGGGCCATGTGCGCGTCCCTGCCATTAAGAGAGCTAGAATGGGCGGCCACTCTTTCCGCTTTTTGGCAGCTCAGCATTGGAACAAGCTCCCAGTGAGCCTACGGTTGGAGGGCTCGGAAGCTATCTTTCGGAAAAATCTGAAAACGTATCTTTTCCCTACAGGATAGGCAGGCTGGGCCAGGCTGGGTAAGGGTTGTGGCAGTATTGTACCGCAGTGTGGGGACACACTGGCCTAGTGTAACCATGCGCACTATAAATGCATCTATTATTATTATTATTATTAATATTATTATAGTGAATCTAGAATAACACAAAAGCAGCACAAGTTGCTGCCTTATGTTAATCTCCGCGTGCGCAAGGCGTTGCATGGGTGGAGCGTGGGTATTCCCCCCCATCAATTCATGGTTTTTGAATCATTCCCAGAGTTACTAAGACTAGTGAACCTGGGAATGCGTTAAAATGATGTGCCTTCCCAAGTGAGGCATAACAAGGAGAAATATGTTTATTTCTCCTCGTATTTACTTCTTTCGAAAGAGCAAACTGCTTCTAGGTATTGTTTCTGTGCTGGAAGGTGTCCCTTCCTGTACAAGAATAATCCTGGCTGTAACAAAGGCACTCTTGCACCATACCCAAGGGTGCCTGTGTTGGCGCTTGGCCGCCACAAGTGTGCCAACGGGGAGAGAGAGCAGGAATGCCTATATGTAAGTAATTATGGCACATTTCTGCTGCTCTCCCCATTTGTCACTGTGCAGCAAGTCGCTTTGCTGCATTTCACTGCGCCAAATATTAGTGAATCTGGGCTCTCTGGTTTAATCTGTTATATCTTAAATGTTTTGTTGCACAGTCCTCTCATATAAAATACAAATGATGCTGTATGCATTTACTCCTGCTAGTATTGCAGATGATGATAACAATGATGATTATACCTGTTTTTTAAACAAATTATTCCATTACCCTGTCCATATTTTTGTAGGGATTAGAATTTCTGGTTGGTAACCATTTTCCTTAACATGTGCTTTTTAGAAATTAACCATGTTTCTCAATGTAGCGGGACACTGCTGAAGATGATCAATGTACATTTTTCTTCATTGTGCAGTTACTTGGATTTCTGCAAAACATCAAGTGCAGTCAATCACAAGTTAATTGTGTTACCAGTACTGGCTATTACAGCAGATTCATGATGAAGATGGCCCAGGTTAGTATGGTAAAGTTATACTAACTGGTATGTTGACACAAAGTGATTCTTATTACATAGTATGATTTACAGAATGACATTGTGTTTTATTATATCTCAAGGAGATTCCCATCCCATGGTCTGATCATCTCCTTGTCCCTTTCACCATCGAAATGCAGGGACCTCGCCCCAGTGACCCCCCCGCTGACAAACACCCTAGGCGGAGATGGGCAGCGTTCTCCCAAGCCAATTTCAATCTGGCACTTACCGAGAAGGGTCATCCTGGGGGCGTTGGGGTAGATGAAATTAATTCCAATCTTGACCAACGCATTATGGAAGCACTGAATCTGGTGGCACCATTGAGTATGGCGAAAATGGGGGGCCGAGTGCAAAGATCGGCACCTTGGTACAACGATGATTTGCGAACGGCCAAAGCAGCATGTAAACGGGCCGAAAGGCAATGGAGGATTGCCTATTCCACTCAGGCCAAAACAGATTACATAGACTGCAGGCGCATCTACCACACGTTGATTAGGAAGGCCAAATCATTGTACTATTGCAACAAGATAGAGGAAGCAGAGCAATCCACCAAGGAGCTTTTCTCTATTTATAAGTCTATTGCGATAGGGAAACCCGCCGTGGTGCCTAAGACACTCAGCACCACGGAGGGCTGTAACCGAATTGCTGAGTTCTTTGCAATCAAGGTTACCAACATCTATAACTCCTTCCCCCAGAGGACAGATAGCGGCTCTGTTCACCCGGAATCCACTAGAATGAAAGGGGAACAACGTTTAACCTCTTTTGTTACTCCCCTCACCGCGGAGCTCCTCCGTATTTGTGGATCAATAAAATCTGGCTCCCCTAGAGATCCACCACTCCTAGTCGGCTAAAGGGCAGCTTGCCAGTACTTGAGCCCTATGTGCGTTACCTACTGGACACCTCCTTTGAGTCTCAGGTGGTCCCGAATGCCTGGAAGCAGGCAGTGGTACTTCCTCTGCAGAAGAAGGCCAACGTCAGTTTTGAAAAACTGGATAACCTCAGTCCCATTTCTCTTCTGCCCTACATGGCAAAGGTGGCGGAAAAAATAGCCAATGTACAGCTCATGCAGTTCGTGGAGACGGCTTCGCTACTCCACGACTCGCAATTTGGCTTCCGCCCCGTCACTCGACGGAGTCCGCTCTTCTCGTGGCGGTGGAAGCACTAAGACAGGGCGTGGACGAGGGCCAAACTATGGCACTGATCCTTCTTGATCTAAGCGCAGCATTCGACACTGTAGCACACCCCATCTTGCTGCAGTGTCTGAATGGAGGAGGGGTGACACGAGCTGCGCTTGGTTGGATCAAGTCCTTCCTGTCTGACAGGTGCTTTCAAGTCAGATTGGGTGAATGCTACTCAAGGGAGATTGAGTTGGGCCAGGGCGTACCTCAGGGCTCGTCCCTGAGCCCAACCCTATTTAATATCTACGTCTCCCCCCTGGCGGCCATCGTGGAAGGATATGGTCTTCGTTTGGTGTCCTACGCCGATGACACGCAGTTGGTCATCTCCCTATCGCGTGCGCCCGGCCTTGCAGCGGACATCTTCAGGAATTGCATGCAAGATCTCGCTGCCTGGATGTCCGCAAACTGTTTAAAATTGAACGGCAGCAAGACCGAGGTGCTCGTGGTGGGGGGTGGGCCGTCTGCGTGGTCGTCGGCGTGGTGGCCACCCTGTCTGGGTGAAGTTCCTGTTCCTTGCCGTGAGGCCAGGAACCTTGGCATGTGGCTGGACAAGGACCTCGCCTTCGGCCCTCAGGTCGGTCGGGTGGCGGGGGTATGCTTCAGTGTCCTGAGAGCCCTTAGGAAAGTGTTAGATCTGCTTCCCATTTCCGCTCGAAAGACGCTGGTGCACGCCCTGGTCACCTCCCGACTTGATTATGGGAACTTGCTTTATCTGGGGGCCACAGGCAAGGTCATGGGCCGCCTGCAGGTTCTTCAAAATGCGGCAGCGCGGCTGGTACTCAGGCTCCCTAGGAGGTCTTCCGCCAAACCAGCTTTGCGGGCCCTCCATTGGCTTCCTATTGCGAGGAGAGTGGAGTTCAAGGCCCTTGCCACATGTCACCGCATCTTGAGCGGCAAAGCACCTCTTCCGCTCCAGGGCCTAGTATCCCACTATGAGCCCACACGCAGGCTACGGTCTTCCCAGACTGGGCTGTTAAAAGTCCCCAGAGTATCTAAAGTTCGTATGGGAGGCAGATCTTTCAGATACCTTGCCCCCAAGCGCTGGAATGATCACCCGCTGGAACTGCGACTTGAACCTTCCGAAGTCCTGTTCAGAAAAAAACTTAAAACTCATCTTTTCTGCAGATAGCCTTTTGTGGGAGGTGGGGGGACAGCCATTTCACTTATCACAGCGCGGGGACACGCCGGTGGCGTAACCAGGCGCTTAACAAATGTCCAAAATAATAATAATATTTGTGAATATTTATGAATAATATTGTTAATGTACTTTAGGCATTCTGTGATTTCCCTAACATCATTAATAATTATGGTCATATTATGGTTACTTATACTGCATCAATTTTATCAATGTTCTACCAGATTCCCAACTCTGTCAGTTGTAAAAGAACTTACATACAAGTAGTAGCGTGAATGAGTGCAAACACAAACCACAACCTTCAGACTACCTTTGTCCAACCTTATACTTGTAACCTACCCACCTCACCCTTCGGTTCCTTCTTTGATGCCACCTGGATAAGCCAGGCTAAGTGTTACAATACCTTCTGTTATACCACAGTGGTACTGAATGTTGTTAGTTTCACTAACCAAATGCAAATGTGTGTTTTTATGGATCATATTTCTTGGTGGATATTGTTGGTGGATTTGGACTCTCTAGATGACAGTGCCTTCCCCCATCTAATGCTGAATATTGGTAAATATGGCAGCTCACTGGAGTCACTGCTAGGTTTGTTGATCATACACTTTTACATGATCACTGTTTTAAACAAATAATCAATCTCTGTTGTCACTTTGAGAAGTGGACAAGCGGGAAATAGACCGGTTATTGATCAGAAGCTCTTTGGGTGACCCGTTCTTTGGGGAGTCTTCCCTAAATGTTCAGATGGAGTTCACATTAGTCAAGGAAGGCACATCTTGGGATTCTACACCAAGTTACCCTACAGCCTTGCTTAACTGCCATACCTCCTTGGTTGGGTTTTCATGCCACACCTGCAAATAAATGGCCTTAACTACAGTTTTATGTCCATGCCATATTTGTTCATGACACTTAAAGCACATAATTTTCTCATTTGCGAATACAAATGTGAATGTAAACATTATTAATGGCAGAGAACTGTGATGTGCATTAAATGTACCTCATGGGTTTTGTATTTTAAAGAATATTGATGTATAGCGGTGTAGACCATGACCATGGTTCACATCTGAAGGCTTCAGATCTTGTACGTTGACACTGTGCCTAATACATAAGGGGGTATTATAGACATATGTTTAGTGTGCTGAACAGACTTTTAGTGCACCAAACATTTTTGAACAGGCGCCTTTTAGGGTTAACAGGTCTATAAGGAATCTGGGTCGGGGGTCCCAGGGCAGACAGGGATTACTGGGCCACAACTGTAACAGCTAGGGTCTTTTCCCACAGGTTCACCAACTAGGAGCTAAGATTCCCTTTTTAGCACTTGAACCTCAGGGCAGTGAGGCAAGCCAGTCTAAAGCTTGCTCCAGCAAGCCTGATCCCTAACAATAAAAATAAAAGAAAACTCCCAATATGAGCTTAAAACAACATGTTTAATTAAATTCAGGAATACAGGCTTTGTCAGGGTATCAACACAATAGTTAAAGTCAAAACATAGAGTCATACACAGTGCAAATCAATATTGAAATACTTCAGGATAGAACTAACAATACTTGCAGACTCAGAGCAAGTTAATAAAGTTTTCATTGCTCAGCGTTATGCAGTGTGTAAGTATTACTTCTATCTTTAAACTGGATCTATGACAGAATTTCGACAGACAGAATTTCGACCTACACAAATATCGGCGTAATTATATCGATAGCAAAAATATCGACGCCCTATGTACAACATGGTAAGTACCAAAATATCGAAAAAACAATATCGATGTTAAAAATATCGTTGTTAAATATATCGATTTTTTTAAAATTTAAAATAACATAAAAAATACTGTAAATAATACTTATTAATTACTTAAACATATTTAAATATATGTAATAATGGTAAAAAAATTAATAATACATATTTAATTTAAAAAATAATAATTACAAATCATATATAATATATACTTACTTAACAATAATTACTATTCCCACTCCAGTGGGTGCAACAGTAGGGAAAACTGACCCTAAACCCTAAAAATACCCCTTTACCCAAAAACCTAAAACTGACCCTGAACCCTAAAAATACCCCTTTACCCAAAAACTGAAAACTGACCCTGAACCCAAAAAATACCCCTTTACCCAAAAACTGAAAACTGACCCTGAACCCTAAAAATACCCCTTTACCCAAAAACTAAAAACTGACCCTGAACCCTAAAAATACCCCTTTACCCAAAAACTGAAAACTGACCCTGAACCCAAAAAATACCCCTTTACCCAAAAACTGAAAACTGACCCTGAACCCTAAAAATACCCCTTTACCCAAAAACTGAAAACTGACCCTGAACCCTAAAAATACCCCTTTACCCAAAAACTGAAAACTGACCCTGAACCCTAAAAATACCCCTTTACCCAAAAACTAAAAACTGACCCTGAACCCTAAAAATACCCCTTTACCCAAAAACTGAAAACTGACCCTGAACCCCAAAAATACCTCTTTACCCAAAATTAATTAATATTACAATTAAATTACTTCCCACCCTATTCCCCTATAAACCCACAACCCGCTCCAGTAGTAAAACATATAATTTAGTTAAAAATAAACATAAATTATCAATTAATTATTCTATTAATCAATTAAAATAATTCATTGCCAATTAATATTTAATAGCAAAAAAATAAATCATTAAAAAATAATTATTTAATTACAAATAAATTACTTCCCACCCTATTCCCCTATAAACCCACAACCCGCTCCAGTAGTAAAACATATAATTTAATTAAAAAAATACATAAATTATCAATTAATTAATCAATTAATCAATTAAAATAATTCATTGCCAATTAATATTGAATTGAAAAATAAATTAATCATTGAAAAATAATTATTTAATTACAAATAAATTACTTCCCACCCTATTCCCCTACAAACCCACAACCCGCTCCAGTAGTAAAACATATAATTTACTTAAAAATATATATACATAAATTATCAATTAATTAATCAATTAATCAATTAAAATAATTCATTGCCAATTAATATTTAATTGCAAAATAAATTAATCATTAAAAAATAATTATTTAATTACAAATAAATTACTTCCCACCCTATTCCCCTAAAAACCCACAACCCGCTCTGGTAGTAAAACATATTATGTACTTTTATATATTTTTTATTTATAAAAACATATTAAACACATATTATAACAATTAATTTAAATACTTAACTAAAATTTCTAACACATATTAGTAAAACGAAATTACTTACATCGATATATATGCTATCGATATAAGTAATTTCGATATTACTTACCTTAGGGTCGATATTCTGGCCATCGATATTCTGGACATCGATATTCTGTCCCATCGATATTAGCAACTCGATATAAGTGTAAGTCGAAATTAACAAATCGATATTTTGACTGTTTACCCTTTAAACTGACTACAAAACTACTGCATGCCCTAACAACAAGAAATCCTGCATGACAAAGCCTTTATTGCTAATTATCATAGCACAAAGAATGCTCCAAACAGTGCAAAACTCTTTCAGTGTCATGTTTTCTCTACCTTGGAAACCTGTGGGAGTTAGGGTGATAAACCAGCATTTTTGGGAGAGCTCATGTGGGGCTCTGTCATTCCCCTTGTAGCCCTAAGAGCAAATAGCGATCATTAGTACTGTCCCTGCCCTTCCTGGACATGGCCTCTTCTCCTTTGCACATTTTTCACAGCCCTCTGACACACATTTTCACACACATGCATTATCTTCCAGCTGTCCCAGGCTTTCCTTTTTAGGTTTCGCCTGGCGTCCGCAGGCGAAATCTTATCTTGGGACAGTATGTGCCTTTGTCCCGCCTCTCACTTCCATTGGCTAGCTCCATAAATGGAGGCTAGCCATTGGAAGAGAGATCTGTCCGTCATTGTCCGAGGCGATCCGTGGGTGTTCCGGCAATTTTTTTCCCTCTCCGCCCCTTGTAGAACGTCATTGCGGCAGTGGGCGGTGTTTTTTCTTTTTTAGTCTTTTTTGGGTCATTCCTCCAGGCCGACCGCCGCCGGAAGAAGTCCTGGTGAGAGATCCCCTCCCCTGGTCCGTATGCCCGTTCCCGCGCCCCCTCCCGCTGTCCGTGTGCCGTTCACGCCCCCCCTCCCACTGTCCATGTGCCGTTCCCGCCCCCCCTCCCGCTGTTCGCTGTCCCTGTCTCCGGCCCCGGCCCCACTCTGCCTGCCGTGTATTGCCGCTAGGCAGGGACAGCCCATGGGTGCACAGGGAGCAGCAGAGCTGCAGCAGCCAGGCCAGCTAAGCAGGCACGGAGCTCAGAGGCGCACAGGGTAACTCCACGTCTTCGGGTCCCCCTGCACAGCACCTCGATTCCTTAGGACGGCGGCTGCAGTGACTATCGCACACTGTGATCTTGGTCACTTCAGGTCTTCAGCTCCTCCTGCACAGTGCCTCGATTCCTTCCTTTATTCAAGGTTTCATGCAGCATGAGGCTGCGCTGTGCTTAGGGTGGCGGATGCGGTAACAGTCGCACACTGTGACCTTGATGACCCCAGGTCTACAGCCCCCCCTGCACAGCGCCTCAATTTGTTTCTTTATTCAAGGTTTCATGCAGTGTGAGGCTGCGCTGTGCTTAGGACGGCGGTTGCGGTAACTGTCACACACTGTGACCTTGGTAACTCCAGGTATTCAGCCCCCCTTACATAGCGCCTTGATTCCCTTCTTTATTGAATGTTTCATGCAGTGTGAGGCTGCGCTGTGCTTAGGACGGCGGCTGCAGTGACTATCGTACACTGTGAACTTGGTGACATCAGTAGTTCAGCCCCCCCCCCTGCACAGCGCCTTGATTCCTTTCTTTATTCAAGGTTTCATGCAGCGTGAGGCTGTGCTGTGCTTAAGACGGAGGCTGCTGTAACTGTCGCACACTGTGACCTTGTGACAGGGTGCAGTGTGTGCCACGAAGCCGAAAGTGGTCAGCGCTTGAAGTGCAGGTGTGTGTGGGAGGGGACGAGCCTGGGACAACGGAACTCTGGGGACGGCCTCACTTCCTCATTCTTTCCAGGTTTCTCTCCATTGTGTCGATACTCCTACCCCCCCCCCCCCCGGCTCTCAGGCCTGTCCAGCTCCCTGCTCTCTGCTCTTAGCAGTCTCTTGTGTGTAGGATGTCACTGGGTGTCTTCTGTCATCTCTCTAATTCCCCTCTTTCTGTCCCTCGGTTTCTTTTGTTTTTCTATGTACCGGTTTTAAATAGCACCAATGCAGCGCTGCACAACATGCTTTTGCACCCTACCAGCTGTCTCATGCTATCTAGCCCTATCTTTTGCTCTCTACCCTGTTTACCCCTTTTGTCTCTTGCCCTACCCCAGCAGGTAACATTAGCCCCATAGCCTCCGCAATGCGGAGGTCCCACAACCTCCAGGGGGCCCCCTCCGGGATTTTGTAGGTGTGGCAGGCCGGTGCACTGAAAGCTCCGGAGAGGGTCCAGAAAGTGGGTATCCCCCTCACCTTTCGTTAAGCCGCTGCTCTGCCCACTCTTCCCCTGAGCCTCATCCCAGCCCATGCTCTATGTATCCTGTGCAGTCTCTCACTGACTTACTAAAAATATAAAAATAGCATAATTGTATTGTAATTGCATTTATATAGCCATAGCTTTACTATACAGTTGATATTAAAAATTATAATATGATCTAGTTAGTCAAGAAGCAGCGATCTTTTAGGTGTCAGGTATTGGGGGCATTGTTAGAAGATGTTTTCATGGTGAGGCATGATGTGGACTTCTCTGTGTGCTATTGTCGTGCGCTGTTCAAGCATCAGCTTAGAAGTGACTACTTAATTATATTTCAGTGCTTGTTTAACCTACCGCCCCATAGTATTATCATTCCATGTTAGCATTTTATTTTCAATAGCGCTTTCTATGACGAACGAGGCTTCGGAGCGCTTTCTAGGGAATTGAGTAAACAGCTAAATCTTTTTGTGCTTGATTGGTAGAATCTGCGTTTTATTGGGTGTCTGTGGGCAGTATTATGGCATGAAGCAGAGAGATGTGAGAGGGGCAGAGACACGTTTCCATAGTGCTAGAAATACAACAACAGTGCAAGTACAGTGGGGCAATTTTAGAAATATCACATGCACACCATAGTCCCTGGCCAAACCCAGCCTACAATCTGGCCTCGTTAGATACTGAGAAACATCATAATATCTTTAAACACATATGAATAACGTTTTTACAGTGCATAACATGAAGAGAATCACCTCTTGTTGTTCCCAAATCTGCCAGTGAAGAAACACGAGGCACTACGCTGCAGGGTGGTCTGCCCAGGATCATACAATTTGGGTAAACGTGGACACTGGAATTTGAGCCTAGGGTTTCAGTTGGCATTATTCAGCCACACGAGGTTTCTGCACAGTCTACTTTTGTAGAAAAAAAGACATTGCTTTGTGTATTAATGTAGTGTGAGCGAGGCGCTGGGACTGGGTGTAAGCAGGACTGCCTCCTACTGTTGTATTTCTATCTAGGACCCTAATTCGATATTCCTGATTTATGCCCTTATGTGGTTATAATAAATAATATCCTTATAAAGGCATAAGAATCATATCCATATTTAGTCGTAGCCCATGCAATCCAAATTAAGCAAGGCTACTTCCCCAGACTCCTAGAGAGTACAACGAGTTCTTTAAACAAAACAAACCTCCAGCAACCTGGGAAATCCCCATGCTTCTGTTTTGATTTGTCCTAGAACTCCTGCGAACACTGAAAGAACGGCCAGTTCTTAGTGACATCTTTATTGACGTCTTATGTCCAACCTTACGTCAAACCCGGCACCTTTCAGGTACAAATATACCAACGTTGCCTTAGGCAAACAACGGTGGTTTGGAGCAGAGCGGCTATCTACTTGCCCGAGAGCCCAGCTGATGCGAGAGCCCATGGACGCCGCCCCTCCCTTTTGATGCACTGAGAAAGACGCTGTCTTTTTCTCCAGCCGAGAAAATCCAGCTCCGGTGTTTTTAGCCGACCTTGCGGGTTGCTGGGATATCAAGTCCTGAGAAAGAGATACCAGACCTCCTGCTTTCTATTACCCAGGTACGGAGCTGACTAAACCCTTAACCTAATCGCTGCGGCAGCTTTTCCCACTGTACGCGGCAATTTTGAAATTACCGCGTTACATGACGAGCTCAGCTCGTCATGAGCGCACGGCAGGTTACGCTCATGACGAGCTCAGCTCGTCATCAGCCCCGAAGGGGTTAAAGAGAATTCTTGACTCAGATTCTTGGCAAAAACCAACTTAACTTAAACTGCACCTTACTTACTTATTTAATATTATTATTTTTGTGTTTTATAGAGCGCGAACATGACCCGTGAGGGTATCAGAGCGCTTTACACGGTATACATTGTTGAGCAAACAAAAGATTAAGGTGCAGGGACAAACAGATCAAACGTTACACGGTATACATTGTTGAGCAAAAGATTACTCCTTCCCACGTATTAGGCTTAGGTCAGGTAACCGGGGTAGGCGTATTTAGAAGCACCAGTTGAGTACGTTAGTCAATGTATTTATGTATGTATATATTTTATCCATTTTAAAGTATCATATGGCTAAGAAACCATATCAATGCTTTTACAGTATTATTTCATAATACTCCTTTTACTGTACGCACTTTACTTTATGATAAGTATTGCAATTGTGGCAATTCATTTCTCTTGCATGAGAAAGAAGACTGCTAAATCAATAACACCTTTTATTGAAAACGCCTGTCTCGCTATTTCTCTGCACTCTGGTGAAACTAAGTATGCACAATTGACTGAGTGAAATAGCTGTCTATTGTTTTCACACGACTCTAGAGATACACTCTTATTCTGAGGGAGCAAAGTTGTCATGTTTATGGTTGTCAGAAGCTAATCCCTTCTTGTCTATCCAGGGAAGTTAAACTCCTCCTTGTTTATTCGAGAAAGTTTCTAGTGACCTCTGAGCTAGCTGGCAAAACGAATGAAGTCTAATATAGTCAGTAGAGACCTAGTCGACCCCAGTCCTACGTCTACACTGCTGTTTATATTATTCCAATGCGCAGAGCCTATTGGGAATATAGGAACTACACTACATGGCGCCCAACGTTTGGTAAGGCGATAATCTAACGCAAGACACTAGAGTAACTCAGTCGTGCTTTTTCGCACAGAACCCTTTTTCCCGTAAATACTCCAAAAGACGTCTGGAGTGGGTAAAAGGTTAAAATCCGCCGGAACTTAGTAGGAAGAGATTCCTATGTATAGTTTTTGGTTTAGTCAACGTTGAAGGATACAGTGTTCCAAAATATTGTGCACCTAATCTTTGTTTCCCTTGAAACTTGATCTGCAACAAAATAAACTTTCTGTCAGTAAAATGCCTGACGGAGACAAAGAAAGAGATGCTACAGCGTCTCAACTGTTGTTGGATGACACAACTATCCAACAGAATGACCCGAATGCTATAATCATTCCGGCAAATATAAGAAGAACTATAACTATTAAACTTATAGAAAATGGACTATCATCACGAGGTGGTACAGTCATATTTGTGGTAGAGGCCCATGACTATCGGCAGACAGAGGTATTCTATTCATGGATATACTTTCCAGCAGCAAACGCTGTAACAAAAGAATTCCACTATTACAAAATAGAGGAACCTCCGGATGAATACACTCCTTTCGAGGAGGTTGAAATCCCATTAAATTACCAAGAGCACCTGCTCTGGTTTAAAGGCACCCTAAAACATAAAAATCACATCACCAGGCTCGGTCCACTAGGTAGACCAGGAGCCACGTGGCCGGTTCTAGCCAGCTACACACCACATCCAGACATTAATAAAATGTCAGACCGGGAACTTTTAGCCCAGCTAAAAATACTTATTAAAATACATAGACAATTGGTCCAATATGTAATGCGGACTTCAACAGTCCAACCAGCAATTAACATTCCACAGCTGACCCCTCATCAGGGGAACACAAACAAAATTACACCACAGAACATACAAACATGTCTTGGTAAAATACCCTCAAAGCGGGAACAAATTCCATTCTGGTTAGCACAAAAAATCACTCAAATAGCGGCAGTATTTCCCGATACTACACCTACTGAGAAACACAAAATTCTGACTATCTGTCTTCCAATGGGGATCGCACCACATGTGGAGGACTGTGACACTTGGGGCACAGTCTTTGCTTCCATTTACACAAAAACACATGGTGTTCCGTCCATGGCGGTTATACCAGATGTGCTAAGACAGATTCAAAATGAATACGGCCCAGAACCTGCTTTAACTCTGGGTATGAAATTACTGAAAGACTTCAAGCAGGTCTCGGCTATATTATTAGCCAACATAAAAGGAGAAGCAGCATCTGTGGCAATCCGCCAGAAACTGAAAGAAACAGATATAGCAGAACAACCTTTTGAACTTGCCAGAATCATAGAAAAATCCTATGAAGAACTAGGTAGAGATAGTTTGGGTGGGAAACCAGTAAAACACCAACTAACTGAAAATCCTGAAAAAACTTTTATTAAAAATAATCTAAATACTCCAAAAAAGAGTTGGGATGGTAATAAACAATCCACTCCCAAAGAAAATGATTCCAGTCCAGAGGAAGGTCTCTGGACCAAGGACACAAGTCTCCCCAGAGGGAGCCCTCTGAGAAAATATACAACCTTAGAAATAGGGATAATCTGAGAAAACTTGACAGATATCAAAATAATGATACACGTCCCTCTCGATCTTTTCAGACTTGCTCACAGAAATCGGAAAGAAGAGGACGGTCAGAACACAAGGAAGAGCACGTCAAGTCCAAAGACAAGGAACCTGCTCATCAAAGTAAAAAATTACAATTTCCAAGAAAGAAGGTAGCCAGCATTAAAATAATTAAACATGCCGAGGATACTGAGGACACAACTGAAAAACGGAGAGTGGCCTCAGACAATGCTAGACAGCGCAGCAGAAGTGACCATAGCTTGCAAGATCCTGATGAATCTTCTGGAGACAGTGGACACGTATGAATACATTCAAGTGGAAACTGCAGATACCAGAGTTAGCAAACCTCATAAAATATACCAAATAACACTGCGTATAGAGGGAGACAAGACTAGGAAAGTAAGGGGTCTCTTTTGGGATAACCTTTCGAAAGGCTATGACATCCTGTTAGCTGAGAAAGACTGGCCACCACAGTTTGTCAGGGAGTGCCCTCATGGCAAAGAAATGATTATGCCTGCCTTCTCAAATCATATTCCAATTCATAAAAAATATACATTAGCAAGAAAATGGGCAGTGGACCAAGCTCCTGCATTATATAAAAATCATGTAGGATGGGATGAGGACTCTCCTCCTCACAAAATCCAGTTAAAATGTCAACCCACTGCACAAAGGCTGTACCCAGTTAAACAAGAAGCTAAAAAGCAAGTCAGGGAGATCTTAGATCAACTTGAATACCAGGGGGTGATTGAAACATGCACCTCACAAACGAACAATCCTTTGTTTCCTTTCTCCAAGCCAGACGATTCATATTGTCTAGTTTTGGACTACAGACACTTAAACTCCTGTTGCAAAACATTTGCAGTACAAAACTCACACAGTGCAGCACTAATGAATAACATCGTGCGCAAAAAATATAAAACAACATTAGACATCTCTAATAGATTCTTTTGTCAAAACATTGCACCTGAAAGCAGGTATTTGACCGCTTTCTCAATAATGGGGTCGCAAAAAAACTTCTGTCGACTCCCACAGGGATTCAAGAATAGCCCAGGATTATTCTCAGCAAGAGTAACAGAGTTACTACAAATATATGATGATGAAGCATTATCTTATGTCGATGACATCTCTCTCACAGATGATGACCTGGATACTCACTTGAAAAGAGTGAACACCATAATACTTGGGTTCGCAGCTGAGGGTTACAAATTTAACTTTAAAAAGTCACGAATTGCCCATCTAACTGTCCTATTTTTAGGATATGAATTATCAAGTGAAGGCAAAAGCCTAGCAGACAACTTCTTAGAGAAGTGTGCTGTACTACAAGCACCTAAAACGCTGAAGAACTTACAATCAATACTAGGTTTCCTGAATTTCGGAAGAACATACATTCTAAATTATGCAGAGAGGGTTAAACCTCTCTATGAATTAATAAAACCTGATTTCAAACCAATTAGTTGGACTCAGAAACACACAGAAATTTTAAGATCATTGCAAACAGACATGTTAGCTAAAACTAAATTGCTAATTGCGATCATAATCATGATCCCTTTCCCTGTTTCACGCCCACCACACAAGACAATATTATCAGACTCATTTCCACCACTAAGTCTGGCTCCCCTTTGGACCCCTGTCCTCCTTCCGTGATGGCAAAACTCACAGAAGTGATCTCGCGTCCACTCATGGAAATTTGCAACACTGCATTCCAGACAGGTCAATACCCCAGTCCTTGGAAGAAGGCTGTGATCAAACCCCTTTTGAAAAAACCTTCCCTGGACCCTACAGCTGTGGCCAGTTACAGACCCATTGCGTGTCTGCCCTTTCCTGCCAAAATATGCGAATCTCTGATGAACAAACAACTCTCAGAGTTCGTCGAGGCTCACCAACTCCTCGACGAAACGCAGTTTGGGTTCAGGAAAGGGCATGGAACGGAGACCGCCTTGATAAAGGCCTCAGATGAGATCAGGGCTATCATGGACCAGGGAGGGGTAGCTGTCCTGATCCTTCTGGATTTGTCTGCAGCCTTTGACACGGTCGACCATGCTATTCTGGTCGACCGTGTCACAGCCCTGGGGATAAATGGTATGGCCAGGGACCTTATTTTATCTTTCCTGGAAAACCGTACCCAGACAGTGAGGCTGGGAGATTTCTACTCCCCTATCTCTGCACTCCCTTGTGGAGTCCCACAGGGCTCCTCGCTAAGTCCTATGCTATTTAACATCTATGTAGCGGACTTAGCGAGGGTAATAAAGGCCCATGGGGTACAGCTCACATCCTACGCAGATGATACCCAGCTGGTTCTGGCAATCCACAGAGATGGCCCTATTGTGGCAGCCAACTGCCAGAGAGCCATGCTCGAGCTCAGCACTTGGATGGCCTCGAACTGTCTGAGGCTTAACTCGGACAAGACCGAGATCATGACCTTCGGCAGGCTCTCTCCTGAATGGTCGTCTATCTGGTGGCCTGAAAAGCTGGGCCCACCACCTGTCCCAGTAGAAAAGGCCAGAAACCTAGGAGTGATTTTTGACAGTAAACTGTCCTTTGACCTCCACACAAACAAGGTTGTCTCTTCAGCATTCTTCATTTTGAAATAAATTAAGAAACTATTGCCTTACCTCCCTACCTCAGCTGGGAAGTCCCTGGTCTCTACCTTAGTTTTCTCAAAAATAGACTATGGGAACGCTCTCTTTTTAAACACACAGAAGCATGTCCTAACGAAGTTGCAGTCTATTCAGAATGCGGCTGCAAGGATTCTTCTTAACATTCCTCGTCGCAAGCCCAACACTCCTGCCTTTCGTCATCTCCATTGGCTGAGAGTCGAGAGCCGTATTAAATTTAAGGCCCTCTGCATTGCCTATAAGGCAGTACATGGCGTTGGACCCAGGTTCCTCACAGAAGCCTTTCAGCTGTACACCCCCAAGAGGCAACTAAGATCGGCTAACATCTGTCTCCTCCCTGTACCGCGTACAAGAACTGCCACCTGGGGAGACAGGCGTTTTCTGGTGGCCACTCCAAAACTTTGGAATCTCTTGCCACTGGCTATTAAAACTGCCCGAACCTGATGAGCTTTCGCAGGCTCTTAAAAACATGGTTGTTCAACCAGTAAGTTAACGGCTGATTTCTAGTAGCTCCACAAGCACCGAGACACCCCAGGGTATTTGTTGCGCTATAAAAATGTTGAAAATAAAATAAATAAATAAATAAACAAACTCGCGAAAAACATACGCAACCTTGTAATCCGAGTCATCCCGGGAAGATGCGGATTCACGTACCTGACCTCTAATGAGGGAGAGACGGTACCAATAGCTTACAAATCACACTTGTACACACAAGCTGAAATGAAATTCAGTTCTGCAGAAAAGATTCTAATAGCGGTTCAAACTGCTGTAGCAAAAGAAAGAGCCCAAGCCCAAGGCAGAAGAATAACTGTTTTAACAGCAGAATCAGCCCTTCAGGCATTAACTAGTCCACTCAATTTGACTGCAGTGGCATTAGATCCAAAATGGATACAATGGGAAAGTTCTCTTGCTGCAGAAGACGTGAAATACTATTTTGACCCGAAAATGAAAAAACTAGAAAATCTAGAATATGAAGAAGAATATCCTCTGCCAATCGAAATTCTGCCTCTCGAACAGTACACATGTTAAATCTACATGGACAGATTTGCACAACACTACGATGTAGAGGAAAAAGCCTACAACGCAGCGTGCGCGATTGTTAAAGGTCGCTGGCGCTTTGGTAAATTCAGACCAATAATAACCAAAACTGAATCAGAAAATGTTCAGCTCAACGAGCTGAAATCAAATCTTTAAAGATGGCGCTTTAAAATGCCGATCGTGAATTCCCGACACTAATAGTGTGCGATTCGCATTTCTGCGTCAGGTCTTACAATAATGACTTGCAGAACTGGGTTCAAAACGATTACAAAGATGACACAGGTGCCACAATAAAGCATAAGAAGCTTTGGGAACAAGTAGTTCTTTTGCAGAAAGAACTACAAAAGACTCACGTGATACATACACTGAGTCATCAACGTGATGGCGTTCACGTTGCAGGGAATTCATTGGCTCACAGAGCCACAGCGGAAGCAGCTCAACCGACTTCCGTAGCCACAAAAAAAGCGTTCAGAAAAATACATAGACGGGGAAACAATGCTGGCGGTAAAAGCGTCTTTAAAAGGCGACTGTGTAGCATTACCTGTGAATTATCCACTCAATTATACATACATAATTGATGCAAACTCCGTTCCTTTTGCTCAAATCCCTGGAGTGGGGGATAGAGTAATTCCAAACACGAACAGGAGCGTCTTTTTAATAGCAGACGCACACATGGGATTGGGTCTAAGGCACCAAGAGATCAAGGAATCTCTGAAAGAATTACAATCAGAATACTGGTGGCCGGGGATGAGCCTGCAAATTTACAAATTTGCAATGGGCTCTCAAAACTGCAACAGAGATCACAGTCGCGAACCGACCGGAGTATTGCCAGGACCCTTCTTTTAGAAAGCATAAGGCGCAAAAATCCAGCCGGAGAAATGGGTCCCATTTATGTTTAAGACTAGATTCACTTAAAATGTAGGCACCAGCGCTCGGCTGACGCCAGAACTGTTATAAAAGATTTGCGAGTCTTTATCGGCACATACGCAATTGGCATGCTACATTCTGACCAGGGTCCTGCGTTTAGCTCTAGGGCTTACAAGGAGGCCATGGCCAGCATGGGCATTGCATTGCGGTACTCTTGTCCCTTCCATCCTGAGGGAAATGCGGTAGTGGAAAAAAAAAACGGGACATAAAGCAATCTATAACGGCGAGGGTATTAGGTTCGGGTGATGGGTGGGTCCAACATTTTACAAGTGTCCAACGTAGTCTTAATAATCTGCCAAGAAATTCTCTAAAAGGTCTCAGTCCGTATGAGCTATTGTTCGGTACTAGAATGCACATTCAGGACCTTGATAGTCAGACTTCAGTGGTAGAAGAAAAATGCTTTGATATCAAAGACCGTTTGGCTGTTTTGCAGGACTTAAATGAAATAAGACGAAACCTGAGCAACATAAAGTTAAAGCAACAGCCAACAGCCACTGAAGAAAAAACACCTGTCCCAGCAAGACCTGTCTGGATTCCAAAGATTGGGGATCTGGTCAGAGAGAAGATCGCGGTAAAGAAGGAATTTGGGCCTTCTTACAGAAAAGCAGTACCTGTCTTAGCTGTTAGCGGAACAAGATCAGTTGGACTACTGCCCCTTGCTGGTAAAAAGGAGAACCGAGTTGCATCCATCGACCTGGTAAAACCACAATCATGTGGCCAATAATAAGTAGTAGGCCCAGTGGACTCCCAAGAAATAGCAGAGTACCAAAATTTGCTACAATACAAGAGGTTTAAACTGAGAGACTAATCACATTCGATAAACCTGCAGTGAATAAAAAAGGACTATGCAACAAAGCCATGGAACTTATCCCTCTTGAAACCCAAATTGCAACAGTTCGTCAAGAAACACCAGTCTACAATGATGTAGCCTCAGACTATGCTAATGAAACAAAGAAAAATCCAAAAGCAAATGAAAATCCGGAAGCAATTCCATCAATTGACAGAACTGCATCTGGCTACTTCATCAATTTCGATGACTTTTCTGATGATCCAAGTGAACATGAAGAAACGCCAGCAAAAAAAACCAAAAAACTTTCAAAGACAAAGCAACTGAACTCTTTCATCAACTCAAAGAAACCTATCTGATTTCTCCATGGATTGAATTTTGGATTGTGTTAGGTGTACTTTTCCTCCTGCTTTGGCTCATCATGGTTCTTTGTTTGGGAAAATGCATTGAAGGAAAATACAGTACAATGGACACAGCAAGTCAGAACATCAACTTGGTCCTAAAGCCTCACAAGTCATCTCACATCGAGAAAAGAGAACTATCATCAGTGAACGTCACAGCCAATCAAATACCCGGTGGAGTAGCATGGGACAGAACTGAATTTGACATTTTTGGCCTGATTGAGCTCTTGAAATATCCACTTCAGTTCAAGGTTTCATTAAGTGACTTTGTAACACCAAGTACTTTTTCTGATGATTGGGACTTTGAAAATATTAATAATATGATGTCAGATTTAGTAATGTCAGCCAAATTCACAGAACATGATTATTTACAGGGTTTATCCAATTATGAATAAATGTACTGCTATAATCATTTTGGTCATCACTATTTGCATAAATCTGCTCAACGTAGAAATGTTTTTAATTATAACCAATGGGAACATTGTGCAACGCCACCTAAAAGCAGCTCGAAAACATTTTATGAGAAATTCCCATACTTCCCAGGGTTTAACACAAGTGATGCAGAAACGTTTTATTTTAAAATATTAAATAGGACAGGAATGAAAACAATGCTGACAAATACTAAATTGATCTATTCTGAAACATTTTATGAAAAAATTATTACATTTGGTTTTGAATTCTGGAAAAACAACATTGAAACAAAAACCATCTGGGGTACAAAAGAATGGCAGGTCCAAGGTTTAGAAGCATTGTTTAGAGCCTGCATGATCCCAGAACAATTAATATTCTTGAATGACACCATTCAACAGACTACCTGTCTTGGCCTAGCCAAAATTAAGGACTTAAACAAACCGTCTATTCCAAAGCCCATACCTGATAGTAATAGCACTACTGATATGGAGATAGACGTATCCCATATTTTATACCAAAACAAAACACATCCTGATTGGAAAACATGGTTGATCTGGCCCACAGACACAAATAACTGTCAAGATAGATTCCTGAACAAAATACAGGAGTTAAAACTGAACAGGCCAGACACAAGATACTCCCAGAGACAACATCCAGGGATAGTTACAACATACAGTGTAGGGAAACTATGCCTCGAATGGCAACAGCAATCCACACTGGCTGAAATTAAGCAGCACTTGACTTTACTTAAAGAAGGTGCTGACTTGCGTGATTTCATATTGGGACCACGCAAACAGCGTCAAAAATGTTTCATAGCGGCCGGTATATACGCTGCGTACAACGAAGCTTGGAAAGTAATGCAAATTGAAACAGCAGAAAAAATACGAGAAATTGATCGTATTAATTTGGAAAAAATCACTTTCTGTTTTGGACAATGGGTTAACGACTCTGTCCTCCAGAATATATTCACTGGACAGTATTGTATCATCTGCTATTGATATAATAGAGCAAGACTTACTAATGTTACAACATGGTCAGTCCCAATTCCGTTCTACTGTACAGCTTGGCTGGACGTTGCAAAATCTGCGTTCAGGCTACGTGCCATGGCGTTTAATCAACACAACGTCATTATTCTCTATCTTTAACCTTACTGATAAACAAATCAGTGTGGCACAAAAAGGAGCAGACTATATGATTCTGAGCATTGAAAAACTTGAGAGATTAACATTGACAATGTCAGAAAGACCTGTCATTAAATGGATAATACACGGAACAATTACAATTCCGATAACAACTTTCCAGTTTAAATATTGCCAAGAATATATACCAGCGGGCCAGTATGAAAGGTTGGGTAAAGGGTACATCAAGTCAACATGGAAATTACCTTATACACACACATGTTACAGTGAAAAGAAAAAGAATGTATTTCTTAGTGGTAAAAATTGTAAACTATCACTAAGCGGTACACTTCTGTGTCAAGGTATTAACTTGCATGGGGCCTGCGAAGGGTCTTCGAATAACCTTTCATGTCACCTGCACGGCACTCCTGCAACACAGATAGAGCCATTCTTTAGAGAGCTTTCTAATGGGAGCTATATTCTAATAAATGACCACAGCTGTTGTGGCATGGTGCCAGGAAAAGCCTATCTCGTAAGCGTTAGTTCCATGGTCACTTGCTGTATGCAAGTATTGTATCCAAACAGCAATCCAGACATGGAGGCGGTAATATGGCCTCGTTTGAATATCTCTTCTATTCGAATTGATACTTTAAGCAGAATGAAGTCTATTCTTTTACAGACAACTGTGCCTTTAACCTCGTCCAAAGAAACGTATGATCTGCAAGTCCCAAGGACAATGGCAGAGATACATTCCTTATTATCAACAAATTGCCCTTTTCATTTTGTAGAAATGTTGAGCCAAATCCTAAACATGTCAGATACCAGTGGCATCGCACATGTATTTAAGATGATTTTTTCGGGACTGTTAACACCCTTTGAAACAGTTCTGGGCATCTTTCCCAATTTTGTCCATTCTGTCTTTGGCGGCCTACCTCTACTTTTGGGACTCGTAGCAGGAATTTTATTTTTAATTCTTCTGCTCCGATATGGCAAGCCAAGCCGCAGACAAGACTCCAGCAACGATGGAAGAAACGATCCTAGCTATACGCTATCGGGACCGCATAACTAAAGTCCTCGGAATAGCCCGGGTAAGAGATCGGAATATGACCTGGTTTCTTTCATTCAGACCTATTTGGCAAAATTGCATCTTACCTGTGCTTCGATGTATGCTATGCGGAGAAGAATGCGTGTTGGACGTCTGTCTTACACTACCATCAGCAGTACCAATGGATACAGATACCTTGCTAGGTCCTGTAACGGCTCATGCATCGTGTTGTCCCCAGCGGCTACCCATTCTGATGACGGCATTCCTTGAGACTTCACCACTACGAGTATGTGGCAGTGGAGTACGAGATGAGAGCAGCATCACACAGGTACAACCTTCTGTGAGCATTGCTGATCCTGACATCGATGATAGCAATCATTCTTACACATGCACTGTTTCGGCATTTTCAAACTTGGCCGAACTTTCACCTGATGTCTTAAACCAATTTTTTGCGAGTCTGTCTGAAATGATGTTCTCCCCTGAATAGAAAGAATAACTTTTAAAGCTACGAGCACACAGCATTCCCTGAACTCTGAATTTGGCCTTCAGCTTTGATAAACAAAAGCTACTGAAAACATTTGGAACAATTTTTTTCCCCCGAAAACGAAATTATTTTTTTCCAACTTCCAAAATATTTACCTTTTTCTGGCACATGTACTCTGCTTAAAGTAGAACTATTCTTAGAGAACAGATCTTCTATTTTAGGAACTCTAGAGACAATATTTTACCTCAGCCTCTAGCACATGTACAGCATTTGTATTATTATGTGATGGAATGGTCTCGACCTTCTCTTCTGTATTAAGAGCCATTTCATGTGTAATTTTCGCAATTCATTCAGCTGATATATATATGCATTTTTAACTGAATGATACCACTGCTTGAAAAGCGTACAGTACCAATACTCATTTTCGTGTATTTACCATATACCATTTCGAATACGAATTATGTATTTTGGGGTGGGTTGGAAAACACATGCACCATTATATGTTTACTATTGCTTAGTTTTAGTAATGAGGGACATTAGATCGTGGAGTGGGTGTTGTATTTCTATCTAGGACCCTAATTCGATATTCCTGATTTATGCCCTTATGTGGTTATAATAAATAATATCCTTATAAAGGCATAAGAATCATATCCATATTTAGTCGTAGCCCATGCAATCCAAATTAGGCAAGGCTACTTCCTCAGACTCCTAGAGAGTACAACGAGTTCTTTAAACAAAACAAACCTCCAGCAACCTGGGAAATCCCCATGCTCCTGTTTTGATTTGTCCTAGAACTCCTGCGAACACTGAAAGGACGGCCAGTTCTTAGTGACATCTTTATTGACGTCTTATGTCCAACCTTACGTCAAACCCGGCACCTTTCAGGTATAAAGATACCAACGTTGCCTTAAGCAAACACACGGTGGTTTGGAGCAGAGCGGCTATCTACTTGCCCGAGAGGCCAGCTGATGCGAGAGCCCACGGACGCCTCCCCTCCCTTTTGACGCACTGAGAAAGACGGTGTCTTTTTCTCCAGCCGAGAAAATCCAGCTCCGGTGTTTTCAGCTGCCCTTGCGGGTTGCTGGGATATCGAGTCCTGAGAAAGAGATACCAGACCTCCTGCTTTCTATTACCCAGGTACGGAGCTGACTAAACCCTTAAAGAGAATTCTTGACTCAGATTCTTGGCAAAAACCAACTTAACTTAAACTGCAACTTACTTACTCCTTCCCACGTATTAGGCTTAGGTCAGGTACACCGGGGTAGGCGTATTTAGAAGCACCAGTTGAGTACGTTAGTCAATGTATTTATGTATGTATATATTTTATCCATTTTAAAGTATCATGTGGCTAAGAAACCATATCAATGCTTTTACAGTATTATTTCATAATACTCCTTTTACTGTACGCACTTTACTTTATGATAAGTATTGCAATTGTGGCAATTCATTTCTCTTGCATGAGAAAGAAGACTGCTCAATAAATTACACATTTTATTGAAAACGCCCGTCTCTCTATTTCTCTGCACTCTGGTGAAACTAAGTATGCACAATTGACTGAGTGAAATAGCTGCCTATTGTTTTCACACGACTCTAGAGATACACTCTTATTCTGAGGGAGCAAAGTTGTCATGTTTATGGTTGTCAGAAACTAATCCCTTCTTGTCTATCCAGGGAAGTTAAACTCCTCCTTGTTTATTCAAGAAAGTTTCTAGTGACCTCTGAGCTAGCTGGCAAAACTAATTAAGTCTAATATAGTCAGTAGAGACCCAGTCGACCTCAGTCCTATGTCTACACTGCTGTTTATATTATTCCAATGCGCAAAGCCTATGGGGAATATAGGAACTGCACTACACTACTGGCCAGACCCGGTGTCCACAGAGGATGGAGGGGTGCGGGCGGATACGGGGGCTCGCCACCTGGTTGCTGATGGGGGGACTCCTGCTTCTCGCCGTGTGCTGATTCTGGGCGCTGCATGGGGGTGCAGAGGTGAGTGCAGTATTATCATTCCATGTTAGCATTTTATTTTCAATAGCGCTTTCTATGACGAGCGAGGCTTCGGAGCGCTTTCTAGGGAATTGAGTAAACAGCTAAATATTTTTGTGCTTGATTGGTAGAATCTGCGTTTTATTGGGTGTCTGTGGGCAGTATTATGGCATGAAGCAGAGAGATGTGAGAGGGGCAGAGACACGTTTCCAAAGTGCTAGAAATACAACAACAGTGCAAGTACAGTGGGGCAATTTAGAAAAATCACATGCACACCATAGTCCCTGGCCAAACCCAGCCTACGATCTGGCCTCGTTAGATACTGAGAAACATCATAATATCTTTAAACACATATGAATAACGTTTTTACAGTGCATAACATGAAGAGAATCACCTCTTGTTGTTCCCAAATTTGCCAGTGAAGAAACACGAGGCACTACGCTGCAGGGTGGTCTGCCCAGGATCATACAATTTGGGTAAACGTGGACGCTGGGATTTGAGCCTAGGTTTTCAGTTGGCATTATTCAGCCACATGAGGTATCTGCACAGTCTACTTTTGTAGAAAAAAAGACATTGCTTTGTGTATTAATGAAGTGTGGTCAATAAAACTTGCATGTCGAATATAGGAACCACTTGCTAACCAACCTGATACTTCACAAGACGTCTGTCCAGATAGTTAGATAGTGTGTGTGTGGCTGGCTCTGGGTGTGTGTGGCTGGCTCTGGGTGTGTGTGTGTGTGTGGCTCTGGGTGTGTGTGTGTGGCTCTGGGTGTGTGTGTGTGGTAGTAATTGCTGTCTGCTGAGCTCGTCCGTAGGGTACAATAGGTCTCACATTTGCGAGAGATTAAGCTAATGGCAATGTAAATGACAATGCCATTTATTTATCTGTTTTCAAAACCAACACATAAATACAAATGTTGTCATTTACAATGCCAATAGCTCTAACTTTTCCAAAGGCGAAACCATTGCATTGTAAATGCTTGTTTTCATTTTCACAAATGTGCCTGATAGTGCTTTTCTGAGTTTTTTCTTTTTCAGTAACTGGAAGCCTGTACCTGTCTATGTGTGGTGCCTGTGTGAGGCTTGATGAGATCCCTGCCTGCCCAGCACTGCTCCGGAGTGTAAGAAGTGGACGACTTTTGACTTGCTTTCCTCAAGATCAGGAAAGCAGATATGTCCCACTCTTTGGTGTGCTGCCACTCTCACCTTGCTACAGGCAGGCATGGACCACTGTGTGTTCCCTCATAAATGGCATGGGGACACTGGCGTAACGAAAAAAGAGGGGGCCTCCCTGCACGGTACTTAGAGGGGCCCCCTCCGGGCTCAATCAGGAGCTCTACGGCCAGAGTGCAGTGCCGAGGGGGCACCTTGGAGCTAGTGGCCCCCCGCCTTGCGGGGCTGCGGGGGCCTGTGTTACGCCCCGGCATGGGGAGTTGGAGGATGCACACTGTGATGCTGAAGGGGTGCTGGCCTGCACTGGCAGCCCTTAACAATGTAGCACCACAGCCCTCCTGTTGCCAGTAGCCTCAGGGCACTAGCCCCACTGCGATTGTAAGTGGGGAAAAGGGGGCATTGCCGGGCACACATCTCAACACTGAATAGTCTTTCGGGCACAGTCCCTCCTTGGGTAGACTTTGTTTTGAAACTGCATCTCACAGAACTGCCTTTTTTCATCCGACAGCACTGGGGAACTGTTAGATAGTTCCTCCAAGAAGGAGAGCAATACAGTTCCACATCTCTGGCCCCATTAGGCCGACTCACATGTGGACTGCTGTAGTTCAGCTACCAGGGGACAAATGTCCAAATTTTCACGCAGGTCAGCAAACAAAGTGGCTGTACTGTGTTGCATAAAAGGGAGATAACAGAAATGCTTCATGTTTACAAAACTATCAAGCATTTCTGCTCTCTTCGTGTACTGAGTCACTGTGTACAAGGGTACCAGAGTTACAGGCAGGATTGCTTTTGTACAGGAACAGACACCTTCCTGCACAAAAACAACATTTAGAGTTAGTTTCCTCTTTTTACATGTGCAGCAGAATGCAGCGCAAGTGGAAAGAGGTAACAATGAAGAGAAATAAAGCTATTTCCCCTTACTATACCTTACTTTGTATGTTGTAGCATATTGACACATTCCCGGGCTTACAAGTCTTTGTAAAGCTGAGAATGTACCGGAATTCATGGGTGGATGTATGGGAACAACCCCATCTTCACCACAAGTGACAGTATCAAGTACAACTCCACCACACCACTCACAGGGACCGGCCACTCCATCATCAACTTCCAAATCAACACATCTCAAACAACACCCCTACCAGGTAACACAATTCCAAGCTGCAGCTGGGGCAAAATCACAGAAGCAGATTGGCTCAGTGCCATCAGCACAGATCAACCTAGCCCCGCAGACAACCTCAAGAAGGCCATCTACAACTTCAACAACTTGATCAAGAAATGCGCAGACTCCATCGCACCCATACAAACCCAATATGTATGTGGATCAAATAAGCAAGCCAGCTGGTACACAGAAGGCCTCAGAGACACCAAAAAGCACTGTAAACAGCTAGAAAGGAAATGGTGAGTAAGCCAAGACACACCTGCCAGAACTACCAAAAAGGTAGCACTCAGACTCTATCACTACCAAACAAGAGACACCAAGGAAAAACAGTAGTGGGACGCATCAAAGGAAGCTCCAACAGCTGCAAGGAGATCTTCTCGATTTTCAAGGATTTCACGTCACCATCAGCCACTGTCAACAACATCAGTGCCTCCAAACAATTCTGCAACAACCTATCCAACTTCTTCCACAGCAAAATTGCAAACATCTACAAAATCGTCTCACACCAACTCGACCCCAGAGAACTCATCTCTGACTTACTCACCATCTGACAACCCTCCCTAGAAATTACACAGCGGCAATCATACGATGATCCACTCAGCGGCCCCAACGGACCTATGCCCCCACCACATCTACAACCTGGGAACATCACCAATCAGCACCACCCTGACCCACATCATCAACACCTCCATCATGTCTGCAGCTTTACTGGATGAATGGAAACTTGCAGAAATCATATCCCTCCTCAAGAAGCCTTCAGCCCACCAGAATCCACTGACCAACTTCGAACCCATCTCTCTTCTCTCTTATGCAGCCAAAGTGATTGAGAAGGCTACCAACAAGAAACTCACAAACAAGCCTGAGCTTCACCATCTTCTAGACAACATTCAATCAGGATACAGAAAGAACCACAAGACCTAAACTGCACTCATGTTGCCATTTGAACCATTCTCTGCAGACATCAACACTGTCTCCCACAACATTCTCATCGGAAGACTCCACAAGATTGGTAAATTAAGTTCTGCTCTCAAATGTATCTGTTCTTTCCTCACAGGAAGTAATCAAAGGGTCAGGCTGCCATCCTCCCCAATAACAATCAAGAAACTGATATGCTGAGTCCCACAGGGCTCATTCCTCGGCCCCACCCTTTCCAAAATATACATGCCACTGCTCACCAACATTATCTGATCATAAGACATCACCTTCATCTCCTACACTGATGACACCCAACTCATCCTCCCCTGATTGACAAGAAAACCACCACCAGAACCAACTTCACCAACTACATGACCATGGTAACAAACTGGATGTAAACCAACTGCCTGAGGCTCAACTCTGACAAGACGGAAGTACTGGTGTTCGGTAATTAGACCTCCTCGTGGGGCTCCACCTGGTGCCATAGGAGGTAGGACAACACAGACCCTGCAAGAAGTCTAGGGTTCATCCTAGATGACAAGCTCAGCATAACGGTTCAAGTCTATGCAGTGTGCACCTCCTGCTTCCACCTCCTACGCAGTCTACGAAAGATCTTCAAATGGTTACCCTAGAACACCAGATGACCTTGCAATGGGGCGCAAAGTGACATTTATCAAGCCATGTAAGGCCACCTTGAGGGACCTTGCTTGGCTTGATAAATCTAGAATAATGCAAGTCAGGGCAAACTGATGCATTGTGCTACTCTGCACCAGGGAGTGTTGGTGTTCCCATGCATCCACCTTTGGATTTTGGTGCAGTCCTAGATTTACTAAGACTGGTAAACCTGGGAATGCATCTAAATGCTACTTCTCCCAGGTGAGAAATTTCTTAATTTTTTCTCCCCATTTTTTCCTCTTTGTATGTGTGTGGTATTCTGCACTATGCATATATAGAAGAAAATGCCTCAGAGGATTCTGACCTGCTCGCAGGTCGAGACGCCCCCCGACCGCCACCCAGCTCCTCCTGCTGAAGCCCGTCGCTGCCTCCCAGCGCGAGTTCGCGCCCGCAGTGACCCTGCTACTGCTTTTCTCCGCTTCCTAGCTGACGTCCTGATTGTGCTGTACGGTTTTATTTCTCTGGTTTTTTTTGTCATTGCCAGTGTTTTTTCCCGCTTTTCGCCTGCCTTACACCCCCTACCCCTAATTTTTCCTTCTGTATCCCCTGTTGTTACCGCGACCTCCTCGTGAGGCCACGTCCCCTTGCCGACCCACTCCCGCCTTCCAGCTGCTCCGCCCTCCCTCTCCGCCTTAAATGGCAGCCCCCACCCGGACACACAGACTCCGATACGATGCCAACACCCTCCATGCCCTCAACACCGGCCGAGACCACCGCTGCTTCCAAGCCGCCCCGAAACTCACCCACGGACCCTTCTCCTGCCACACCTGTGACTTCGCATGCGACAGAACCACCAAACCTCCAAGGACTGAACCCAACCACCTCCGATGCGTACTCCTCAACACCCCCTCCACACGCAAACACACCGTCGAGCTCTGGGACTTGCTCGACACATCCGCCCCAGACGTGGCCTTCCTCACTGAGACCTGGTGGAACGACTCATCGACACCGGACATCGACAACAAGATCTCCAGCAGAGACCGCACCAACGGAATCGGAGGAGGAATAGCCATCGTCCACAAGTCCACCCTCCAGGTCCACACCTACGCAGACGACTCCCTCAACACCGCCGAACACCTCCACTTCCGGATCCACACCGACCCCAACACCACCCTCAGAGGAACACTTGTCTACATACCACCCGGACCCCAGGCCCTGTTCAGCGTCTCCATCGCCGACCTCACCAGCACCCATGAACTTGCTTCAATGGACTACATCCTCCTCGGGGACATGAACGTCCACCTCGAGAACAACAACGATGCCAACTCCACCACGCTGATCGACAACCTTGGCCTGTGACAACTCGTCACCGAACCCACCCACACCGCCGGCCACACGCTCGACCCCGTCTTCTCTACAAGCACCCAAGTTGCCTTCAACAACACCACCAAACTCTACTGGACCGAACACCGCTGCATCCACTTCACATTCAAGAAACCAACCACGCACCACCGCACGCAACAGCTGCCTCGCCACTGCTGGCGTAAAGTAACAGAGGACCAGCTGACCTCCACCCTTGCCCTGAACCCACCCACCGACCCCACTGACCCAGACGCCGCCGCCCGTAACCTCAGACAGTGAATCAAAGACTGCGCCAATACTCTCACCCCGCTAAAGAAACCCTCCACTAACCACCCCAGCAAGAAAGCCGCCTGGTTCACCAAAGAGCTCCGGACCTCCAAACACACATGCCAGAAGCTGGAGAAGAAATGGCTCCACGACCGCACGCCAGACAGCCACGCTGCCCACAAGGACGCCACCCGCAGACATCACCAACTCAGCAGGACAATAAAAGATACGCTTTCAAAACCCACCTGGATAACAACGCACACAACTGCAAAGAGCTCTTCAGCATAGTGAAGGAACTCTCCAACCCCAGCGCCAACACCAACAACATCCCGCCCTCGCAAGGACTGTGTGACTCACTGGCCACCTTCTTCCATCGCAAGATCGTCGACATCCACGCCAGTTTCAACACCAAGTCCACCCCGACTACGATAGACCCAACCCCGAATGCAACCTGCACCAACCAACTGACCTCCTGGGCCCACGTCAACGACGACGAGACACGCAAGGTCATGAACTCCATCCGCTCGGGTTCACCATCAGACCCCTGCCCACACCACGTGTTCAATAAAGCAGACGCCACCATCGCACCTCATCTACGGAAGGTCATCAACATCTCCTTTGACACAGCGACATTCCCGGAAAGCTGGAAGCACGCTGAAATCAACACCCTCTTCAAAAAGCACAAGGCTGACCCCAAGGACCTCAAGAACGTCCGGCCCATCTCCCTGCTCCCCTTTCCGTCAAAGGTCATTGAGAAAATCGCCAACATACAGCTGACCTGCCACCTTGAGGACAACAACATCCTGGACCCGTCGCAGTCAGCCCTCATCGCCCACAGATGACATCCGGCGCCAGCTAGACAACGGCGAAACCTCAGCCCTCATCCTTCTGGACCTGTCTGCTGCCTTCGACACGGTCTGCCACCGCACACTAAGATCACGCCTCCAAGAAGCCGGAATCCAGGAGAAGGCCCCGGACTGGACCACATCCTTCCTCTCCGGCAGAACCCAGAGAGTCCGCCTCCCACCCTACCGATCCGAAGCAGCCGACCTCATCTACGGCGTACCCCAGGGCTCATCCCTCAGCCCTACCCTGTTCAACGTCTACATGGCCCCCCTCGCACAAGTAGCTCGCCAACACGACCTGAACATCATCTCCTACGCCGACGACACCTAGCTCATCCTCTCCCTCACCAAGGACCCGCACACCGCCAAAGCCAACCTCCACGAGAGAATGAAGGCCGTGGCCGAGTGGATGAGGAGCAGCCGCCTAAAGCTAAACTCGGACAAGACGGAAGTCCTCATCCTCGGCCCCACCCCTTCGGCCTGGGATGACTCCTGGTGGCCGGCCACACCACGCACGCAACCTGGGATTCATCCTCGACTCCTCCCTCCATGTCTGAGCAGGTCAACGCCGTCTCCTCCTCCTGCTACAACACCCTCCACATGCTTCGCAGGATCTACAAGTGGATCCCAAACGAAACCAGAAGAACGGTGACCCAAGCCCTCGTCAGCAGCAGGCTGGACTACGGCAACGCACTCTGCGCAAGAATCCCGACCAAACACCTACAGCGACTGCAACGCATCCAAAACACCTTGGCCCGCCTGATCATCAACATTCCTCAACGCAGCCGCATTACCCCGCACCTAAAAGACCTGCACTGGCTCCCCGTCAACAAGAGGATCACCTTCAAGCTCCTCACCCACGCACACAAAGCACTCCACAACACCGGACCAGCCTACCTGAACAACAGACTCAACTTCTACACCACCGCCCGCCAGCTCCACTCCGCCAGCCTCACCCTCGCCGCCGTCCCACGAATCCAACGTACAATGTCCGGCGGTAGATCCTTCTTCTTCCTCGCCGCCAAGACCTGGAACACCCTCCCACCCACCTGCGGCAGACCCAGGATCTGCTCACTTTCAGGAGGCTCCTCAAGACCTGGCTTATTGAGCAGTAGCAGCAGCCCCATCCCCTCAGCGCTTTGAGACCCTCATGGGTAAGTAGTGCGCTTTAAAAATTCTATGATTGATTGATGTATTTTTGTGCACAAAACAATCCTACTCCCAACCCAGGCATCCTTGAACCGTGGTGCAATGATGCTTGCTTTGGCGCTGTGAGAAGTTGGCCTGGCATATGCTGTCCACTATTCTGGTGGGCACCTTGCACCAATCCAAACAACCCTTATTGATTTTTTTTTGTTTGAATATTTTTTATTGCATTTCTTATATAAGATTACATGACAATAAAAGAAAAGCAGCAGCTGTTATAGAATAGGCTCGTTTTTGGTATCCATCCCCCACAGACAATGTGGAAAAAGAATACGGCAAGAATGTCAAATACAGCTGCGCAAGGATACACTTGAACAACAACAGTTCGCTAAGATGACAATGTTTCGTCACATATGTCCTGCAATGCAAACATCCGGGTTAGTACACCTTTGACATTAAACTAACAGTTCAGAAATAATCTGGCCCACTTGTGACCAATCAGGATTACTTCCAGCAATCTGAATCAGGTAGGGCTGGTGTATTGGTGCCATTCCGGGTGTAAGGTGTATATTGGAAGAGAAGGCCAGGACAGTCTGAGCGCGTCCGTGTGTCAGGTCATGTATATCATATGTCAATGTCCCCATATCTAAGGTGTGCCTCCTGCTCCATACCCAAAGGGAAGTGCGTGTATCAAGGGAATTGTAGGGTCAGCATTTTCTAATCCACCTTAGCGGCACTGGGTGAGGCCTAGGGGGATCCGCTGGGCAATCGATATTAAATACCTTTTACACATGATAATAAACTTTGAACTAGAACTCGTTAAAATAGGAACCGAAAATTAAATGAAATCAAATCAGATGGGAAGTAGCACGGGCAAGGGTGGATGTGCACATTACTCTGTCAGCCAAGTAAATCGTCCAGAACGGCTTGGAGTCGTTACAGTGGGAGAAGGGGGGGGGCTTCCAATGCAGTGCTTGACCCCGGGGCGTGAGCAGAGGGAGAGGGGGGAAGGGGGAGGGGGGGAACGCAGGGGGGGGTGAGCCTGAGGGTGGGCGGCCATGGCTTCCCCCCCAGTGCCGCAGAGGTCACATCCATCAGCACTTCGCAGGCGTGTCCATTGGGTGTGAGTCGGCAGAGTCTGCCCACTCATGGGGGCGTAAGCGCGAGTTTGTCGTGCCTAGCTGCCTCCGGCCCCGGCAGTATCGTCTGGGCAGCGATCTAAGGAGAGTGTGTCTAAATAATACCTCCTTGCAGACACGCCCGGTGGAAAGCAGCCAGAATATCATCCCAGGCCCGGGCTATAGGGTACTTGCGAAACCCCGCTGTTTCTTCCCTGTGCAACACTACGCTCTCCGCTCTCGCCCAATTATCAAAGGAGTTACGCCAGTGTTTCGCCCGAGGAGGCTCGCCGTTCTTCCAGCACTTAGTAATAAATCTTTTCGCTGTTATTAACCCAAGGTCCCAAAATCTAGCCGGGACCTTCGTCTGCTTTGTCCGCTTATAAAGGCCCAGTAGACAGGCCTCCCACGTGTGTGGTAAACCTCCTGCCGCCCCCTCCGTCAGGGAGGTCGATATCGCCTTCCAGTAGTCGTGTATAGAAAGGCAAGCCCAAAGCATGTGTAAGAAACCTGCATCTAGTAGTCCACACCTGGGGCATGCCGATGTGGTGAGTCCAAAATAGCGGTTTATCTTGTCTGGGGATAAGTATGCCCAGTGTATTATGTAGTATTGGATGGTTTTGAAGCGAGAATTATGCGGAATGTTCAGTGCCCCGGCAATTATCATCGCCCATTCTTTGTCGGTCCAGTCCAGTCCCCTGTCCTCAGCCCATTTATCCCGTAACCACTGTGGGGAAAATTGTGTGTGTGTGTGTAAGGCCTGTGCGAGCCAGTGCACCACGTGTGATCCGTTTCCCATCACATGCAAATATTGGATTAGCAGGTGGGTCGGCAATTCTTCCATAAGGTTACCCCAGGCCTGTGTCAGTATGTGTATGAGTGTTGCATGCGTCAGGAATTGTCCCGCAGGTAGCCCCGTGTCTGAGGCCAGAGCCTCGATTGGAATTAGGGCACCTTCTGTAAACAGGTCCCCCAGCGTGTCTAATTCAGCCCGTGCCCAGCTGCTTAGTGCTGCTTCCGTGAGCGCACCGTCTTCCCAGGGCGTCCCCAGCAACGGCAGAACCAGAGCATATGGCTTGGTAAGGCTCGTGAGTTTCAGACTTCACACGTAGCACTTCCGTGCCCCCACCAGGTGCAGCTGATCGGGACAGTGGATTCTAGCCAGTGGGTGAAAAAGTGCGTGCACTTGTGCAGTCGTCATGACCACCGTGTCTGTGGCAGTGTTTCCTAGATTTTTCCCACTCAGCCAGTAGGTCACCCATTGAAGCTGCACAGCTAGGTAGTAGAGCTCCTGATTAGGGACAGCCAGTCCTCCGTTTCCGCCGGTGCATAGAGAGTCTTTAGCGCAACCCTGGGTCGCCCCGAATTCCATATCAGCCTTCTAACCAGAGTCTCCAACTCGCGAAATATACGAGTAGGGACATAAATTGGCAGGTTGGCATAGAAATACAGTAATTTTGGCAACACTATCATTTTTGTCAGAGTGATTCGACTCGGGACGTTCAGTGGGAGAGAGTTCCAGAAGGCGACCTGTGTCGTGAGCGATGAGATTGCCCTTATTAAATTGCCTTCCAAGACATCGGTGGGGTCTCGATACATGTATATCCCCAGATAGCGAAAAGTGGTTGGGTACCAGGCAAGTCCTTCGCCCAGTACCGTGATGGCACTTTCCGGCGTCGCAGCGTCAAAGGAATACACGCCTGACTTTTCCCAGTTTACCTTAAGACCCGACATCTCTCCGAATGCACGAAATATGTCGGTGAGTACAGGTGGGAAGCAGGTCAGGTCTCTGATGTAAAGTAGCAGGTCGTCAGCGTACAGTGACACCGCATGAACCCCGTAGGCCAAGGGGATGCCCCATTCTACACCGGAGGCTCGGAGTCTCACCGCTAAGGGTTCCATCACGAGGGCGAAAATTAGGGGGGAGAGGGGGCAACCCTGTCTGGTACCTCTGCATACCCGTATCAGGTCAGAAAGCAGCCTGCCCGTGCGAACTCGTACCGTGGGTCTCTGGTACAGGAGTTCCACCTTCTGGAGAAATTCGTCGCCCAAGTTATATTTCCGCAGCTTCGACACTAGGTAGGTCCATTCCACAGAGTCAAATGCCTTCTCGAGATCGAGTATCAAGCACCCCGAATGAGGCCATCAGGGTGTGGCTATGCTCTGTATTCAAAACAGACGTCTGATGTTGTACGATGTGCTGCGAGTTGGTACAAAACCGTTTTGGTCGGCAAGGACAAGAGCAGGCACCAGGGGCGCCAACCGCTGGGCCAATGTGGATGCCAGGATCTTATAATCTGTGTTGAGGAGGGCCAGAGGTCTGTACGAACCCATATTGGTCTCGTCTCTGCCCGGCTTTAGAAGAGATATTAGGTTCGCCTCGTTCAGTGTGGGCGGAAGAGCAGAATCAGCAATTGCGGCTTCGAACATGCGCAGTAGTTCGGGGATTAGGATAATGGAGTAGGCTTTATAAAACTCCGCGGGTAGCCCATCAGGTCCCGGGGATTTCCCATTAGAGAGAGAAAAAATGGCTGTTCGGAGTTCCTCTGATGTGAGCGGCGCACTCAGGTCGTCGCGCTGCACATCATTGATCTCTGACAGGGGTAAGGCAAATAGATATGCCAAGATGTCGGTGGAGGAGACCCGCAGACGAGAGCAGTAAAGGCCCTCATAGTGTGTCGTGAAGGCTTCGTGAATAGCCCTTTGTGTGTATACAGCAACGCCCTGTGTTGTATAAACGGACGTTATCGGGGGGGTCTGGGTATCACGCCTGATTAACCACGATAGTAATGTTATTGTTAATGTTAGGGGTTATTTATCAAGCGCACTTACACCGGGTGGCTTCATGGCGCTGACCAGAAAACAGAGAATACTGAGGACAGACTGATCAGACAGAAAGCTGTCCACTATACCAAGTTATATGCTTGCCGGAACAGCCAGGTCTTAAGGAGCTTCCTAAACTGCATAGTGTCAGTACAAGACCGGATTGTCAAAGGGAACGAGTTCTAGAGTTTTGGTGCAAGGAAAGCAAAGCGGCAGCCTCCCTGACGCATACGTTTGAACTTAGGTACAGATAACAGGGAGAGATGGGCTGAGCAAAGGGTCCGATTGGGAACATATCTGGGTAATAGATTGTTGATGAATGCAGGACTTTTAGCATGCAGAGCCTTGAAAACAAGGCAGCCTGTTTTGAAAGCACTTCGCTGAGAGATCAGAAGCCAATGTAGTTTCTCAAGCACAGGACTAATTGGTTGCCATCTAGGTTGTCGCGTGACCAGCCAAGCTGCCTGGTTTTGTACTAACTGCAGACGCTTAAACACATAGGGCCCGATTCACAGAACTAACTTAAGACAAAATCCTAAACTTACTACTTTTGGTATTCACAGAAGTTAGGATTTTGTCTTAAGTTTGTCTTAAGTCAGACTTAAGACAGACTTAAGACAGACTTAGGACAAAATCCTAATTTAAGTCTGTCTTAAGTCTGTCTTAAGACAAACTTAAGACAAAATCCTAACTTCTGTGAATACCAAAAGTAGTAAGTTTAGGATTTTGTCTTAAGTTAGTTCTGTGAATCGGGCCCAACGAGTGGCATACCCAGATACACAGAATTTGCATAATCCAGATGGGATGTAACAGTGGCAGCTATGATCCGGATCAGAGCATCCTGGGTGAAGAACCGGTGAATTTTCCTGATCTTACGCATCTGGAGAAAGCACTTCGAGATCACATTGCCCACCTGGGATTTCAATGTGAGTTCCTTATCAAGGGAGACTCCCGGTGTTTTAGCTGAGCTGGAAGGGGAAGGAGGTGGACCCAGCTCCACGGGCCAATAATGTGGACCCCAAAATTTACAGCTATCCTCGGTCAGGGCAAGCTCTGTCTTGCCCGGGTTCAGTTTCAAATGATTGCTGTCCATTCCCTGAAAATCCGCCACTGAGCGGTTAGAGCCATCTATCTCAAAGACCAATTGCAGATCATCTGCATAGTTGAGGACTGTCACATTTATCTCCTTCAAGGAACGAATCAGAGGGGAAATATAGATGTTAAATAGGTGGGGTGATAGTGCCGAACCCTGCGGGACCCCGCATGAGATTTTCTGAGTGGAGGCGAGATAGGGACCTTGACAGACCGCCTGAGACTTATCCTTCAGAAAGGAAGAGAACCAGCAAGCGGCCGCCCCCAGGACACCCGCAAGTTCGACACGGTTGACCAAAATAGCATGGTCGACCATGTCAAAAGCGGCAGAAAGATCTAAGAGTACCAATACCCGGGGGGAACCCCTATCAGCATGGTCTCGGAGAGTATCTAGTACCGCCACAATGACTGTTTCAGTCGAATGAGCCGGCCGAAAACCTGCCTGATGGGAATCGAGATATTTCGATTCCTCCAAAAAGTCAGAGACACAATTGGCAACATAAGTCTCCAGCAACTTTGCGAGGAATGGAAGCAGAGAAATTGGACGGCAGTTAGATAGCAATGTGGAGTCTGCTCCGAGTTTCTTTAATAAAGGGACAACTATAGCCTTTTTAAAGGCCGAGGGAACTTCCCCCGAGGTAAGAGACTCATTCATTAGAGCCAATATGGGGCCAGGGAAGGCAACAAGACAGTCTTTAAGTATGTGCGGGGGACAACAGTCAGATGGAGCTCCTGATTTGACCTTCAGTAAGAGCTTTTGAAAAGTTTCCAAGTCAATATTGGAAAATTGACTTAATGAATGATTATTTTTGAACTGATCAGCGGAACTAAATACGCAAGAAAGCTCAGGAATATTATTTTTAATAGTGGTAATTTTGTCAATGAAATAGTCATTAAGGGAGTCACATACGGCCACATGCATCAAAGTCCGGATTTGCGATTCCTTATTTGCGAATTTTAGGGAATCGCAAATAAGGAATCGCAAAATGGGATGCATGATGTAAATCGCATAATATTTGCGATTCGGTAAAAATCGCAATTTTTACTGAATCGCAAATATTATGCGAATTCTAATTTGCGATTTCGCAATTCCCATTGATTCCTATGGGCTAAAAGGCCCATAGGAATCAATGGGAAGGCATTGACATTTTGCGAATTTCAATTAGCGATTCGCAAAATGTTAATGCATTCCATGGGTGCAGGGGGGTCCAAAGGACCCCCCCCCTGCACCCCTGAAATGTATTTTGAAGTGCATGTTTCACACACACATGTCCTAAGGACATGTGTGTCCGTAACATGACAGTGTTTTAAAATGCAATTTTGAGCATTTTAATACATTTTCGCAAATTACCACGAGGTTCGCCCTCGTGGTAATTTGCACCCCCTAATTGCGAATTCGCAATTTTAAAAGTAATCATGCATTGCTTTTAGGGAATCGCAAATTTGCGATTTCTTAAAAGCAATCGCATTTTTGGAATTCGCTAAAAATAGCGATTTTTCCAAAAATGTTTGATGCATCCCAAAAACCTATTTAGGAATCGCAAACGGCCGAATTTACCGATTCACACCGTTTGCACTTCCTAAATAGGTTGATGCATGTGGCCGCTAGTTCCTGAGATGGGACTGCCTTCAATAGTATCCTCTCTGGATTAGAGAGTTCATTGACAATATTAAAAATCTCTTTGGAGTTATTATTTGAGTTAATGATTCGAGTAAAAAAGTGAGCGACTTTAGCCACAATAATTTTTTTTTATACTCTTTCCTAGAAGTTGTATAGATCAGTCTTTTTTCCTGACAGTACTTCAAGCGCCATTGTCTCTCCAATTTACGGAGCAGCAACTTCTGATTTTTGAGTTCAGTGGAGAACCATCTTGTAGCATCGGCACGTCGAGTGGTTTTTAATCTAGTAAGAGGGGCGTGTTTATTACTGGTATTCATGAGCCAATTTGAGATGTAGTTTCCATCATCTCTATATTCGGCCCACCCAAAAGGACTGTGTCGGCTAAGGAACGGAGGAGATCTTCCTTGTTAACGGAGTTCCATTTCTTAGCAAAACCACCAACAGCGGTGCTAGGTTTCTCAGCTAATAGAAGCCTTAAGGTAAATTTCAGTAGATGGTGATCAGACCAAATACAAGGTGTATCGGTCGGAGTAGAAATCCCTATCCCATTCGTCCAGACATGGTCTAAGATGTGTCCCTTCTGATGGGTAGGGTACAGGACTTGCTGGGTGAAGTTCAATTTCATAAGCAAGTCCGTCATTTCAGCCAAGTGTGGTCCCTCCTCAGGGTCTTTATACCAGTAATTAAAATCTCCCACAAGTATTACCTTTGCATGATCAGTAGCAAGTTTAGCTATCTGTTCACTAAGTTCCAGCGGGAAAGAGGGGGTCTTGTTAGGGGGCCTATAGAGGAGTACACAGACAAAAGAGTCATGGGTGGATTCTAGTTTTATCACCAAATTATCAGTGTCTTTAAGGGAAAGGCTAGGCAAGGGACAGAACCTAAGATCCTTATGAATGATAGCTGCCACGCCTCCCCCTACTTTGTCAGAAGGACGGTCTGCATGTATAATGTAGTAGTTATTAGGTATGGCCGCCAGCATGTCAGAGCTTGAGTCCTCCATGAGCTATGTCTCAGTCAGCAGCAAAAGGTTAGGGTTGTCTGAGAGTAATAGGGAAAAAATATCCAACTGATGATTGACAAGCGAACGAGTATTCAGATAGTAGACCATGATGTCTAGACTAATACCTAACCTGTCCTGGTTCAATGAAGTACAAGTAGATACTGTACAGTTTAACAGTTCAGGAAAGGAGGTTCTTTTTGTGAGTATATCGAATTTCGACAGTAGATCTAATGTGTCGCTGGTAGGGAACACCTGGTTGTGTGCAGACCTTGTAGCGATACGGCGGCCTTTGTGCAGACCTTGTAGCGATACGGCGGCCTTTGGCGCGCCGCCAGCAAGTCCGCTGCGCTCCCGCATGACGTGTTGCATTTGAGCCCGAAGACCTACCCCTAGCACCGCCCACAGGGCGGAAAAGACAGCTCTCAGGAACCTGAGGGGAAAGGTGTCAGGGTCTAGCACGCTCGCGCAGCGTCCCTGTTAAGTAGGGCAGCGTGAGGGCAAGATAAAAACAACTAGACCGCACCGTCTACCAAAATGGCGGTGTCGGCCGGAAGTGCACTGCAAGCCAGGGTTCGATTCCCCCTCCTGCTCCAATAACGCCCACCCAACCAAAAATTCCCATAGAATCAAACACAAAGATATATGTCTTCAATTTTAAAAGCAGTTTCTCAATTTATAAAAGATTCAGGCAAAGAAGCAAGTTTCAGCAGAGTGTGGTGAGTAAGTCGCGAGTCTGTTGCTTTCTGGGTCTAACGCGCTTGCGCAACGTCCCCGTTAAGTAGGGCAGCGTGAGGGCGTGAGGGCAAGATAAAAACAACTAGACCGCACCGTCTACCAAAATGGCGGTGTCGGTCGGAAGTGCACTGCAAGTCAGGGTTCGATTCCCCCTCCTGCTCCAATAGCGCCCACCCAACCAAAAATTCCCACAGAATCTACCAGGCTTGTCCCCAAAGTGATGAGTGCGTGCTGAGTGGGCAGCATAATTTAAATTTTTCAGCCTGTTAAGCAACTGTGTGTGTTGCTCCCTGGCTGCTATCAGGGTCCCATCGTCTCCCTCCACAGCCTCCTGTTCCCCAGTCAACAGGTCAGATCCGACCCGCGTCAGCTCTCCCTCTATCTGCTTCCGCATTCCCGCCTGCATGCCCAGACAGTGGCCTCTCGTGACGACTTTAAATGCATCCCATTCCAATTGCGGGGTGGAGGCAGTGTGGTTATTTTCTTCAAAATATTGTAAGAGGCGGGTCAAGAGCACCTCTCTGAACGGGGCATCCAGCAACATGTCTGGCTGGAGCCTCCAAGTAAGCACCGGTGGATGCGGGCGTTCCCAGGTCAGGTCTAGGGTGTGGGGGTTATGGTCAGAGTGAGTTCGGCCTAGGTAACAAGTGTCCGTGACATGGGGGAGCAGGTCGTTTGTCAGCATGTATCTGTCTAACCTGACATGCAATGAGTGGGCGCCTGAGTAGTATGAATATACCCTGTTGTGCGGATTGCGACCTCGCCAAGCGTCATGCAAGCCCCATTGCGTCGCCCTGAGTGCCCTCATTGCCCCATGTACCGGTGCGCTGGCTAAAGGGGGGAATGACCAGTCCAAGGAGGTGTCCAATACACAGTTATAGTCGCCTCCGAGCAAGAAAGGAACACCATGCCATGGTGCCAGTACTGATGACAGCCGTGTGAGAAAGGAGCTCTGCTCAGTATTTGGGGCATAAAGTGAAGCAAGAACAATGAGCTGTCCATCCAGCTTACCGTGAATTACTACATATCTGCCCTCCATGTCTACCCTAAAGTGGGAGAGTGCAAAGGGGACCCCAGGGCGCACCCAGATCAGCACCCCTCGCGCATATGCTGAAAATCCAGTAGCGTACAGTTGTCCCCTCCATCTACGGTGTAGCGTTAGCGTCTCTGGGCCAGTCAGATGGGTCTCCTGCAGCAGTGCCATGTGTACATGGTGTCGTTTGAGATATGAATAGATCTGGTAACGGCGTGACGGTGTGTGCATGCCGCGCACGTTCCATGTACAGAATTTACTCACAGCCATAATACATCCGGTTCTCCATCACCCCCCCCCCCCCCCCAGCCCACCACCACCAGCTGACAACACCGTTCGGCAGGTTAAACACCCACTGACATCATCAGAGCACCTTCGCACACACCCATCATATGCAAGGGAAATATAGGGGAAGAAAAAAAAGGGGAATCAACCAGCCCTGAGGCAAACAACAACAAAATACCAAAAGGTCGACAGCAGAACATGTTATCGTCCAAACGCTCTAGTGGGCTAAAGAGACTGTGAGTTCAGGGGGGGTCGCTGAGCGCTTGGCTCTGTCTCTGCCGGCACATTATGTGATCAGGTTGAGGGCGCATCCCCCCCACAGGTATCACCTGGCAGTCGGCCCAGTTCCAGCGGATGCGCCTGCAGCACGGGGTCCCGGTTCCTCCGGGTTTAGCACCCCGCCGCCCGTCGGCACCCCCGGGCAGCTTCCAATATGTCACTCACCTCCGGAGGGTCAGACCACCCCCGCAGCGCCGCCCCACAGCCAGTGGGCAATGGTTGTTTTCACTCCAAGTCTAAATTGGCAGAGCTACACTCACAGCGTCTCGTCAGCCAGATCCAAATCCAAATGCCCCCCTGCGGCAAGGCAGCCTCGCCGATGCTACAGTTGTGGTCCATGGAGTCAAAGAAAACCTCCAAGAGGTAGTAAAAATTCTCAGGGTCAAACAAAAAGAGCCAAACTTTCCAGACTGTCCTCAGTGAATAAAGTCGGCAGTTTGCGGGGTGACATCTGGGAGGTCCGTCGACACCTGTGAATCCGGCAGTCCATAAATACGTTCGTCATCGCTTAGGATCCCGTGGGGGCTGGCCTCCAATGTGGAGTCTACTTCCAATGAACCGCTGATTTCTGCCACCATCCGAAGGGCTTCCTGTGCATGAGCTCGGCAGGGGGGCCCACCTCTGACTCCGCGCGTATTCGTCCCGTCAGCGAGGGCCTCCGCCTGCGCCGGCACCGGGGCCCCCGGGCGCGCCGCATGGTCGACGCAGATGGCGTCGCGCTGGGCTCCATGTCTATGCCCGAGTTCAGCCAAGCCTCAACCGCCTCAGGAGTATTGAAGAAATGGGTCTTGTCCTGGGCTACCACACGTAGGCGAGCCGGAAAGAGAAGAGAGTATTTCAGGGCTAGGCTGCGGAGTCGCTGTTTCACTGCCAGGAAAGAGTGCCGCTGACGTTGTACTTGAACAGTGTAATCAGGGAATAACATGATCTTGGCGTTGTCAACCCTGACGTCAGACAGTTTCCTAGTCTCTCGCAGTATGGCGTTGAGGTCCCAGTAGTTCAAGACACGAATAAGCATGGGTCTTGGGTTGGAGCCTGTAGGAGGGGGCTGCGTCGGGACCCGGTGGGCCCGCTCCACTACGAAATGCTGAGAGAGGGTGCCCTTGGGAAGTAGGTCTGTGAGCCAGCGCTCCATGTGCACCTCCGGTTCCCTACCTTCCCATCGCTCCGGCAGGCCTATGATGCGGACGTTGTTCCTCCTCGCTCTCCCTTCCGCATCCTCCGCGTGGTCCTCCAGAAATTCCACTCGGTTGAGGAGGTCTTGGACATGCTTATCCGTCTGCGCGACCTTGTGCATCGGCCACAGTGGCCTCTAGGGCAGCCGTGCGTTCCGATAGCTTCTTGTGGTCAGCACTCAGGTGCGTGAGGTCAATAGCAACGCTATCAATTTTCGTTTCCAAAGATGTGCGGGTCAGTTGCAATGATTCCTCTAGTCGCTCCATCGCCACCAGCATCATGTCTAGTTTGGAGGTGGTCTGGTCGTGATCTGTAGATTTTGCCATCTTCCCCTTCACCTGTGTGCCGCTAGCACAGGCCCTCGTCTTGGGTCCCCCAGACATGGGCAGCGTGATGTGGTGTGGTGCTCGGGCGCACGCGGGGAGCCCCCCCCCAGGTCCTTGAGGGGGGCGCGGGTCAACAGCTCCACTAAGTCAAGTGGGTGGCCACACCGCACACCAAGGAGAGTGTTCACAGCTCGGTAGAAGTAAGGAGGAGGAGTAAGGTGTCTTCCCCTCGTGTAGACAGTACCCTCCGGCGTGCCCAGGCAGCAAACCCCTCCCCGCTCTGCGGGTCCGATGTGAGAGCCACAGTCCCCTGGCTGCGGCCAGCAGCCCTGCATGTCCAGCCAGTCATCCGGGTGGCCCCGATTACCTCAGTGAGCACCCCAAGGCCAACCAAGACGACAGCGTGCCTCCCCGGCACCTCACACAGCTCCCTCAGCTCCCTCCGGAAGGGGGGTTCTCCAGCGACGAGGCGGTCAGGTCTGGGGCCCCAACAGGGCAGATGACGCCGCTCGTTTTCCACCTCGGGCCCCGCGTAGATGTCCGCCCCGAGGCCAGAGGGGTAGCCAGCCAATGTATATAAAGGAGTCCATGCACCAATGGAGGGTATCTCCAGCTCAGAGCCTGGGAAGCCGGTCACCTCATGATTATTTTGCCGGCGCTCGTCTCACTGTCCAGCACGAACGCCCCTGGGTGTGGTCTCCAGCAGGGGGGACCCTTGGGTGCCGCCCACGGGCTCGGCAGGCCCCCACCCCAGCCAAAGGAGTCAGCCAAGTGCACAGCAGCTCCCGCTACAGATCAGGCAGGTGGCAGGGGTCGTAGCCCTCCTCAGGGACGGCCGATCCAGCAGGGCCCCCCACGCAGCACCGGCGTCCGCAGGGGGTAGGGCCAGTGAAGACTTGCCGCAGCTGCCAGGCCCCGCCCCGCAGGTCCCACCCGGTCAGGTCTTGCGGGTGTGGCCAACCCCAGCCCCGCGCCGACCTGCGCGCCGACCAGGCGGGCCCACCGAGGGGGTTTGTCCGATCTCTCCGCCTACGGAGCGGTCAGTAGCCCCCGCGACACCCCACAAGAGGCAGGGGTCCAGGTATTGTCTCGATGCAGCTCCGCTGATGATTCTCGGGACAGATCCAGCTCCGCAGCCCGCAGGCCTCGCACCACAAACAGCAGCGGCCGGGCCTCGCGGTCACAGCACAGCCCCAGGCTTGCGCCGAAACCCACGCCGGCCGGGAGAGCCCGCCAGGGGGGCGCTAACTCCACGCCGCCGCAGGACTGGCCAGGGATCTCCGCTCGGCTCCAACCTTGACAGGGGCACGGAGGTCGGCCCCACACAGCTCCGGTGATAGGTAGGGCCAGATTTTTAGCAATTATCTCGGATAAATGGCCTGTGGTAGGGGAGCTCAGCTCGGAGCTCTACCCGGACACGCCGCCATTGCGTGCTTAGCCACGCCCCCCCAAATAACCCTTATGATGATAGGTTTAAAGACAACCTATATAGAAAGCTATCCTAGTGTTAGCTGTGGAGAGCAGCCTTCAGGCTAAGTCTTGAATTAATGTAAAACAGCTTGTTTTACCAGTCTATAATCTCGTGAATGACCAAATGAAAGGAGAACCACAGCAGGTTATATATATAAAATATATGTATTTAATCTAAACACATCCATCTAGTCTCTTTATGAGGCTAGAGGCAAAAGTACACACAGTAAACTTATTTAGCACACAGTAAATTAGCACAGTATACATTTAGCCCTAGGGGCGTCACAAACCATGTACTAAGAAAGTGGTTTAAGTACCACTACAGTCATAGAGACAATGCCTAGGGCGTGTAGAACCGCTGGGGCAACCAGGAGCCACCCAAGGTAGTGACGCAGCAGACCCACGGGGGGCGCGTGCAGTGTCTAAACACAGTTCCGAATCACCATTGACTTCTATAGGGAAAGTTGCAATTAGAATTTTAAAAATTAGGGACACTTATAAGTGAACTTGGAGCAAACCCCTTGAGAACTAGATAGCTCGAGAGTCAAGACCCACGGGAGCACCGAAGTACTCATGTTATCTCACCCAGGGAAGCCGGGTGCATAGGTGTTTTTTCGTGTCGGGTTCGTCTTAGTTTTCTATGGCGAGCTGCGGAAAAGTGCTGCAGGCGGCCATTGGAAAGTGTCCAGATGGATCCAAGGGTGGATCGGAGATCTGAAGAACCTGAAAGCAGAGGGGACAGAGTCTGGGTCACTTGCCAGTGACCAGGCAGGCAATAAGACGATGCCTTTGGAGGGGAGTCAGGGCAAATCTGGATCAACCAGAGAAGCCCAAGAAACAAAAGAGTTACCTTCGTGGGGACCCACCAGTTAACGGACCAGGGATGGCGAAGGGGCCTCAGCATAAATGCTAGAAGCGGGTCCACTGAACACTCATGGAGTGTTGGCCCACAATCTTTGGTGCAGATGGTGCTCAGGGTTGGACTACGAGTAGCCTAATGCACAACTTCGGGAAAGCTCGGGAAGTAGGTGCACTAGCAAATGTGCACGGTGTCCAGGAGTTCCGGTCCCACGTCTCTCGTGATGGCTACAGGTCTCAGCTTTGCTGTGATCTCGCGTGGCCTCAGAGATGTCTGTAAATCCGTGTCCTGTGTCGTAAATCCTCCAGGATCCAGCGGGAGCCTTGGAAATGCAGACCGGCAAGATGCTTCTTTGGTGCCTGATTGAACAGGGGAGTCACTCCTTGACCCCAAGGAAGATCCTTCCGTCTTCTAGTCGAAATAGAATGTCGAAGTTACAGGATATATGTTGCAGAGTTTCCTCCAGGATAATCTAAACACCTAATGACTGGGTTCCTATACTTATACTAAGTTTAGGGGTTGTACTTACTCTATGGTCCCACCTATGGGAGGACCCAGGGTGGGGGTGGTAACACCCTTTCCCCTTTGTCCCGTTTTGTGCCAGAGCAGGGTGCTGAGTGCCCCTGCAACCCGTTAGAACTGGAGTATGCACAGGGACACCAAGTGTGCCCCCAGCACTGTCTGAAAAGCATTCACTGAGTGCACCAGCCCAGCCCGAATTCACTAAAGTCTGTCTGGGGAGGTGGTATACATCCCTGTGATAGGAAACCTATTGTCCAGGCCTCCCCCTGGGGAGGCATAGGATTCTGATGCATTCCTATCGTAACAAAACATTGTAAATCTGGAAATGTGTGAGGTTCGATGGATGTTGGGTGGGAACACCGTAAGCAACACCATTCAGAGTAATGCGTGAATGGGGCCCATATTTACAAGGCCATGAAAAGTCATTCAGGGTGACTTTACATGGCCTTGTAAATATGAGCAGGCCCATAGCGCTGCCAGTGCATCAAAAAAGGGCCACATCTGTTACGTAATTGCCTTGTTAAACAGGCTCATAGTGTGTAGCCTGTGTTGATTCACATTTGTAGATAGGGATTGAATTTTGCTGTAATCAGATCAACTAAATTCTGATTAACGAAATCTGCTTTAATCGTAACCATATGCTGGAGTGTAATGAAAAATAGATGGTTGTTTTGAAACTTTGTACAAGCTTCTACTGACCTTTTTTCTGTTTTATAGAGTTTTAAACAGTGCGGAGACACCAGCATTGAAAACCTTGTGACTGATTCCCCTAATGTGAGGGTTGGGATTGCATACACTACCTTACCAAAACAGAAGTCCAAAACTAAGGTACAGAAAGTACTTGGTATTAGTTACAGCCTATGTGTATCTAAATCGTGTTTTTTCACAGGTGTGGGCTTGCAGAAGAATATCCCTCATGCAGGAGCCTATCTGTGTGAAGGACTGTCCTACAACTATAGACCCGGGGTCTCTTGAGTGTGGAGTACCATGAATATCAGATTTTCCATGAGTTTGGTGTGCCCACGGGCAATAACTTGGGTGCCATGCATTTGTGATATTTTGAAATCAAATGAAAATGAAATGGTGGTTAAGAGCACCTGGTTTTTCATAATAAGTTTGACCCTGGAGCTGTATGAAAATATAACATAAAAGCAACTTTTTAATATTTATGCATATTTCTATTCACAGTTTTATCAGTGGGTGCCAGATTTCCTTCATCCTGATCGGCTGACGAGGTTTACAGCTGTATATGATGTTTGTCAGATTTTCGGCAATTTGTTTCTCAAAAACAGGGTTATTCCCCACAATTTGTCTCACACAAGAACACGTCCCTTCTAAGGCTTGACCCATAACTGTATTCTGTGGATTTTTTCATTGATTTGAGCAAAGATCCAGGCACTAGTCACCATGCCATTCTTTGATGGACCGGAGCTGGCTGACAACCAGGAACTCCTGCCAACCCTGGACATGTCGGAAAACTAGAGCTCCAGAGTCATCCAATAGGATATGGCTTGAATGAATCCCATCAAACTGTAATACCCAAAATCCTTTCCAATCTCCAAAATATATGCAACAAAAATCACAATTTCGTCAATTCTCTGTCACAAAAAAACTCCAGACCTAAAGGCGAATAACAGATGTCTAACCATCTCACGGTCCCACACTTCTGATCAAAATCATACCCCACATGTGTGGGGTATGGTTTCAATCTGCCTTCTCTATGTAAGGACCAGATTGACACTACATTGACCTAACACACTCACATATTTGGTCTAATGCTGTCCCATATGAAAGGCCCACCCTTACATGTGAACTACTGCTAGAACTATGGGAATGCTAACTGGTGGGACTTGTATTGACCTTTTTTCTGTTTTACAGGATGTCAAACAGAGGGTTGATTCGAGAGGCAAAAACATGCTGACTGATTCCCCGATTGTGAGTGTTGGGAGTGCATTCACTTCCTTACCTAAACCGAAGCCAAAAACTAAGGTACACAAACTACTAGTAATTAGGTACAAGTTATGTTTATCAACATTTGTAAATTAGAAGGATGGTAGTCCTTCAGCATGGGGGAACTAATGTCCTCCTACACCCTAACAAATGGAGCACTATTCGTCAAACTCACATTCAGGCCCTTTGGTAAAGTTCATTCCGGTCACTCCTGGAATCCGCAGGTCCCCAGAGCTGGCCTCTAGGTACCAGGTGTCTCGCCACCCAGGGTTTGTGCAGCTTCTAGTATTCAGTGGTCAGCTGGGCCTTTTTGAAGTTGATGATCCTTCTGATTTTGTGTCACTGAAACATTCTAATAGGAGGGCAACAGCCTGTTCCTTGTAGAGCAGATTCAGTCTCTAGGTACCAGGAAAAAGTCAGGAGGCTGCTTTCTTCAAGGAAGGCCTTCTCCAGTTGTGAATGTTGCCAAGGCAAGGCATATTCAGAGGAGGTAATGGTGAGGTGCTAGTCTTACCCATGTGCACTAGACAGTGCTTAGAGAATGCTCCCTACCAAATCTCATCTACTCTCTTACCCTATGCCAAACTCCTTTTGTAGTCCTTCCCATTGGAATTACTGTAGTACTTTCTGGAGCCCAAAATTTAACACAACTGAGCCCTGCTTCTACCAGGAAGGTCTTTGGCTCTCTCTACCATCACTTGCCTGGTTAGATGGAATCTGCTCCCCTTTGTCAGGATCAAACCCGCTTCTCCCTCCCGCTAGGCTTGGTACCAAAAGGTCTAGGAGGGTCATGAAAGGGGAGCATTCTGACTTGTCAGAATTAAAGCTGCCCTTTGATGTGCCAATGCTACATGGTTTCTTCCGGATGGCTAATCCCTGCTGAGAGGCCTGTTTTTGACAACACACCTGCCAAGAAGCTAGGCAATTGTCATTTGGAGGGTAGGGTCAATAACTCCAGCCGAGAATGTGCATTGGCCTCTCGAGGTAAGTTGAGTGGCAGAACTGGTTCTAAGCTACTCCTCTTTTTGCCATTTCTTTATTGAGTTTTAAGCACAAAAACAAGAAATAACACGTGGGGTGTTGTCCGCCGAAACAACATATACTGTGGAGTCTCAGCAGTATTGCAGTGGCACGTCTGTAACATGATAATCACCACTGCGCACATTTGAACCCATTACCAGGTGGGTAAGTCCACTTGCTGAGCACACACATTGCTCAAGTCTTGTACTAGCTTAAATATAAACATAAAGGTCTTATCCGAAGTTGTCGCCATCTTATTTGCTAAAACAGGTCATGCACAGGGTACTCTACAGCATAAATCTTCACCTTATTCCTGCTGGGGTATGCTAGGTGTATGACTACAAGTGATGGGGCCCCATACCACAGGATGTCTGGGATGACCACTGTTATGTATGTACATAACCTGCTGAATGGGACATGCTCATGGGGTGCACTCAAGGGGGTGATGATCTTCAACTGGATAGTGTAACATAGGAAGTGTGTCAGAGAGTGTGGGCAATGTCCTAGTGCAAGTATCCTATTGTGATTTTATGGGCACGCAGGGACAAGGAGGACACATGTCGGTCTTTGCTTCCAGATTCAAATGTAAATATCCCATAATGTTATCCCCTGTCCCTCGCCTCCATAAATTCAAGACTTTATCATGATTTCTGTCTCTGCCTTTGCTCAGCTAAGTAAAGTCTTGAGCCAGCTCTTTGTACCAGGAGCTGCACAGGGCATCCAAGAAATCACAATTTATCTTTTAAACAACACAAAGGACAGGTCGAGGAATTTATGGAAGAATTAATCCCCTTTCACTTTAGTTCTAATGCCTAGCATGTATGTTTCTGGTGTAAGCAATACTATGCGCTCTACTAGGGTCAAGAAGGTTCCCCCTATATTAGGCGGAGCACATTGTACTACCGGACAGTCCCACACCATATGGAAATATCTCACAAATGGCGAGTTGCCCCTTGTGCAGAGCACCGAGGCCTTTGTAAACATGTGTTTGATATGTTGTGGTGTAAAGATACGCTTGGTGCAGGTAATTAAATTGTGTGTAGCGGAACCTTGGGTTTCATGACACCTCCTTAACCTATTGTGATGCTCACCCACATTGCTAGTCAGTGAGATCGGTAGGCGTGTCTTTTGCCCAGCGCTCCCCAACCCCAGCGTCCATTTTGTGATGTTGCACTAGTGGGGCAGTGAACAATGCATTAATGATCTTCTATGTTCTGCTGTGGGATACGTGTGCCATGGTCCCATTGCTCCTGGAAAGTATGCAGCGTTCCCTCCACATAGAAGTGAGTCAGCTTATTTCCATGGTGTCACATTGTGGCGCTTTGTGACTGTCTGTTGGTGTGGTAGGGGCCATATGGGGGTCAGTGGCGAGAATGAGAGGGTTGATCTGGCCCTACCTACGTATTTGTGCCAGCGGATGCGGGCCATCCTCCTTTGGTGAGTCTAAGTGGGTATGTTACTGTTAGAACGCAACTTTTAGCACGAAGTACCGTTACCACGGATCCATTACCACGCAGGATCCATTACCACGGATACCTTTACAACGCATTACTCTACAACGGAGGTACTATTACAACGCATACCATTACATCGTAAATTTAGGTTAGTTTATAGGTAAGTTTATCTTTTTTAATTTACATTTATTAGGTGTATTGTGTTTGTGTTTTGGGGTACAGGGGTATTTTTAGGTTTTAGGGTTGGGTTTGGGTTTTGGGGTACAGGGGTAGTTTTAGGTTTCAGGGTTGGGTTTGGGTTTTGGGGTACAGGGGTATTTTTAGGTTTTAGGGCTGGGTTTGGGTTTTGGGGTACAGGGGTATTTTTAGGTTTTAGGGCTGGGTTTGGGTTTTGGGGTACAGGGGTATTTTTAGGTTTTAGGGCTGGGTTTGGGTTTTGGGGTACAGTGGTATTTTTAGGTTTTGGGGCTGGGTTTGGGTTTTGGGGTACAGGGGTATTTTTAGGTTTTAGGGCTGGGTTTAGGTTTTGGGGTACAGGGGTATTTTTAGGTTTTAGGGTTGGGTTTGGGTTTTGGGGTACAGGGGTATTTTTAGGTTTTAGGGTTGGGTTTGGGTTTTGGGGTACAGGGGTATTTTTAGGTTTTAGGATTGGGTTTGGGTTTTGGGGTACAGGGGTATTTTTAGGTTTTAGGGTTGGGTTTGGGTTTTGGGGTACAGGGGTATTTTTAGGTTTTAGGGCTGGGTTTGGGTTTTGGGGTACAGGGGTATTTTTAGGTTTTAGGGCTGAGTTTGGGTTTTGGGGTACAGGGGTATTTTTAGGTTTTAGGGCTGGGTTTGGGTTTTGGGGTACAGGGGTATTTTTAGGTTTTAGGGTTGGGTTTGGGTTTTGGGGTACAGGGGTATTTTTAGGTTTTAGGGCTGGGTTTGGGTTTTGGGGTACAGGGGTATTTTTAGGTTTTAGGTTTGGGTTTGGGTTTTGGGGTACAGGGGTATTTTTAGGTTTTAGGGCTGGGTTTGGGTTTTGGGGTACAGGGGTATTTTTAGGTTTTAGGGTTGGGTTTGGGTTTTGGGGTACAGGGGTGTTTTTAGGTTTTAGGGCTGGGTTTGGGTTTTGGGGTACAGGGTTTTTTTAAATATATATTTACAAATAATAAAATTAAAATTAATTTCATTAATATAATTATTTAATAATTAAATAATGATTAATTAAATTAAATATTACAAAAATAATTATTTAAAATATATATTAATATTATATACTTACCTATACTTACGTTGTAATGGTATGCGTTGTAATAGTATCTGCGTTGTAGTGTATTGCGTTGTAAAGGTATCCGTTGTAACATGACCTGCGTTGTAAAAAATCCGTGGTAATGGTATGCGTGCTAAAAGTACGCGTTGTAACATCATATATCCGTCTAAGTGGCCAGTAGTGCCTTGGATCTCAATAGACTTGTGTATATATATGTTTCCCCTTAAGTATGTGAGGTGAGGTCTTGGTTTCCTGTATCAGTGGTAGTATCCTTTCAAATCGGTCAGAATGTTTTACAAGTATGGCTTTGCGATGGCTCAGGGGACCCCCCATTGCATTACTGTGTAGTTTAGTGCTCCAAACTGTCTTTCAAGGGTGGAACTAGGTCAGCTTAGGTTTGACCATTATGTCGAGCTTTGGGAGGGCTGTATGCATCAGGCTCTACAGTCTACCCTGAAAGATGATCTCCGGATTAAATTATTTTGCATGGGGGAGAAGATCTTTGTTTAATCCAATTCCCACGTGTCTGGGCCGGATGCTGGTCTCTGGTATGGTGGCAGGTCAAGTCAGGTTCTAACTGCTCCCATACAGTCACAGGCTTGGCTGCCTTGATTTGGGAGCACCGCGGAAAAGATCCTGGTTGCAGCTGTTCTGAGTGGTGGGCCGTGCTATCTCTGCGGCAACAGGCCAAGTGTTGGCTTTCTGGCAGTGTTTGGGTGTCATGCAGTATTAGAAAATGGGTTACTGGTTGATTGGGAGTGAGTCCTGGTCAAGCAGCAGCCACAGTCCTTGTCAGGGAAAGGCATAGGCAACCACCCAATTAGTCTGTGTTTAATCCTCTAGTAGATGGGCACAGAGCAGTCAGGCCTAACATGATGGCAGTGTGTAAAGTATTTGTGCAACACTTCAAACAGTAAGGAATGAAAAAACACAAAAAGTTCCCACACCAGGTTAGAAAAATAGAGCTCAGTTTAATAAATAATCAAGACCAAAATGACAAGCATCCAGTTAGTAGAACTGGAGTCTATTCAATTTTTTAAGTTTTAGGTCAAAATGGCACCAACCAGCGCAAAGAGCCAATTGTGCCTATCTGGTCACGCCAGACCAGGACATAGTCACAAGTTCAGGCCATCTGCGATGACACGTTGGATGGCTACAGGGATCCAGTTAGGTTTACTGACAGAGTACTTGAAATCCAGGTTACAGAGCATTGTGCGGATCCAAGTCAAAGATGCGCCATGCAGCCGAAGCGATGTGTAAATTCCAAGAAGCGTTGAGGCTGGTGTGCGAATTCCAGTATTGTTTTGGATGTGCTACGAGGCTGCTCATGGATGCACTTTAGGTGCACTTCTGAGGGTCCAGGTCTGGGGTGGCACCACTTGGTAGGATAGACTCATAGATGAGTCCAGGTGCAGAGGGAACGTTGTTGGAAGCCTGTTAAGTCCATGAGGATTTAGATCAGGAGGACAGCCATCTAGCCAATGGAGTCACTCTGGCTTCTGAGCTCAAGAGACGCAGATCCAGTCCAACTCAGCCAGGCAAGAAGGCAGCACAGCAGGGCATTAGTTCTTTCAAAGCGGCAGTACAGCAGAGTGGCAGTCCTTCAGCAGCACAGCAGTCTTTCTTCCTGGCAGAGTATCCACAGGGCCGAGGCAAAAGCGGTAGAAGAAGACAAGGAACCAGGGCAACACAGCCAGACCAAATATACTAGGAGAGACCACATATACAGTGGAACCCTGCGATTGAACAACAAGTGAAGAGGAGCAATGTCCAAGGATCCACCGCTCTCGATGAGTCATACATCATAATAGTCAATCTTAGCCATGAGACCTTGACCCCTCTTAAGACTATAGCCATAGTGATCATGAACAGCACAGATTACCGTCAGAAACGTCCCTGCCAACTGAGTGATCACTGGTAGTATCAACATTTACAAAATGACCCAACTCAGAGACTACAGAAAACCATCAAGACTCTGATAGAGAGAGGATATGAAGCAGGCTGGATCACTAGAGTGAATCTGAGTTCTTACAACCCACTCATCCCAAGGTTCCATATTTCAACATACTCCCGAAGACTCAGAAATCAACTAGACCACCAATAGTATCGGCGATCAGCTCTAACCCTGGGCGTAGTTCGCGTAGTAGTGCCCCTGGTGGCTGCAACAACCCCTGAGGAGAATCCTGAGGTGGGATTTGTGGTTGTGCTGCATCACGTGCAGAGCAGAGAGCGGGACCTCGTCCATTCACGCCCAGAGGAGCACACCTTAAGGCCCGCTGGGCCGACAGAGCATCGGGCCTGCAGCAGGGAGTGCAGAGCTTGTCATTCCTGAGCGCAAGCCCAGAGGGACCAACCCAGACAAGAAGGTGAGGAGAGGGGGGGAGCAGCTGCAGAACTAGTGGATGGGGCCCCCCAGTGATATACTGACCTGATAAGTGGGCCCCAGGGTGGACGGCAGGGGCCCCTCTCCTGTGCCCATGAGTGCACTGGGGAATGCCCCAAAAGCTTCAGTAATTCATAACCGGATCAAGCCTTACATCAAGACAGATGCCTCGCTTCAGCCCCTTGAGTCCCCACTCCCCTGGCCCTTGTTGCCTAAACCAGGCCTGCCCTCTCGCGCCTGCATATAGGGGAATAGGAAAGGCCTGAGCATCCAGACACTGAACACGGCAGGGGGCAGATCACCCTTCCCTGTTGACCTCCCTCCATGCGGTGACCGATCCGGGGGTCCGCATCCTTACTGGGCACCTCCGGACCCCCCCCAGCCTACGGACCCCTTCAGCCAACAATTCAAAGCCACAGGCACACCTCCGTCTGCTCGAGCCCCTGGCTTGTCCTTTGCCTATCACCAGCGAGCGGGGTTGGACCTACTGCCTCCCCGCCATGGCTTCGGGGAAAACTAAGAGAGGCAGGACGGTGAAGGGCATGCTTCTCTGCCCATCGGGGGCACACACAGGAGACCTGGCCCCCTCTAAGAGATGCGAGGAACCAGCAGATGCCACTCAACCAGAAGCATTTGTCTCCGGGGCATCGCTTCCAGGGCAGAGGGAAAGGACATTGTCGCCTTCGTATCTGAACTATTTAGAGCAATCCTGGATGCTGGCCCGAGGTAGAAATCAAGATAGACCACACACACAGGGTCGGACCTCAGAGAGGTCCGGATGGACCTCCCCCCGACATCCTGACTTGCGTCCATGATTTTACACTCAAGAAGGAACTCCTAAGGACTGCCAGGGACAAACATCCAATCCAGTATCTAGGCCAGTCTACCCTCCTGTATCAGGATTTGGCAGTGTCTACCCTTCAGAAGCGTAATGCCTACCGGCCGGTACACTCCTACCTTAGAGAGCTGGGGGTGTCCTACTCCTCGGGACATCCCTTTCAAATGATTTTTTGCTTAGAGGGCAAGCTCCACCACCTTCCCTCTCTGTACGAGGTTTGCTGTATACTCAACCTGAAGGACTCTTCCCCGGAGGGTCCCGGCACCAGGAGGGGAGGCAGTGAGAGAAGGGGGCCTCACAGTCCTGGGGGCCCATGATCTCCCCCACCTGGACTCTGACCAGACCCTGACACCATCTCTAGGGAGAGGGGGACAGTCCTGGTTACCCTAGCAGGAGATTCAGAGGGGGCGACGGCTACATGATCTGCAACGCTCCTACCACTTACACTCGTTCTCTATGAACTTCCATTCTTTTCCTCTTTGGGGGTTCAGAGGTGGGGGGGTGCACAAAGATTCCTCCCTACCTTTGGTATTCCATGGAGACACCCATCCTGAACAATGCTCTTCTCTTGAACAATATGAGTTATTTGTTTAATTTGGCCATTAGGTCCTTTTGTTATGGGGACTTGTTGGACCTGGTGACTAGACACGCTTGCACATCCCACATCTATTGTACCACATTGACTCAATGGCCCACGCCCTTGGCACAGACGGAGCTATTTGAAGATTACATGACTGACCACTTAGTGATTCTCGCACTCAATGTTAAGGACCTAAACCAATATGCTGAAGCAGAGCTCTATCCTCTCCTATCTAGAAAACTCTGGGGCACACATAAATGCACCTTCTACCCAAAGATCAGCATAGACTCCGCTCAACGGCATTCCCCTATTAGTTTTTCTTGTCTCCCCCGACTAAAACGGCTGGTGTTGCGATTCTGGTCTCTAAGACATTCCCTCCTAAGGTGGGGCTTTAACAGGCAGAGATTAAGGGCAGACTTCTAGCATCCTCTCTACACGTAGGATCTAGCAACCTCACAGTGGACACCATATACTCCCCCAGCAAAGGACAGGAACCATTTCTTCGCAAAGCAGTGTCTAAAATCATGGGTACACATTGAAGGATGGTGCTGCTGGGGGAGGACTTGAATCTGATATTCAATGCCAACCTGGACAGATCAGCACAATGCCACAGACAGGTAGGGACACTCTCTGTAGCGGGAGAGTCCTGGCTGGGCAGCATGGGCTTGATAGACCTCTTGAGCCACACACAATCTTGGGGTTTGGCTAGATGCAACTCTAAGCTATCAGGAGCATACCAGGAAATTAGCAGGTACTTGCTCTGGCCTACTCCGAGGGTTTAGACCCTTGTTGGGGTTCCTTGATCCTTCTATCCGCCAGACGATAGTACAGGCGGCCATCCTGTCCAGATTGGACTATGCTAATTCGCTCCTATTAGGGGTAAATAAGGCAGGAACAAATCGTCTGCAGCGTGTTTAGAACGCAGCAGCTCGTGTCCTGCTGAGGCTCCCTAGAACTTGAACTGGGGCGATTTGCCGCCTTCATTGGCTGCCATTGACGAAAAGAATCAAATTTAAAACTCTGTGCCTGACTTTTAAAATCTTAAACTTCTCCTCCCCTGAGATCCTTTCCAAATTACTGGTACCCTACTTTCTTATGCGTCAACTACGATCAGCTGGGCAACACCTAGCTATGGTCCTCTGAGTGAAGCGTCTCCGATCTGGTGGACGATCTTTTCGCTGTTTGGCGGGTAAATTGTGGAATTCCTTTCCTACGCAGATTTGTTGTCTGGACAGCTTGATGTCTTTCCGTAAGGCCGCTAAGACCTTTCTCTTTCCAGTGCCTTAATCCTGTATCTCATCAGTGACACTGCTACTAGTGCCATGACACCTCTTCGCTGAGGTAGCTGCGCGCTATATAAATGATTTAAAATAACTTAACACCCTGACTCCCAAAATTCCACCTTCTACTCTCATGCTCACAAAACTTATGCTTGTATGCTTGACTTGACTACTTTCTGGACACTCTGGAAATGGCCTCCATGGTCCAAGCAACAGAGATTGAACCCTGTTTGCTTTCTGACCACACCGCTGTTACAGTGACCCTTGCTGTGCCGAGGTCTAACCCACCCCTCAGAACCTGTAAACTTAAAGATTTCTTGCTCTACCACCCTGAGGTCATACCCCAGATCACCACAACAATCCAGGACGATCTGGTAATCAACGATACACTTGAAATCTCAATTGCCACTCTGTGGGATGCCTTAAAAGCTGTGGTTGGAGAAGAATTTATAGCTATAGATTTGGCGGACAATAGAATCCAACATGAGAAGAGGGGGAGCATGTCCTGCCAGGTGGCAGAACTAGAACATATACATAAGAGAACCGGGGCCCCTAGGACCTCTAGACAGCTCGAGACTGCCCGAGCTCAACTAGCTGGACTGCATGTGGACAGTGCAGAACACGCAGCCCTTAGGCTCCGGCATAGGTTTTACATAGGGGACAACCGGCCTTGTCGCCTCCTGGCAAGCTGTCTTTGATGCCAACACCAAGTGACAGGGGTCCCAAAGGTCCTGGACAGGGTGGGACCCAAATGGACCGATGATGCACACATAGTTGAACCATTTCTGGAATATTACCAGACTCTTTACACAGCACAAGACCTTCCACCGGACGCAATCCCTGAATATCTCAAGGCTTCTACTACTGCCACCCTGACGTCCATGCAAGCGGCGGAGCTAAAACACCCAATCCGAATAGACTAAGTCATCTCTAGCATGTCCCACCTGAAGCTGTCCAAGTTCCTGGGGCCAGATGGATTACCATCCTCCATTTATAAGACATTCTGCCACAGTTTAGCCCCTATTCTTACCAGGCTTTTTAACGCAATTGGAGACAAAGGGTCACTTCCCCCTTCAATGCTCCGTGCAGCAAGAGTAGTAAATTCCAAACTCGGGAAGGACGGGACTCACTGTTCTTATTATCATCCCATCTCCCTCTTGAGCTCCTTAAAGGCATTCTTGCTGCTAGGCTTAATCCCCTCCTTCCAGGCATCATAGGTCCGATCTGGCTGGATTTGACCCCCAACGCAGTGTAGTGACAATACAAGAATGATCCTGTACATAATTGATAAAGCCCAAAGATATGCCCAAGAAAGAATGCTCTTGGCAGTTGAAACAGAGAAAGCTTTCGACAGGGTACAATGGCCCTATTTGGAGGCAGCCTTGACCCTTTTTGGCATAGGGGATCACTTTCAAAAGTGGAGTCTTAGTAGCTACACTCAACCAACAGCCGTATTTGGCATCAACAGCTGCTGTTCCTCCGCCCCTAACCATATCACTAGAGGGACCAGGCAGGGGTGCCCCTTGTCGCCCCTGCTGTTCAGCCTGTACATAGAACCCATGGCCCAAAAAGTATATTCCAACTCACAGATAAAAAGGTGTCCAATGCGGAGGAGAATTGCACTCCATCGGCCTTTGCCCAGATGACGTCAAAGCCTCATTTAAGGAGCCCTCCGCTTCACTGCCAGCTTTCTTAGCAGCACTGGAGTCATTTGGTCAGACATCAGGCTTTACGGTAAATATCCAAAAATCGGAAGCCCTCAACCTACCCTCTGGCCACAGACGTTAGACAATTTGCAAAAGGCCCTGCCCAAACAGTGGGCCCCGGTATCAATCCCATATCTAGGCCTCCAGATAACCGCTGCCATCACTGACACTATTAGACTTAACTAGCAAAAGCTAACTCACCAGATCAAATCTGAACTGTGTCAGTTGTGGTCATACTCCCTCTCATGGCTAGGACTAATACTAGCAATTAAAATGACAATCCTCCCCAGGCTCTCTCGCTAAAAAGAAATTAATGGATGTGTGGGCAGATAAGCATCCTCGTATCTGTAGAGCCCTCAGCTACCTCTCCCCAGATGAAGGTGGCCTGGGAGACAACAACCTTGTTCACTATTACCAGGTCACCTAATCAAGGGTTTTAGTGGAATGGTCACATGCAGAATCTGAAAAGAAATGTCTGTTTATGGACCGAGCTCTGGCTGGCCAGGCACCGTGGCGCATCCCATACCTCCATAAAGAAGCACAGTCCAGATCACTTCTTCTTGCCCATTACCAAGGCTTTGCTGGCAGTCTGGGACAGCTTAGCAACACAGAGGGGTCTCATGACCTTTCCCTCGCCACTTACCCCCATAGTCAAGATCCCAGATTTTCAACCAGGCACCCACAATCCCTCATTCCAAGTATGGGTACATGCAGGATGCAGGTTGGTGGGCCACCTGTTCGACTTGAAAGGTCCACTCCCCTTCGCGACCCTCTGTTCAGAATGTGTCCCCGCTGAAATGGAGCGTTGGCACTACACTCAGATCTGACACTGGGCATTGCACCCCACTATTTGCCCTGGTGCAGAGCGGCAACTTACCCCCTTCGAGAGCTGGCTTGTGTCGAGGTCATCCAACAAGCGCCTGGTCTCAGACCTAAACTGCCTGATCAATTCACCTACACTTGGTCCTAGGTGCACCTGTGGGCCATTGCTCAATTCATTTTTACCAACCTGTAAGTGAATGCACAATGATGTCCTAAACAGTTAATGTGCATATTTTAGTCCCATAGACCACTGGTGTTAAAGTCACACATATGTCAAGCCTATTTGGAGACCAAATGCAAACAACTGCGCCTTTCACCTAGTTAGGCATCGTAAACAATTCACACAAGCAACATGTTTTTCTTCTAGTGTGTTTCTGAAACTTACGTAAAGTGTGTAACATATTGATGGGTGCTTACGTAAGAATAGATGAGAGGTACTTTTCTTTCTATCAATTTAAAAATGTGGTTTTCTCTTAATGGTTTTTCAAACTTTTTTTAAAAATAAGAAGTGAACTCCCCCTTACCCAGTTTTGTATTTGATACTAACTTTTATTAAAAATGTCCATACAAACAGTATAGTTTTTCTTCTGCTCACAAATCATGAGAACAGTGTCAATAAAGTTCATAGATAAAGGAGCAGCTTTGGGGGTCAAAAGGAAAATTTCCATGGCATCTCTGTACTTCTTTATTTTGGCCTCGTCATTCTTCCTTTCACCCTCCCCTCCAAGGGAGAGGAAGATAGTTTCAGTTTGCTGAGGTAAAGTTAGTTCTTCCAATCACTAATCTGGGTGTAAGCCAGCTACTGGTTAATAACACTGAAGATCTGTTCCTTTGCTTGTTTGAAAACAAGAATATACAGGCCTCATACTCCAGAACATTGCAACAGCCTAGAAGCCTAGGGCACTGTGGACGATGAGATATTATTGAGTTGCCTTGAGGAGTTAGTGTTTCCAGTGCTAAATTTGTAAAGAAAGAAATTGCCCGGGACCTTCTTAGGAGGCCAATGTAGAATACATCAATCATACCCCCTGCCTGTGCTGCCAGTGACAGTACCATTTCAAGTACAAACCATCATACTTCTTTTCTGACAATTCAGAATATCCCAGGCAATTCAAAGCAGTAGCAAATAATGTTCAATTTGATTGTATATTGAATTGTGAAACAACTGTTGTTGAGCTCATTTCAAAAGTAGACAGATACCATCAACATGTGGTGGACTGTCGTAAGTGCCGGTGTTGATCATAAGTGCAGGCGTCGAGCACCAGAAACCACCAGCTCAGATTAAGCACTGGTTTCAACCTTGAAATTATTTTGGTCATTCCTCTCCAGATGCAGCCAAAAGGTCTGAATTGGGTCCATGAAATCAACACCACAAATTTTTTTTTTAGAATAATACGGTCATACTGTCCGTGCTTGCTCTTCAGTGTCTACTTGTATTCATTGATACTGCTCTAGAAATAGCACCAGGTGAACCTACGGATCTAAGCTGATGATAGTAAAATCTACTTTCAGCTCGAAAAAATGCTGGTGAATCAAGTTGACCTACACATAAGATGATAGGAGAATGTGTGAAATAAGTCTAACCACTGGCAATACCTCAAGGTAGCACTCCAACCCACTTCTTTTGCCCTTCCCTGCCAACTCTGATTAGACACAGCCATATGCACATCAGTTTTGACCCTGCTCAAATAGAAATAGTCCAGCCTGAACTGCAAAGCCAGGTCCTCTCTGAACCAGAATACAAGCAACCCAAGACCTGTTTCACCCTGATTAAGGTCTTCAATTGGGTGTAGCATTGTGTAAGTAAAGTCATAACTCGGGATGCCTGTCATGCTTCCATGGCATCCTTGTTGATGCTGAGTGTTTTTGGGATTATTGGAAGGGGGCATGGTTTTTATTCTTTGAATATTTTTATCATGAGTCCTGCTCCTTCTTGCACCTGTGACCAACAGTAGTAATTGTAACATGTTTTAGGATCTTCTCAAGGTACACCACATGTAGAGGTAATTTAGTTACTACCGCTTTTAAAAAGATCGCTGCAAATACCTTATGATGAGAGGAACATAGTGAATCCTCCACTGGAGGATTTTCCTCTTGTTGAGAGACTACCACCAGAATTAACCTAAGGTAAATTAGGTAAATATGGCAGAGATAATTATCATTTTATTTCCTTCAACAAGAGAATACTTAGAAATGCAGTATATGCAGCACTGCAAATCTAATTATTTCCCTTTACCACGCACTTCTACTTTTCCCACTGTGTTGTCCTCCTAAAATATGTTTTTACCAACTGTTTGTATAATAGAACGTAAACTCTCTCTAGTACAATGGTGTCTCATGTCAAAATGTGAAATGTGGATTCAGTTTGCACATTGTATCTTACATTTATAAAAAACAATTCATGAATATCAATACATTGTTTAAGACTTGTTTGTATAACATGCCTGGAACATCTGACAATTAGTTCTGTGACACACCACTGTGATCAAATTTACTGGAATAATGAATAATTCACAAATATATAAAAGAAATGTCCCTGGCAACAATTCGATATGCTTCTGAAGACTTAAAATTAAGCTTAAAAATAAGTTCAAATTATGCTTAAAATTAATTGTTATCCACTCAATCAGATTTGAAGTACTCCATTCGGAGAATTATTTTGCTAGATCGGCCAGTGTGTAATAGAGGACGTTTGGTATGGTTTCACATTTGCTGAAGAACACATTTGAGTTAAGGTTTTGGCTGTTTTTATTCTTTAGGATTTCAAACAATGGGATTTGAACAGGTTATAGAATATTGTTGACCGAGACCTCTAGCACAAGCCCAAGTACTCTTGCTGTCCGACCGAAAGAATGGTCAAACCTTAAGGTATGGAATCTATCCAATATTACCCACATTCTCTGAACACAGGGTAGTGGCTCACTTAGACTGCACAACATACCTTGTTCTAAGTGCCACTGTGGGCCTTTGCACATTTCATTAGTGACAATAAGCAAGTGAACATGCAATGATGTTCTACACACTAAATGTGCATATTTTAGTCCCATAAACCAAAGGCGTCGAAGTCACATATATGTCAAGCTTCTTTGGAGATTAAATGCAAACAACTGTACCATTCACTTAGTTGTGCACCCTAAAATTCATGCAAGCAAGACATGTTTTTGCTTCTGCAATGTTTTTCTAAACTAACCTAAACTGTATAAAACATTGATGGGTGCTCAAGTAAGAACGTCTGAAATATATATTTCAGATACATTTTTATTACAAACTTCCATACACACAGTACAGTTTTTCTTCTGTTTACACCGTGGGACTCTTGCCTTACACCACCTAGCTGCCGGGGCTTGTCAGAGGTGGACTCCCTGTCCCAGTGTGCACTGCCCCAGACAGAGGAGCCAAGGACAGCACTCTAGCGCTTTTAAGAACATCTTCATTCCCCCGACGCGGGACGCGTGCGGGCCAAGGGCGGCCCATCCTTTCCCATCATTGCCAAGAAGAGACAGGGCAGGGCCACCCCCTTGCATTCGGTTCAGGACAGCAGCGTGAAGAGTCATGTCCTATTTTGCAAGATACTGTAACTCTCACATTTGTTTCCCCGCTGGTCTATGGCTAGCTTTTATCAGCCCCTCACTCTGTGATTTGGCACAGACTTTTTTGGGTAGGACACTAAATTGGATTTTCGTCCCTCCCTGGACAAATGATTAACTGAATTGAACTAATTACAAGTTGTATCCATTTTGTTAATCCTGCTGTCTCCCTATTGTGAGTATTCTGAAGGACTACTTGTTTTGTATTTGTTATATTGGACGGGCCCTAGCTTCTTGGTGACACCTAAACTCCAGCTGCCTAAGCATTCTTAATTACTCCCTCATGATATTTATCCAGTAAAATAGTGACCAGATTCGGAGTAGTGATTGGTAATTTACCCGCACCAGTGAGAGATGGGGAAAAGGGAAGCTATTGAGGGCACGTGGCAGCCCGTACGGGCAAGAAAGCAAAAAAATCCCCAAACCGCTGAAACACAGAGGCAACAATTGCATCATGGATCGCATTGATTGCCTGATAAGTGAATGCGAAGGTGCCTTAGTTGCCTCACCAGGCCCGATCCTTGTCCTGCCATTAGACAACCTTCCACCAGTTTCACCAGCCCCAGTGGCTCACCTTGCATCCCGGATATGTTCAGAAGATTACCAACCAAAGCGACTTTGTTGAGCAAACAGGGGGAACTGTCTCATACTGTGAGGGTCCACTTCCATACCCTTAAGTTCCATTATACACCATATAAGCCAGCCCGAGCCTGCACCTGAGTGCACTAACAGGTTCACCCCCCTTTCTGATCTGATTGATGACTCGTTGGACCATCAGTCCGCAGAAGGCCTAGGCGAACCAGTATCTGCACCTGTCTCTTACCATGGGTGTAAGAACCAATGCTCTTATCAGCTCATCAGCGACCTTAGAACCGTGGTAGGGACTTTAATATCTATGATTGACGGGCTTACTACTTTGGTCAAACAACTGCTACAGAATGACACGCAACCTCAACTGCCCATTGAGCCCTTCCAAGGAACACTCAACCATCCAACTAGTACAGGACCCTCTTTACTTTTGTCTGGCAAATCGGAAGGGGTTTGCATTCCCCACAGGCAACCCTTTCCACACTGTGCTGTTATTTCTCAAACCCAAGGACCAGCCTACCAAAATGCCACTCCTACTAACTATTTTCCCACTGTAATGTCCAGAAACAGCCCTTCCAAACACTTAGGGGTAAGAAGTATAATCTCTCACCAAGACTCAGTACATTTAAACCACTACAGGTCAAAGCCGTACTTACCACCCCCTATTAACTCAGCATTAGTTCAGAAAATTCATATGGTCAATGTCCCCAAACTTAACGGGAGTGTGGGGTATGAGGGAGAAGATGCACTAACCAACAAAGCGATTAATTGGATTTGTCACGTCAGGTGATGTCGTTCTGTGATCTGTGACGATGTTATCAGGGCAAGAAGACTTACATTCCCTGATCAACTCTATGACTGTATTGAACTAATTCTTAAGGATGCAGGTCTGTCTGAGGGTCTACTTGCTTTGGAATATCGCACTTGCTTCCCTGATGATTCTCAAATCCAATGTAAGAGCTAGAGACCACAAATGCAAAGAGCTGTTGGCTCCTTTGCTGACCGTGGTGAGTCTATCTGAGTTCTCATTTAGATATGAATGATTGACTCCAGGGGGAGGAGTGTTATAATGCTGTGCCTTTTCCCTCGCACAAAACAAACATGCTCATGAGGGCTAGTCCACCAACCATTCAGAGAAGTACCATAGGGCTGGAGGAAGAAACTACACAGGAGGGAGGGGTGGGAGGATCTTGTTTCACTTCCAGAGAGCCCGACCCTGGTAGAAACATCGACCACCATGTAATCATGCAGTCTCCCACCGGCCCAGGATCTGATTCGCTTCCCAGATCAGAACTTGACCAGCAGCTTAGAATAGTCTCCTGGAATGTGGCAGGGTTAAGATGCAAAATGTCACTCCCTCACTGGAACACCTTAATTGAGGGATTTGACATTTGTATTTTCCAAGAGACCTGGAGCCTGGTACCCTTGGTCAAATCTGGGTATGCATGCTATTGCTCTCCAGTGACTATTAGAGGAAGAGGGCGCCCATCAGGGGGGTTGATAATATGGGTGGGGAACGCGTTGGGAAATCAGATCACCCTCCTCCCAAGCCCCAGTCCTGATATCTTACAGGTCCGCATTAAAGGTCCTAATGGGGGCATTTCCATCGACCTATTTGACATCTATGTGAGGGGAACCAAAGGGGGCAGACCTTCACCCACGCTCACACTTCTGGAAGAGGAGTTACATAGGTGCCCATCCCATTCAAGACTAACATTAGCATGCAATTTCAACACCTCTTTTGAGCCCCTAGACATAGAGGACTTCATGTTGTTGAATGAAGATGGCTGTAGATGGGCTGTCCCCCAATTAGACCTTCCTCCAGTTAGGAAATGGACAAAGCTGGCACTCCAAAAGAATGCCCTAAGCGCAGAATTTCAGCTAAGAGCAGTGAATGGAAGACCCCCCTCGGATGGGTTGGGTGTAAACATGTTCAATAGGGCCAGCGGTCCATCCCCAATCGACTACATCCTCCTCGACATGGGGCTTTGGAGGAATGTGATTGATTTGAATGTGGGTGTTACAACAGACAGTGATCATAATTCTCTCTGTCTCATTATGAAGCCCCTGTCGGAAGATCTCCCTACCTCTATGAGAGGCGCCCAATTGAGTAACACCAAGGAGGTTCATCAGTCTTACTACAGGTGTGCACTAAGATGGCGGAAGATAGTCTTACAGGAAAATCAGATCAGGAACATACATAACGACTTGGAAGCTGGCACTATTGAGCTTCAATCTCTGGCCACATGTTCAGGTAGCAAGGATGAGATAGTTACGATCCATGCACGTATCTTTGCTCACCTCAGCTCCCAAATCATTGATTCAAGAACAGACAGAAGGCCAAGCACTTCAAAAGGGGGAACAGTATTGTGGTACACAAAGGATTGTAAACGTGCAAGCTCAAATCTAGCTTAAGCCATCCAAAGTAAAAGATGGTGATTTAATCAAAGCCTCTAGGAAGAGCTATAAGTCAACCTTGCTTCAGGCGAGATGGGCCTGGGATGAATCCCAGTGGCAGCAATTAAAGGAAGCATGCACGGGTAAAGATTCCAAATCTTTCTGGTTGATAGTTGCCTGGGGTAACCAAGAAGGGGCCCAATCACCACCCACTTATATTACGGGCCAGGACTGGTTCGATCATTTCTTGAATCTTTTTTCGGCTTCTGGGGAGAAGCCCACTATGGAGGAAGCTGGGCCCCTTATCCAGCACTCGACAAATGAGTTCTTTACCCTGAACGAGATCAAGTCCTCTCTAAGGAGAATAATATGATCTAAGGCAGCAGGGCCTGATGGCATACTGGGGGACTTTTTCTTATCAGATATTCCTAGCTGGGCTAATTACATCTTACACCTGTCCAATGCTCTGGCCAATGGTGCTCCAGTTCCAGGGCCATGGAAGGGGGCCGAGGTGGTCCCAATTTATAAAAAAAAGGGGACAGAAGCAAACCTTCAAATTACAGGCCTATCAGCTAGCTAGAAGCCCTCCAAATGGTCTTCTGTAGAGCCCTTCTGCACAAAATACAGGCTTGGGAGGAAGAAAATGCAATCTTATCCCAATACCAAGCAGGTTTTAGGGAAATGACGGGAGTATCGACCACGTATTTCGTCTCCTACTCCTCTACTGGAAAGTGGTTGTGATCATTCGAGCAGTCTTTATCTAGCTTTTATTGGTTTAAAGACTGCCTTCTACTTAGTTCCCAGGCATAGGTTATGGCTTGTGCTTAATGACATGGGGATTCCGCTACCTATTCTCAGCTTGCTAGTTCGATTGCATGTGGGAAACCATGCACTGGCCAGGTGGGGGCCAGAGGAACAACTTACAGAGCATATCCCAGTTAGTAGGAGCGTGCAACAAGGTTGAGTTTTGGCTCCCACCCTTTTTTCACTGTACATGAACGGGGTGGTCAGTTTTCTGTAACAAGAACCTGCAGACGCATCAACCTTGTTTGCAGACGATACCCCGCTGGTGTCCAAGACTCCGGCGGGACTTCAGCCTCTGCTCAATAGATTTCAATTGTTCTGTGATACCAGGGGTTTGGTCATTAACTCTACCAAAACCAAATGCATGGCCTTTAATCTGCATAAGTCCTTCAAAGGCAGCGTAGTGCTAGATGGGTTCCCCATGGAAAGAGTCAGTAACTTCGACTACCTGGGTGTCCGCCTTTCAGACAGAATGTCCTGGAATCCTCTGGTAACCAAGATGTTACTGGGCCACAAGCGTGTCACAGGAGTACTAGGGAGGGAACATCGCTGCTCACATAGTAGACCGGTCACTGCCTCCTCGCAGGTCTATTATCTGAAGGCGGTTAGTGCAGCGCTGTATGGCGCAGAGTTGTGGGGCTTTAATAACACACTTGAGCTTACTACATCAGAGAATAAATTTCTCAGGAACCTCGTGTTGCTTCCCCAAACTACCCTGCTCACACCACTAATGCTTGATATGGGCAGATGCACTATTAGTCACAGAGCGAAGCTCAGCCCGCTGCTTTACTGGGCACACATTATGAGGACACCAGAGCTACTGCCCTTTGCGGAAGCCCTTGCAGAGGTTGCCCATCTTGACACGTGCAATAAGGTAGGGTGGATTAAAAATTTCAGGAATTTGGTGTCAGATGTCGGGCTCAAGGGTCTTTGGGACAAGCCAAATCCCACCCTGCTACAAAAAGAGGTCCAGAAACAATACTACTAGAAATGGGTGGAGCAACATGAGCTTCCCAAGCCTACTCTGGGGAAACTTACAGAGGAATTTTTGCTCCATAAACAGGTTAGATCATTGGAACCCGATCTACACATAATCCAGGTCCCCAGGACAGAACGCTATACATTCACTTCGGGTTTGTTACCCTTCCTGTGGGCAAGGTTTCAGCTAAGTGGACCCCAACTCTTCAAGTTTAAGCAATTGCCCCGGTTGCAACGCCCCAGTGAAGTCCGTAGCCCATGTGCTGTTTGCATGTTCTGCTTATATGCAGCCCGACTGCGATGCACTTCGCATACTGAAGTCGGATGCCAGGCCCCTTTTTGCCTGTGCTATGGCTAAGTTCCTGAACCACATGTAGGGCATTAGAAGGAAGGCACTTATGAGATCATCTTAGTAATGGCTAGGTTGACTCGTAGTTGGAGTTGCCTTTTGGGTTTCAGTGACTAAACTTAGGTTACCCCCACGTGTTTTAGACGTTGCACAAACACTTTATTGTAGATTGATTTCATAACCTAATTGCTAGGGTTGGACCTTAAGGTCAACCACGTGACATCCTCTGCTGGATGCTTTTACCATCCTTCACTAGTTTTTATATTCCACACTTGTTTTTAATTATTGAATCTTATTTTTAAATGTACAAAAGATTTTATGATGTACAACTCTCAACTGGCTACTGTCGAACAGATAAGGTACGCATTTGCTGGTTGTTACAGGGGTGTGCTTTTTATTCTAACTATTGTGAGTAGTTGAACTGAGCAACCTATGCTTTTTTGATCACATTGGTCTAACATGCTTTAGCCATGCAGGTAATTTGCTGTCAATTCAAAATTTTTAGATATACGTTTTTGCATGTCTATTGTCGGTTGTCTTGTTTGAATTCTTCTTCTTTTATATTTTCAACAATGTTTCACTATGTAAGTTTTGAGTAGCTTTTATGACTTGAACAGTCAAAATAAAGCTTAATGATGAATCATAACAACATCAACAATCAAGCTCCCTCCTTCACGTACTTACCACCACACTCATTCATGTGTGACAATTGAGATTATTCTAGGTGGCCCAAACCTATACCAATGCGTTGTGTGGCAGGTATCATTCATTTGTATTGTTTATTGAATAGCAAAACAACTGTTGCTGTGCTTAATTCACAATTAGACAGAAATCCCCACCAAGTGGCAGACCGCCATAAGTGCCGGCGCTGGTATTAAGTGCAGGTACCGAGCACCCGGAACCACTGGCTCAAATTAAGCACTAGTTTCAACCTTGAAATTATTTAGGTAATTTCTCGCCAGATTCAGCCAAAAGCACTGAATTTAGTCCATTAAATCAATACTACAGACAATGTATTTTCAGAGAATGATAAGGGTCATCACTTCCATGCCTGCTCTTCAACATTTCCTTGTATTCATTGACACAATTCCTGAGGTAACACCAGGTGAACCTGCAAATGCAAGCTGATGAAATGTAAATCTACTTTCAGCTAGAAAAAAGGCTGGTGAATCAGGCGGACACACATGTAAGACAATGTGAGGTGGCTTGCAATATGTCTAACCACTGCCAATACCTCAGGGAAGTACTTCAACCCATCATTCTTTTGCCCATCATGCCACCTCAGATTAGACACTGTCATATGCAAGTCAGTTTTGACTCTGCTTAACTTGGAATAGTCCAGCCAGAACTGCCAATGCAGGTTGTCTCTGAACCAGAACACAAGCAACCCAAGACCCTGTTTCACCCTGATTGGGGTTCCTCAGTGGGGTGCACGTTGGTTCCAGTGGCACAGTGAGAAAGCACCAATGTTCGGGCATACCCTCAGTCTCTAAGAGCGGAACATGAAACACACCATAGGTGATAGGAATATGCTTTCAATAAGTCTTATCACTTGCAAATGCTCTTTTCTATAATTTCAGTCCATCGTTCCTTGGTCCACATTGCCACCTCAGTTAAAACCAATACATCTGCAACTCAGTCTTCACCCAGCTCAAAAAGGAACTGTCCAGCCCAAACTGTAAATCCAGGTCATCGCTGAACCACAAAACAAGCAACCCAAGACTGGTTTCTCCCCGATTAGGGCTCTTCAGTCATTGATTTCAGTGGGACAGTGAGTGAGGGACCCACGACTAGGTATACCTTTGGCCACATAGGGCGATACATTATGATGGAAGGCTGCTTGCTATAAGTCTAACCACTGGCAATTGATTGGGTGGCATTTCAACCCATTGTTCCTTTGGCCACCATGCCACCTCAAATTTGACCCAGCCATATGCAAATCAGTCAAGATCAATAGGAACAATCCATTGAACTGCCAATCTGGGTATACTCTGAACCAGAATAAACCCAACCCAAGACCGGTTTTGCCTTGATTGAGGCACTTCAGTCAGGTGTAGCTTGGGTCCAGTGGCACAGTAAACATGGTGCGACATCTAGGCATACCCGTACATTACACACACAAAAGCTGACAGGAATATGCTTAATGTAAGTGTAACCACTTGTAATAGCTCTGGTTAGCATTATACCCCAACATTTTTTGTCCACCATGCCACCTCAGCTTAGACCCAGCCATATGCAAATCAGTCTTGACCAAGCTCCAGTAGGAACCGTCAAGTCCAAAGTGTCCAGCCAGGTCTTCTGTGGACCATAATTCAAGCAGCCCAAAACCGGTTTCACCCTAATTGGGGCTCTTCAAGCCAGTGTAGCTGGGTTCCAGTGGGCCAGAGAGCAAGGGACCCATATCTGTGCATACGCATGGCCACTTAGGGCAATACATCACACACACAAAAGGGGATCAAAGAGGATGTTTGCAATAAGTCTGACCAATGGCAAATGATCGGATAGTATTCCAAGCATTTGTTCTTTTGCCCAAAATGCCACCTCAGATTAGACCCAGCCATATTAAATCAGTCTTCACCCTGTTACAAAAGGAACAGTTTAGCCCAAATTGCCAAGCCAGGTTCTCTCTGAACTACAACACAAGCAACCCAAGACTGGATTTGCCCTGATTGGGGCTGTTCATTTACATGTAGCTTGATTCTACTAGGACATTGAGCAAGAGACCCGTGTCTGGACATACACTCAGCCAATTAGGGTGATACATGAAACACACAAAAGGTGATGGGAGGATGCTTACTATGAGTCTTACCACTGACATTCACTCGAGTAGCATTCTAACCCACCCTTCTTCTGCCCACCATGCCACCTCAGATTATACCCAGCCATATGCAAATCTGTCTTAGTTTGATTTCTAGAAAGTGACTAGATATATGCACATCTGATGATAAATGTGTATGTCTGTTAATATTGCTGAGAAAGGTGGCTAGTGTGTATCATTTATCTTGTGAAGTTCTAAGTTTTCTTGGATATTAGAAGCATACCCTGACTACATGGAGTATGTTTCTTGTTACATTTCTTACACCCTTACCCCATGCCAACAGCTGTTCTCAACTCTTCAAGCAGTCCTGGCACCTTGTGGCAAACTTGGGAGACATTGTGTAAGGAAAGGCAAAAATCGGAATGCCTGTCATGCTTCTGTGAACTTCTTTATGGATCCTGAGTCTTCTTACGACTGGCAGGCAGCATGGGTTTTTTCATTGAATCTTTTTATCACGTGGCCTGCTCCTTCTTGCACCTGTGACCATCAGTGGTAATTGTAAAAAGCTTTAGGATCTACTGAAGGTTCTGCACTTATAGGGGTCATTTAATGAAAAGTGATTTGAAAAGATCAAAGATGACCAAACTTCTCTAAATAGGTATAACACGGCATTATATATAGAGAATTCTAGATGGGTAACAGGAAATGATGGGGTGTTCTTCACAGAGGGGTTCTGAGTGAAAACAACCAAACATCAAGAGTGCAGCTTTACTTGTCAATAGTGTCACTCTAAACCCCAAGGTGAAAAACAACCCTATAATTCGCCTCTTATTCATCTATATTTTAGAATATGTATGGCCCCCAAATCATCTAAACCTGTTTTCACTTGCTATGTAGGAGAAGAGGATGAATGGGTGAACCACAAATCACATGGCCTCTCTTACATGTCTAAAATATGCCTTTTCTTTCAGTAGCTATGCTTTGTGGTTTCCAGCACTGTTTTGACAGGCTCTTAGAGAGCCCAGCCAGAGCAGGATAGAATTCCTTTGTAACATAGCAACAGTGAGTAACAGTTTTTGTTAACAACAGTTTCTAGGTCAGAGCAGTGAGTTACTTTGTTTGAATCCTATTATTCCTCTTAGCATTTCTCTAATAGAGCCACGCATCAAAAAGATTTCAGTAGCAATATTGGTTGAAAGCTTTATTCGATATGCAAAGATATCTTACAAGCATAACATACATTAAAAACAACATTTTAGCAAAAAATACAAGTATGTCATACAGTTAAAAAAGGTAACATTTAGGGAACTCCCTAAGATAAATTAGCTAAAAAAGAATTAAATCGATATAGTCAATCTATTGCTGCGAATCAACCAAGAACGCTTTAAAAATTTAGAAACGCCACAGACCATAAGAGGAGAGGTATCAGTCAATAAAATTCGGAGAGCCACCGAATGTTTGCGTGTTCCCAGGCGTTTAAATAGGGGTTTCAACCAGTATCTCCTTGGACAAATATAGTCTGGGCACTCAAAGAGTACATGTGCCACCGTCTCAAGCCTGGTTGGACAACAAGCGCAAAAGGGAGATAAATGGGCATAAGACTTCCACTTCGTTACAATTGCTCTTAACGGCAGGGTGCCAACTCTAAACTTGAAGTACAGGGCCCTATCCATTGGCATAGTGATTAGGTCCATGTAGGGTTCATACGATGCCACATCCTTTATTTCAAGGAACGCTGCCGTCGAATTGCAATGATGTGGATTCCCAATTAGTTGGCGAGAGACCCAGTCCCAATACAGTTTTTTGAGGACTGCCTTCGGAGGAACAGATCTTGTAGTCCAGCAATCTCCTAAGCCCAGTTCCCCCAGAAGAGTTTTTGTGTCCCTCAGCCACTTGATCTTATTCCAGCCCCCCATGTTCAGTATCTCTAGTAGGCCGTCGGCATAAGATTTTAATTACGGGACCCTCCATATACGGGACCATAGGAGCAATGGGCGAAGACGGGCCTGGTCTTTGATGCTTTTACAGCCCAAGTCCAAGAGCACTGGAACTGTTGGGGTGCTCAGGGGGAGAGCTAGGAGGTCCTTCAGAAACTTGTTTTCAGCCTTGGATAGGGAGTCCAAATTGCAGTGGCCCCATAATTCTGCGCCGTACAAGGCAGAAGTAACACCCCTTGCCTTGTAGATCTCGATAGCAGGCGGCACTGAAGATCTGGGGGATGCATGATATTCCTTGAGTAAGGCACCCCCTACCCTTTTGTGACAAAGGACCATCTTGTCGATGTGTGAAGGCCAGCTCATTTTCTCGTTTAGGCGTAGGCCCAAATAGTCAAATTCAGTCACTTTCTCCAGAGGGACTGAATTCAAGGTGGGAGGGCGACCTAATTTCCTTTGTGGACGTAGTATCAGATATTTCGTTTTTTCTACGTTTATCACCAGCCCTCTGGTTACGCAAAAGTCCTGAAAGCGGGTCAACAGCTTCTGGAGCCCCTGGGGGGTCTTTGAGATTAGCAGAGTGTCGTCCGCGAACAATAATGTTGGGATCCGCACACCCCCCAGACAGGGTGCGTCCGCAGGTTCCTGTAGCAGATGCTCCACCACACCATTTACATATAGGGAAAAAGTGTGGGAGCTAACACGCAACCCTGTCTGACACCCCTACAGACAGGGATCCTATCTGTTGTTTCGCCATTCCTCCCCCAGCGAACCTGGGCGAAATTGTTCATGTGAAGTTTCATAAGGAGAAACAGAATGTGCGGGGGCAGGCCCAAACGGTGAAGAACCCTCCAGAGTTCTTCCCTGGGAACTAGGTCAAAGGCAGTCTTCAAGTCAATGAAGGCCAAATAGAGACTGCCCTTGCCCAGTTCCACCACCTTCCAGTGAAGTAGTGTTAACCTAAAAGCCTGCTCAATTGTGCCTGTTCCTGAGCGAAAGCCCGCTTGGAATTCCGATAGAACTTGGTTCTCGTCCACCCAATGTAGGATTCTCCCTAAAATGACTTTTCCAGCTACTTTTTGTGTAGAATCAATCAGGCTTATTGGCCTATAGTTCCCTGGAATGTCTCTACTTCCCTTTTTGTATATGGGGACTACCACTGCTCCTCTCCACGACTCTGGGATCGGGCCGCCCTCCAAGATGGCATTCAAGAGGGCCGAAATCATTAGGCCCCAATCAGATGGGTAGGCCCGCAGTAAATCCCCTGGAAGCCCATCCGGGCCAGCAGCTTTCAATGGGACCACGGTTTTGATGGCATTCTCGAGCTCCCGGGGTGTAAACGGGCCAAAAGAGCTATCCTCCATAGAGAAGGGAAATAGAGCTGGCTCATTTAGGGGCCCTTTTGTCGCTGAATATAAGGCCCCGAAATGACGAACCCAGTTCTGGGGTGGAATGGTACAAGTTCTCAGGGTATCGTCGGGTCTACTACGGGAGCCGATCAATTTCCAGAACCCCCTAGCATCTTTGTCTCTACTAGCGACCAACAAGTCCGCCCAGAATTTCTCCTCCCATTCCTTCTTTGCTATCTGGATCGACTTGGCATAGACCTTCCTAGCCTCCCTTGTCCTGGCTTGAGATTTTGCTTTAACTGCCTCTACTAGGTTTTTTTTCGCCTCCCTATATTTGTGGGTGTACCAACCGTCTCTTTTCTTGGCCTTTTCTTTCGCCCCGCCAAGCCTCTTACGCACAGTAAACAAGTTTGTCAAGGCCCCAGTTAGTCCACAAAATACTTCGCTTACCTCCCCCAAGCCCCCTTTGATTGTGCCTAGATTCAACTGGGCTAGGGCCAGTAATTGGATCACAGCCTCAAGTTTTCCGGCAGACAGGAGAAGTTTTGGCCACTTCAGGCGTCTACCGCAAAGGGATACCTCCGCCTCACCTAGATCAACATGTGGGGCTAGATACAGGACCCCCACTACTAACAGACCACCAAGGGACTAAAGTGAGGGACAACAGATTATGGTCACTTTCAACTGTAGGTAATATTACCATGTCCCTCACTGAATTCCATAAGCACACATCAAGCAAGATGTAATCGATTCTTGATGTGTGGTTGGGCCTATTGTATGTATGGGCACCCCCCCTGTCCGAGTTTGTCCTTCCGTTTAGGGCCCTCAAACCGTACTCTATGCTAAGGGCGTTGAGCTGCAGTGCCACCTCTAACCATTTTTTGATCGGTGGGAGCTCTAGGACAGGTATCCCCCTCCTACTGTCCTCCTCATCCTGATCCTGGGTAACATCCGAGCCCAAGGGCTCGAACGTACAATTAACGTCACCTGCAACCAAGCTGCAGGCTTTGTGTGGCGTTGCCCCTAACAAGTCCTCCAACAGGGCTATTGTGGTAGACTGCCTCCCTCCCTTAGTGCCACGGGCGTAGACATTGAATATGTTCAAAACAACCCGACCCCTGGCATCCTTCAATGTGATGTTAAGTATATCTGGGCTATTGGTCCTAGTTTCCACTACCCTACAATTTAGTGATGAAGCTACCCAGATAAGGAGTCCCCCTGAAGGTCGACCTCTGCCCGAGTCTGGGCAGACAGCAGGGATGGCATAAGCTGAAAACCCCACCCTGTGTACTGGCTCCCTACTCCACGTCTCCTGGAAAATGCATATGGAATACTCTTCCACTAATGCAGTCCAGTCGGGCAGTGCCAGTTTTCTAGTTATTCCTGAAATGTTCCAGCTGAAGACCTTTAAGGCTTGGTCCGTCACAGCAGGAGCACTACAGGAAACTATTTCTAGGCATGGGGCCGCCCTATCTGTGCCTGGCAATGCTCTCCAATGACCATTATAAGCTGAGTCCCCTGAAGGGTCCAAATTAACCAGTGATATAGATTGGGTTTCTCTAGGGGGGGGAAGAGGTAGGTGACATTGCTGAATCATATAGGGACTCCCCCATTTCCCCCCTATCTAAACCTCCCTTTACCTCAAGTCAGTGGCTCATAGGGCCACAGTTTTGGCCAAGCCACCTAGTCTGTGGATAGGAAAAGGGCTCGAACATGGTGTACATTCCACCAATAGCACCCTTGCTTGTTTCCCCCAACACAGACCTAAAGATGGCATGGTTTTGATGCCGCGGGTAAAAATAAGTCAGGTCCACTGCACTAACTCCAGTACCCCCCACCGTTTGGTCTTGACTACATATCAACCCGGCCACTCTATTATCCTGGAAATTAATAATGACGCAGTCCCCCTCCAACTGCTTCTTAGTCTTGCCCACCCAGCTCACCCTGCGGACACCGAGAATTAGTCCATCAACGCCCGCAGGGAGCGGTCTATTTGTTTTTAGCCAGTGGAGACATTTATTTTTTAAGGCCTGGTCGGTTTCAAGTTGGTTATCTTTCAGGGGTGGGACCTTAACCAGTACAATTACATAAGGATGGCAATCCGGGGGGAGGTCAGTACAAGGAATGCGGGGAAATTTCTTCGCGGCAGGTACAGCTGGGGCATGTACTGCCGGATGGGTTTCAGCAGGTTTAACTAGTAGCGCTGCCCCATCTCCCTTGGTCTTAGCACTATTCGGGGGTACTTGCTTAGGTTTGGAATTAGGATTTTGCCCACCCACTGGAGCCTTTGGCTGCGTTGCTGTCTTATGGGTTTTGGTGACATTAATGGAATTCCCTTGTGGTGGATTTGGTTGCGGGCCAGGACCTGGTTTAGGCTTTGGTGGGGCAATATTGATTAAAGCAGGTGCCTCACTTGGTACTGTTGAAGGCACCTTCTTTAACGTGACTGAATCCTGTAGCGGAGCAGCTACAACAGCCGCTCCTTTTCCCATTTTGTCACTTGTGGGGTCCTGACTGTTTCTAGTCTGCTGTTTGATCAGAGTTTTGAGTGAGAAAAAATTGTCAAGAGTCGACTGCTCAAGACTATTTACTCTGACCTCCACCCTCTTGATTTGGTCTATGAGCGGTGTCAAAGAGCGATTGAGCGCGTTGATGAGATGGTCCAGGCAAACTGGGACTTGGATTGGGGAAAACTTATCATTAGTATCAAGACCCTTTTCATGGGACAGGGGCTCTCCCGACCCTTCCAGGTGCTCCAGACTCTGGCCGGAACCTATTCTATCACCCGTGGTCCTTGGCCCTTGCTTCCTAAAGCGCTTATACATTAAGGGGTGACTTCCTTTGCGTGTGCTCACAACTCTTTTCCTCTTGGCATGCTTCGAAGCACCCTGAAACATGCAAGGCACTGAGGTGGCCACAGGAGGAACAGAGTCTGGCAACGGGAAATTGTGACTAGTTACAGGGGAAGACAAAGGTAAAACAGACCCTCCCTCAGTCTCATCGCTAGTAACACCTGGTGTTAACTGCACTACTAAACTCTCCAGCCTGTCAATACTTCCGCCTATTTCGGATAACCGGGGATGCTCAGACACTTCTACGATAGGTGGGGATAGAGCTCTAGCTGCGGGAGGTGACAAGACTTTAGCCGCAGGGCCAAGAGAGGATCGCCTAGCTGGTAATAGATCCCCGGAGAGGCGGCGTTCCGTCATCGCAATCTCCTTCTCTATGACAGCCGCAACTCTGGTTATGAATCTGTCCATAGTGCCTATCATTGGATTTCCCCAAACCCCTTCTCCTACAGCTCTGAGCGGTTTCCCAGAGCGAGTGGACATAATTGGGGTTTTGTCCTCTAACAGTGTCACAGTACCTTTCAGGGCCAATATGGAAGAAGTTGGGGTCCTGGCCCAGCCCAGCCTCTGTCAGCCCCTGACTGCCACAGACTGCCCGCCCTTTGCTCGGGCTTCGCTCGGCGTCCCGCACGCGTCCCGCTGTGCGTCACGTAGTCTGTTAAGTTGAGGAAGTTGTGGGCGGGGGGCATGTCTCCCGGGGGGCGTGCGCACCTGGACGGCGCAGGGACTCCTGGTCTTTAGAGTCCTTGTATGTTCACGCCCTCCTCCTTGCCACCTCCTGTCTCAGCTACCAGCCTTAGGACCTGGCCCCTCGCTGCAACCCGCGAAGCGGCACCCGCGAAGCGGCACCCGCGAAGCCGGTGCGGCGAGCGGTGACGGGAGCAGCGGTATCCAAGGGGATAGAGGGCCACAGGTCAGCTCCAGAGGTCCGTGGGTCCTTCTCCTCTCCTCTCCCGATACACAAGCAGAAGTTTAGGCGTCCCGCAGGCTATGGGAAGCACACGCCTTTTAGATCTTGGTTGGGCGGGGGGCGTGTCTCCCAGGGGGCGCGGCCGTGCGCACCTGGACGGCGCAGGGACTCCTGGTCTTTAGAGTCCTTGTATGTTCACGCCCTCCTCCTTGCCGCCTCCTGTCTCAGCTACCAGCCTTAGGACCTGGCCCCTCGCTGCAACCCGCGAAGCGGCACCCGCGAAGCGGCACCCGCAAAGTGGGTGCGGCGAGCGGTGACGGGAGCAGCGGTATCCAAGGGGATAGAGGGCCACAGGTCAGCTCCAGAGGTCCGTGGGTCCTTCTCCTCTCCTCTCCCGATACACAAGCAGAAGTTTAGGCGTCCCGCAGGCTATGGGAAGCACACGCCTTTTAGATCTTGGTTGGGCGGGGGGCGTGTCTCCCAGGGGGCGCGGCCGTGCGCACCTGACGGCGCAGGGACTCCTGGTCTTTAGAGTCCTTGTATGTTCACGCCCTCGTCCTTGCCGCCTCCTGTCTCAGCTACCAGCCTTAGGACCTGGCCCCTCGCTGCAACCCGCGAAGCGGCACCCGCGAAGCGGGTGCGGCGAGCGGTGACGGGAGCAGCGGTATCCAAGGGGATAGAGGGCCACAGGTCAGCTCCAGAGGTCCGTGGGTCCTTCTCCTCTCCTCTCCCGATACACAAGCAGAAGTTTAGGCGTTCAGTAGCAATAGATTATAACCCAATGAAAAGGAAGTGCAAAATTCTCCATTAAAGAATTCTGTTGTTGAGAGTCTGCCCCCAGAATTAACTTAAGGTAACTATGGCAGAGATAATTATGATGGCAGATACTTCAACAATTCAAGACATGGAAATGCAGGATTTATAGCTTACTCCACAAATCTAAGGATTTCCCTTTAACATATAATTCTACATTTTTCCAATGTGTTGCTCTCTTATAAATATATTTTTACACAACTGTTTGCTAAACAAGGCACACATTCTTTCTCATACAATGGTGTCTCATGTCAAAATCTCTCCATTACTGAAGAAATGTAGGATCTGTTTGCACATAGTATATTACATGTATTTTTTTTAAATATGCATATTAATAGATTTTTAAAGACTTGCATGTGGAACATGACTAGAACATCCGACAATTAGTTCAGTGACACACCACTACAATTGAATCAACTGGATTAACAGATTTTTCACAAATACATTTGGGAAATATACATTTCTATGTACCTGACAGCAATTCAATATGTATTGGAAGACTACAAATTAAGCTTAACCCCTTCGGGGCTGATGACGAGCTGGGCTCGTCATGGCGTAGCCTCCTCGCACGCTGATGCCGAGCCCAGCTCGTCACGTAACATGGGATTTAGTAAATCATCGCGTAGGAGGGGAATTGCCCTAGCGCGCATGTGGTTAAAATAAGTGTGAAGTAGGCTTAAAATTAAGTGTAATCAATTTAAAGAGATTTAAAGTACTCCAGTCTGAAAATTTTTTGCCATACCATTCAATGTGAAGGAAAGAAGTTTGGTATGGTTTTACATTTGCTCCAAAACAAGTGAAGGTTTGTTCATTTTTATTTTATTATTTAGGATTTCAAACAGTTGCTTGGCACAAGTTACCCAAAAATGTTGACTGAGAACCCTAGCATGAGCACGGGAAGTGCTCTTGCTGTCCGACCAACACACTGGCCAAACATTAAGGTAAGTAATTCATCCAATAATATGTATATTCTCTGAACATGAGTAGTGTCTCACTAAGACTAGACAACTCACTTGGACCTACATGCATCTGCGGGCCCATGCACAATTAATTTGTGATAACCTTCAAGCGAGTGCATGAGGAGGATCTACACAATGAGGGCCTGATTCACAAAGGTAAACTTAGACCTGAAGTATAACTTTAGACCAAAGTCTAACTTTACAACTGACGTCTAACTTTATGCTTGAAGTATAACTTTACACCTTAAGTCTAAGTTTAGACCTTAAGTCTAAGTTTAGACTTAAAGTCTAAGTTTAGACTTAAAGTCTAAGGGCCTGATTCAGAAAAGGTAATGTTAGACCAAAAATCAAACTTTACTATGCACAAAAATAAGTTACTACTAGTAATTTTACTAGCACTAAACTTACTACTAGTAACTTTACTATGAGCAAGTTTACTAATAGTAAAGTTACTAGTGGGAACTTACCTTTGAGAATACTGAAATGTAGTAAATTAGACTTTTGGTCTAAATTAGACGTTTGGTCTAACTTTACCTTTGTGAAACGAGCTGACAATGTGCATCTTTTAGTACCGTAGACCATAGGTGTCAAAGTCACACATATGTCCAGATCATTCAGAGACCAAATACTAACACCTGGGCCTTTTAACTAGTTGAGCACCTTCAAATTCATGCAAACACAACATGTTTTTGCTCATGCAATGCTTTTCTTAACCTAACCTACGGTGCAAAAAACAGTATTGTTTGCAGAATTAAGAATACATGAGATGTACATTTCTTTCTATAAATTGAAAAAGTAGTTTTCCCTCAATGATTTTTCAGACTTTTTTCAAAGTATGACATGAACTTTTACATGTTACAGATAGCCTTTTCGAATGTTCAAATTCTCTGAATTATTGTTTGTTCCAATACCAAATTGTTTAAAAGATTTATTCTACATTTTGACTTTTTTGAGGACAACACAGTACCAATTCATGGAACATGTGCCACAGTAGATATGTTTTTATATTTTTTGTAACCTACAAAACGTTCATCCTAAATCAATCACTTTCGGAAATCCAACAAAAGCAAATTTCCTGGCCGGTGATGCAATTTTGAAAACCCATTTGAAGACAGATTTGAAAATAAGGTCAAATGAGATCAAATACATTGGAGTAGTCAGTCCTTTATTTTAACCACTTTATCTGGTCTACAGATAAAAAGGTAGGGGCAGATTTACAAGCCCCTTGCGCCACGTTTGCATCACTTTTCCCATGTTGCAAGTGACGCAAAAGTGGCGCAAAGGGTTTGTAAATCTGCCCCGTAGTGTGGATTTTGGAATGTGTAGCATCAATATGTAAACTCAGGTTTTTAATCTATTTCTATTATATAGGATTTCAAACTGGGGGCTGAGACAGCCAGTACAGCTCATTCATTATTCACGCCTAACATGAAAGGTGGAAGGGTCATAATTTTCCAACTCAAGCAGTGGTCATACACCCAGGTACAGAGGAAAACCTTATTTAGGTGTATTGTTGATTAACAATGGCTTTAATTCAATGGGTTTGCAAGCACAAATATGTCTTGATTTCCTGATGATGCACTGCTTAATATCATCTCATCCCAATTCTATAGATATTCTGACAACTTTCTAGAAGCATTTTGAACTTCAAAATAATTAAGTCTTCAGTTTGAAAAATATTGTAAATATTTAGTTGATGCACCCTTCCCTACAACCAAAAAAATAGACATAAGCTCTTTAGACAGTCATATACTTGAGACGATGATCAATTTACTTTGTTTCAATTTGCAGTTATGGGTATTTCTGAAAAATGCCTTTGACTTGTCATCACATTTTGACTGTTTACCCAGACCTAGCCGTGGACATAGACTCTCAACATCAATGATACAGGTCAGTACTGAAAAGCTCTGCCATTTGTTCTATGAATAACGTGATTCACATGATATTATATGATTTCTGAAAATCCCTGACTTTGTTTATAACTAATGGCTAATTACAGTATCTGTTGAGATCAGTGTGAAAGATGGTTAATGAGCAGGATTTATCTTGTAAAATCAACAATTTTCCATTTTGTACTTTCACTGACCCATTAGTCCACATGTGGGTAAAGTGTTTTGATAAGATCACACTTTCTTTCAGAAAATGTTGTATCCAAATGTACAATTTTGGCATTTTCCTACTTGTATATGAGATCTTTAAATTCATACCTGCAAGCCATACTTGTGCTTCTGCATTTCTATTCTAAAACTACCTTTTTTTTAAGGGTGAAGAAAAAAAAAACGTTATTTTTTCAGCAGAATAAACAATACGTTCCCTCCCCAAAATTGGCATCAAGGTATAGAAAATACATGTGTACACAGTTCACCCCCCCAGCACGGCTCCAACAGTTGCAGATAGAACAGGAAATGCAAGAATCAGATCCACGGGATACAGTGCAAGTACAGAAACTGACATAAGGAACATGTGCGTAGTCATCAGGGTAGTATCCCAGCCCCTACTCTCCCTCCCCATCCCCCGCCACCCCTTCCTCAGGTCCCGATTCCTCGGACGAGAACAATGCAGCACTAGTAGCATCAGAGTCGCTGTCAGTCGACCCCACCGCACACATCACACGCCATGCAAGCAAGTCCTCCTGTAGCCGCTCATCCCTACGCGTATGCTGCATGTGCGTTTCTTCAGCCAATGTCCATTCCCCCACATCCCGAAGCCATAATGTCATATCTGGTGCCCTTTGTCCCATCCAGGTTATAGCCACCCGCCGTCTAGCCAGCACTAAGAGCAGCTGCAGCATTTTATATGACAGATTCCTCTTCTTAGGTTTGGGGACCAGGGCTAACAAGCAATGGATCGGGGACAGGTCAAGACGCAGTCCCGTGACCCTCCGGATGTAGGCTACCACTACCCTCCAGAAGTCCCCGACTAGTGGGCACTCCCAAGCTAGATGGAGAAATCCGGCTCCCACTGAACCACACCGAGGACAGGCATCCGATTTATCCGCCGCGATGCGGCGCAGAGCAACTGGGGTTACGTAAGTGCGGTGCATGAAATTAAAATGGATTAGTTTGAAACGTGCGTTACACGATACCTTCTTGGTGAGCGTCCCTATCCGCCTCCGCTGTCCCGGGTCCAAGGCAACCCCTAAATCTGCCTCCCACGCCGCCCAGGACGGAGACACCGGAGGCGCCGAGTCGCATCTCATCGCTGTATATAAAAGCGTTATCAATCGCCGTCCCGCGCCGCACGATAGCAAGATATTCAAAGTATGGGACACCTGGGGCGCCTCAGGGAACTGCGGCCACGTCGCTCTCGCCATGTCCCGCAGGCCGCCATAGTGAAGGTATTGGCCCCCAGTAAGACTGAAGGCCTCGACAGCTCTCTCCAGGGTCACAAAGGACTCGTCCGGATATAAGTCTGCCAATGTGTCGCAGCCGCCCTCACGCCATTCCCAAAACGACATGTGCTCTTCCATTAGAGCGACCGGTGCCAATATCCATATCGGCAGCTCCCTATGAAAAGGGGCCCGTCTCAGCACTCTTTCCACCACTCGCTGCCAGATCCCCGCAGTATGCCGCACAATATACGGCAGGTGGCCATCCGCTCCTCTGCCACACATCAGAGCCAATTGCAACGCCCTCTCATCTGCGCTACCAGCCAGGAGTTGCAATTCCCAATTTTCCGCGCCCGCGAACCAGCGCGCAGCCGGTATAAGTTGGGCCGCGTAATAGTAGAGATCAAAGCGTGGGGCCTCCAAGCCCCCCTCCTCCCAGTGTCTGACCACCGTATGCAGCGCAACTCTGCTGTGTCTGCCTGCCCAGAGCAGGGAGGTAAGCATCGTATTAAGCTTGTTGAAAATTCGAGGAGGAAGAGGACAGAGGGTATTCTGTAGGATATACAATATTCTAGGCAGCATCACCATCTTTGAGACGGCCAATCGTCCCATGAGTGAGAGAGGAAGCGTATTCCAAAAGGACACAGATTGTTGTAGGGAACTGAGCACACGGTCGGCGTTGCGGGCCAGCAGTTGTTCATCAGAGACAGCCACCTGAATACCCAAATAGCGGAAGGCCTCCATCTCCCACCGTAGCCCCAGGGGCGGGAAACCCACACGAGGGTCTTCACCGCATCCCTGCATCCCGCAAGGGGAAAGATCAGGGATTTCTCAGGATTAAGACGCAGCCCAGAAGCTGCACCAAAGCATTCCAAGTGGCGTAACAGGATCGGCAGCGACTCCCGCGGGGAGGTCAGGTAGAACAACGCATCGTCCGCATAAAGCGAAACCAGGTGTACCACATCCCCCACTCGTATTCCCCAGGGTGCCATCTCCGCGCGTAGTGTCACTGCAAGGGGCTCAATCGCCAGAGCGAACAGGAGCGGTGACAGGGGGCACCCCTGGCGGGTGCCCCTGCCCAACCTCCACTCCTCCGAGCGGGCCGCTCCGAGCCTGACCCTGGCCGTAGGCGCACTGTAAAGGATACGAATCCAAGTGCAGAAAAGGGGCCCCATCCCCGCTAACCAAAGCACCTCCGATAGGTACCCCCAGCTAACTGTATCGAAAGCTTTAGCCAGGTCTATCGAGACCAGGACCTGAGGATCCTCCCTATCGCGCACCTCATGTAGAACGTGGTTCAGACGCCGGAGATTCATGGCGGTGTTGCGGCCCGGAATAAACCCGCACTGATCAGAATGAACCAAGTGTGTCATATGTGGAGCCAGCCGGGTGGCCAAGATCTTTGTAAGAATTTTGGCGTCGGTATTGATTAAAGTGATCGGCCGGTAGGCCGCAGGATCACAGTCATCCCCACCCGGTTTCAGGAGCATGCAGACCTCACCCTGCTGCATGGTGGGCGGGAGCGCAGCTCGCACCATCGCTTCATGGTAAACCTGCAAGAGGTGGGGCGCGAGAGTGTCAACAAACGCCTGGTAAAACTCTGGGGGAAAACCGTCTCCACCCGGCGACTTAGCCTTCGGCAGGGCAGCCACCGCCACCTTGACCTCATGAAGCGTCACAGGAGTATCCATGTCCTCAGCATCCTCTTTAGAGAGGGTCTGAAGGGGCAAATCCCGGAGGTACGGCTGATAGGACGCCTCTGTCACCAGGAGGTCAGCAGTATAGACCTTCTGCAGATGTGTGCGGAGCACCGCAAGAAGGTCCCGTTCCGAGTGTACTAGGACCCCAGCGGTATTTCTCAATGCAACAACCCGCGCAGGGGCCGATTCTCTTCAGAGAATCCAGGCCAGCAATCGGCCCGACTTGTCCCCCTCACGGTGAAGGCGTTGGCGATATCGACCAAGAGTGAATCTATCTAGCCGGTTTAGGATATCATGGACGCCTTCTCGGGCTGTCCGCTCAGAGTCGATGTTCGACCCATCCGGGTCAGGTAAGGACTGGAAGTGGCCGAGGCGCTCCTCAGCACTCGCGAGGTCACGGAGCAGCTGTTTGCGAACTCCATATGTCAGACCCATACAAGCGCCCCGCACGACTGCCTTAAGGGCATCCCATTTGGTCGCAAAAGGGATATCACCCACTTCCCAGTTCAGGTCCAGATAATTACGCAGGGACGTCTCCACATGTTCCCGTCCCACCGGATCCTGCAGAAGATCCCCTGGCATCCGCCAGGTCCTTGGGCGGGAGGAGCGGTTCACCCACTGCACCGTGCACGTCACGGGCGAGTGGTCGGATAAGAACCGGGCCTGATGTGTGACCGATAAAACAAGGGATGCTCCAATGTTGGCCGCAAGGACCCTGTCGAGCCTGCTATGTGTGTTATGTGTGGGGGTATAGCAAGTGTAAAGTTTCAGTCCCGGATTGCCGAGTCGCCAGACATCCACAGCACCCATATTCTCCATTACCTCCCGGAGTCGTGCCGTCATTCGAGGTTTTGTACCCACCCGGGGGGGATGCCTGTCCAGCAGTGGATCCAGTACACAATTAAAATCTCCAAACCAGAGGAGGGGGGCATCCAGGTCCGTCGCTATAAGCTCCTGCAGGCCGGTAAAGAAACTCGGGTCATCTATGTTAGGTGCATAAGAGTTCACCAGCAGGAAGTCCCTCCCATCCAGTTTCACACGTATAAGAACATATCTGCCCTCAACATCAGCCTCAACATACTGGACTGCTAGGGGTACCCCCGGAGCCACCCAGATCAGGACCCCCCTAGCATAGGTAGAGAAGGAGGAATGGAACACCTGACCCCTCCATTTCCTTGCCAATTTAAGAGCACCCTCCTCATTCAAATGCGTTTCCTGCAGGCACGCCACTGATACTCCATGCCGACGAAGGAAGGATAGCACCCTATGCCGCTTGGAGCAAATACCCAGGCCACGCACGTTCCAAGTTAAAAATTTGAATCCCATAAGCGTCGGTCATGCCCATCCGGGCACCCAAGTCTAACTTCTGCAAACAGCCTCCTAGGGGCACGAACAGTAGTACACACTATGCCAAAAACAAATACCCCCCACAACTCCCCCCCAACCCCACAGTACCCACAACCACCCAACCCCAGAAGCAATCCCCCCCTCCCCCACCCATAAGGAGGAATGACTCAACAGGAAAACACACCATCCCGGTCATCCCACGCCAGTGCCTTCCAAAAACAGAAGGACTCAACACCCCACCAGAACCAGTCCCCCCCACCCGCGAGCAAGAGGACAGCAACAACCAAGAACGCTACCCTGCCCTTCCCCTGCCAGTGCCAGGACGTGCACAGCCACCCCATACACCCCACGCACCCCACACTCACACACAACCAACCAAAACCACCCACCCTTTCCCCCAACTCCCCGAGGACCCAATGTTCCAGGACAGTCTCTGGAAATGTTCATGAAAGTCAATACCAATGCTGGGCGACGGTACGCCATAAACTCTTGGACCTCTCACCACATCGCCTCGGCCAACATGGTGTCCATCCTCTGTTCAGCCCACCAACCATTGTTCCCAGTGCCAGGCAGAGACAGCACCGGGCAGGCAAAAACCAGGAGGGGCGACCCACCCAACCTCCCAGGGCAACAACATTTTAACAAGACAGTACCTCATATCGGAGTTCACTCAGGCCGTGTTTTGGAGAGGGCGGTTTCCGGTATCACCGGGGGAGCTGAGTGTACCTCCAGCAAGGTTTCCTGCAAGGTATCCAGGACCAGGATCTCCCCAGGTGCAGTGGCCTCAGGTGACTCCGGAGCGGCCCCCGCCGTCGATGGTCTCACGTGGAGCGCCCCATCCTCGCCTACGGTAATCCGGGGCTCGGGAGAACCCAGGGATCCAGACCTGCGTCTCCCTCTGCCTCGCCGGCGCCTCGGGGGCCGGGTCCCCCAGGTCTCGCGGGGGCCACCCCGCTCACCAGGAGGTAGGTCGTCTCCCCGTATCTCGAGCCACTCCCACACTTCCGCCGGGGACTCAAAGAAGTGAGCGCGTCCTTGGGAGAGCACCTTGAGTTTGGCCGGGTAAAGGAGCATGTATTGTAGCTTCATGTCCCAAAGTTTCTGCTTGACCCCCAGGTAGGACTTCCGTTGCTCCTGCACCTGTTGAGTATAGTCGGGGTAGATGGAAATACGACTATTTTCAATGGTGATGGACTCCATTTCTCTCGCGGCCCGTAAAATACAATCACGATCCTTATAATTTAGAATCTTTGCAATGATGGCTCTAGGTGATTCGCCTGGGCGTGGAGGGGGAACCAGGGCCCTGTGTGCCCTTTCAATAACAAAGACACTGGACAGTCCGGTCGGGCATAGCTGGGTACGGAACCACGTCTCCAAGAAGCGTTCAGCGTTTCCCGCCTCAAGGCGCTCCGGCACGCCTAGGACCCTGATGTTGCTCCGACGGGCCCTGCCTTCCGCATCTTCCGCTCTCCTCTCCAGTGCACGGGTAGTGGACGTCAGGTGCGCGACCGATTTCTGCAGGGAGGCCACTTCCGTTTGCAATTGTGCAATGTTGCCCTCCGCGTCTGAGACCTTGTCCGCCACCTTACGGACGTCCGTCCGGAGGAGATTTACATCAATCGACACAGTCTCGATCTGTCTCTCCAAGGCAGAGTGGGATCCCTGGATTGCCTTCAGGATCTCTGCCCGGGAGGGTTCATGCGGTCCATCGCCCCCATCGTCCGGTCCCGTCTGCCGCGTGATCCTCTGCGACGGCAGTCTTGGGGTGGTATACTGCACAATGGTGTTGGGTTGGGAGGATTTTGCATTCCTATCCTTGCGGGTCGTCATCCTGGGGGGCAGACTGGGAGCCCCCACGAGGCGCCTCAGCTAGGGCTCGCCCGGTCCCACCGGGTAGGCACAGATCCCAACAGCAGAGCAAAGGCGGGAGGACCGGTGGAGAGGACAATTCAGCAGGGCGTACCAGGCAAATCCGGCCCAAGGGACGACCCCCACTACTAGCCAAGGGAGAGCGCGGCAACCAGTGGGCAAGAGGCACTCACCGAGCAGGGCGGGAGGACCTCCAATAATCAGGGTAAAAGCAGCTTACCGCCAGCCAGCGCACCTCGGGCGAGCCCCCTCCAGTTCCAGGGGCAACAATGTGATTTTCGAGCCCTCGGGGCAGCACAGTCCGAGTTCCGCTGCCACACAGGGGGGGGGGCCGCTCCGGCAGCCGGGGAAAATAGCACGTAGTTTATGGGGGGGCCCCAAATCGCCCGTGCCCCCCAGGAGTCGACACCGCAGGACGCCACTAGTTACAGCGCCAGTGCAAGTTCCACGCGGAATGCTCTCCGCAGCACCCCGCAGCAGGGACGGAGGCCGCAATCCCCACAGCTACAGGGAAACCACAGGGGACAGGCCGCCCCGGCTCCCAGTGCAGAGGCGGGCCTTGATGTAAGTAGGTCCGGCGGGTCAGCGTCCAGCACTCGGCGATTACACCGCCTCAGTCCCCAAGAAGTCGCGCAGAGCCCCAGGCACCAGCGGAAACACCCACCCCGAGCTGCACTCCGCAGCCGGGAGCTCCGGTGTAGGATCGGGTCGGTGGGGGGAGGGGCCAGCACCTCAACCCCCTGCACAGGTCAGCGGGAGTCACCGGACCCCAGCAAAGCCCTCCACTGGCCTCTCAGGACGTCCACCACAGGTCACCGACCAGCAGGAGGTCCGCCGTGCACGCGAGCACCTCCCCAGCCGGGAGACTTCCTCAGCAAGCGGGCCGCACGCACCGCTACTCTCTCGCGCAGGCCCAGTCCGCGGTCTCGCGTACAGACAGGCGGAGCTCACCGAGCGCCGCGGTGTTCTCCGGCGACTTCAACGGGGCATCAGAGGCTCTCCTGGCGACGTGGTGGTCCCAGACGGGACGAGAAAAGATCCGGACCGTCGGCACCCCTATGGAGGGTCCAGCAAGGATCTCTTTAGCAGGATACAAAGGGTCCTCGGACGGAGCTGGTGAAGCTCACGTCCTGTCGGCCATGCTGCTTGGCCACGCCCCCTTCTAAAACTACCTTAGTGTCTGTGCATCAGTCTCACAGTCCTTTACAAAAATATAACCATAATATAGATGAGGTGTATAGTTTAGATATTTCTTTCTGTTATTTATAAAGTATATATGCTGTTTAATCAATGCATAACAAAGGTTTTACAAAGTAGCACGTCAACTCAACCATCCATCACGGAGCCATGAAGATTTTCTTTTAAAGTAATGTGAGTTTCCTTACCAAGCTGTTTAAACCATGTATTATGAGGTATCTTACTTTCATTTACAAATTTTCATAAAACAAAATTGACAAGTTGGTATGGAATTAGTGGAACAGCAAACTTGTTTTACCTGTACAATGTAAAACTCTAGTAAAGTTAGGTCATTTTGAAGACTCATTTTAATATAGGTTTGATAAGGTCCACTATGGTCAATAGACTAGATATTGCTTGTCATTTAAACCTTTGTTACAGTTCAACAAAATAATATCCCTGTGGATTATAGAATGTGGAGCAAGAAATGTGAACACAGGTTTTTAAACCTATGTCAGTTTCATAGGATTTCAGCCTATGGGCTGTCAGTCAGCACAGATCTTCTAACAGACCCACCTAAAATGTGTAGTTATTAAAAACCATTTCTATAGCCAATATAAAATGAACAGCTAATTTTCTACGATGATATTGCTTGCAGCGAGTGGCAATGGCACTGGGCAGTTGCAAAGCACGCCATTTTTAAGACTAGTCAAAGGGGTACACAGACAAAATATCGATTTTTAAATATCGATATACAAAAATATCGAAGTTTAAATATCGATGGGACAAAATATCGAAGGTAAGTAATATCGACAGTCTTAATATCGATATTGGTATGATATCAGTAATATCGAAGTTGCAAATATCGATGTCAATAATATCGAAATTAATAACTTTGATGTTACTAATATCAATTTTTAAATAAATTTAGTGTATATTATATTGTATTTATTATGTTTTATTATTTATTTTTAATGTAATTTAATTAAATATTGTCTTTTACTACTGTAGCGGGTTGTGGGTTTATAGGGGAATAGGGTGGGAAGTAATTTAATTATGTTAAATTAATTATTAATTAGTAGGAATTATTAATTAATTAATTGAGACATAATTTTTAATTATTTTTAATTAATTGATTAATTGATAAATATGTTCTGTAGCGGGTTATGGGTTTATAGGGGAATAGGGTGGGAAGTAATTAATAATAATTAATTAATTGATATATGTTTGTACATATTTTAATTAATAATTAATTGGTAATTAGTTTCTATTAATTAGTTAATTAATATAATTTTTGACATATTTATAATTATTAATTAGTTGGTAATTAATTAATATTATTTATGTAATTACATTAATTATAGTAATTTTTTATATTTAATTTATTGTTATTCTTAATTAATTAATTGGGAAAAATATTATTAATTATTAAATTAAATTAATTACAGCAAATGTGCTAATATATTTACTTTATTGTTATTGTTAATTAATAATTAATTGGTAATTAAATAATATTATTTAATTTTGGGTAAAGGAGTATTTTTAGGGTTCAGGGTCAGTTTTCAGTTTTTGGGTAAAGGGGTATTTTTAGGGTTCTGGGTCAGTTTTCAGTTTTTGGGTAAAGGGGTATTTTTAGGGTTCAGGGTCAGTTTTCAGTTTTTGGGTAAAGGGGTATTTTTAGGGTTCAGGGTCAGTTTTCAGTTTTTGGGTAAAGGGGTATTTTTAGGGTTCAGGGTCAGTTTTCAGTTTTTGGGTAAAGGGGTATTTTTAGGGTTCTGGGTCAGTTTTCAGTTTTTGGGTAAAGGGGTATTTTTAGGGTTCTGGGTCAGTTTTCAGTTCATGGGTAAAGGGGTATTTTTAGGGTTCAGGGTCAGTTTTCAGTTTTTGAGTAAAGGGGTATTTTTAGGGATAAGGGTCAGTTTTCAGTTTTTGGGTAAAGGGGTATTTTTAGGTTTCAGGGTCAGTTTTGGGTTTTTGGGGTACAGGGATATTTTTAGGGTTCAGGGTCAGTTTTGGGTTTTTGGGGTACAGGCGTACAGGGTAAAAACAAAAAAAATTACATTAAATCAAATAAATTGCATGAAAAAAATTAAAATTACTTTAAATTATTAAGTGTTTTATTTATTTTAAATGTATATGTATTAGTTTTAATTTTGTTTTAATATTTTTATTTAATAGTTGTAAAATTATATGTATTTTAAAATTATTTTTACATTATTATTAATACATTTAAAAAAACGATATTTTTGATTCCGATATTTTTGTACTTCGATATTATTTTTTCGATATTTTTGTACTTACCTTAATGAAGATAGGATTCCGATATTTTTGCTGTCGATATTTTTGCTCCGATATTTTTGCATATCGATATTCTGTCTGTCGATATTATGTCAGACATTCAGTTAAAGGATATCACACCTTGTGGAATGGGTTGTGACCCATGCTGACACCCTTCCCATGGTGGCAAAACCAAAAAATGTCTTGGAACCCTACGCATTTATCTGCCAATCCTCAACACTGTGTAATGTGCTTCCATTTAATTGTTGGGAATTGAGTGATTAGTATAGTGGAAGATGCGGCTGTTATAGGTATTTATGAGTCGGTTAGCCACCCTGCATTGCTCCAACCACAGTGTGTGATATTTCCCAGCTTATGGACAGGAGGGGTGATTTGGGGTTGGGTTTTATGATGTCCTTGCTGTGTCATTTTGTGGTTACAAAATGTGTTTCTTTTTCATTTCTTGGAGTGATGAATACACCTATTCCCTTTATATACTTACTACTCTCTGCCTGTATATTTCATAAAATGTTATAACTGAAAATCTTTTTAAAATGGCAGCTTTAGGAAAGGTCACTTCAGTTAGATTTTTGCTAACTGAGGAGGATGGCCACCGCTCTCGTGATACTAGGCTCCCAAACACTTGTACACGACTGCTCTCACCACTGATTGACCATTCAGATGTCAGATCCCTGTTTTTTTTAAACTTTTATGCCAAAGATTAATATATTAGTTTTATCTGAATTTATTCTTATCTTATTGAGATCCCAAGAAGAATGAAGCTCAGATACATTAATTACAATTCTAAACTGGTCTTGCCTAGCAGGACAATGTCTGCATATTGAAGAATCAGTGTTAAATGTCCTCCTAAATTTGAGTGGAAAGAGCAGTAGTTGAAAAGTGTATTTCCCAGATCTGCCACATAGAGTTTGAGTAGCAAATGTACCCATATTGCCAATATTACAATCCCACATCAAGCCTCTAGTAGTATAGATTTTAGGACATGATTTTGCAGTGCTGCTAATTTAAATGTTAACCCTTTTCTGTTCATTCAGTGGAAATGTCTCTATTTTCAAATGTACACAGTTGCCAAAAGCCAAGCTACAGACACAACCAGTTTTTAGGCACATATTTGGTGTTTTAATAGCTTTCATTAATTGATTTTGACAAATGAAATGCTGCTTGCTCTACTAATGAAGCACTGTTTCAAAATGTCATGTCAAGAAATGCTGAGCACTTTCTAAAATCTACATTTACATATAAGTAATTGAGCCTGTTTCAGCATATTTATAGCTATGTTTTGTGTAAAAGAATAGTAGTAGTATAGATTTTAAGTTGAGAAAGAAATCCATTGGCAACATATTTTACCTCTTTTCATCCTATAGGATTTCGAACTATGGACTGCCACAATTTGCAACAAGATACCTAAAAAGAGGTTTGAGGTCATCCCTGTTGTCATACAGCTACCAGATATCCAGGTACAGTGACTTAGCCATGGAAACAGTTCTGTAAAGTTGAAACTTAGGGCCAGGTTTAGCAGTGGACAGTAATACACCAGCCAACAAGAAACAGATGCTCTTCCTTCATTCAGGTAAATTATTGTGCGTCAAAGGCATTGTTCCAGGCAGAGGAGTCATCACTAACTCTAAGATGGGGAAGACAAATGAGCAGCAATACAATTGCTGGAAATTGCATTGAGCTGACCCCCAATCTTAGACGGTGGTATGTCACCATGCCCAGTTGTGCCACTTATACATACATTTTGAAAAAGCTTTGTCTGACAAAAAAGCACTAGAAACACCATTCTCTATTTGCAAATATACAGAAACTGAGGGTGTACCAATCACTCATTATTATAATATGTCACTATATAACATTAAACTGAATAACCTTTGATCTTAATTGGAGCAGTGATACCATACATCATATTTTATAATTCCATTTTGGAGATACCATATATTGTTACTATTTGGGTCTTTATATTAGCCCAGAAGAAGTTTTTACAGAGATAAAGGAAAGTTTTGGCATAAAACATGATGGAATAAAGCATAAAGTGATTGCAGAATTTATTTTAAACAACAAGTGTTTATAGTTGGAATTCATCTATTGAGCGCACCACAGTTTATGATTCAATTCGCCCATGTGAGAGGAGTTGGCCTAACGGCTAGGGCGCTCGACCTCGGACCTGGGTATCTGGGTTCGAGTCTCGGTAACGACGCCAAAACCTCCTGTGATTCTGGGCAAATCACTTAATCTCCCCGTGCCTAAAATGAAAGTGTGTCTTCATGTAACGTAACTGGAAAATATGTAAAGCGCTCTGATACCTGATTCGGTTCGGGTCTAGTTCGCAAAAAAAATAGAAATGTGAACTATCATTGCCTGATACAGAAAATACTCAAAATGTAAATATCTACATAGCCAGGATATTTTTTATGTGGGTACAGAGAATGTACCTCCTGTTGCAGGGTATAATTTTGGTGACCACATTAGTGATGACAATTGCACCTTGCAGGAGAGGCAAGGTGGTATTGAATTCAGAGTTTTCAATAGAGACAGCGTCAACCATGCTGGAGGATGAGATGTTTGACTCGCTAAGTAGACAACCTAGCAGTCTAACTGAGGAGCTCTTAATGAGGCCTTACTGTTTGATCTTCTATATCATTCAGATGGGTGAGGTGCATTTTGAAAATTATGAAAATTATGAAACATAATATTTAATTTATATCCTCAGATGGGAGTGGCCACGACCACCACTAAGATGGCCGCGTTCTTGTGAGGCTCTGGCACAAGCAGTCCGTCTTCAGCAGCAAACACCATTGTTAACTATGCACAACTGGTCACAGAATCCAGGAAAACCCTACATGGACCTCTGAGAGACAGCGGGATACAGTGAGACGACTCCCAGGGTTGAAAACACAGAGAAGGAGAGGGAGCCTCAGAGGCCCCATGGTGACAGTGACCATGGCCGAGCCTGAGGCCAGGACCCCTGCGTCCCGCCAATGTGCACACCAGCTCCCCCTGGTCCCATTCCCGATCCTCTCCCAGCTGGCCACCACCCTCCCAGGGACATTCACCGAGGCTGCATCTGGAGCCCTTACAGGAACACAACCATCTTAGGCCTGCCTGTGAAGGAGGACGAACTTATGAGATGCGGACGCATTGATGTTAATCCTGTGCAGTTATGCTATAAATTGTCTTGCGCCATTGCACATGTCTCCAACCACACGTCGCTACGACGCAACTGATATTGAATCAAAATATACCCTTAGGTAGCACTCCACATGACAAGTCGAAGACAGTAGAACTTACGCTTATATACTGGAATATCCATGGCATTAACAACCCACGGAAGGGGAAGCAAGTGCTCTCCTACCTAGCTAAGCACAATATTAAAATCACTCTGCTGAGGGAGACCCATCTGTCTCCATGCACTGATCCCCCTTTTGACAAGCAGTGGGAAATCATAGGTACTTCTCCTACTATAGTTCGTACTTCCTGGGGCACCTGCATACTGATCCACAAGAGTGTGCCATTTACCCTCACGGCTCAATACTCTGACCCCAGCGGCAGATATCAATACATTGGCAGACCGAAGGATCCAAATAGTCAATATATAGGCCTCCCCAATGTTGATGACCTTGAATTTTTCTAGGAACTATATACTCGCCTAGAAATGACCACTGGATATTGGGAGGTGACCTGAACATGTTACACTGCCCACAGATAGATACAACCAGTACACAGCCAGTTCGCAAGCTTCGCACCTGGGAAGCATTTAGCCAACTTACTGATTTATATTTACTATTAGACACCTGGCGTACCCACTACCAATGTACTCCTGGTTTCACATTCTACTCGTCCCCCCACGCTGTCTGGACTGGACTAGACTACTGGTTTCTTTCATCGCTTGTCCATCAAAGGCTCAGCAGGATCTCCGTCCTTCCCTGAAAATATTCTGGCTATAGCCCAGTCCTGTTATAATTGAGAATCCCAGAAAGTTGCCCCATGGCCTTCAGCTGGAGATCCGAAGAGAAGCCCTGCTAGAGCCTGTATTCCACAATGAACTATAGTCCTCTATTACAGAATATTTTGATTTAAACACCTGATCCGTATCCACACAAGTAACCCTGTGGGAAGCCTTCAAGGCCTATATCCGCTAAGTGTGCATTTCCAAACACACAGGCATACTATGTGATGTTCACACTCAAGTGCAGAAAACTGAGAAGGCATTTCATAACACAGACCAGACAGTGGGGGAGGGGGATAAGGACCGGACGCACCAACGAAATATCCTCGTTACGGAGTTCGAGGACTTGGCGGATAGGAAGATTTAATACATGGACAAACATGCTAGGGCACGACGTTATGGGGAGGAGGAGTGACCTGGCCGCACACTGGCGTGCTTATTACACCCAAACGGTCAGCAGAACTACATAGCCAGGAAATGCTCAGATATGGGAGCCGCTCTCACAGGCAGCAAAAACATCCTGCATGAATTCAAAACATACTATCAAAACCTCTACACCTCTTGCGCCACTTACAATTCCACAGTGATGACCTCCTACCTCGAGGATTTAGCTATAGTTTGGCTGTCAAACGGGCAGCAGGAGTTCCTTAATGAACCGTTGATGCTGGAACACAGAACACAAGCTATCACTGCCTTAGGTCCCTCCAAGGTGCCAGGCCTGGGAGGGCTGACTGGTACCTTTTATAAGACATTTAAACAACTACTCATCCCACAGCTCCTCGCGCTATATAACAAATCCTTAAGCACCGGCGAACTGCTGCTGACACTCCTAATTTTCATGATAATATTGAAACAAGGCAAAGATCCCAGAAAATGCACTTCATATCACCCATTATCGCTATTTAACCTCTATAATATAATACCTGCCAAAGCACTGGCCAACAGACTGGCATTGCTGATGGAGCAAATCATTTCACCAGCCCAGGATGATTCGTCCCACACCGCGCAACTTCCCTCAATCTATGGACACTATTTGCAGTGCTCACTAAGGTGGCACCGGACACACCAGCTGCGGTGGCCATGCTGCATGCGGAAAAGGCCTTTGTCTCACTTGAATGGCCTCTCTTAAGAGCCGTTCTGAGAAAACTAGGCATTCCCCCACCGTTTCATGCATTGATTATGCTACTATATACCAAACTCACAGCCTGTTTGAGAAAAAGCGGCACGCTCACAGACGCGATCCCAATATTCCGGGGCACTATACAGGGATGTCCACTTTCCCTCCTACTCTTTATAATTGCAATGGATCCACTGGTAAGGGCACTGCAGGACAGACACATACAAAGCGGAATGCAACTTACATATGGCCCATTGCTACTATCGCTATACACAGACAAAATTTTCCTGTTTATGCGACTACCCAGGGATAACCTACCCCCGCTCATGCAGGAGATAGACAGCTATGGTCGTCTCTCAGGACTCTGCATCAACTGGGCAAAGTCAGAGGTATTCCCGCTCACGGATGCCACCCAATCCTACCGACGGAATACCCCCTCAGATTGACCACTGACTGCACTAAATATTTGGGTATCCAAATACATAGGGATAGAGATCAGGTCCTCCAGCCCAATTATGGACCGGCATTGGCCACCCTGAACGCACAATTTGAACGAGATATAAAATTGCCTATTTCATTGATGGGACGTGTGGCTATTCTTAAAATGGTGGTGCTACCATGCTTTTTATATCTGTTCACTACCACCCCCATCCTGCTCACACATTACTTCTTTGGCAATCTGCGTGGCATTCTGCTGTGACAGACCTGGGCGGGGGGCGCCCCCGGGTGCGCTGGGAGTCATTGACACTTTCCAATAAGCATGGAGGTCTTGTGGTACCTGACATCTGCCTCTGTATCTACACATATCATTGGTACCACCCTGACGCGCGCATACCATACATACGCCCAGAACGCGCTCAGCTGGACGACTTCTTCCACTCACAGATACTGCCACAGGGCATCCCATTCAAAATGTTGGACATACAGACAGTTTCCACAACCTGCTGGCCATGGCGCAGGTTGGGACATACGCTACAGGGCGGTCCCCTGTACTCCAACGTCATCCCCATTGCAGATAATCCCTGGATACCACCCACAAGGAGACATTGGTCAAAAGTACACTTCACAGATACTTAGGGCCAGATGTAGGTCGGCAAATACCGGTCGGTAACGGCCGATTTCGGCCGTTACCGACCGGTATTTGCAAATGGAGATGTAGGGGCCCTAAAATATACAGAATCGGTATGTTTACCGAATCGGTAAAGTTACCGAATCGGTAAAATACCGATTCTGTAAATTTATCGAATCTGTAAATCAATATGTAGGTGGCACTGAAAACAGTACCACATGCCCTTACCGATTCGTTATTTGCCATGTAATACTATTGCATGGTAAATAACGAATACCTGTGTACATGCACATCTGTGCATGTACACCTGTGCCATGTGGCACACATACATGCCCTAAGGGCATGTATGTGTGTCACATGATGGCACACAAGCCACAAACAGGGGTGCAACAGGGTGTCAAAGTGACACCCTGTCCCCCTTGGCAATTCGGTAATTTTACCGATTCTGTAATTACCGAATCGGTATTTGCCATTGAATCCTATGGGCTTCAAGGCCCATAGGAATCAATGACAAATACCGATTCTGTAATTACAGAATCGGTAAATACCGAATCCTACCGATTCAGTATTTTTTACCGAAAAATTACCTACATTAGATTTACCGATTCATGAATACCGAATCGGTAACATTTGGTATTTATGAATCGGTAAATCTAATTTACCTACATCGGGCCCTAAATGTCCACCCTTGGCGACCTGTTCCCCAATGGACACGTCATACAATTATTAGGCGACATGTGGCCGCCAAATGCATCATAAATGGACCTCTCTGTCTTTAAAAGGCTCCAGAACTCCTTTAAATCTCTTATACCCACCTATCCAATCCCTCCAGAAGACTTCTCACCCTTGTCTGTAGTGATTGAGGCATCAGATGGCGGACATATGACATCTAGGTTATACCAAGATTCCCTGGTCCTAAAACAAGACGTAACATCCTGGGTGCGGAAGGTCCGGGAGAAGGAACTTGGGGCTCCTATTGCAGACCAAATATGGGGCTACTGCTGCGCACAAATAAAACGCATTTCCATTAACCAAAGACATAAATGGATACACTTTAAATATTTACACATGTGCTATTTCTCCCCAGCAGATATTGCAAAGTTCGAACCCCCAGACACGATAAATGTCTGAAATGTCATACCCTGGAACTGATTTTGCCCACCTAACATGGACATGTCCGGTGATTGCTCACTATTGGGAAAATTTATATATCCAGATCTCCAACATGACAGACTACAAGATGGCTCCCAATCCAATGGTTGCTCTGTTAGGTTAAACCTATGACATACCCCAGGCAATCTGCTGGCTGGTTTCTGTTGCATTATTACTTGGCATGAGGGAAATATTCCTGAGCTAGGTTGGGCCCAGACCCCCTACTGTTAAAGAGTGACTCAAAAGCATGAGCAGAAGCAAAAACATGTGGGGAGACTATGGCAATCTAAAACCCCTTGCATCATGCCCCAGGGATATTTGGTCATCCTTCCGTGTATACCTACACTCTCTAGACAAAGACGCGACTGAATAACCCCCCCACGTCTTCAACACAACCAACATAGAGAGACCTCTTCATACCTCAATGTATTAATTACTGCTGGCTATGCATATTGCACTCTACTTGTCCTTTACAGACTGTACTTGAAGACGAAATAGACTTGTATGGATCTAATTTGTGTAGTCACCATACATGTTTCATAATTATCTTACAATACTTGATGCAGCTGTATTATGTACCTAAAAACCAGTAAAGGCAATTAAAAAAAAATATTTATATCATAATTTATACTTTGGCTTATCAAGAAGATTTTGTTTTGTAAACACATGTCAAATACAATGTGCATGATGCACTTTATGCGTGCATTTGCTGCAATTGCTGAAAATGATTGCCATGTGGCTACCACTGGTGATGAGTATATTGCACTGCACTGCACTGCATCTACAATGCCAACAATAAATCTGTTGATAAGTTGAGTTGGGGTAGATAATGTTATGTTCCACAATACATGAAAAACAGATATGAGCTCTGGTGTGCAGCAGAACACATCTTTAACTAAGGTCTTTTTTTTTTCTTTTAGACAACATTGGACTCCTTGGAGAACGTAACCAACTGTCCCTCCTATTTTGACCGTGCACTCTGGACTTGCCTTTGTAATAAATTCATTCTTCTAGGATATCTGCAAAATGTAATCAGCCTTCCTTCAAATGTTATCTGTGCCCTCAAAACCAGCCAAAGCCACAAATTCATGCTTCAGGTTAGTAGTATAAGGTTCTGCAAATTGTGCAGTAAACAACACATGATTGCTATGATCTGGCATGATTCTGGAATGGCTCTGCTCTCTTTATATTTACTGTATGTCAATGGAGATCCATGATATTTGAAGTCAGCATGTAGTATTTAAGGTGTGAGGTACCTCATTCTTTGGTCCATGGTGTGAATACATACTCTACATCTTCTGTGACATGTATCACACTCTTAAAACAAGATATTACCAATCTTAACTATGTATACTTCTGGTAATCTGTGGCACAACATAAAACTATGCCCCAGGAGTGAAACTGTGTGAATTAAGTAGAAACACAGAATATGCTGATCGCATTTTTCAAACATCTTGTTGGTACCGGGTCTACTTGCAGGTGGGTTGCAGATTTTTTGTCTTTGGCTCCATGGCTCACATGGTCAGCAGCTTTTCACATCTGTGACTAACACCGTCAATGTCCAATATGAGAATCTCTAATTTTTACTTCTTTTCAAGCAATTGAAATTCAACATCACAGTTTAAGTGAGGCCATGTGGCTCGATTTGAAGTTGCCTGTTATTGAACTGCCCTCAATTTGTGTGGGATTAGCTAACTCTAATGTTAGAGGATACTTCTCTGGTGAACCAGCAGAAAGTCTATGATGGACACACCACAGCTGGCCCATTACCAGCCACCTCTAAATCAGAGCCAATGTTTTCTTCTCTTATAATATACTGCTCCAAAAATAAAATATATCTTTAATCTTTTTACATTCAACAGGATGTAACCAGATGGCGTGACACAAGCAACAAAGAAATGCAGACTATGATGCCTAGCATGAGATGCGGAAATGCCCTTGCTGTCCAATCAAAACAGCTGCGAAAGATTGAGGTACACACTCTTTTGTTAGGTGGTACAGGGATATATCATCATATAGAAATTGTGATTTCCACTGTATTTTATCCATTGAATGTTATTTTATTAAACTATACAGTCCAAATAAGCAATTGCACAAACATTTCATATGAGATTTCCATTGTATGACTGATATAATTTCCACAACTTTGATCTTATGTCGTAGAAATGAATCAAACTACTTCTGTTTCATTCCTATAGACGTTTTAGCCACTCTGTAACTTCATCAGTTTACTTTTTCCATTATGCAGATATTGGCAACAATAGACCAAAGATCGTCAAATTTGTCCTGTGCACCAAGTAGCATCTTTGACCATACCTACTTGACCCTGACACCCCAGGTTAGATCGAGAAATTTCTATGTTTTGGTTTTTGAACAATTTATGGAACAAGTAATGTAGTTTGTCTGCTGGAAAGGGATTTCTCTAGCTCAAAAAGATATATTAATGTATATCGAGAACTATGTGCAACATTGTGAGTGTGCAATATTTTTTTTGTGACTTGTTCCATTTCTCTGGCATTAGTATTATACTCTGAGTACAGAAACACATTTTTTGGTAATCTACTTTTACTCATACTTTATGACCTCATTCATTCTCATCTTGATAAGTATTTTCAGTTTCTAGAGATGAACTTGAAGCTTAACACTAACAGTTAAATTATGAAAGCAAAGGACACAATGCACACCCACTATATTACACAATCCAACCTTCCATTTATAAATTACATGACTCTGCTCTTCCACTCACCTAGGTAAATATGGCATTATGACATAATCTCTCCTTTGTAATAATGTTGTTACTGAGACTTTTTGGAATCACTATTAAGGTGTAGGCATTGTATCTTTGGTTCTTTAGACCAAATGGTCAGCAGCTTCTCACAACTTCTGATCCGCTCATAGAAATTATAGACTAGCATGCTCATGAATCTCCTCCTTTTTTTCTAATGTAATTTATTGGTATTTTGGTTAAAATAATAACCAACCACCCAAACAATAAAAGGATAGCAAAGCAAAGTATGGGACTTCAAACTGCCCTCTCAGATTGTCCTTGAACTCCTTTCCTGCACCTCATGTGCCCTCCCCAGCTGTCTTCCCACTAACACTACCTTAATTTCTTTTAAGGGTTTGTACTTCTGAATTGAAACTGAGATCGATCTGTGTGATCTGTGTGTATCTTGCGTGTAATTCCTCGATAATGGGCACTCTCTTGTGTGGACTACATATTGTTCTTATGAAAGAGAGTTTCTTTTATCTGAAATGCCAAGACAGAAATAGTGATTGTGTGAGGACCAGAAACGCTTCCAATGCATTCAAATATAACAATTGGGAGACATGCCTCATATTCTTCAACATTTCAGCAGCGTAGGCCACTGTGGACCATGATATACTGTAAAGCAGCCTCGAGGAGTTAGTGTTTCCATCTTGAATTGTTTTGGGTCATTCTCCTTCAGATGCAGCCAAAAGCTTTGGATTGGGTCTATGAAATCAACACCACACATGGTGCCTTTTTGAATATTAATAAGGTTCTTACTTACCATGCCTCCTCATCAAAATGTACTTGTATTAATTGACACAGCTCTTGCAGTAACTCCGGGTAAATTTACAGTTGTAAGCAAATGATATTTAAATGTACTTTCAGGTTGGAAAAAGGCTAACTAATCAAGCTATCACAAAAAGGCGATTGGAGGATGCTCTCAATATGTCTAACCACTGCCAATTGCATTTCAACTAGGTATGAGCGGAAAATCCGTTCCGCTCGCGGATTTTGGGAATTTTCGGTAAATTCGCGATCCGCGAACTCCCGCGAATTTACCGAGAATTCGCAAATCCGCGAGCGGCGGATTATTCCGGGGGCAAAAGTTGAACCTGTTGTAACTATTTTAGGATGGCGCCGGCAAGCTGCCAGCGCCATCCTAAAATAGTTACTAAGTTAGCTTCAACAGGAAGCTATAATAGATAAAATCGAGCAGGTGCTCGATTTTATCTATTAGAGCTTCCTGTTGAAGCTAATTTAGTAAGTATTTTAGGATGGCGCTGGCAGCTTGCCGGCGCCATCCTAAAATAGTTACAACATGCCCTTCCTGTAGCGTCGTCGAGGCAGGTGTGCCTTCTTCACAAATCAACCGTGGAAAATCAGCTGTGATGCTGGATAGAGGCTTTTGCATCCTTGACTTTCACGAGCACAATACCCGTGCTGTTCTTGTGACCAGGGGTTTCTTTCTCTTCATCTGCTGAACTGATCTTTCTCTGACCTTTTATACACACAAGAAGCATGTTGACCGCGCATGGTAGCCCTGCCCGTTTGGCCCCGCCCACACACTCGCGGTTTGCACCGTCTGCCCGCCATTCACCCACTATGATGGACAGCTCACTCAAGGGACCCCTGCGCCCGTCGGGGCGATTGCATAGTAACACACACATGGTCGCTCGAACTAGTTGATGCTCAAATTCAGTGACTCATTCATTAGCCCAAAAACAATTGTGAGCGTCGTCGAGGCTGGACAGGTGTGCCTTCTTCCCAAATCTACCGTGCAAAATCAGCTGTGATGCTGGATAGAGGCCTTTGCATCCTTGACTTTCACGAGCACAATATCCGTGCTGTTCTTGTGACCAGGGGTTTCTTTCTCTTCATCTGCTGAACTGATCTTTCTCTGACCTTTTATACACACAAGAAGCATGTTGACCGCGCATGGTAGCCCTGCCCGTTTGGCCCCGCCCACACACTCGCGGTTTGCACCGTCTGCCCGCCATTTACCCACTATGATGGACAGCTCACTCAAGGGACCCCTGCGCCCGTCGGGGCGATTGCATAGTAACACACACATGGTCGCTTGAACTAGTTGATGCTCAAATTCAGTGACTCATTCATTAGCCCAAAAATAATCGTGAGCGTCGTCGAGGCTGGACAGGTGTGCCTTCTTCCCAACTACAGTGGAAAATCAGCTGTGATGCTGGATAGAGGCTTTTGCATCCTTGACTTTCACGAGCGCAATACCCGTGCTGTTTCTGTGACCAGGAGCTTATTTCTCTTCATCTGCTGAACTGATCTTTCTCTGACCTTTTATACACACAAGAAGCATGTTGACCGCGCATGGTAGCCCTGCCCGTTTGGCCCTGCCCACACACTCGCGGTTTGCACCGTCTGCCCGCCATTCACCCACTATGATGGACAGCTCACTCAAGGGACCCCTGCGCCCGTCGGGGCGATTGCATAGTAACACACACATGGTCGCTCGAACTAGTTGATGCTCAAATTCAGTGACTCATTCATTAGCCCAAAAACAATCGTGAGCGTCGTCGAGGCTGGACAGGTGTGCCTTCTTCCCAACTCTACCGTGGAAAATAAGCTGTGATGCTGGATAGAGGCCTCACAAGAGGCATGTGCACTCGCATGGAAGCCCCGCCCCCGCCCCAAATCCGCGGATCCGCAAATCCGCAAAATCCGCGGATTTTGCGGATCCACGATCCGCAAATCCACAAAATCCGCGGATCGTGGATCCGCAAAATCCGCCCATGCTTAATTTCAACCCACCCTTCTTTTGCCCGTCATGCCACCTCAAATTAGACCCAACCATGTACAAATCAGTCTTGTTCCTGCTCCAATACGAACAGTCCTGCCAAGCCACCCCCTCTCTGAAAACAAGCAAGCCAAAACTGGTACCACCAATATTAAGGCTCTTCTGTTGGGTGTACCTTGGTTCATTCGGCACGATGGGCAAAGGACCCAACTCGGAACATGACCATTACCGCTTAGGGCAGTTCATGACCCACACAAAAGGTGATGGGATGATACTTGCATTAAGTCTACCACTGGCAATCGCTCAGAGTAGCATTTTAATCTATTGTTCTTTTGCCCAATATACCACCCCAGATTTAAACTAGCCATATTAAAATCAGTCTTTACTCTACTACAATAGAAACAGTCCAGTCCGATCTGCCAAGTTACGTCCTTCCTGACCCAGAACACATGCAATCCAGGACGGGTTTTGCCCTGATTGGTGCCTTTCAGTTGGGTTTGTTTGGTTCCATTGGCACAGTGAGCTAGGGACCCACGTCTGGGCATATCATGGGCTACTTAGGGTAGTACAGGACAATCACGAAAGGTGATAGGAGGATGCTTGCAATAGGTCTAACCACGAGCAATAACTTGGGTAGTGTAGGGGAGTAGGATATGCTTACTATGGTTACCCCCACTTTTTGCTGTGTTTCACTGATTTATCAACTTTAGTCTGGCTGTGGCCCTGCTAACCAGGACCCCAGCCTAGCTGCTTCCTCTCTAAATTGATTACATGTACATTAGGTACACTCCAGATTGGTTACTGGGTCACCCTTATGAGTCCCTAGTTTATGGTACCTTAGGTACCAAGGGCATAGGTACCCCAGAGGCCTACCAGGGGCTGAAGCATGTATTGACAATACTGAAGGCAGAGTCCTTGGTTTGGTGTGAGAGGGTGCCCAAGCATGAGCTGAGCCCTCTGCAGCTTTCGGAATCCCTTCCTTATAGCTGTTCTATGATACAGCCATACCATATACTCTTAAGTGCACTTTGGAATACTACCCCCCCTTCTGGAGGGAGAAGACATGTACACACTGGTAAACCCGGTAGAAGTTAAACAGAGTCCCAGCATCACAAAATAGATGCTGCTTCCACAGACACGAGTCTGACCTCCTGCTGCTGGACGAAACTCCGGCAGGGGAGGCTTGGACTATAGGTTTCCGGTCCAGGGAGGTGGCAGCACCTCCCCAGACAGGCTTTAATGTATTGGGGCAGGGTGAGTGCATTCAGTGAATGCTTTCCAGACAGTGCCTGTGGCACACAAGGTGTACCCAATGCATTTCCCAGTTCAAACCGGTTGCTGGGGCACTCAGCCCCAGCTCTAGCGTGAAACTAGACAAAGTTGAAGGGGTGTAACCACCCCCTTCCCAGGTCCTCCCATAGGTGGGACCCTAGAGTTAGTCCAATGCCTAAACTTAGTATAAGTATAGGAACCCAGTCCCTAGGACTTTAGATTACCCTGGACGAAACTCTGAAACATAAATCTTGGACCTTCAACATTCCATATCGACTGGAAGAGGGAAGAAATCTCCCTTGGGGTCAAGGAGCGACTCCCCTGTCAAACAGGCACCAAAGAAGCATCTTGCCGGTCTGCATTTTCAAGGCTCCCGCCGGATCCCGAAGAATCTGCGGCACAGGACATGGACTTCCAGACATCTCCGAGGGTGACATGAGTCCCCAGCAGAGTTGAGACCTGTAGCTATCAGGAGAGACGTGGGACCGGAACTCCTGGACATCCAGCACATTTGCTTGTGCATTGACTTCCCATGTTTTCCCAAAGTTGTGCATTGGGCTACTTGTAGTCCAAGCCCTGAGCACCTTTTGCCCTGAAGCTTAGAGGACTACAATCCACAAGTGTTCATTGGGCCCGCTTCCTGCATTTCTGCTTGAGGTCCCTTTGTGATCCCTGGTCCGTCGACTGGTGGATCCCCACAAAGGAATCTACTTTGTTTCTTGAGCTTTTCTGGTTCCTCAAGACGTGCCTGGACTCCCCCCCAAAGGGTAAGTCCCTCAGACCTTGCTGGTCTGCTCTGAAGCCAATCTTTCTATTTTGTGTGGGTTGCTGTTGCCAAAGCTTGTTGGGTCCAATCTGGATACCGACACTGCAGCACTCGACAATCGACGTGGAACAGCTGTAATCCAGCTCCTGTTTGTTGTCGACGCTTCCTGGACCTCGTGGCTGAAGAGTCAAGCTTCACCTACATCACCCGAAAGCACCCGACATTGGCTGGCATCTTCTTGTCGCCTTCCTGGTCACTGGCTAGTGACCCAGACTCTGTCCCCTCTGCTTTCAGGTTCTTCAGATCTCCGATCAACCCTTGGATCCATCTGTACACTCTTCACTTGGTCACCTGCAGCACTTCTTTGCAGTTCTCCATTGGAAACGACGTGAAAACCCGACACGAAAAGACACCTATGCACCCGGCATCCCTGGGTGAGGTAACACGTGTACTTTGGTGCTCCCGTGGGTCTTGACTCTCGAAGTGCCCAGTACTGAAAGGGTTTTTCCAATACATCATTCTTATGTCTATCATGCCAAATCAGATTAGACCTAGCCATATACAAATCAGTCTTGACCCTGCTCTAATAGGAAGCATCTAAATTGAACTGCCAAGCCAGGTCCTCTGTGAACCAGGACAATTTTTTCTTTTTAAAAAAAAAGTTTTATACAGCTCGAACTAGACCCTAGACATTGGCTATCAGAGCACTTTACATGAGCACCAGTTTTGTTACATGAGAACACATTCATTTTTGTTAGGCACAGGAAGATTAAACTATTTGCCCAGAATCGCAGGATGTTGAGGGTCATTGCCAAGACTCAAACCCGGTTCCCCAGCTTCGAGGTCGACCACTCTAGCTGTAAGGCCAAATCCTCTCCCCACAATCAATCTAAGACCGGTTTTGCCCTGATTGGGGGTCTTCAGTCCAGTGTCGCTGGTTTCAAGTGAGACTGCAAGCAAGGGACCCCTGTCTGTGCATACCCATGGCCGTTTAGGACAATTGATCTGGTAGCATTCCAACCCTTCGTTCTTTTGCCCAGCATGCCACCTCAGATGAGGACAGACATTTGCAAATTAGTCTTGACCCTATTCAAAAAGGAAAAGTCCAGCCAAACTGTCAAACCAGGTCCTCTCTGAACTGCAACATGCAACCCAAGACTCGTTTTGCCCTGATTGGGGCTGTTCAGTCATATGTAGCTTGGTTCTAGTGGGTCAGTGAGCAAGGAACCCATGTCTGAAAATACACTTGTCCAATTAGGTACTGACAATCGTTCAGGTTGCATTCCAACCCATTTTTAACCAGACGGGAATATGGAAGTGGCCGGCGCGGCAAAAATTCCCTACCTTATCCGGAGCATTCGGCATATCCTAGAGTAACCACCCTCCTTTGGACACAATTTGACAGGCAAAGCACCAGCACTTTCTCCCATGCTTGCCGAAAAATATTTGGTTATATGGCTTGCCACCCGATAGTGGTGCAACATTATCATGGAGTTGCAGGAATGAGCTACATAATTAAGATAGGACGGAATTTGAGGGTACAGTGCTATCTTGGTTCAGCTCCTGATGGCAGGATGGTCCAACCTCATCACTGCACTAAAGCGCACTCTGAAGATTGTGGAGTCAACTAAATCTCTGGGTATCATTCTGGACAAAAACCTTAATATGTCGGCACATATCAACACAATGGCAAAAAACGCCAGATTCCACTTGAGTTACTTACGAAAACTAAAACCTTTTTTAAATAAGGGAGACCTCAAAACAGCAGTTCAAGCATTGGTCATCTCAAGGATTGAATATGGTTGCACAACCTTAGATGGACTCCCTAAGATCTCAACAGCCCCGTTGAAAGCATGTCTTAATGCAGCCACAAGACTCATAGTGGGATCCAAAAAAGTTGACCATATCTCCACCAACTTGGAAGCTCTCAACTGGCTTCCTTTCGAAGCACGAATCCAGTTCAAACTGGCATGCATCACCCACAAAGCAATACACAACAATACTCCAGTCTACCTCGCCCAGAAACTCACGCTGTCGGGAGGGTCACGTTCCTCCAGAAGCAAGGCTGATCTACTACTGAAACCGGCTCGCTTCCGTAAGAAAAGAACGTATGACCGAGCCTTCTCAGGGGCCGCACCGAGAATCTGTAACGCCCTCCCCCCGACTTGAGAAGAATGCCAACCATCGCAAAATTCAAAAAGGAAGCAAAATCGTTTCATATGAGGAAATTTCTCCCATAATTCCTTAAAACTGTTCTTTATTTATTTCATTCTGCCTGGCGGACACAATTTTCACACTACAAGCTCACTGTACAATGTTGGTCTGTTAAACTCGTTTTTATCTCATTGTTTTAAAAACTTCTAAGACTTTATGGTAATCTATCAGTGAACTTTTTGGTTGCTGCTAGCCCTTCGGAATTGCAATTACTGCAACCACCAATGTCTGGTAATATGTAAAGTTAGGAATGTTGTTTAAATGCTACTGTAAAGCGCTCTGACGCCCTTTGCAGGGTCATGTTCACGCTACAGAAAACACTAAAAATAAAATAAATAAAAGAAACAAGATATCATAATAGCAGACCACAATAAACCAACTCTTATAAGATTTTTTGAAGTATTTTCTAAACTGGGACTAAATCTCACAACAGAGGCAATGTAATCAGTTATCTGAGCGTCTGTGATGAAAAGAAGGTCTAAAAGAAAATGTTCTCAAGGTTTGTGAGTTACCACTCTCTCTGCTTTTTGGAAATAGTATTTACAAAGTAAAACTGGAAGCTTTTCAGGTATACAGGAGGCAAGGGTGTATAGGTTACCAGCATCAGAAGTAACAGTGTCATCTGCAGACATCTCTAAGGGGAACGCAACTACTACCTAAATCACTTAGTAATGTGGCAATATTGATGGGACCATATGGCTTGTAATTCCTTAGAAGAAGGTGTAGAACGGAACCCAGAATTTGGGTTGTATTTCCATGAACGTGCACGTCTTTTTGTCGTGTACTCAGTTTTCTCTCAGAATATATGTGATGGTAATGTGCCCTATTTGCTTCTAGAAGGCTTTTGATCTGGTGGTATTGCTATTGCCACTTCCACATTGTGTGATCCTGAGCCACGATCAGCTTCTTAGCTATTAGATTTATGAGGGAAATGTGTGGCCCGAACAAAACAAACAAGATTCAGTTGAGATAACTAATTTAAAATGTAAATATTTGACTCATGGACTTTGCAGCATGTCCTTTTAACTAGCTATTCAAAATTTAGAAAGTCAGGTTGACATTTTGAAAATATAATCATCAACCATCAGGCATCAAAAGCAGATAGTCTGTAATTTGGGCATGTTTTTATCTGTACTGTTTACTTCTTTTCACATACAATGTAATTTTATTTCTAAGAGAGGCTTTTACACTATTTAAGTTCACACAGATTGGAGGTTTGTACCTGCCGCCGTATCACTCTTGGACACTGTACTCTACCCTCTTTTGCGGACCTGTCCATATGCCCCAAGGAGAGTCCAGCGTAGTCAACCTAGCTCTCTTGAACAATAAAAGAAACAAACAAAGGACCAATTGATACAAACAGGGCAAGTCCGAAGGAAACCTTTAGAAGTGAAAATAGATCAACATACCCTTAAGAGAATGCCAACTTTTATAATGGGACTACATTAATAATACACAAAGGACTAACAAGGACCTGAGTACAGCAAGTCAATAGGATTTAATTAGAAATGGGAAGAGACCATTACACATCACTCATGGATATGCACAAAGATTTGGTGAACTGTACAGCTCTTTTTGTGACAAAGCGAAATAAGTTTCGACTTGTTTTAGGCAAAAGTTTGGTACTTGTTGGCTGTACCTTTCATTATGTGCTTTGAATATCTATCTAAGTTTTAATGTGCTCTGGTCCGTTGATGGAGCCTACAACTAACAATTGGTTGAATGTCTGACAAAATATCGAAATCAAAAATATCGAAATACAAAAATATCGGAACAAAAATATCGAAGTCAAAAATATAGGAATCCTATCCCTAACAAGGTAAGTACAAAAATATCGAAAAATTAATATCGTAGTACAAAAATATCGAAATTAAAAATATCGTTTTTTTAAATGCATTAATAATAATGTAAAAATAATTATAAAATACATATAATGTTACAAATATTAAATAAAAATATTAAAACATAATTTAAAAATTAAAACTAATACATATACATTTAAAATAAATTAAAAACTTAATAATTTAATGTAATTTTATATTTTTTAATTTCATTTAATTGATTCAATTTAAATTTATTTTATTTTTACCCTGTACGACTGTACCCCAAAAACCCAAAACTGACCCTGAACCCTAAAAATACCCCTTTACCCAAAAACCCAAAACTGACCCTGAACCCTAAAAATACCCCTTTACCCAAAAACTGAAAACTGACCCTGAACCCTAAAAATACCCCTTTACCCAAAAACTGAAAACTGACCCTGAACCCTAAAACTACCCCTTTACCCAAAAACTGAAAACTGACCCTGAACCCAAAAAATACCCCTTTACCCAAAAACTGAAAACTGACCCTGAACCCTAAAAATACCCCTTTACCCAAAAACTGAAAACTGACCCTGAACCCTAAAAATACCCCTTTACCCAAAAACTGAAAACTGACCCTGAACCCTAAAAATACCCCTTTAACCAAGAACTGAAAACTGACCCTGAACCCTAAAAATACCCCTTTACCCAAGAACTGAAAACTGACCCTGAACCCTAAAAATACCCCTTTACCCAAAAACTGAAAACTGACCCTGAACCCTAAAAAAACTCCTTTACCCAAAATTAATTATTATTATTTAATTACCAATTATTTATTAATTAACAATAACAATAAAGTAAATATATTAGCACATTAGCTGTAATTAATTAAATTTAATAATTAATATTATTTTTTCCCAATTAATTAATTAAGAACAAAAATTTATATATGTAAAAAAATTACTCTAATTAATGTAATTAACTAATTAATATTAATTAATTACCAACTAATTAATAATTTAAAATATGTACAAAATTATATTAATTAATTAACTAATTAATATTAATTAATTACCAATTAATTATTAATTAAAAATATTTACAAACATATATTAATTAATTAATTATTATTAAATTACTTCCCACCCTATTCCCCTATAAACCCATAACCCACTACAGAACATATTTATCAATTAATCAATTAATTAAAATTAATTAAAAATTAATTCTCAATTAATTAATTAATAATTCCTACTAATTAATAATTAATTTAACATAATTAAATTACTTCCCACCCTATTCCCCTATAAACCCACAACCCGCTACAGTACTAAAAGACAATATTTAATTAAATTACATTAAAAATAAATAATAAAACATAATAAATACAATATAATATACACAAAATGTATTTAAAAATTGATATTAGTAACATCGAAATTATTTATTTCGATATTATTGACATCGATATTTAAAACTTCGATATTACTAATATCATACTAATATCGATATTAAGACTGTCGATATTACTTACCTTCTATATTATGTCCCATCGATATTTAAACTTCGATGTAATTGTATATCGAAATTTAAAACTCGATATTTTGTCTGTGTACCCAATTGGTTGTGTCAGAAAACTTAAGTCAGGATTTTTAGACAGTTAAAAAAGGAGATATTGTTATTGTAAAAAGTCCAAATAATCCCAAAACAAATATCTGTAAGAGTGTATTTGGTCTGGAAGGAGAAAAATTGTGCCTCACTGGTCCTTCAGATCTTTTGAAAAGACACAGCTATGTAACCAAAATACATATCTGGTTAGAAAGTGACAATATTATGAATTCCCTAGATTCTCGTGCTTACGGCCCAGTTCTGTATGCACTGATAAAGGGGGTGCATTCTTCTAAAGATCTGAGCTCTCGCTCCGTTTGGCTGTGTACAGGAAAGTCCTAATGGCCGTGTACTTCGAGATAGTTGAGTGATAGGCAATTATTCTGTTAATTTAGCAGTAGTTTTATTAATTGACAATAAAGTATTTTTTCATTAGTGGAAGGTAGTATGTAATTTAGCAAAGATGCAGCATACATATTATCAGAAGTGCACATGCAAATGTTGCTGATAAATTCATACCTCTCGTTGGAACCTAACTGTGCATGTGACCATTCTCTGTGCGGACCCAGATCCCAGTTCAAGACTGCCAACACCAAAAGTCGTCTGGGAAAACACATCTTTGGAAGCTGAGCATCCTAAAACTTTCAAGGTGTTATAGGTTACTCACTCAGCTTAAGAAATTCTTAGCAATTTCCAATGGTGTTCACATTTTTGAAAGCCAGTTTAAAAATGTCATGAACATTAGATAAACAGCGTTTTAGCAAAAGCATAGTCTAACCACTTTCAGAAGTATGAACATAGCATGCCCTGTCCATCCATAACAATCCTCTGGGAAATAAATATATTTTCTGAACTGGTACCTCACATTCAGAAAGGGATGCTAAATTAGACAAGCAGCATTGTTTCCCCATACTTTTGTTGCATATAATGAGGATGCCTGAGACCTCTTGTGTGAAATCCTGAAAACGATTTGTGATGAAACTTTATAAGATGAAACCTGTTTTGTACGAAATTCACATTGTTCAAATATATGTTTTGCGTACAACTGTACTTTGATACATTCTCACATGCCTTAATTAAAATCCTCCATTATTCAGGAAACTATAGGAATGGTCTGTTAACGTACTAATAGAAAATATGTGTTCTTTATCTAAGAACAGTATTTTGTTTTCCATTTTTCAGATATCTAACGATGACCAAGCAAAATCCAAGAATAAGAAGGGTAAAAGACAAATAATAACCATCATCATATACCTTAGGTCAATCCACCCAGTTTCTGAAAATGGAAATGATGGAGCAGGCACTGCTCCTACACATGTGTATGTGAGTAGCATCATGGTGTGAAAATGTCAAGGTTAATAAGGACATCAATCTTACGGGTGTAAAGGTTGTCCTGGGATGATGAGCTTTAGGTTAATTCTTCATCTTATTTTGAATAACTAGAAATAATCTAAATGAACTCTCAGATATGTTTTAGGCAGTTCTTACTCAGAAACAAAGTGCAAGTGGAGTGCAGTGCGCTTTACAAGTATACCTACAAGGCCCAAAGGTTTCCTTAGTAGCCCACTGATGGTAATACCAAATGCCAGAAATGATAAATAGCAAGGCTGCCTAGTCTTGATTCCAACTTAGGCCTATGTCTTCCACCACACTATATTTCCGTCCTCTTAACCTCACTCTTGCAGGGTTTTTTAATCCCTGCTTACTGCATAGAGGGCTGTTTCTTATATTCTTCTTCCTCCATCTATCTCGCTTTTCTGTCTTTCTCTGCCTTACTATAGATAGTCAAATGTGAAAAATAAGTCACTAATTCTATAAAGAAAGTGTGCCATTGGCAACAGCCTGTCCCCACCTGTACTAATTAAGCAGTGGTTTTAGGGCTTCTACTACTTGACAATACTTGTCATATCTTGCATTACATTCCTCTATTATTATAAGACAACTCAATTACCTTATCAAGTCAATAGAAATGCTCTCTCAGCAGTTCCCTCCCTTCTGTTCTCCTAGATTGATGCACAGGATCTCTTTCTTAAATACTGTTGAATTGCAACTACTGGTTGAATGGGGTTACTATTAATACTGGTTTGAAACTCCAGTGAGAAAGTCAGGGCAATAAAAGGGCACACTTTTTAAACAATTCACTCAAGGCACTTCATCTTCCCAGGCTTTCTAGCTGGCAAACAAGGACTGACACCAACTAGTCGTGCTACATGCTTTGCCTCCGCTCAGCTCCCTTCATTTCTAAATGCATTAGATGGCTTGGCACCTTCACGTGGAAGAAGAAAGGCAACTGAAAGATACTATGTTGAGATTATGTTATATATTATATATATATATATATATATATATATATATACACCAACCTCCGTTCTCCTGTCGCAATCGCCTTAGCTCTCGATCGCGCTGGAAACAGACACGGACCAAAAATGAGATGCTGGTTTTCAGAGTTTATTCAGCTGTCGCCATAACGTTTCGGCACAAAGCCTTGATCACATGACAGCGTAACCACATTTTCAAAGCGTATTTAAAGTGCACAGTGCTGTTTAGTGATTGGTTCATTTCAAATTACCAACATTGGGCATTGACATAGTAGGCGGACTATACTTTTAAAATAGTACGATATTTACAACCATTCACAGCAACATTTGTAATTATTGCATTTTGCCGACCATTCTATGATATCGGGATAAATCCCTGAAAAATTGACATAAAATACTGGGTTGAATCCCTGTATGTAAACAATGAAGCATTGATACATCCCTTAATGTAAACATAAAATCCTGGGTTAAATCCCTGAATGTAAACATTGGAACATTTGTCAAATTGTCAGCAACAGTATATGATTCTTGAATATATCATATTTAGTACTACTTTGTTTCCTACTGATTATACACCAACCCGTGTAAAGTGCTCCTGTGTGTAAAAAAAGTGAATTAAAAACAATATGCAAGGACTGAGCTGTTTTTGCATAATTCCTTTTAAGTTATTTCTTATTCATTATTTTCTAGGCTGTACCCAGTTTCTAAATTTTCTCCCTCGATTTAACACTGCATGGTTATATCATTTTACTTAAACCTTGTTTTCTTGCTACGCCTTTTAGGTGCACAGATATATGGTTCTCCCATTTTCTTTCATTTTCCTCAGGTTATCAAACAAATTACCTAGTATACATGATCTGTTCCTACTGCCTATACTCCTATATGTGTTTTGATTTGTACCACCAACGGTTGAGTCACATTTTACATGCCAGATTCCTTCTTCATATTTCATTCTATTTACAATATTGTACACCATTTTTATATATACAAATCTATATATGTATGTACATGTGTGTATAAAACAATCCTTAAAATTCTCATATGAGAGCATGTTATCATTTCATTTCATATATATACATCCTATTTACACAGTATCCACTATTATAAATTTAAGACAGCTTTTACTCCATTCCTTACTCGTTGGTTTTATTTATGTAGGCATGTGTACAAATCTTCAGTCACATTGAGCCCTATTGGCTGTTTGCTGTTAAATTTGAGTATGTAGTTAGTTTCCATTTTACGCAGTTTATTTTCCCTATTGCCTCCCCTCCTACTTGCAGTCACAGCATCTACCACATAGTATTTTAACTCTTTGTTGTTACTTTGGTGGTGTTTTTTGAAATGCCTCGCCACGGGATAGGTGTTATCCTGCGTGGTTATGGCCCTCAAGTGTTGCAAGATTCTTTTATGAACGGGGAGCTTTGTGCTCCCCACATATTGCAATTTACAAGGGCACTCAAGGACGTAAACGGCGTAATCCGTTTTGCATGTTAAGACCTTAGTGATACGATGTTCTTGTTCACTAAAACCGTCCTTGTAAGTTTTCTTATTGACCGCATGAACACAGGCCTTGCAGGTCTTACATTACATTATTCAACACTTCCAACGGCTGCGGGACGCCGGTTTAGATTGTGAACACGGCTCCCGCGGGTTGATGACACGGCTCAATCCTCACCGTCTATAGCGCGGCTGCATTTATCTGCGGCTGTGGGAGCCAACATATATCCAGATTGAAGCTCCGGCGAGTCGATGTAATTGTTCTCCCGGGTTGATGACACGGCTCAACCGACACTGTTTCTAGCGCGGCTGTATTTTCCAACGGCTGTGAGGAGCCCACAGATATCGTAATTGAAGCTCCCGCATGTTGATACAAGTGCTCGCTCTTTATCTTTTTAGGTGTGGCTATCTTTTCCAACGGCTGTGAGGAGCCTGTGTATATCGTAATTGAAGCTCCCACAGGTTGATGTAATTGTCGGCCCCTTATCTTTTTGGGCCTAGACAGTAAGCCAGGTGAAGTGTAGCTCCAACGAGAATAAAGGTGTTGATATATCTACAAGAAATAATTAGAGAACACTCATCCCGTGTTTCTCCTAGATTGATTGTGGCTCCTGATGAAGGTGTTCTGTTAACGCCGAAACGCGCGTCGATGTTATACATTTTTCGCCACTGTTTTACTATATATAAATTGGTGTAAATTTGTTTAATATAAGTTATTTATGTATGACTGTTGATTTTTTAGAATTAATTAGTGCATATGATTTTGCACTGAGTCTTTTTAATATGAATATGTACATTTAGAAATAAACTCAACTTTGTACTTTTTAATTATTTGTTGTACTTTTTAATTATTTGTTGTGCTTTACATACTGTTTTTTTCCCTAGTTGTGATATCAATTGTATAACTTTTCTCACACTGTTACATTAGAAAAAACCATGATTATTTTGGTACCATGAGCTGCTGTCAAGAATTTCTGGACAAGTAACCACCACTCTTTGCCTCATGTTTGGTGCTTTGCTGAAAGTTAGGGAAGCTTTTTTAGGGAGACTCTGACCTATTATGGGATCACTACTGACTATGGGCCAGTTTTTGTTTATGATTTTACGCACTTCCTGGTGCTGGTTACAGTACCCCATTATTATTCGAAATGGTTCTGCTTGTTTGGTGCAGGTGGTATTTACAGTGGGTCGAGTATCTGATGCCTCAGCCGAGACATCTTTGATACCCAGTAACTCCATACGGTCCTTGACCATGGATTTTTGGATCGCTTGTTTGATGGTCCCTTTGCTATACCCTCGTTCCAGAAATCGCTGAGTGCAAGCATCTTGAGCTTTCTGTAGCTCATCCGGTTCACTACATAACCTGTGGATTCTGAGCACCTCACCATACGGAATACTCCGTATAAGATGGGCTGGGTGAGTGCTGCTGGCATGTAGGATTGTGTTTCCTGCAGTTGTTTTACGGAATAATCTGCTCGCTAGCTTGTTCTCTTGGGTATATATTTCTATATCCAAAAAGGGGACATTTGTTTGGCTCATTGTACATGTGAACTTGATGTTTAAGTCGTTCATGTTTAAGCTTTCAATGAATTTTTCAGCCTCCCCTTGTGACCCTCTCCACACCACAAACAAATCGTCAATGAAACGATACCATGCCACAACATTTTCTGTCATTTCCCTCTCAAAGTTGGCCCTGAGGACCAGTTCCTCCCAAGCCCCCATGTGTAAACATGCTACGCTCGGTGAAAAACTGGCCCCCATCGCCACACCCTGACATTGACGATATATCAAATTGTTAAATATGAAAACATTGTGTTCCAAACAATAGGTCAACATTGTTATTAACATTTCAGTATGCTCTTTAAACTCATCAGATCTCCTGGATAAATAGTACTTTACCGCATTTATACAATCCAAGTGTATTATACTTGTATATAAGGCACTTACATCTAGTGCTAACAACCAATCTCCCGGTTGCCAGTCAATGTCGCGCATTTTGCAGAGGAAATCACTCGAGTCCCGGACATATGACCCCAAGTTCTTCACAAAGATCTGTAAGAATTGGTCTATATAAACCGACGTATTCTCCAATAGTCCCCCTATTGCATTGATGATGGGTCTGCCCGGGGGATTTTTTTGGTCTTTGTGCACCTTTGGGATGAAATATATACATGGCATTATGGTATGGTCCACCTTTAAGTACTGGTATTCAGCTTCAGATATAAGCTTTTTTCTTTTCCATCGTGTTAGCCAGCTGTGATATTCAATCTGCCATCCCTTTACTGTTGTCATATTGACCCTCTCATAGTGTTCACGGTTGTTAAGTTGCGTGAATGCCTCTTTTTCATACATTTCCTTTGTAAGCAAGACCACATTGCCTCCCTTGTCACTGGGTCGTACTACAATGTTTTTGTCCTTGTTCAGTTTAGTTACAAGTTTCTCATAGTCCTTTGTTTGTTCGTTGTTTCTGTAATGGCCTTTGTTTATGCGCTTTTGTAATTCTTTTAGGTCATTGGTTACAATTTCATGAAAAATATCTATTCCATCACGAGGCAGAATAGGGCAAAAGGTTGATGGCGGTTTCAACGTTGTTAATCCTGTAACCCCCTGTGTTTTGTTCATTCCTCCACATATGTTTGGCATGGGTGGTCGTACTTCCTCACCCTCCGTGGCCCACAACTCCGCTAATTCCTGCGAGAGCGTACCTTGCTCCTCCTCCTGATCGGATTCCACAGCAGTTTTCTTTTGCTTATGATATTTTTTAAGCTTGAGTTTTCTTACCGCTTTGTAAACATCCGTTCGAGCTTTAGCATAGTTAAGGTTTGTTCTCGGAGCAAAGGATAGCCCAAGTTGTAGAATTTTTTCCTCTTTCTGTGTCATATACATACATATATACATAAATATATTTACATACAAATAGATAGATAGATAGATAGATAGATAGATAGACAGACAGATAGATAGATAGATAGATAGATAGATAGATAGATAGATAGATAGATAGATAGATAGATAGATAGATAGATAGATAGATAGATAGATAGATAGATAGATAGATAGATAGATAGATAGATAGATAGATAGATAGATAGATAGATAGATAGATAGATAGATAGATAGATAGATAGATAGATAGATAGAGATAGACATATATTAGGTTTTGGGTGATGCGCAAATTATGACTTTAAGCTATAACTATAAATGTAGAATTTTGAAGATTTGTGTAGTTTATTTTGGCTTTGTATACAAATAATTAATAGGTCTTTATAACTATAACTTATCTTCAAACTTTGGTTTATTAATTGAATTTCAATTTTTATAGATATTTACAAACAAGTTTAGAAAGATTTACCTCAGTTTTTTCCCATTATTGTGCTGATGTTTGCTCTCTTGTTTGGATTCCCATGAAGCCTTCTATATCTTTTTGTTTTTTTGCACCTTTCCTGTTGCCTCCTCTGCCTTTGTGTCCGTGACCTCTGTACCCCCTGTGCACCTTTGCCCGCTTGTGTTATCAGGCTTCCTTATGCTGTATGGTTGAACACCTTTAAAATATTTGATTTTACTCCTGCCGCTTCTTACTGAACTGATGTATCACTCTCACTTTCAGCTTGCTCTGGATGGCCACTATTCCTGATCATTGACTGTCTTTTTGATTCTGCCAGAGGCTGCTCCCCTTGCATCTTTTCTTGTATATTGTTTCTTAGGTGATCAAATTTTCTACAGGTTGTGAGGATTTGGCCTCTTTCATAGTCCACTTTGTCTCAATGGAATGTGCGTTGTTTTTTAGCCTTGATCTCTTATTCGACTTTCTCCATTCTTCTTCTTCAATTATTAATATCATTATCAAATTCTTCTTTGATACACTTTCTTTCAACATATTGGTCATTTTTTAGAGCTCTGCTGATAATCTTTCACAGTCTTTGTTGCATATTTTTCAAGGATTTTGAGCATTGTTATTCCTGCAGTCATGATTGCTTGTCACCCACTCCTCAATCATCTCTGGATCTGGGTTGTTGAGGGTGGGTGTAATAAAGATTCTTAATTTTCTCTGGACTCTGCCACAGTCCATATACTTCTGCAAAGTGGTAGCCTTCCACTACTTCAATTGTTCTTGTTTAGATGCCCTCCATAAGTTATCCCACAATTATTTTTTAAGTATGTGTCTCATCCTGCGTTGCATCGCCATTGTTATCATTGGTATTAGTCCTGTCACTGGGTTGAACAAATAGTTTCTCTGCAGCTTGCTGTCTTATTATATCCCTAGCTGCAGCCATCGTAATGTGTTTCCTTTCTGGATTCTGGGTTATCCAGCAATCCTATGAATCTCTTGGGTGTTTGGGGCAAATGGGCGCTCATATAGTAAAATTCACTTATTTTCTCTATTTACAAGGCAGATTAGTCTGGTGCATCCAAAATTTTGGGAAGAGAACACCCTTACCTCCCTAAACTCAATCACAGATTGAAAACTCAATACAATAGTTTTTGGAGCACGCAAGCACGTATCAATGTCTAGATTACAGAAATAATATAAAGTATCAACACAAATTGTCAATGGGGCTCTTGCTGTTCTTTTCTTTATTTTCATCACACTCCAATACCCTTGTGCCAACGCGTTTCGCCGTGGTTGGGTTACCCTACGGCTTCAGCAATCCTATGAAGTTAATGAGAAACATGCTATTGCTGACCAACCTGTAGTCTTGCTTTCAGGGCTGTTGTCCAGATTAGATGACAATTGAACTGATACCAGTGTATAAAGATGTTGATGGGTGTGATTTATTTTATACCACAGATGATATGATGACATGTTGATCACGTTGGATAATCACTATGTTAAAATGGGCGAAAATTTTACATTGACCCAGCGTCAACAGGAGATTCCTTCATTTATGTTAAGTGACTATGAATCACATGGGTGTATTAAAAGTACGTGATAGTGATCATAACCTGACCATAATCAAGGAGTCAATTGCTTCGGAACTCTTTGGGCTGTTTTGCTGCCTATTTGTGTAAATAAACCTGCTACATTCGCACCAGAGTGATGGGCCGTCTTCCCTTTTTCACCATATGGAATGAGAGATATTGGGAAACTGGATTGGTGGATTATATGGGGCTCGCTACCCCGCTGCACAATCGTCGCACTAAAGAGGCTTGGGGAACTAGCAACATCTTTGTTTGGGTGGTCTGCTGTGACGACGCGCCCTCTGGTTAGGACTTTGCGTCGGCTGCTACACAAGCAATATGAAGGAATATATATTATATATATATATGTATATATATATATATATATATATATATATATATATATATATATATATATATATATGCAAACGCTTCTCTCTCCTTCGAAAAAGAAAAGGGGCACAGCATATATATATATATATATTCCAAGGATAATCCGGCTGCAAGGCAGGCTCAGCTCGTCCTGAAAACACGGACACGGACCCAAGTTTTGTGCAAGGTGGTTTATTCGGTGTTAGTGCTCCCAGCCATCATGACGCGTTTCGCGCTACACAGAGCGCTTGATCACATGACACAGGTAAGTTTTTGGCATTGGTTTAAATACATTGCTGACGTTATAGGTATTGGCCTACAGGTTACACAAACATAGAAGAAATCTTGGTTTGTGAACTACAAAATCTTTTTCTTTTATCAGTTCATTTTGAATACCAAAGATACTATGTATGTAAGTTTGGCCACTGAAAATAAATGCAAACCTGTGTACTAGTATAAAAACATACAATGCCTGATTTTCGTGAAGGTGAGAAAAAGTAAATAAACGTGAATAAAATAAATAAATTCATTATTGTTAAATCTCAGTGCGGCTTTAATCCTGATAATTGTACTAAATCAATATACTTAGAATATAGCAGCATGTTTTCCTTAAATCCCTGGGTGTATTTTTTTGGGTGGATCAGTATGGAGCCCCATACGCTTGAAATGTCCAATAATTACAGGTCCCAAAGGGATGGAGATAAAGTGCAAACGGGCATAAAAGTTAATCGCCGAAAGAGCCACTTATATTGTGAAAGGATGTAGTGCCATTGAAATACCATAGTGGTAAAAGACTGGCCACAATTTATGTGCAAAACAACGCATATCATATATGGATCTAGAAATTCATATCTATAAATGAATTTCAATCTGTACATTATAAACCATCAACAGCAAAATATACACAAGCAAATCAATTAATTATTACACCTATAAAAACCTTAAATGGTATATAAAGGCTAAAATTGATTTATAATTAAAGTATATCTAAAATGACCATCACAGTAAATTTCATTGCTAAAAGATGGTGTTACAAAACAGATTAAAAAAATCTTCATCAGAATAAATATGTATCTAAAATCCATAAAATATGCTAATTGATAGTGCAAATGAAGTAAATCCTATGCCACTAGTGCCTCAGGTTTACCCACTATAAGCATGTATAAAGATCTTCGGTAATGTTAAGACCTGAAGGATGCTTGGTATTAAGCGCAAGTATATAATGGGTCTCAAGGCGGCGAAGTTTGGCCTCTCGGTTGCCACCTCGTCTACTTGCTGGTACGCAGTCTATTGCATAGTACCTGAGTTTGTTGCTCTTAGAGTCATGCTTGGCTTTAAAATGTCTCGCGACAGGATAGGTATTGTCTTGATTGTCAATTGCTCTTAGATGTTGAAGGATTCTTTTATGTACGGGATGTTTGGTACTCCCGACATAGAGCAGTTCGCAAGGACATATCAGGACATAGACGGCGTATTCGGTTTTACAAGTTAACACCTTGTCTATTTTGTGTTCCCTCCTGTCAAATGGCGAGAGGTAGCAGGATTTGTTGACTGCTTGTTGGCAAGCCTTGCATACCTTGCAATTAAAAAAGCCTGTATGTGTTTGATACCATACTGTTGACTCTAAGACTTCTGGCCTGGTTTTTACTAGCTCGTACCTCATAGACTGCCCCCTGCTGTAGGTAATAGAAGGTCTTTTTGGGAGATCACTCCCTATCACTGGGTCACTGAGGACTAGTGGCCAATTCTTGCTGATGATAGATTGGATTTGTTTAAATTGTGCGCTGTACTGCACAATTATCCTGAATTCTGGTGGCCTGGTGACTATGGCTTCCCCTTCGAGCGGTAACTTGGTGTGTCCTGACAACAGTTCGGATCTGTCTCTTTGTGCAGTTTTTTGTATAGCTGCATCTATGATTTTATTAGAATACCCTCTCTGTAAAAATCTGTTTTTGCTCTCTCTTTGGGCGTCTTTCAGGTCACTCTCCCTACTATGGATCCTCTTAAGCCTTAGCATCTCCCCATAGGGATGCTGTTCACTAGGTGTTTGATATGTGAACTTCTGGCGTGTAAGGTAGAGTTCCCGGCGGTGGATTTGCGGTGCAATCTGGTCTCTAGTTTGTTGTGTTCAACAAAGACTTCTGTGTCTAAAAATGTAATGGATGTATCGCTTATAGTGGCAGTAAATTGGAGGTTCAAGTTGTTGTTATTGATGTTTGTTATAAATGTTTCTGCAGATATTGTATCACCCCTCCACACAATAAACAGGTCATCAATAAAGCGCAACCAGGTTACCACCCTGTTTTGCACTGTCTCTGCGTGTTCCACCATGAGGACCAGCTCCTCCCAATAGCCCATGTGCAAGCACGCGTAGCTAGGAGAGAAGCTGGCCCCCATGGCAACACCCTGTAAATATATATATATTATGGTTTAGCAATGTTAAGAGGTAGTGAGGTAAATGTAGGCTTTTATATATATTATACCTGAGATTTGGATTGTAGCTCAAACAAACTCGGCATGGAATGGTGTCTCATGCAGTGTCCAGAGAGCAATGTAGACTAGAAAATTTTAAAAATATCATTAAACAGACTGCTAAAAGCACCAACGCAAAGTCTGGGGGAAGTTTACAGACACTTTTCTTGTTATTTGGATTGGTGTGCAAGCTCTTCATTGCTTACATACAATATCTATAGTTCAACTGTTCATGTCTTAAATTTGTGGCTTCATTTCTGTAAAGTGTTAAAAGCTCATATGTGTACCCAGTTTCCATGTTTGTAAGCAAAACTCCGGCATGACTGGCAAGATAATTCTGTTTGATAAGGTGTTGATTCAACCAATTAAATATTAGCATAAATGATACTGACGTGATTTAAAGAAGCAAAAGTTGATCTGAAAGCACTCTCTAATAAAACAAGCATTTACAATGCAACGGTTTCGCCTTTGCAAAAGTTTGAGCTATTGGCATTGTAAATGACAAACTTTTTATTTATGTGTTGGTTTTGAAAACCGATAAATAAATGGCATTGTCATTTACAATGGCAATAGCTTAATCTCTCGCAAATGCGAGACCTGGCACATGGAGACACATACCGACTGTCATACAAATAAAAGAACAGGCACACTGACACTGCCACAGATACACATGCAGAAGCAAATACACAAAGATGGACAAAGACTTGAGTACAGCGGCAAGAACACACTCAGGCAATCGAAAGTCCCAGTGCACAAACACAGAAACTCAAATGGACGCCGCAAACTGATATTCCCAGTGAAAAGAAAATAACACATTTATCCAGCACACATAACGTTACCAGCCTACGCATACACATACAGAAACGTGAGCCCCGCCAGGAAAACTAAACATGCACAATAAATGCGTAATGGAACACAGAATCAGCCCAGCTACACACATCACCGCCGTTGTGAGCCCAACAACACACGCCAGGACGTGCAAGGAAGGCGGGCCAGGCTCGGCGGGAGAGGAAGCACATGGAGGGAAGGGTGGACTAACTCTATGCGTTGGTGAGTGGAAGCACATCAGAACAGCCTGTGAATGTTTCTCGCAGTGATGTGTGCGTGCATGCCGCGGAAGAGCGATGTACTGTGCGTGTGTGTGTGCACGTGTGTATGTATGTCTGTGTGCGCGTGTGTGGCCTTCTACCGCAGTGATGTATTGTGTGTGTCTTCTGCTTTGAAGTGCGTGTGTATGTTCATGTGTATCTTATGCTTTGGAGTGTCCGTACGGCATGTGTGTGCTTGTGGCCTACTACCACAGTGATGGGTTTGTGTGTCTGCTGCTGTGCAGTGTGGGTTTCCGTGTGGTTGTGTGTGCTGGAGGGGTGGGCGGTGTGCCACTTACTTGTGGTGTAGGTAGCCTGGTAGGCCGGGCATGGTCCTCCTCCTGGGCGCTCTTCAGGCGGCGGGTGCTGAGCCCCGGGGCCTGGTGCAGAGTAGAGCCGGGCGAGGGCCGGGTGTATCCGGGGGACCGGGCATCCTTCTCCCCGCGCTGCAGGGAGCCCAGGCCGCGGCCGTGCAGTACTGGCGCTGTGCTGCTGCAGTGCAGCTCTCCTCCTCCGATGGAGCCACGTCCGTCCTCCCGCAAAGCAATCGCCCAACCTGCCGAGGTGCTGGCACCCCTAACCGCCACCCCAGCGGTCACCCCGATCTCCAGGAGAGCAGTCACCTATTACACCCGCCAGCGCAGACACCTCCCCCTCTTCTAGTGCAGTCACCCCGGCCTCCAGCAGAGCAGTCACCTTAACCTCCACCAGTGCAGTCACCTATTACACCCTCCAGCAGAGCAGTCACCCTAACCTCCATCACAGCGGTCACTCCGGCCTCCAGCAGAGCAGTCACCCTACCCTCCACCTGTGCAGTCACCTATTACACCCTCCAGCGCAGTCACCTCACCCTCCTCTAGTGCAGTCACACCAGTAGAGCAGTCACCCCGACCTCCACCAGTGCAGTCACCCAAGCCTCCAGCAGAGCATGCCCCCTGATCTCTAGTTTTGCAGTCGCACCCAACCTCATTCAAGCATCACCCGTGCAGTCTCCCAACCTCTTCTAGTGCAGTCCCAACAACCTCCTTCCGCACAACCACCCCAACCTCTGCCTGCGCAGGTAGCTCCAATCACCTACAGTGCAGTTATCGCCAATTGATTCCAGTGCAGTCACCCCAGCCTTCTCCAGAGCAGTCATCCCAGGCTTCTCCAGAGCAGTCACCCGAACCTCCCCTAGTGTACGCAGTCACGATCACTTGCAGTACAGTCCCTTCAACCTCCGCCAGTGCCTTAGCCCCAGTCACCCCAGTGCAGTTACCCCAACCTCCTGCGGCTGGTCAGTTCCTGCCTCACACACAATAATGTAATGCCAGAAACCGGTCCCCGGGAGCTTGTTTCCTTCCCAGTGTAAGAATTGGCTTTTGTAGTTTGGTTTGCCCTGTTCCCATCATGCACTGGGACAGGAACAGACTAATTTTCATACAGCCAGGTTCTGAAACTGGGATGGTGCAGTGAGCTAAAAAACGGTGTTGGATCTAGCCCTGATCTCTTGACTGGGTGAGAGCTTTCTGCTTAATTCAGAGACTCTGTCCCTCACCACCCCTTGTTGTAAATATTTTTGTCCACCCCAAGCGTGGAAGGGTATTCTCAGATGTGAGACCCTTGCTCATTGCACCATCAGGATTCAAGCAAACCGGGCCGAAGACGGCTGTAATGCCAGAAACCGGTCCCCGGGAGCTTGTTTCCTTCCCAGTGTAAGAATTGGCTTTTGTAGTTTGGTTTGCCCTGTTCCCATCATGCACTGGGACAGGAACAGACTAATTTTCATACAGCCAGGTTCTGAAACTGGGATGGTGCAGTGAGCTAAAAAACGGTGTTGGATCTAGCCCTGATCTCTTGACTGGGTGAGAGCTTTCTGCTTAATTCAGAGACTCTGTCCCTCACCACCCCTTGTTGTAAATATTTTTGTCCACCCCAAGCGTGGAAGGGTATTCTCAGATGTGAGACCCTTGCTCATTGCACCATCAGGATTCAAGCAAACCGGGCCGAAGACGGCTGTAATGCCAGAAACCAGTCCCCGGGAGCTTGTTTCCTTCCCAGTGTAAGAATTGGCTTTTGTAGTTTGGTTTGCCCTGTTCCCATCATGCACTGGGACAGGAACAGACTAATTTTCATACAGCCAGGTTCTGAAACTGGGATGGTGCAGTGAGCTAAAAAACGGTGTTGGATCTAGCCCTGATCTCTTGACTGGGTGAGAGCTTTCTGCTTAATTCAGAGACTCTGTCCCTCACCACCCCTTGTTGTAAATATTTTTGTCCACCCTAAGCGTGGAAGGGTATTCTCAGATGTGAGACCCTTGCTCATTGCACCATCAGGATTCAAGCAAACCGGGCCGAAGACGGCTGTAATGCCAGAAACCGGTCCCCGGGAGCTTGTTTCCTTCCCAGTGTAAGAATTGGCTTTTGTAGTTTGGTTTGCCCTGTTCCCATCATGCACTGGGACAGGAACAGACTAATTTTCATACAGCCAGGTTCTGAAACTGTGATGGTGCAGTGAGCTAAAAAACGGTGTTGGATCTAGCCCTGATCTCTTGACTGGGTGAGAGCTTTCTGCTTAATTCAGAGACTCTGTCCCTCACCACCCCTTGTTGTAAATATTTTTGTCCACCCTAAGCGTGGAAGGGTATTCTCAGATGTGAGACCCTTGCTCATTGCACCATCAGGATTCAAGCAAACCGGGCCGAAGACGGCTGTAATGCCAGAAACCGGTCCCCGGGAGCTTGTTTCCTTCTCAGTGTAAGAATTGGCTTTTGTAGTTTGGTTTGCCCTGTTCCCATCATGCACTGGGACAGGAACAGACTAATTTTCATACAGCCAGGTTCTGAAACTGGGATGGTGCAGTGAGCTAAAAAACGGTGTTGGATCTAGCCCTGATCTCTTGACTGGGTGAGAGCTTTCTGCTTAATTCAGAGACTCTGTCCCTCACCACCCCTTGTTGTAAATATTTTTGTCCACCCCAAGCGTGGAAGGGTATTCTCAGATGTGAGACCCTTGCTCATTGCACCATCAGGATTCAAGCAAACCGGGCCGAAGACGGCTGTAATGCCAGAAACCGGTCCCCGGGAGCTTGTTTCCTTCCCAGTGTAAGAATTGGCTTTTGTAGTTTGGTTTGCCCTGTTCCCATCATGCACTGGGACAGGAACAGACTAATTTTCATACAGCCAGGTTCTGAAACTGGGATGGTGCAGTGAGCTAAAAAACGGTGTTGGATCTAGCCCTGATCTCTTGACTGGGTGAGAGCTTTCTGCTTAATTCAGAGACTCTGTCCCTCACCACCCCTTGTTGTAAATATTTTTGTCCACCCTAAGCGTGGAAGGGTATTCTCAGATGTGAGACCCTTGCTCATTGCACCATCAGGATTCAAGCAAACCGGGCCGAAGACGGCTGTAATGCCAGAAACCGGTCCCCGGGAGCTTGTTTCCTTCCCAGTGTAAGAATTGGCTTTTGTAGTTTGGTTTGCCCTGTTCCCATCATGCACTGGGACAGGAACAGACTAATTTTCATACAGCCAGGTTCTGAAACTGGGATGGTGCAGTGAGCTAAAAAACGGTGTTGGATCTAGCCCTGATCTCTTGACTGGGTGAGAGCTTTCTGCTTAATTCAGAGACTCTGTCCCTCACCACCCCTTGTTGTAAATATTTTTGTCCACCCTAAGCGTGGAAGGGTATTCTCAGATGTGAGACCCTTGCTCATTGCACCATCAGGATTCAAGCAAACCGGGCCGAAGACGGCTGTAATGCCAGAAACCGGTCCCCGGGAGCTTGTTTCCTTCCCAGTGTAAGAATTGGCTTTTGTAGTTTGGTTTGCCCTGTTCCCATCATGCACTGGGACAGGAACAGACTAATTTTCATACAGCCAGGTTCTGAAACTGGGATGGTGCAGTGAGCTAAAAAACGGTGTTGGATCTAGCCCTGATCTCTTGACTGGGTGAGAGCTTTCTGCTTAATTCAGAGACTCTGTCCCTGACCACCCCTTGTTGTAAATATTTTTGTCCACCCCAAGCGTGGAAGGGTATTCTCAGATGTGAGACCCTTGCTCATTGCACCATCAGGATTCAAGCAAACCGGGCCGAAGACGGCTGTAATGCCAGAAACCGGTCCCCGGGAGCTTGTTTCCTTCCCAGTGTAAGAATTGGCTTTTGTAGTTTGGTTTGCCCTGTTCCCATCATGCACTGGGACAGGAACAGACTAATTTTCATACAGCCAGGTTCTGAAACTGGGATGGTGCAGTGAGCTAAAAAACGGTGTTGGATCTAGCCCTGATCTCTTGACTGGGTGAGAGCTTTCTGCTTAATTCAGAGACTCTGTCCCTCACCACCCCTTGTTGTAAATATTTTTGTCCACCCTAAGCGTGGAAGGGTATTCTCAGATGTGAGACCCTTGCTCATTGCACCATCAGGATTCAAGCAAACCGGGCCGAAGACGGCTGTAATGCCAGAAACCGGTCCCCGGGAGCTTGTTTCCTTCCCAGTGTAAGAATTGGCTTTTGTAGTTTGGTTTGCCCTGTTCCCATCATGCACTGGGACAGGAACAGACTAATTTTCATACAGCCAGGTTCTGAAACTGGGATGGTGCAGTGAGCTAAAAAACGGTGTTGGATCTAGCCCTGATCTCTTGACTGGGTGAGAGCTTTCTGCTTAATTCAGAGACTCTGTCCCTCACCACCCCTTGTTGTAAATATTTTTGTCCACCCTAAGCGTGGAAGGGTATTCTCAGATGTGAGACCCTTGCTCATTGCACCATCAGGATTCAAGCAAACCGGGCCGAAGACGGCTGTAATGCCAGAAACCGGTCCCCGGGAGCTTGTTTCCTTCCCAGTGTAAGAATTGGCTTTTGTAGTTTGGTTTGCCCTGTTCCCATCATGCACTGGGACAGGAACAGACTAATTTTCATACAGCCAGGTTCTGAAACTGGGATGGTGCAGTGAGCTAAAAAACGGTGTTGGATCTAGCCCTGATCTCTTGACTGGGTGAGAGCTTTCTGCTTAATTCAGAGACTCTGTCCCTCACCACCCCTTGTTGTAAATATTTTTGTCCACCCTAAGCGTGGAAGGGTATTCTCAGATGTGAGACCCTTGCTCATTGCACCATCAGGATTCAAGCAAACCGGGCCGAAGACGGCTGTAATGCCAGAAACCGGTCCCCGGGAGCTTGTTTCCTTCCCAGTGTAAGAATTGGCTTTTGTAGTTTGGTTTGCCCTGTTCCCATCATGCACTGGGACAGGAACAGACTAATTTTCATACAGCCAGGTTCTGAAACTGGGATGGTGCAGTGAGCTAAAAAACGGTGTTGGATCTAGCCCTGATCTCTTGACTGGGTGAGAGCTTTCTGCTTAATTCAGAGACTCTGTCCCTCACCACCCCTTGTTGTAAATATTTTTGTCCACCCTAAGCGTGGAAGGGTATTCTCAGATGTGAGACCCTTGCTCATTGCACCATCAGGATTCAAGCAAACCGGGCCGAAGACGGCTGTAATGCCAGAAACCGGTCCCCGGGAGCTTGTTTCCTTCCCAGTGTAAGAATTGGCTTTTGTAGTTTGGTTTGCCCTGTTCCCATCATGCACTGGGACAGGAACAGACTAATTTTCATACAGCCAGGTTCTGAAACTGGGATGGTGCAGTGAGCTAAAAAACGGTGTTGGATCTAGCCCTGATCTCTTGACTGGGTGAGAGCTTTCTGCTTAATTCAGAGACTCTGTCCCTCACCACCCCTTGTTGTAAATATTTTTGTCCACCCTAAGCGTGGAAGGGTATTCTCAGATGTGAGACCGTTGCTCATTGCACCATCAGGATTCAAGCAAACCGGGCCGAAGACGGCTGTAATGCCAGAAACCGGTCCCCGGGAGCTTGTTTCCTTCCCAGTGTAAGAATTGGCTTTTGTAGTTTGGTTTGCCCTGTTCCCATCATGCACTGGGACAGGAACAGACTAATTTTCATACAGCCAGGTTCTGAAACTGGGATGGTGCAGTGAGCTAAAAAACGGTGTTGGATCTAGCCCTGATCTCTTGACTGGGTGAGAGCTTTCTGCTTAATTCAGAGACTCTGTCCCTCACCACCCCTTGTTGTAAATATTTTTGTCCACCCTAAGCGTGGAAGGGTATTCTCAGATGTGAGACCCTTGCTCATTGCACCATCAGGATTCAAGCAAACCGGGCCGAAGACGGCTGTAATGCCAGAAACCGGTCCCCGGGAGCTTGTTTACTTCCCAGTGTAAGAATTGGCTTTTGTAGTTTGGTTTGCCCTGTTCCCATCATGCACTGGGACAGGAACAGACTAATTTTCATACAGCCAGGTTCTGAAACTGGGATGGTGCAGTGAGCTAAAAAACGGTGTTGGATCTAGCCCTGATCTCTTGACTGGGTGAGAGCTTTCTGCTTAATTCAGAGACTCTGTCCCTCACCACCCCTTGTTGTAAATATTTTTGTCCACCCTAAGCGTGGAAGGGTATTCTCAGATGTGAGACCCTTGCTCATTGCACCATCAGGATTCAAGCAAACCGGGCCGAAGACGGCTGTAATGCCAGAAACCGGTCCCCGGGAGCTTGTTTCCTTCCCAGTGTAAGAATTGGCTTTTGTAGTTTGGTTTGCCCTGTTCCCATCATGCACTGGGACAGGAACAGACTAATTTTCATACAGCCAGGTTCTGAAACTGGGATGGTGCAGTGAGCTAAAAAACGGTGTTGGATCCAGCCCTGATCTCTTGACTGGGTGAGAGCTTTCTGCTTAATTCAGAGACTCTGTCCCTCACCACCCCTTGTTGTAAATATTTTTGTCCACCCTAAGCGTGGAAGGGTATTCTCAGATGTGAGACCCTTGCTCATTGCACCATCAGGATTCAAGCAAACCGGGCCGAAGACGGCTGTAATGCCAGAAACCGGTCCCCGGGAGCTTGTTTCCTTCCCAGTGTAAGAATTGGCTTTTGTAGTTTGGTTTGCCCTGTTCCCATCATGCACTGGGACAGGAACAGACTAATTTTCATACAGCCAGGTTCTGAAACTGGGATGGTGCAGTGAGCTAAAAAACGGTGTTGGATCTAGCCCTGATCTCTTGACTGGGTGAGAGCTTTCTGCTTAATTCAGAGACTCTGTCCCTCACCACCCCTTGTTGTAAATATCACACACAACTTCCAGCAGTGAGATCACCCGGCCTTCTGCAGCACCAATATGTCAGCCTCGTGCAGTTCACCAGCCCAGCCTCCTTCCGGTGTATCCTCCGGCCTCCATCGCTGTGTTCCTCCAGGAGCAGAAGCACCTCGGTGTGAGCCGGTGTCTGCACGGTCACGTCACTCCCTGCAGCGCAGTTCCCCCTAACCTAAATATGGGAGATCACATCGACATCCCGAGGTGCATCCACCTGGCCACCTGCGGTGCGACCCCCGGCCTTCCGTGAGTGCATTCACTGCCGGTGGTCCCCGCCAGGCTCTTGCATCACAGCGAGCCGCACCCCCGCCTCCTGCAGTGGGATCCCCCGGACCCTGCAGCGTGACCCCCTCTGCTGCAGTCTCCTCGCGGTGCTCCGGTGCTGATCATGAAGCTGCGGCGCGAGGCCGTGCGCGCGCGCTCCAGACGGGCTGCCTCGCCCAGGTGTCAGAGCACCTCACGCTGCGGGCCCCGGGGACTCTCGCGCGCAGACCTGGCCCAGCCAGGCGCGTTCACACGGGGAGGACACGCACCGTGCGTGAGACCACGAGTGCTTTGCAAAACCCAGGTTTGCATCGGCTACTTTGCACACCCCCCCTTTCCACATACCATGTTCCGCCCCCTGAACTAACCCAAGCGGAACGCTCCACTCCTGCTAATCCGTCTGGCCCCCACCGCACTCCAACTTTCCGCAGACCTACGGTTTTTGATCATGGAGGCCGATGGTTCTACTGAGTCACGTGACCGCACCTACACGTACAGAGGCCTCCTTCTTGCACAGTTTACACAATACTGAACACCGGCAGTTTTATTTTAAAGGGGAGCTCGAAACGGGTCTCTCTATCGGGCTCTATTTTGTGTTATTAAGGATGAATAGATAGTTGAGATTAGTAAAATGAATTGGTTTAACGAGTGCGAAGTTAGTGTTGAATGCGTCATACCTCTGCCGATAAATTCAAGGTTGCCTCTGTTACCGTAGCGGGGTACAACTGCGCAGTTACATGTTCGCATGGACAGGAGTCCGTAAGGCAAGGGCGTGTTTTTCGTGCTCTCCCCTTCCCATTGGCTGGAAGGTAAACTTCCAGCCAATGGGAAGAGGAGAGGGCGTGACTTAAAAAAAGACACGGAAACGCCCCCGAATCGCGTCAAGGCGGGCCCTGAACTCAGTGACGCTCCTCTCCTCCAATGGCTGGCCAGCATTTACGAGGCCAGCCAATGGAGAAGAGGGGCGTGTTAGGGCCCGATACTACTAACAAAAGATTTCGGCTCCGCCCACCCACTGCTTCGCAGTGGGACGGTAGCCGAAACCTAAAAAAACATTTTATTTGGGGGCATGTTTCAAATTAGTTTTAGGCATATAATAAAACATATTATCTTGGTTTTACATTGCGTTTTCCATGTTTCATCTCTATAATTACGTATATGAATCAATCAACCTGTGTTTATGCTATACCAACCAAACAGATATTTATGTTACTTGTTCTAAATTCTGCAGGTTTTCAAATTTGGCACTTGGGAATAGCCTCTTGGACAACGCAGAGGTGTTCCGCTTTAATGTGAAATAATTAGCGCGCTCGCTGAGAGCAAAATCTCGCTTTTTTAAAAATCCCCGTTTTATCCGTTTTATGTTGTTTAATTTTGACACTGTACCCTGTTTTTAAAATTGAACTGACCGCATACCTGCACTCGAATTTGCCACACTACCGCGCTTAGAGCGGATCATTGATCTCTGGGAAGGGCACCACACCGCCAGAACGGCGGACATCTTTGGTGAGGGACAAGGATTGGCTGGTCTAGTCGTCAGAAGGACGCTAGACCAGTACTTAAGGCAGCCATGTTGACGCGCAGCGGGCTCGCCGGAGCGTCGCCGGAGTCGCGCCAGAGTCCAGCCCATCTGCGCCCGTCCGCGCACGGACGGGCTCGGGGGCAGGGAATTCTGGACAAATGCGCTCCTACACCTCGGAGGACTTGCGTAACCTGGATAAGGGTGAGGCACGCCTGGATAACGACACCCTGATGAAACTAAAAACATATGCGATCTATAGACCACTGAATACTACACCTTTAGATGCATACTCCACTCTGAAAATAGCGAGCCTAAACACCAGATCACTCCATTGCCACCACGTTGAGGTCTATAACCTGTTGCAAAATAACGACACAGATATATTGACCTTAACAGAGACCTGGATGAGCGAGAGCTCAATGCCAGACATCCTGGCCGCTCTTCCTAGCGGCTATGATGCTTTATGGCAAAATCGCCCAGGAAACACACGGGGAGGAGGGGTAGCTGTGATATTTAAAAAGGCTCTGTCAGTGGAAATTCTACTATCAGAGACAGTCGACCTGGCTGATTTACTTTGGGTGAAAGTTACAGTAAACAGCTCATGTTGGGTGGTGTTAGCGGTTTACCGCCCTCCCAATGCAACCCCAATATTCCAAGACCTATTTGCCCCCATTATATCAGACCTCTGCACTCGCTACTCGAAAATTTTAGTCACAGGAGACTTCAACTTGCACTGGGATAAACCCCACTGGGACGTACCTACGCATCCCCTGGACACCCTGATGTCAGCGTTAAATTTTAAACAAATCGTGAAGGTCCCCACGCATACCAAAGGTCACACCCTCGACCTGGTGTGGACTACAGACCCGTCCCTAACACTGAAAGAGGTAGCCCCATGTATCTGGTCTGATCATTATTTAATATCCTGCGAGATACGTATCAAGGGCCAAATAATTAAGCCAACATCGGAGGTCAGAAAAACTCGCAAATGGGCAGAGGTCGACTTGAGGACCCTGACCAAGGTATTCCTGCCTAGAGACTGCCCCCGAGCTTAGATCATAGTCTGGATCAGCAATACGCGGATCTAACGCGATGCCTGACACTAGCTATTGACCAGATAGCACCAATGAAAATGAAGGTGATAAAAGGTCCGGGTAAAGATGCCCCATGGTTCACGCCAGCACTGAGGGACCACAAAAAGAAACTTAGAGCCCTAGAAAGAGGCTGGAGGAAAACTAAACAGGACTCAGCCAGGAACCTTTACCGAACCTCTTTGAACGCATATAAAAAACACATCACTCTCGCCAAAGCCGAGTACTACGAATCTCGTTTAAGTAAGGCAGCCAACGTGCAGAAAGAGACCTTTAAGATCCTGTCGGAGTTGACTAAAAAACCAGACAGTGTTCAGTCCCATAAACTGCAATTCCTTTCAGGGATATTTCCTGGAGAAAGTAAGAACCATCATCCAGGACATAAAAAGTGGGATGCTTAATGGGATGGCCATACCTATAGGCCCTCGTAAACAAACTGACTGTTCTATCACACTGTTTCCAGAGATTGACACCCTGAGTCTGCAGCAGCTGATGGATAGAATCAAGTCTGGATCCCCAGCGGACCCTTGTCCACCTAAAGTCTTTCAGGCAGCCCGTCCCCTATTGGAGGAGCATGTCATCTCCCTCCTAAATAGGTCTTTGAAAACAGGACAACTACCAGCAGAACTCAAGGAAGCGCGTGTAAGACCGCTGTTAAAAAAACCAGGTGCAGACATTGCAATACTAAAAAATTACAGGCCGATCTCTCAGTTACCATTCCTTTCTAAAGTACTGGAACAACATGTACTAAAATCCCTGTCCGTGTACTTGGAGTCCCATTCCCTGCTTCACGAACGACAAGCAGGGTTCCGAGCACATCACAGCACCGAGTTGGTGATGCTCTCGGTGCTGGATGAACTGAGAGGCCTGGCTGACGGTAAAAAACCGAGCGCCCTGATTTTGTTAGACCTTTCAGCGGCGTTCGATACCGTCAGCCATGCGTTGTTGCTGGAAAGACTGAGTGATTTTGGCATCAAAGGCTTGGCCTTTAGTTGGTTGCAGTCTTTTCTGTCAGGAAGGACACAAAGAATACAACTTGGAGAAGAAGCTTCCGCAGTGGGAAAGTTAGAATGTGGGGTGCCTCAGGGCTCGGCCCTATCCCCACTGCTGTTTAACTTATACCTACAGCCTCTGATTGCCTCCCTGGCGAGTATGGGCTGCATAGTATACAATTACGCGGATGACACGCAGCTGTTGCTGAGTGTCGACAATACAAGTGCCGCTCAACTCCACACTCAGAATATCTTGAGATACACGGTGTTACATCCTGCTTTCATTTCTTCTTTGTCCTTCCTTAGTGTTTCTCATTTCTATCTCTGCATGTCTCTATGATGTCATCTGTGTTCCAATTGTATTTGCTTGAAAGCTGGAACAGTTACATCTGGAGGCTGAGCTGAAGTCCATCTGCTCCTGGTGGGGTTTCTTACCATATTACATTCCTACCTGAATGCTTTACCTTCTATCTAATCTCAAGAATAAATATACTACATGAACATTACAACAAGGACCCATCATCTTTATTTTATTGAACTTAACACACGGTCCAGTGGATGACAGGAAACCTCCTAAAAATCAACCCAGATAAGACTGAGGTCCTGGTGATTTCATCCGCCACTTCACCATGGTGTGATCTCTACTGGCCCGCAGAGCTAGGCCCAGCCCCAAAACCCAGCCTGAACGTGAAGAGCCTGGGGATCAAATTGGACTGTGACCTCTCTATGGTCAACCAAATTTCCTCAGTAGTGGCCAGTTGTACTAATATTATCCGACAGCTACGGAAATTAGTACCTATCATTTCCCAATCTATGCTACGTTCCATTGTCGCAGCCACTGTGATCTCAAGAATAGATTACGGAAACGCCCTCTACCTTGGCCTACCAAAAACTCTGACAAATAGGCTACAGGTGGTGATGAATGACGCTGCCCGTCTTATTTTCAGATTGCCAAGACGTACCAAAGCATCCCCCCTGTTACAAAGTCTCCATTGGCTCCCTATCAAGGAACGAGTGGAATTTAAAAGCTTGTGTATAGCCCACAAAGCCATCTATGGTATGGCGCCCGCATACATTAAAGATCGTCTGGCAGTGTATAGCCCAAAGAGAGTTCTCAGATCCTCAGACTCTCAACTATTGGTCTGCCCTCGGTACAAACTTGCCACCAAGGGCGGAAGAGCCTTTTCGGTGCTGGTTCCTCAGCTATGGAACACACTACCTGAGCCACTGCGCAGGGAAGAAAACCTCCTACGCTTTAGAAGGGGGTTGAAAACGTTGCTGTTTAGGAGGTCCTTGTGAGCCACTTAGGCTAGTGGATGCCTACTGTATTGTCAAAGTTGTTGTTTTACCATCGATTCCCGAGCGCTTAGAGGCCTGTAGGTGATTGAGCACGCTATAAATCAAAAATAACAATAACAATAACAACAGCAGATGGTGTGGTGACAACTGCCTTGAGTTCCAATAATGAATTCAGAGGAAGAAAGATAATTTCCAAATCAACTCATTTTCCATTTAGAAAGAGTTTTTGTTATAAATGATTCATTTGTCCTTTTGTGCAGTATTTGTTCACAAAATAAACTTTATTTATCTTATTTGAACATTGTCTTGGCATCAATTATTTAAAAAGTCTCTGAAACTATCCTCTTCCTGGAGGTTTGTAAAGCAATTTTATAACATATAAATCATCTCACTTTTGATTCCCCTTTTTGTCTAAAGGTAGATTAATGAAAATATAGCACATAATGCATGACACACCTCTTTTTTTAGATAAGAACGTGTGTCATTCTGGGAAAGCCTAAAACCTCAATGGAGGTATCTCTGTGAAATTTGACTAAAAGGTGGCATCAACCCCGGGGTGATAAGGTTTTTTTTTCATTTTGCAGTAAGCGCAAGTTGATTACATTGCTAATATGTAAACCTTTGTAATCTGCTTCCACCTGTCACAGATGAAAAACAGGAAGGAAGGCAGACAGTAATCCTGAGATGAAGTGCAAATTGCAGATACATTGTGATTTGATTTGGACTCTGTGGGCCATGTTTACCAGGGAGAACCACACAAAATTCGACCATACAGAAAATCCGCAACATCTACATGCTTCTCTGGTTCACCTGCAGAGCAGACATAGCCTGAATATGCTTTGCAAGTGGATTGAAAAAGTTTGTATTCTGTTAATATTTTTTGCTCATTAATATTTTTAATCACCTCTGTGGACTAATTAGAGTAAGGGTGGGATTTATGCAAATTTCCCATGGATTCGATTGCTATGTATGAGTGAAATAGAATGGGAATTTGTGATTTCAGGCAAACATTTAAAAGAGTACAACATGCATACTTCAAAATTAATCACAGTATTTTAATCCATACTTTTTCATTGCTTAGAATAACAGATTAACAAAAACATACCAATCCCATGTGACTCTAGTCTCTACAGATTTGCGCTGTGTGAATTTTTACATTAACTCAGTATCATCATCAACAATTCATGTGGAACTGCCTGGCAAAAATTAAACCAAAACAAATAAAAAAGTGTTTTTCCCTCTAAGTAATAGTGGCATTGTATGAATGTGCCACTATATGAATGGGTATGTAGTGAATTTTAATATTCAGGTTTATGACTTCTATGATACACAAAGAGGATTGCAACTACTGCATCTATTTCCTAATTGTCTTGCCTATTGCCTTGTCTAGAGGTCTGGGAAAAGGTTTAAAATAATACTATATAGCAGAAGTGAGGTTACGTCTCTGCATTACCTCCAGAGACAGGTATTTGCAGAACTACCTGTAAAATTACCTGCAGTATCAATGTTACTGCTGGTCTCTGTATATGTTTTTTGAATTTTTGTTTCAATAAGCCATTGGTGGGCCAAGGCTATTAATAGTATATCTATGAAACAATAACATCTGCAACCCTTGGCTTGCCCCTTGGTACACCAAAAACTCCACTTACGACCCTTGTTTACAGAAATCATGAAGGCAGCGGCTGGGACATTAAGTTAATAGGGTTCTGAGAGACCTGTTTTTAGCCTGCTGTTTTCACTTCGTGTCCTTAGTGTAGTGCCTGGGCAGAAAATAAGAGGATGTTAACGGCCAAGTGTGGAAGAAGGCGTAAATCATGTGCTGTTATTTGTGATGTTGAGTGTGGTGTCCTACCTGCTACCCCTTTTAGTGAACAGATATCCATGTTTAGCTCTTTGGAAAATTTACAATTTGGATAATTGTTTATTATGAATCTTCTTCTCAGTTCTAAACATTAGAAATTCTTCCATGCAGTAAGAGTAAACCCACAGCATATGTAGGGGCATATTCTCAAGGACTTATCGCCAAGTTAGCAGCAATTTATTGAAGCCAAAGTCACAATAAATGTATTGTCCCATTCTCAAGCTGGTGCTAACATCTGATATCACCAATTTCCCTGCGATAGCAGCCGCAAAAAGCATCGCCACAGATGACACTGGCAACTATCGCTAATAAGATGCAGAGTAGGCGTTCCCGTGCAAAAAGCAGTGACAGCACCACTTCACAACATTCTCAACGACCAGCCAGATCGGCGATAAGATCACAAAACAGGCGATAAGGCACGTTAGCAGCAGGAATTTAACAACCTGCTCTTACCTGGTGTAAAGTCAGACAAGAACCTGCACTATAACAAGCATTTGCAATGCAATAGGTCTCGCAGTTGTTAGAGTTTGAGCCATTACCATTGTAAATGGCAATGCCTTTTATTTATGTATTGGTTTATAAAACGTAAATAAAAGGCATTGACAATTACAATGCCAATGGCTCAACCTCTAACAACAGCGAGACCTATTGCATTGCAAATGCTTGTTTTATAGTGTTTTGTGGTCCGCTAGCCACCTAGCAAAACACATGTGTGCGTTCAAGGCGCGCTGTCCCCATCTTGTCTCTGCTGTGGCAGACAAAAAGGTGCCAGGAGCGTCCATTTTACTGTGCGACGATTCTGTCTATTTTCCCTCTTTGGTTGTAAACTTTATTTACAGCCTGCGAAAATAAAGTGCATCTGAAGGGATCACCTTTGGGCACCAGTGCACATTTGCCATTAAATTACCAACGCTAGACACAAGTTCGGGCGCACGCCCTCTGAGCATCTTACAAATCCTGTCCGTGCGGGTCTGGTGGTGGCTTGCCTTGGACTCTGGACCTGAGATAAAGGCTGCTTTCTATCCTGATCTACTCACAGGAGCTTCACAGGGGTGTTACACCCTCGTAAAAACGTCTTGTGTGGTAAATAGCTGTGTACAAGTGTTTTCATTCTGGTTCTGTGAAGTCTGTTGGATATCACCTGGATTTTGACATGCCCACGCAAACAAAAACACAGTCTCGTCTGTGTTTGAGGTCTTCACAAATGTTTATTGGTTGGCAAAATATTGTGTTTCAAGTGCCCATAAGAGTCTACACTCCTGCCCTTAAGCCCCACTCATGTCCTGCTTCTCATTTATTGTATATTTTGAAGATATGCCCGCGTCATCTCTGCCCCTCGAGCTCCTGTGCACATTCGATCTCCCGGGCCTGCCCCGCCATAACTTTTAAGTTCCAGCAAAGCTGCTCCCTGGAAAGATGGGATAAATTACCTGGCTTGTACCAGCGAGTATAGTACCAGTCCACAAGTGACGACGCATCGGTCGGCGGTAGCTCACATTCTGAAAGCACGTCCATGGTGACTGCTAAGTGCTAATCGCCAGAGTGCGAGAGACCCTCCTGATTATCGTACAGCCGATTTTGCATTTTTAAATAGTGTGCGCATGAGTCTTTCTTTCTGGATTTAGACCAGTTAAGATATTTTCAATAAAGTTTAAAAAAAAAAGGTCTGAAGTTAAGTTTTTGTTTTGTCTTTATGCGGAACTAAACGTTTGTACCCAATCGGAACTCATCGTTCCGAAAGCACGTCATTTATTGTGTTGTGTGTACGTTCTGCAAGTAGGTTACAGTATATGTCCTAACAGGTACCAGCCCAAGGTTTACTATAATTTTCCTTAAAGGGTATCAGCCCCAAGGTTTGACGGCCAGTATGAGAGAGCGTATTTCGGCACTGCGTGCTAGATTTTTCACTTTTTTATAGGTTTACATTGTTATACCTATAAATAGGTTCCTCATGCTGCAGTTGCTGTGTTTACTCGACAGGTTCTTAACGATGAGAACCTGGGAACCCACATTTTCCAGACGGATGGCTCTTTGTGTTCAACAGGAAGCCAGGAAATCTGTGTTGGGATGGGGCGGGGCCGCAAAAATACAGGAAGCTGACGGGAGCGCTCCTGTGCCCTTCGGAAGATTTGCGTGTGGAGAGCCCCGCCTGTTGGCGACCGCTGGCTGCCGAGGGAGAGAGGGACACGCCAAAACAACCCGGTGAGTGGGGGGGGGGGGGAAATGTGTGTGCGCGTGTGTATGCGTGTGTAAAAAGAGCCCGATGACTGGGGGGGAAGAGAGGGGATGTGTGCGCGAATGTCTGTGTGCGTGCGTGCGCATGTGTCTCTGTGTGCTGTACGAACTAGGGGAGACAGGAGATGGTGAACGCGCACGTGACCTGATACGATTACGGCAGGTTGCGCATTCACATCTCTTGTCTCCCGTACCACGTTGAAAGCAGAAACGATTGCAATAGGGTCTCGTAGCGACGATCGCTTTGCGATCGGTTCGCAGGTGCGAGACCTAAAAAAAGATTATCATGGGGCGTGGCCAAGATGGCGGCTCGATAGGACGTGTCTCAAGAGGGCTCCCCGTTCCCGATCCCACGACCAGGATTATTAGCGGACCTCTTCATACCGAGACCCCGCCACCGAAAGCAGCCAGCAGGCGGGATAATAGCTGGGCACCCAGGGCCCCCAACGAGACCAGGTGGCGGAAAGGGAGACCACGGAGTGCGAGAGCTGGCCGCAGCGGTCCAAGGGCGCGAAAAACCACAAACCCGGCTCCAACGCAGAAAGGAGCATACAAGCCTCTCGCGGCGCCCCAGGGGACCATCAACGGGCACAGCGTTCAGGAGGCAGTGCATGCCCGAAGCGAGCGGCGGGCCCAGAGGGAGCGGCCGACGACACAAGGTGCCCCGGGGCCGGCGGCCCGGATCACGTGAGGCACCGGCTTGGGCCTAGACACCAGAGGTGTCGTGGTAACTGGCTGGGCGGCCAAGGCCCTGACAGGACCAAGAGCGCAGGAGCTCACACGGGGCCATACAAAGTCGGCGCATCTGAGGCGGAGGCTCCCACAAAGGGAGAAGCGATCCTGGGAAGCCGACGCCGACAACGGGCCCCCGGGGAGCGGCCTGCAGCGTGGGGCACCCACAGGACCAGCCCCGACTTCGGGCCTGACAGACGGAGGCGAGGCTGACGGAAGTTGCTTGGCCAAGGGTGAAGGCAACGCAGCGTACCGGAGGGGGTGGCTCTGGGGAGCGGACGCACAAGTCCCCAGGGCCCAGCGGCACAGGAGACACTACAGGGCCCAAGGTGGTGTTGCCTCAGTTCGAGTGAGGGGCCTCGACGCCAGGCTGCATAAGGCCAGAATCAAAGCAGTGGACCCATAAGTAAAGAGGTGAGAGAAAGTCCTCTTCGAGACGGTTGGGAGAGGACAGGGGGTACTCAACGTGCCTGGTGGGAACCCAGGGCCGCGAAAGGAGACGGCCCCAACAGTACATGCTCCCCATTGACCGCCAGGTCCAAGTGCGACGGTAAAAAGGAGGATAAGGGTCGCAGGCACCGCAGCACACCAGAGAGAGATCGGGGAGCAGTGCCCGGGACCCCGGGGGATGCCCACGATTGTTTGACGCGCCTGGGGGCCGGCCTTGAGAAAACACACTCCTAGCTCCTGGGCCTAGCGGCCGACGGCCCTCGCTGAAGCACGGCGCCATCCAGCCGCACAACACCCCTTCCCCCCCATATGCATCTATCACGGACGGGCAGAGGTCCCTTCAAGAAAGCGACTGAACTGGGTATCCAGGCCGGCAGAGGGGAGAAGGATGGCATCTTCCAGCCGCAAGGGGAACCGCACCATATCTGAGATGTTGTCCAAAGGGACTCCTAAAGTTGATAAAAGCCCAGACAAAACTGCTCAAGCGCCCCCTCCTAAAGGTAAAGACCACGCAGAAGGGGAGGCCCCGGCGACCAAAGCGTTCATGGAGGCCCTCTTCACCTCTCTCAAGGAGGACATCCAAACCTTCAGGCAAGAAATGGCAGGGGAATACAAAGAACTCCGACGAGATGTCGACGACCTCGGGGAGAGGGTGGCCGCGAATGAGCTTACGGGACAGGCCAGAGGTGAGGAGATAGAGCTCTTGCGGCAGGAAATCATTCGGCTCAACGAGCAACAAACGGACCTTCAATCTCACACAGAGGACCTGGAAAACCGCTCGAGGCGAAACAACATCAGGGTCAGAAATGTGCCATCCAAGGCGGAAGGGGACGACATGGCAGGATACCTACAAACCCTGTTTAGGGCAGTGCTTCATGTTGACGACGAGTTTGAGATCCGTATCGATAGAGCCCACCGGGTGGGCCCGGCTCGTCGGACTCAGGGTCCCCCGCCAGACATCTTGGCTTTCCTGCCGGACTACCCTCTTAAAGAACGCATACTAAAAATGGCATGCCTCAAGCAACCTCTTCACTTCCAAGGCCATGCGGTGGAACTGTTCCAAGACCTATCAGCTATTACCCTACAAAAACGGAGGTCGTTCAAGGTAGCCACTGCCTTTCTTCGCAAAGAGGGGGTCCCCTACTCTTGGGGGCATCCGTTTTGACTGATCTTCAGATGGAACGGGGCCCTGCACCAGCTGCGATCCTTACGTGGCACCTGCGCCATGCTGGGCATTCACCACGAGGAGGATCGACCGGAGGACGACGGCGAGGGGCGGTCCGACAGGGCCTCCTCCAGATCCCCACGGGCGACTAGCGATGGCTGGCAAAAAGTGAGACGGGGCCGGCCCTCCAAGAAGAACCTCAAGCCAAATCCAGAGACAATGGCGCAAGAACAAGCTGCCGCGATTCAGGAGGTCTCCAAGGACACTGGCGCCGACTCCTGAGACTGCAGAGATGGTCACACACCAGGCCAATAGGGGCTTGCTCACCTCGAATGGGCTAGCCACGCGGACTGCACTCCCATACTTAGGGATCGAACTCACGCCCAATACGGCCCAAACTGTGGAGCTAAACTATACTAAATTGCTTGCAAACATCCAAGAGGATATCCGGCGTTGGAAACAACAACCGCTCTCGTGGCTAGGTCGGGTGGCGGCGGCCAAGATGTCCCTGCTGCCAAAGGTATTATATCTGTTTCAAACCATACCAATCACCCCCCCCCCCGATAGGCATGATCAAGAAACTGCAGGACACCATACAGCAATATGTATGGGCAAGCAAACGCCCTAGGATGCGGCGAGATCTGCTCACACGCGTTCCCACGGAGGGAGGGTTGGGGGTCCCCGACCTGCGGAGGTACTTTCAGGCTACACAGATGCGTTACTTACTGGAGTGGTCCAGGCCAATGTCAGAGAAGCGCTGGCTATTCCAAGACAGGGCAATGGCTGGAATGCCGCTATGGAAGATCCCATTTCTGGCTCGAACAGACAGACCGGCATACATTAAAATATCACCCATCACCAAAACACTTCTACAGGTCTGGGATGCGGTAGCGGTGCCAAAAGACCTCACGTCCTTCCCATCTCCGATGACGCCATTGTTCGAAAACCCGGTATTTCCTCCTGGAATGGCCCTTGGCTCCTTCCCGCAGTGGAAACTGACTGAATGCAATTCCGCAGGTCACCTATTCGACACACAAGGCTTTATGTCACTAGGGGACATACAAGATGGGTGCTCAATCAATAAGCCACAAAAATACAAATATTTCCAGCTGAGGCACTGGCTCACTGGTAAGGACCAAACAAATGATAGATAGTTGCCGTGCACAGCTTTTAGGTAATCTGTAAGTTAAATGCGCGGATCGTGCTCCTTTGTATACTCCCTGCTTAGGAGTATATACAATGAATGAGGATTGCGCTGGCACTGTACAGTGCTAGTGTCACAAAGGGCACAGATTGTTGATTGCGGGTTATTACCAGCCAGTTTATGAACAATAAAGTTTTCAACAAATTCAGTTTTCTGTTCTCTGAAGTATTTTATTCATACTTTTGTAAATGATTTCAACTTAAGAGTAAGTCAGTGATCATACTTTTATATCCAACTTCTTTTTCACAAATACATTCCATATATTCCAATGCATTTCGGCCTTCTGGCCTTCATCTGGGAAATCTGTGAAGCAAAGATTATATCTGTCACGAAATGTGGTATCATGCTAAATCTAAACTCAAGCAAATCAATAGCTCTATAACTCTATCCTGTCACTCAATGTCTAACATTATTAACATTATTGAATCAAGCTCAATTGCGCTACCTGTGCAGGTTTAAAAGTTGCTGTTTACCCTGAAAGTTTACGCGCTGGAAAATACTCGCGTTTTTATAGTGAGACCGGAAACATGCAATAACCGATGGTAGGAGCAACATTGTAACAAGTTCCCTTCGTGTTACATTCACATCAACAAAGGCGATTAAATAACATCCTAAGCGTAACGCGTTAACCAAAAGGACTCGTTTGTGTGTTTAAAATAATAACATTCGCTACCTAAGTTGTGGCGTTCAAGCGCTGCCTTAAGGGAAATGTCTGCGCAGTTAATTCTTACCGGGAATGCACTGTGATCTCGGTTCTATCCGCGCTGGGGGCTACTGCTCTCACCGCGATGAAAGTCGGCGTGTGACTTGTGTGGGCTGCACTCTGCTTCTTGAAGTACGCGCGCAATTTATTAAAGGGCCAGGATCTCACTAACATCTTGTGTCTGTAACCCTGTGCTTAATGGGAAAGTTTAAAATTGAATACATAGACATTGTATCTACACATGAGACGATAAACAATAGATTAACAGCACCATGAAAAAACAAAATATTTGACATGCACTATAAATAACAGCTGAATTCTGTCCGTTCATTAATCCCCTGTGGGCGCAGAGTTTGCAAGTAGAATATCCAGTGGTTTTCACGTTTGAGCAAAACTTTTCTGTTATCTGTTTCTTCATTTTTTTCCACAATTTCCAATATACATGCCCTTATTTGATTGATTTGATGATTATGTTCAATAAAATGGGTGGCGACAGCTGATTTTAACGCTTTTGTCCTTATATTGCTTTTGTGTTCGGTCAACCTTTTTTTAAGTTTACGTTCTGTTTGTCCAACATAGGCTTTGCCACATGGGCATTTTAACATATATATGATATTTTTCGTGTCGCACGTGCCATTAACTTGTAACTTGATCTTATTACCCCTCATGGGGTGGGTAATGATATTACCTTCCATAATGTTATTGCAATTACTGCAGTTTTTGCATGGAATGGTGCCTTTAAATGTTGTTTGAAGTTTCATGGATGTGGGTTTCTTAATGATTTCTCCTAGGTTTTTGGCTCTGGTGAATGCGAACAATGGTTCATCCTGGAATATGTTATTGAAATCAAGTTCAGTTTTGAGCATGCACCAATGTCTTTTAATTATTTTCTTGAATTGGGGACTAATTGTGGAGTATTTGCTCACACATGTGATTCTGTTGGTCTTTTTACCTTTTTTGTGAAGAAAGTAAGGTCTTTCTATCCTTGGCTGTAGCTCTATTGAGAGCATCTTGCAGCACAACGTTGGGATATCCTCTTTTTTTGAATTTATTTATCATAATTTGTGCTTGCGTCTTAGATTCTTCCGGGTCTGAGACAATTCTTTGCACTCGAAGTAGTTGAGAGTAAGGAAGGTGTTGTTTGAGGGGAGTGGGATGGAAGCTCTGGTAGGCAAGTAAATTGTTGCGATCTGTGGTTTTGGTGTGAAGAGTAGTCGCAAAGTTGTTACCAATTTTTTGGATAGTTACATCCAAATAGTTAATTTGGCTGTCGTGCACTACATGAGTGAATTGTATCCTTTGATCAATGAGGTTGAGTTGTTGAATGTTGGTAATCAAACGTTCTTCAGTGTCTTTCCACAGAATGAAAATATCGTCAATATATCGTAGATATAGACGTAACCCTTGATGCCATTGTGCGTTTTGTAGAATGTGTTTGTTCTCATACTGATGCATAAAGATGTTCGCGTATGACGGGGCTGCCGGATTTCCCATGGCGGTACCTGACTTTTGCAAAAACCATTTGTCCTCCCATTTGAAATAGCTGTGCATCAACGTGAAGTTGAGTAACTCTAACAAGAATATTTTCATGTTTTCTTCATATTCCATCTCGAGCAGTGCTGCTTCTACAGCCTCTAACCCCAAAGAATGCGGTATAGAGGTGTACAATGCTTGTACATCTATAGTACACATGAGTATTTTCTCGTTAGGTTCCAGTTCTATGTTGTCTAGCTTATTCAAATAATTCGTGGTATCTTTAATGAAAGAGTTCATGCTGATGACGTAGGGTTGGAGATATTTGTCAATCAGTTTACCCACTGGTTCTTGAATACTGCCACAGTTCGACACAATAGGGCGACAAGGTGGTTGTTGGAGATCTTTATGAATTTTAGGTGTTAGGTAAAATCTGGGTGTTTTAGGGTGATCCATGGTGAGATATTTCTTCATTTTATCATCTACGCATCCTTTCATGATGCCTTCTGAAATGATGGTTTGAAGTACCGCTTGTATTTCCTTAGTGGGATTTGTGTTAAGTTCCATATACGTGTTCTCATCTTGAAGGTGCACTAGGGCTTGTGAGTTGTAGTAGTCCTTATTCATAATGACCAGAGCTCCAACCTTGTCCGCTCTCTGACAAATGATGTTAGGATTGTCCGCTATGTTTTTAAGGATGGCGTGTTCTTTTTGAGTGAGATTCTTAAATTTGGTCTTTTTTCGGTAGTTAATTTTGCTTAGATCCTGTTTTACTAGCTGTTCGAACAGATCCAGAGTCTTGTGGCTGATTGGAGCCATGTAAGTGCTAGTGGTGGTGAGACCTTTTAGGGAATCTTCCTTGCTGTCCTGTTGGTCCTGCTGATCCCCTATGATGTTAGAAAAGAAATGTCGCAATCTGAGTTTTCTCATTAGTTTGAAAAAACTAATGTTGACCTCTAGGTGGTTGGTGTGGGCTGTGGGTACAAATGACGTTCCTTTTTGGAGAATTTTGATTTGTAGTTTGGTGAGGTTGACATCAGAAATGTTAATAACCAGATTGTCTATTTGGTCTTCTTCTTGTCTCTCTTGGACTGTGTATTCCGAGTTTGTGGAGGTTCTTTCTCTTTCACTTGTTCTTGGTTTTCGTTTTGACCTCCTGGGTCGTCCCCTTCGTTGGGGCTTACTCCTAAAAAAGGCTGCGCAGAAGTGCTCGCTGTAACTGTGGGTGTTGGTCTGGGAGGTCTTTTTCCAGAAGCGTCTGATGTGCCATCTGTGTCAGAAGAAGATGTGTCTGTTTGTTGCGAGTACGGGCGGTTTTGTCTTTTTTTGGCATATACCTCTGCCCAATTGTACACTTTGTTCAACTTGTAATCGATGGTGTCGCGACGGTATTTACGTAATTTTCTTTCATTGACTTCTTCCGCATGTTTTGCCAGTTGGGTCTTGGTGTCCTCTAGTATTTTAGTTAGTTCCTCAGGTGTCATCATTTTGCCTAAATCTTCTTTCACTGCAGTTATATCATTCTCTAATTCCTCAAGTATTTGGGACAATTCTTCGATGATCAACAAGATAAGGTCTAAAGAACACTTATTTAGGATTGCGTACCATTTGTCAGTGAATTTTTTCGATTTTTTACATAAGGATGGTTTTAATAGTATACGCAGTCCCCTTGGGATTCTAGACGCTTTATGATATCTGATCATGGTGCTTGCATGTAGCCGTTGGTTGATAATTTTACGTGACAGGTACAAAAGTTGTATTCAAGAACCAGTGGGTAAACTGATTGACAAATATCTCCAACCCTACGTCATCAGCATGAACTCTTTCATTAAAGATACCACGGATTTTTTGAATAAGCTAGACAACATAGAACTGGAACCTAACGAGAAAATACTCATGTGTACTATAGATGTACAAGCATTGTACACCTCTATACCGCATTCTTTGGGGTTAGAGGCTGTAGAAGCAGCACTGCTCGAGATGGAATATGAAGAAAACATGAAAATATTCTTGTTAGAGTTACTCAACTTCACGTTGATGCACAGCTATTTCAAATGGGAGGACAAATGGTTTTTGCAAAAGTCAGGTACCGCCATGGGAAATCCGGCAGCCCCGTCATACGCGAACATCTTTATGCATCAGTATCAGAACAAACACATTCTACAAAACGCACAATGGCATCAAGGGTTACGTCTATATCTACGATATATTGACGATATTTTCATTCTGTGGAAAGACACTGAAGAACGTTTGATTACCAACATTCAACAACTCAACCTCATTGATCAAAGGATACAATTCACTCATGTAGTGCACGACAGCCAAATTAACTATTTGGATGTAATTATCCAAAAAATTGGTAACAACTTTGCGACTACTCTTCACACCAAAACCACAGATCGCAACAATTTACTTGCCTACCAGAGCTTCCATCCCACTCCCCTCAAACAACACCTTCCTTACTCTCAACTACTTCGAGTGCAAAGAATTGTCTCAGACCCGGAAGAATCTAAGACGCAAGCACAAATTATGATAAATAAATTCAAAAAAAGAGGATATCCCAACGTTGTGCTGCAAGATGCTCTCAATAGAGCTACAGCCAAGGATAGAAAGACCTTACTTTCTTCACAAAAAAGTAAAAAGACCAACAGAATCACATGTGTGAGCAAATACTCCACAATTAGTCCCCAATTCAAGAAAATAATTAAAAGACATTGGTGCATGCTCAAAACTGAACTTGATTTCAATAACATATTCCAGGATGAACCATTGTTCGCATTCACCAGAGCCAAAAACCTAGGAGAAATCATTAAGAAACCCACATCCATGAAACTTCAAACAACATTTAAAGGCACCATTCCATGCAAAAACTGCAGTAATTGCAATAACATTATGGAAGGTAATATCATTACCCACCCCATGAGGGGTAATAAGATCAAGTTACAAGTTAATGGTACGTGCGACACGAAAAATATCATATATATGTTAAAATGCCCATGTGGCAAAGCCTACGTTGGACAAACAGAACGTAAACTTAAAACAAGGTTGACCGAACACAAAAGCAATATAAGGACAAAAGCGTTAAAATCAGCTGTCGCCACCCATTTTATTGAACATAATCATCAAATCAATCAAATAAGGGCATGTATATTGGAAATTGTGGAAAAAAATGAAGAAACAGATAACAAAAAAGTTTTGCTCAAACGTGAAAACCACTGGATATTCTACTTGCAAACTCTGCGCCCACAGGGGATTAATGAACGGACAGAATTCAGCTGTTATTTATAGTGCATGTCAAATATTTTGTTTTTTCATGGTGCTGTTAATCTATTGTTTATCGTCTCATGTGTAGATACAATGTCTATGTATTCAATTTTAAACTTTCACATTAAGCACAGGGTTACAGACACAAGATGTTAGTGAGATCCTGGCCCTTTAATAAATTGCGCGCGTACTTCAAGAAGCAGAGTGCAGCCCACACAAGTCACACGCCGACTTTCATCGCGGTGAGAGCAGTAGCCCCCAGCGCGGATAGAACCGAGATCACAGTGCATTCCCGGTAAGAATTAACTGCGCAGACATTTCCCTTAAGGCAGCGCTTGAACGCCACAACTTAGGTAGCGAATGTTATTATTTTAAACACACAAACGAGTCCTTTTGGTTAACGCGTTACGCTTAGGATGTTATTTAATCGCCTTTGTTGATGTGAATGTAACACGAAGGGAACTTGTTACAATGTTGCTCCTACCATCGGTTATTGCATGTTTCCGGTCTCACTATAAAAACGCGAGTATTTTCCAGCGCGTAAACTTTCAGGGTAAACAGCAACTTTTAAACCTGCACAGGTAGCGCAATTGAGCTTGATTCAATAATGTTAATAATGTTAGACATTGAGTGACAGGATAGAGTTATAGAGCTATTGATTTGCTTGAGTTTAGATTTAGCATGATACCACATTTCGTGACAGATATAATCTTTGCTTCACAGATTTCCCAGATGAAGGCCAGAAGGCCGAAATGCATTGGAATATATGGAATGTATTATTGAAAAAGAAGTTGGATATAAAAGTATGATCACTGACTTACTCTTAAGTTGAAATCATTTACAAAAGTATGAATAAAATACTTCAGAGAACAGAAAACTGAATTTGTTGAAAACTTTATTGTTCATAAACTGGCTGGTAATAACCCGCAATCAACAATCTGTGCCCTTTGTGACACTAGCACTGTACAGTGCCAGCGCAATCCTCATTCACTGGTAAGGACACCATGCCACACGTAGGTCGCGCCCTCAAACCTTACGAGAAATGGCTTCTTGCCAAAACCTCGGATAAAAAGGCGATCACAAAACTGTACAAGATACTAACCCCTCCCCAACTATCAACTAAATCCGCAGGACAGCAGCGATGGGAGAGGGAACTGGGCCGGGAACTCTCACACAAGGAATGGCAGGACGTATATTACCAGGCGCATCATACGGCCCGTAATGTAGCCAGCCGGGAGGCAGCAGTTAAGGTGGCCTATTACTGGCACTTGATACCGGAGCGCCTACATTGGGGCAACCCTCGCCGAGACCCCTTGTGTTGGAGGGGCTGCGGGCACATAGGGACCATGCTCCACCTGCTCTGGGACTGCCCGATGGTGCTAGAATACTGGGTGGAGGTCCTTCGGGATGTGGATGAATGCTTCAAAACGGAGATCCCCCGCTTCCCTGCGTATGCGATCTAAGGACTGCCTAACAAGCTCACTTTCCCACTTAAATCTATTCGAGGTCGCCAGATGGGATTGGCAATAGGAGCAGCTTCACAACACATTCTTTCTCTTTGGGGTTCCCCTAGGAAACCTACTCACACGTGGTGGCTCCATCGACTGTGGTATACGCTGGGTATGGAGAGGATACAAGCGTCCTTGACACAGACCTCAGACATCTTTAAAGAAACATGGGCACCCTTGTTCTCCCTATTGTCCCAAGAATATCGAGAGCTCACCTGCCCGAAATATCTTAAAGTCCTTAGACTAGTTGAGGAATTCCATAAGTCGTCAGGAGAGGTAACGTGAAGATTCAGTGGAGGACACACTTGTACACCACACCACAGATAGCTATACACACCAGACAGAAAGGGGAGGGGGGCAGGGGTCAGTTCTCAGGTCAAGGTAGTTGGGGTTAGGGAGGTCTCTTGGGAGGCGGGGTGAGGGGGGGGGGGTTTTGAAAGACAGTTGGCACATCGTGCGGGACTCCAGCCCTCTTGTGCGGACTCAAGGAACTTTGCTCCAGAAAATGGCTTTCTGATTATTGTAGTGGGCTTCGGGGCAGCATCGCACTAGGGCTATGTCTATCTGTTTACTGCACTGTTTTACTTGAATGCAACTGTCAATAAAATACATTTGATCAAAAAAAAAAAGATTATCATGAGTGATGCCTGCCCCAAGGCCCTGACTCTCCAAGAGATAGGTGAAGCCACCAAGAATGACGGAAGCCTGACACGAGCGAAAGAAGCCCTAGCCAACAGGTAATGGCAAAGCTTCCTAGATGGGATTCGGACCCTGACACCGGACTAGCGAGTTTCCCAGCAGTAGCTGTTGAGAGCCAGGAGTGAACTCAGTGAAAGGCAAGATGGCCTGCTGCTGTGTGGGCAGCCGACTGTGATACCAAAGTGCCTATGGGTCTGTGTGGTTGACCTGGCGCACCAAGAAACAGCGAAAACGAAGTCCCGCTTGGTAGGTAAGGTGGTGGGTCCCAGGCATGGATGCGAAGGTTAATAACAAGGTAAGCAACTAACACTCATGTACCATCAAGGCTCCGGTTCCGACAGAGAAACCCAGCCACCAGTCCTAGTCGAAAGTCAATATTGGCTTTGGGAACTTTCTGGATGGACGGATCATGGTAGTGATAGTGGACTCGCACACAAAGTTCCCAGTGGTAGAGGTGGTGTCGTCCACAGCATTTTCCCAAGTCAAGCTAGTCCTGAAGAAAATATTTACAATGACGGGCCTTCCTGACAAAGTGAAGTCGGACAACAGGCCACCATTACAGGGACATGACATTATAGAATAATTAGTAGAATAATACATTACAAACATGTCCATCGCCTGTACTACACACCAGCGCGTATGTTCCGACTAAAACTTCGGGACAATGACCATTGTAATAGCTGCAGCAGCAAAGGGGCCGACTTCAAACACGTGGCTTGGGATTGTCACCCCATACAGATCTTCTGGGCGGAGGTTCTGGGTGCTCTAGATCTTATGACGGGCCTGCACATTACTATGGAATCCCTCACAGCATTATTGGGATACACTCAACCCCTCACTGCTAAAATGCGTAAATACATTTCCCTTGCGCTCCTTCTTGCAAAGAGGAGAATTGCCTGTAGATGGGGCAGAGGACGGGCGTCGAAGTGACTGGCTCCAAGACCTTGTCTACTGCCAAGAACAATTGCAAACATATGCTGAACTTCAGCCCCCCTCATCACGGCCGAAAGACATTTGGGGTCCCCTCCAAACCTATTTACTAGAGCACGCTACTGACACACACGCAGAGGCACCATAATGAATGACTACCACCCTCGCCAATATGCCTCGCTCATTGGAGAACATAGGACACCTTGTCAAGCTACTCCATGTTCACTTGACTGGACTGCACCAGCACTTTGAATACACACAATTAACTCGCATTACGTTTGTGGTCATGACCGTTTTACATTACATCATTGTCGTTGTTTGTTAATGTGACACTGCAATGATATTACTGCCCTTACAACCTGATATTCAAACTGACGCGGCCGGCCTGGAAGGTTGTAGGCGGCCTGCTGTGTACTCCCCTACCCCATCACTAGATCAGTTAAACGTTTGATGCATCGCAATGCTGGCCCTACTGCGGATGTAGGCAGTATGTTGACTACCACCCTCGCCAATATGCATCGCTCATTGGAGAATATAGGACACCTTGTCAAGCTACTCCATGTTCAATTGACTGGACTGCACCAGCACTTTGAATACACACAATTTACTCGCAATACATTAGTGGTCATGACGTGTAGGCGGCCTGCTGTGTACTCCCCTACCCCATCACTAGATCAGTTAAACGTTTGATGCATCGCAATGCTGGCCCTACTGCGGATGTAGGCAGTATGCTGTGTTTCCTATCCTTTTTTCACTAATAAAGGTTTTTTCAAAAACAAAAAAAAAACTTGAACAAGGAAAAAAAAATTAAAAGAATAATTAGAATCTCTGGTCATTCGCCACTGGAAAATCACCATGCAGTGGCCTCAGGCGAACTGGGAGGCAGAGAGATTCATGAGAACACTCAACCGGGCTCTGAAGATTGGGCTGGAACTTGGCGAGGATGCTGAATGCTGCCTGCACAAGTTCCTACCAGCGTACCAGCAAATCCCTCACAGCACAATGAACTGGGATCCAGAAAATCTACTGTTTAGGAAGCAGACACGGGATGGCATCCTGGCTGACACTAAGTGGCGACCGGCAGACATGGATGTTGAAGCTACACAATCCCGGAGAAAAGCCACTAATGAGAAGGCCAGCCAGTGTCGCCGGGCAAACCCACTCTACAAATCGGAGCATTGGTTCTCATGAAGGACAGACATCCTGGGTAAAGTTTTGAACCCCTTACGAGACTGAAGCATGGGAAGTGATTAAGATCAACAGAACCATGGTCACAGTGCAAGGTGACCACCAGAAACATCTCATGGTTAAAACAGGTGGCAACTTCCATAGACCGCTCAGAGAATGCTGCTGAAGAGAATGCTGAAGCGGAGGAAGAGTATCACCTGAGCTCCACCTCCCAGCAGAGGTGTAAAACTCAACGAGCATCTGAAAGGGCAAGCACTAGAAATACCCCCACGTTCCCCTCACATGGACATGTGCAACTAAGAAGGTCCCCGGCTTAAAGGGCATGAGACTGATAACATCTCCCGGAGCCTGAAGTATGGTCTTCAGCCACACCTGGTCCCCAGTCAGACACTGAAAGACTTTATGAGTCCGGCTCAAGTGTCCAGATTTTCTTTCATGCAAGAACATTTGAAAAGATGGGAGAGATGTAGAGTGCCCCTTGCCTCTACATTACAAAGTATCAATTTCCTCACGCAGAGGGTCAGGCTCGGTCCGAGATGATAAATAAATGGGCAGATCGTTGCTCTAGGCCATTGCCAATAGTATAACCACAATGTGTGCGTGTATTCTGTTGGGGGTCCTGTGTGGTGAGGCCAAACCACATGGCCAACACCTACCCGACCTGCTACAGATGGAATCCGGCACTGGTCGGCTAAACATACATAAACAAACACTAAGCGCCTGGACCGGCATCAAGTGGACTTGGTGCCCATTGTTTTCTTGGCACCGGTTGCAAATCTTTAGTCCCAACAATATCTCCAAAAAGGTAAATTTCATTAAGGGCTGATTACATAATCTTTAACGGGACCAGATTGACACCAAGTGGAATGGACAGGCTGCTGCTTGCATGACATTAAGTCAGGCAACTCCCTGCTGCGCTCAGATCACCCATGCCCAAGACCGGCCCTAAATATAAGATTAGTGTGTTAAATAGAACGGAACCCATAGTTACTGAGTCGCAGCACTTCTGATTCGATTACTCAACTCCTCTCTCACCATAAACCGACAGTTCAACACCATATCCTCCACATGCTTCAACACCCTCGGCATACTACACAAGACCTTCAAATGGTTGAAAGCTAAGGGGGTGAATGGGTTAATCAGGCGCACAAGGCTATGTGCCCCTGAGTTTATAAATCCAATCGTATGTAGCGCTCTAAGGGTAAGGATGTAAACCCAGCATCCTCAAAACATTCAATCGTTAAGCTGTGCCCTGAGCACATACACAAATAGTGTCCCAAAAGAAGTAAAGTAATAGTCGTCAGATTGTTGTCCACTTTTCATCAAGTCTTCACTTTATTCTGGGATATAAATCGGCCTCACATCTGCCGATATCATACTTATATTCAGTCTGATATTAACAAGTAAGCATATTTGTTCTTGTGTCACCTCCCGAGTATGGCCAGGCTTCATCATCCCAGTGTTTCCCACGCACTCATCACAAGCAGACTGGATACGGACACACCCTTTATGCCGGACTCAACAAAATCTCTCCTTCCCAAACTTCATACTGTCCAGAACACAGGAGTTAGACTCATCCTCACCATCCAACAACACAACCACATCACCCAGCACCTCCACTCGCTCCCCGGCGAAAAAAGAGTGACCTTCAAGCTGCTCACACACGCCTACAAAGCCCTTCACAACACTAGACTCCAGTACCTCAACGAAAGAATCTCCTCCACGCCCCCAAGATACCTCTGGTCCGCTGACCTAATCCCTGTTTGAAATCCCCTGCGTACACAAAGCCAGACGGGAGGCAGATCCTTCTTCTACATCGCAGTCCAAACCTGAAACGAACTCCCCCTCAGCATCAGACGAAGCCCTACTCTGCAAATCTTCAGAAAAGACCTCAAGACTTGGCGCTTCGGATGACCTCGGAGGAGCCCGAAACCCCCCGCGCCCCATCACTTTGAGACCCTCACAGGTAAGTAGTGCGCGCTACAAACCCCTGAATGATTCTCCCCTCCACCTCACTCCCTAGTAACATCTTCTGCTTGGTCAAAAAGAGGACCGGTGCAGGTGCCACCCTCATGCTAATACCTAACATTGCAGGACAGGTGCTGATCCGCTGCTGATGGACTACCAATGAAAAGAATGTGTACTACTGACAACGAGGGTTACCATGTGTGCGTGCAACCAAAGAGAAACCGAACTGAATCCTGGCTTGCACAGTGAGAAATAGTTACTTGCTTATTGATATTGCTAGGAAGTCGCAGCCTACGGCTGAGAAAACAATGCGACTAATAAAGTCATATTAAAACTGCATTACAAACAGTATGTGTGTCATTCAAACTGTCTCCATTTTTCTGTACGGAGTCACTCATAAGTACACTAAGCACATGAAAATGTCACACATAAACTATCTGAAAACTTGGCAGCTATACTAGGAGTTGACAACCTCGCCAGAAAAGTCAAGGATTTCTGCTGCGTGCAATTTCCGCATTACAAACTCAATATGGACCAGGACTGCATTATCGAGGCGCCTTCTGTTCAGCTTGTACCTGAGGTCGTACTGTTCTGGTAAAGTCTAGAAGAGGCCAGGTGCTGCAGCACCGGAACACGGGCCGACACTCGCTGCCACCTTCCTTAGTCTCCAAATGTTTCTTTGAAGCGGCGGTCTGAGAAACAAACCCACGTGACAGGGGAAAATGGGCGGGGACCATCTTATCACGTGAGGGGGAGAATCGGAAGGAACCTCATTGTTGTGAGCCACGGTGGTTGAGAAAGGGGAGGGGAAAGAAAGTGACAGAGATGACATATGAAGAGGCGGTGTCAATGACGTCAATCGTAATGACATAATGACAACGTGGATAATAGGCTTGGGCTGAGAAATACAAATTTATCTTGTAGCATCCATGTTGGAATGGGAAGGGTGTCCCAATCTTATGTAGCGGTTGTTTCGTCGATTTGCAAAATATAGAAAACCACACTATTAATTTCTGTAAAATAGGTTAAGGTAAACTTTTAATGCGTGTATTGTATAATTTATCGTATACCGTTTTTTTCAAAGACACAATCTGCTGTACATGAAAAGCCAGGACTCTAAAGTTCCGTTTTGGCAGCCTGACAGCGCTAAATGGTAAGAGCACTAGGCCACCTCTCTCGTTCTATCAGTAGAACTACACGAGTTGACACTCAGCTGCCAGAAAGCCAGCCAAGGCATGTTGAGGCACCCAGAGATGACGTCACAAGCCCTGCCTTTGCTTGGGCATCTGCAGGCTGCATCTGTAGAAAGCTGTCTGTTTCTACGTCATCTGCCTGCGACACGGTGTGTACTTGGACACCGGTTCTTTCTGAGGCTCTGAGAGTGTGTGAAAGGGGCAGAGGAAGCCGCTACTACCATGAGCCGCAGCTACAATGACGAGCTCCAGTATCTGGACAAGATACACTAGAACTGCTGATAGATCAACAAGCCGTGAGCGTGCACGTTCCCGAACTACCGGTTTCGGGATGTGCACGCTCACGGCTGTCATGGGGCGGGACTTCCGTCTTTGCGAGAAGCCCGCGCCCACGGAGTGGATGGCCCAGAGGAGCGGTGGCAGCAGAAGTCAGGAGTGGCGGCTGAGGCCGCTGATGCGGTAAGTGGGGCTTGGGGGGCTTGGCACGTGTGTGTGTGTGTCTGCGTGCGCGCACGTGTGTGTGTGTCTGCGCGTGTGTGTGTGTCTACGCATGTGCGTGTGTCTACGTGTGTGTGTGTCTGCGCGTGTGTGTGTGTGTGCCTTCGCCCGGCCTGCGTAAGCGGGTCCACAGACCCTGGTCGGCTCGTGCACCGGTCTGTCTCCTTTGAGAGGCAACTCGGTGACAATAGGTCTCGAGAGCGAGACCTAAAAAAGAGCCCAGCCAAGAGCCACACCTGAAGAACAACAGATGCCATGGAGCTACTGATCATGCAGCTTGGAGCCCCAAGAGGGCCAGTACACCCACTGCCACCACCCCCAGGTGACACTGCACACAATTACTGCAACAGAAAGCACACACATTCCATCAATGTGCAGGCAATAGTGGGCCACCGGGGACTCTTCACCGATGTCGTCGCCAACTACCCAGGCAGTGTGCATGATTCCTACATCTTCCGACAGTCCATCATCAACCAGCGCTTCCAAGATGGCACCTATGGGAATGCACTGCTCGTTGGTAAGCACCAAATGAACACACCACACACCTCAACTACACAATCATGAAACTCACAACTCTGGGGATGCACACGTTACAGACTCACATACAACCTGCCAAACAACATGCCCACCTACCAGACACGACAACACAACTTACTGTGGTAACCTGGGCTAGCCATGTACATAAGCCATTAATGGCATGGCACCTCAGCCACACAATAGCAGATTGTGGGGAGACGTGGGAATCAGGCATGTGTGAAGGAGGCAAGTGACCCATGAATGAGAATGTACACAATGCCAAGTGTGGCGTGGATGTGCTGGACAGACTGCAGTATGCAGACCACACACATATCCATGTCGACATACACTGCTGGTGTTTGGAGTGTAGTGGATAGTGAAGGCAACCATGTTACCTCAGCCAGTGGGGAAGATTGTGGAAAAGTAGCTTGTTACGCCCCCCCCACTTGTAAGTGTTAGCGGAGTGGGCTTGCCCGGCGTACGCCAGGCTCGCATAGGGGTGTGGATAAAAAGCACATAGCTCTGGGCGTGGTTCTCTTCCGGAATGGCCAACTTGACAGCCAGGGCGGTGCCTCTCATCCTGCAACGAGGCCAATGCCATGAGCGGTGTTGCCTGCACTCCTGTGCGCCTGCTGCACCCCAGGCCGCTGGTCCCCAGACCTGTCTTGCCCACCACTGTGCACCCAGGCCTCACTGTTCACCTGCCGACACTGGTGTGTGTCAAAGAGGGCCCAACACGTGCCGGTGCAAGCTCTAAACCCGAGGCCCATGAACTTGGCAGCCTCCTTAGACCATCATGGCCTCCGTGACACAGGCCCCCAGCACTCCTTTCTCATTAACATACTCCACAGCTGCCGCTGGCCTACACTGCATTCTACTAGGTCACACATTTGGAACTGAATCTTGATTTCTTTATGGCAGAGTCCATATGTCAATGGGACGTTTGATGTCACTGTTCTCCCTTCGATGTGGTGCCACCAACCCTGTGCATAGCATTCCAACGACACCTGTCTGTGGTCTCCTGCTGATTACTGCCTTTGGCCTACACTGTGTTCAAGTAGGTCACACATTTGGAACTCAGTCTTGATTTATTAATGGCAGAGTACATATCATTGTACTCAAGGAGAGGAGTAAGAGGATGACGTGGTTCAGTCCGGAGGAAATAAAGATCATTGTTACGGAGGTGATCGAACACTACCACAACTGCTCTGGTGCCACTAACTCTGTGCATCACAAGCCAACGACACATGGCAGTGGGCACTTGCTGACTACTGCCTTCGACCTACACTGTGGTCAAGTAGGTCACACATTTGGAACTGAGCCTTGATTTATTTATGGCAGAGTTTATATCATTGTACAGGCCTCATCGCAGACTGCATCCCCTTTCAGGTCTGGTGCCACTAGCTCTGTGCCCCGAAATTCATGGAGACTCTCTGGTTGAATTTAGGTGGCGTCTGAGTATATGACCTGGGGTTTGTCTTCATTATCATGTAGCTGATACTGACTTGGTGTTAAGAATGAGTCTGTAGCATTTATCTCCTCCATATTGCCTGTTTCTGCTTGGTTATGCCCTCTGCATCAGTACAGCCTGAGTTGGAACTCTGACTAGGCCAGAGTCCACCTCAGAACCCAGGGTTAACCCTACTACACCCTTATTCTGAGTACCACCACTTAGAACTGAACTAGGGGAAACAGTTGCCTTCGGTGCAATGGTAGCTGGAGTTGAGGTCTTCTATTTACAGATTTTACACCATGGTTTATTTTGGCCTTTACCCTTGTTGGATTGTGACTCCCCACCAGATGCAGATTTTTGGGGCCCTTGAGAAGACTTCTGGTCTTTACCCTTTTCCCCACCCTTATCAGCACTTTTAGAATCTTGCTTCTTTGAGTCACCACCTTGGTTCTGAACCTTCTGCCTCACCATGGTTCTGACCCATTTTTCTGCCTTCTGGCCCAATTCTTGGGGAAAGGTCCGATCAGAGTCCACCAAGTACTGATGCAATAGCTGATTTTGACAATTATTAAGGATCTGCTCCCTCATAATTAAATTGTACAATCCTTTAAAATCACACACTTTACTGCCAAGTAACCAGCCTTTCAGAGCCTTAGTAGCACAATCTACAAAGTCAACCCAGCCTGAGGCTGTGCCTTTTGGGTGTCTCTGAACGTAATCCTGTATTGTTCAGTGGGTAAGTCAAACCCATCAATCAGATCACTCTTTCAAGACTTTGTAGTTATCACCATCCTCTTATCTAACATTGAGGAGATTGTCTCTACCCTTGTCTGCAAAGGAGAGCCACAAGATTGCTGCCCACTGCTCCTGAGTTACCCTCTGTACTTTACAGACCCTCTCAAGTGCAGTTATCCATTTGTGGATGTCATGCCCACTCCGGTAGGGAGGGACAATCTTGTTCAGGACACTGTAGCTGCCACCATGGGGCTCTAGCTCCAACCTTTGTGAAGCTCCAGGGATTCCCTTTCTGGGGCCAACTGCTCTCTCTTGATTCTAAGCTGAGCTTTCTCAAACTCAAGCAGTTTGTACTTTTTATCATAGGAAGTCTCTCTCTTGTGAGAAGTAGAAGTCCTATGAGAAACATAGGTCCCTACAGAATTACTAGAATGATGAGATTGCTGTTAAGGAGATCTTGATCTTCTTGGTAAACTGCTAACCCTTCCAGGTGGAGTAAAGAGAGGGCCCATGGGGCCTTCCCCCCTACCCATGGGAAGAATTGGATTTCCCAAGATAGAATCATCATGTTCATCCTGGTCAGCTTGAGAGTCTAGGTCTTGGATGTGTTCACCTCCTAGCCTTTCCTCTTCTGCTTCTCCACCCAACCTGCCTGCCTCATCAAACCCTGGGGTCTTTCTGAGGTCATCTAAAAGCTATACCTCTATGAGGCGTTGTGCTTTAGGGTTTTTCCCTGTCTTCAGTTTCCTAGATGCACATGTGTTCCTCAATTCTGGGAACGGCAGATGGTCATACTTAGTCAGCATGGAGCCACTGGCTTCAGCTCTTTAAGATATACTAGTGTTATGTGGAGTAGGTACCTACCTACTAAACTCTCTCTTGAGTTGGAGAAAGGGTATACTAGACCCTTGACTTACCCAACTCTAAGTTCAATAGAACTTACTTTATTCTGGACTTGTTTTATATGTACCTAAGTACCTATAGTGGGTTTCAGTTAGTCACTCAATGAAATTATCTGGTAAAGCAATAGCAAGCTTGAATCCCACCGCTGCCACCAATGTGGGAAGTTGGCCTGGTATATGCTGTCCACTAGTTATAGTGGGCACCTTGCACCAATCCAAAAAACTCCTACTGATGAATAGGTTTAAGACAACCTTTATTGAAAGCTATCCTAGTGGTAGCTATGGAGAGCAGCCTTCAGGCTAAGTTTTGAAGGAGTGTAAAGCAGCTTGGTTTACCAGATACCTCTTGAATGACCAAATGAAAGGAGAACCACACAAGGTATATGTAAAATATATGTATTTATTACTAAACACTCTCTCTTTATGAGATTAGAGAGCCAGATACACAATATCAACACACTTGAATGTAAGTAAATAGCACAATATACAATGGGCCCCAGGGGGAGACCAAACGATATATTAAGAAAGAGGTATAAGAACCACGACTGGACTAGACACAGTGCCTAGAGCACGTAGGATCACTGGGACCCCAAGGAACCACCAAAGGTAGTGACACAGGAGACCCACAGGGGACTCGTGCTGTGTGAGAACACAGCAGCGAGCACCGTACAATCTTATGGGAAAGTCGCTGTTGGAATTTTAAAGATTATTAACACTTCGGAGAGGACTTGGAGCAAACCCTTTTAGACTTAGAAGGTTCTAAGACCAGCACCCATGTGAGCACAGAAGTACTTGTGTTACCTCACCCAGGAAAGCCAGGTGTATAGGTGAATCGGGAATCGTAGCTGTTTTGGTGAGTTGATGCAAAGTGCTGCTGCCATGGAAAGGAAAAGTGTCCGGTGTGATCCAAGCCAGGATAGATGATGTAAAGAACCTGATAGCAGAGGGGACAGTGTCTTGGTCACTTCAGGGTGACCAGGGGCATGATAGACCAATGCCCACCAATGTAAGGTGTTTCAGGTGCGATGAGGTGAAGCTTGACTCCGCTGCCATGGGGACCAGGAGACGTCAACAATGACTAGAGTCTGCAGGCGAGCTGTCCCACGAAGGATGTCGAGTGCAGGGGGGTCAGTGTCTTGCTTGGAGACCAACAAGCCTTGGCAACAGCAAACCACATGGTGAGAGTAAAAAGGCTGGACCAGCAAGGTCAAGGTCCAGGTGACTCCCCAAGCGATGGAGAGTCAGGGTACATCTGGAGCAACCAGGTAAGCCTGTTCAAAGTTACAGTACCCTTCTTAGGGACCCACAAGTTGACGAACAAGGGATCACAAAGGGACCTCAAGAGGAATCACTAAATACCAGCCCACGGGTCACTCGTGGAGTGTAGGCCAGTAATATTCAGTGGAATCACTGCTCGGGGTCTGGACTCCAAGTAGCCCAAAGCCAGCCTCAGGGATTGCTAAGAAGCATATGCTGCTTCAAATGTGACGAATGCCCACCGATGTCCGGTGCTGCAGGATAGATATCGATGAATTTGACTCTGCAGCTGTGGGGACCAGGTGATGCTGAGGATGACCAGGAGCTGGATATGACCTGTCCCAAGAAGAATGTAGAGTGCTGAGGGGCCGGTGTCCGGCGGGAGCACCAACAAGCCTTGGCAAAAGCAACCCACACAGGAGGTCAAGAAATTGCAAGAAGAGGACCAGCAAGGTCAAGGAGAATCACCATAAGCAGGGAAGTCAGGGCAGTCCCAGAGCAATCAGGGAAGTTCAAAGAAAACATAGTTGACCCTCCACAGGACCCACAGCTTAAAGTTACTGGAGTTTCAGGAGGACCTTGTGCTTCTTTACAAAACAACAGGCCACGGAGCACACATGCAATGTGCTCAAAGATTTTTCCAGGCAAAGTTGCCAGAGGTTGGGGTGACTTGAAGCCCAATGCACTTGCTGCAGATTTGCCAACAAGCATTTGCACTTGCAAAAGTTGATTGTACACAGGGGTTCAGGTTTTGCAGCCCCCACAAGGGATTCTGGCCTCAAAGTGGGTGAGAGGGCAGCTCTGCCTCGAGAGACATAGAACACACCTCCTGTGTTGTTGAACCCTTCTTAGTCCATAGGAGCTCAGGATCAGCAGACCAGTCAGCAGTGTTGCGGTGCTTGCGAATGCAGAGGAGTGACTCCTTCACTCCAAGGGAGATTATCTTCAGATGTCTTGGATGCTCCACCACCTTACATGGATCCTGTATGGTGCACAGGCACAGACGAGGCAGCAGACTGGAGGGGAGACAACGTTAGGCTCAAACGAAGTGTAGCGATGTCTAGAGTGCCCAGGCGGTAGAAGTGCAGTAGTTTCAGGTCTGAATATTGTCCACACCGAATCTAGGGAGCTACACTCATGTAAGCCCTTAAGTACCCTAAGGAAAGGGTTGGGAATATTCAGAGGGGAATGTCAGGACAGGGCAGAGGTTACTCCCATGTCCTTTTTCCAGTTTCACACCAGAGCAGGAGCTAACCGCTAATAGGACTGGTTTGAACTGAACTATGCACAGGGACCCAACATGTGCCCCTCATGCATATTTTAGGCACTGGCAAGTGCATCTACCCAGCCCTAATACTCTACATCCTGTCTGGTAGGCGGTCACACCTCCCTGTGACAGGGTGCCTATTGTCCAGCCTTCCCCTGCTCGAGCTTGGCTCAGCAGCAGGAGGGCAGAAATGTGTCTCTGGTCAGCAGGAACCATTTTGTGCTGTACGGGACTAAAAGGCTGGTACCGGAAACACTGAGAGCCTACCGGACAATCCCTCCTAGTGGGTGGAATCATACCTCCCACACCAGTAACGGTGTGTGGGTATAATTCCAACATGTTTGACACCAAACACAATAGAATTGATTTCAGCCATTTTTTAGATGCTCATCGTGTGGTTACAACAAGCATTCCATAAGCAGAACACACTGTTTACCCATCTCAGCTACGGCCAACTCTCACCCTGATCATAATCGTACATCATTTGCCCCCCCCTCAGTAATCTTAAAGAGCATCAACCCTCCTCCCTTTATCCAGTCTTATTGACTCGTAAATCTTAGATAGCAGGCAACAACTATGCATAATCAAAGGTTTTGAAGAAACTGCAAAGCCTCCTCTGGTTGTTCAAAGAAATATTTCTTACCCTGCCAATCAATTCTTAAACGTGTCAAAGGGAGCAGAGAATAATCCCACCCTTTATATCTTACTTTTCTTTTAACTTCTATGAACAATTTACTTTTTTATGAGTAGCCTTGCCATAATCTGGATGAAATGAAAGTTTGTTACCATAGTATTTTCTGCTGTTTGAGCGCAGCTGCCAAAATCAGAACAATATCTCAATGTCGCAATATACGTGCAATCAACAAATAGGGAATTGCACCAGGGTTAGGCCTACCACCAGGAGTTCTTTGAGCTCTGTCCACATGCAATATCCCTCCACACTTAGCTCTGGGATCACCTTAGGATGTCAGCTCTCAAAAAACAGTTCAATGCTGTTGTCTCCATTTTCTCTGGTAGTCCAAGAATACGCATTTTGTTTCTCTTTGATTGGTCTTCCAAGTCCACAGTCTTCATTTCCTGTTGTTGTATGCGTAATTCCTGATCTTTTAATTGACTCGCATGTGCACTCAGTAGCTCCTCCTCAGTATCAATCCTTGATCCAAAGTCCTTAACTCGCCCGCAGAGTTTATCCATATCTGGATGCTGTAAAGTCAATGTTACAATCACACCGTCTATCTTTTCAGTAATAGTATTGTTCCCTTCCAGTATCAAATTCTTAATGTCCAGATTAGACGGCGGGTCAGGTTCTCCTTCAATATCAGTATCATGTGTGGCCCCAGACTGTGCCATACTAGCAATGCTCTCCTTAATTGTATTTCAATTTTTAGAGAACGCGCCCGAAATCCCTTGAGTTTGGCTGGCACACAGGGTGGCGGCCTCCATCCCAAACATCAACAGCTCAGTTCAAAATTCAATCCAGTATAATCCGGTGTTCACAATCAATGGAGAAGATTATAATCTCCCCCCGGCACAGTCTGTTATATATATTGAGCTCTCAATTAGGCCCTCTTTCTTCACCCAGATAATTCCAGTTATAGGACAACCCTATGCAGTAATTCAGTGGAAAGAGGAACATACAGTATAGGGTCTGCCTTAAAGAACAGCCACTCTATTGCACTGCCATTAAAGCTGGTTGTAGAACATATTATCAATCTGCACAATACTCTAATGTTAGTCTTATATGACACACATGGGGTTAATTGCAGGCAACCCAACCGTTTTGCTAATCCCTGGTGGCTGGGGTTTCTTCTTCTTAAATACTCGCTTCAGCAATGTAATATTAATAGTGACAACTCTCGCAGGATATGCTGCCGATCAGTAAGCGGGGCTGCAACACTCCTACCGTTCTTCCCCCGTGTCTACTCTCAATAGGGCTAAGGCCCTCCTGGTCTTGCAATGCCACTCAAGGCTGCTGTGGTACTACTCTGATCTGTTCCAATTATAGGCTGACTCAGAGCTGGCCTCTGCCTTCGTATGTACCGTCTCCCGATCACACCTGCTGAAAGCTTAACAAGCACCAATCATGTGAGTTGTCATCAGTTCCTGTGCCAGTTTAGGTGCGCGATGTCCGCATTTAAGGTCCTGGCTCAGTAGGCCTCATCGCCCTCTCCTGCCGCAGCTCACTAGTCTGTCCAGTGGTGGTCATGATTGGGCAGCCGCTCTGATATCAGGGTAAGCTAATAATGTCATGGGGGGGTCCTACAGAATACGTTTTGCCAGAGCTCCAATCAGCCATGTCTTCTAAGTCCTCCTTGTCCAACACCTCAATATTAACATCCTTGTTAAATACCACTTAAACATAGCTCTGCCTAGCCCGGGATCTTGGATTACGGTGAATGTGACGACCAAAGTGAACTCTTTGCAGCAAGGGCATTATTTTTCATAAGCATGAGTACAACAGCCCCTCCGTCACCCTGTCGAATCATCCAAAGGTAGATGCAGCTAATTATGCCCAATGGATCAATACTGTAGTCTAACAGCTGGCCTCCCTCAAACTTATAAAAAGTCATAGAACCAAGCTTATGGCCCTTGGTGCTCTACGGATCTTAGGGTGCTTAAACAAAAATGCCAAAGATCTGGAGAAAAAACTATGATTCAACTGAAAGAAGTAAATGTTAAATATGTATTCAGGATTACAAAAATGTAATTATCATCAAGAAAACTCAGTATTTCACTGAAAACATAAACCAAGCAAAAAACTCATCAAGAGAAATTCTTAAAACAGTAAAAACGCTTTCTAGCCTCTATGTGATAATTTTGCAAGACGTTTTAAGAATAAAGTTGAGGCAGTGTATGGAGATTGGACTGGAGTTCCATTATCAACTTTTGTGTTTCAGGAAATGAATCACAAGGCCAAAGTTCCCCCCTCTCACTAAAGAAGGAGTGCTCAGGCATATGGCACACACCGAATCAGGGTCTCCTTCAGACCCCTGCCTTCCAAAAATTCTTCATGATATAGCTGGGACAGTTTCTCAAATTGTCGACGAGTGCACAGCTTGTTGTGAAGTTGATTTAATAAAGTTGCTTGATTTAAACAGGTGCTCCTAAGGTATCGTCTTCTACCCTTAAGACGAGTAAGTTAAAGTCTGTAGTGCTGTCAATTGGAAATTGATTGCATCCCTTAGGGCACACTCATATTGGGGTAATTATCCTCCATATGTTCATGAAAAAAAGTCTTTTACTCCTGATAGACTTATATAAAGTTTTGTTTATTTATTTCCATTGATGTATGTTTCTTCACATAATCAATAAAGTTTTTGAATTTTCAACTTTTACATTCTCCAGCTCCAATGCATTTCGGGTATAATACCCTTCGTCTGGGAGCATCTACAAAAAACGACATATACCACATGTATAACATATTGGTGTAACAAAATCATATCCATACATTTACAGCGATCATGGACAACGTGAAAGTTAATAACGTGTTGGTGAATGTTATTGAGCAAAAGAGTTAGCGCACTTGTGAACAACTGACAGTGAATTCCTGCTAATGGAGCATTTAGTGAACGGATTTGTTAAACATGCAGTTAAAAAGAAAACAGCAATGTTAAGTGTTTGAGGAAACAGCGGTATATAGTGTTTAGGAAATCAGAGTAACGTGGGTAGTTGAAGCGAACAGAGTTTTTGGAGCGCGTTGGGCCATTAAATGCAGCGTTATTCACATTGCGGGTATGTCAAAGAACGCCTGAGTAGGCTTTTACTTAATAAATGCGTTTTGGTTACTTGGTGCCGTAGCGTCCGATTAAAGAAGTGAAAAATAGGTTGAACTTACGTGAGAGCACGTCGCGTGTTGTGCACTTCTGGTTTAAACGGCTTAGTTAACTTCTGTGAATGTTCATACGGGGGGTTTGTTTCAGTTAAAGTGCAAAGTAGTGCCGATCACGTGATTATGTGAAGGTAGTGATAGAAATGGGACTGTTGGAAACCTGACGAACCCGGAAGTCAGGAAGTGAGATAAAGTACACTAAAAGTCTGATGATGCATGAAACATGATGTGAATATAAACCAGCTATATGCTAGAAAATAAACATAAAACCACAACGTAAAAATACAGCATAAAGATACAGATACAGTAAGGAGACCATTCAGAATTGTAAGTCCCATCAATGTGGGTTAAAGAATAATGTTTATAAATAGCACGAATATTCAATTCGTTCATTTAATCCAAACGGTTTCATAGAATTGAGTTTGTAAATCCAGTGGTTCTCTCTTTGGAGTAGATATTTAATATTGTCTCTTCCCTCAACTTTTTTGATGGTTTCCAATATCATAAACTTTAGTTGGGAAACATTATGGTTCATTTCACTGAAATGGTTGGCTACAGATGATTTCAAATTTTTTGTTCGAATATTTGACTTTTGTTCATTCAAACGTACTTTGATTTTTCGCTTTGTCTTGCCGATGTATGTTTTTCCACACTGACATTTTAGCATATATATAACGTTGTTGGTGTCACAAGTGGCTGTGACATTTATCGCTAGATTGTGTCCTCTCATGGGATGTGTCACTTTGTTGCCCAAAATTATGTTATTGCAGTTGTTGCAATTATTGCAAGGTTTAGTCCCGAATGATGTGGTCTGGATTTTTTCTGGTTGTTTGAGCATTTCACCCACATTTTTTCCTCTGGTGTATGCAAATAGTGGCCATGATTTAAACATATCTTTGAAATCCATCTCCAACTGAAACATGGGCCAATGTTTCAACACTATTTTGCAAAAGGTAGTACTGACATTGGAAAATGTAGAAACTATGACCGTTCTGTCACTCTGGGATTTTGTACTCGATTTTTTCAATAAATCCTGACGATTCATTTCTTTGACTTGCTTCTTGGCTGTCTCTAGAATTTGATTGGGGTATCCTCTGTCACGGAATCTATTCATCATTTCCTCTGTCCGAATTTCTGCCAGGTTAGAGTCTGATGTGATCTGTTTGACTCTTATCATTTGAGACTTAGGTAGGGGTTTCTTGAGTGATCCCTGATGGAAGCTCGTGTAATGTAGAACATTATTGCGGTCATTAGGTTTTCGATGTATGTCTGTGATGATGCAATTGTTCTTTAATGTGATCTTGACATCCAAGAAAGTTATGGATTCTGCATCTATTGTCCATGTGAGCATTATCTGTTGGTCGATGGTGTTTAAAGTGATCAAAGCTTGTTCCAGATTTTCTCAGGTATCTTTCCAAAGGAAAAACAAATCGTCAATAAAACGAACGTACATTTTAATGTTATTGCTTCACTCTGGATTTGACCATATGTTGTTATTCTCGAATTCACTAATATAAATGTTCGCGTAGACTGGTGCTACGCAATTTCCCTTGCTCTGCCTACCAACTGTAAGTACCAATCCTATTGGTGTTTAAAGTAACTCTGGTACAGGGTAAACATTACTAATTCCATTAGGAATAACTTCATGGGTTCCTCTAGATCAAGTTTGAGAATGGCCTGTTCCATGGCGTCAATTCCTCCTGAGTGTGGAATCGAAGTATATAACGCGCTGACATCAGCGGTACACATCCATAGGTGTTCATTGGGGTCTATTTGTAGATTTTGTAATTTGCATAGAAAGTCTGTGGTGTCTCTGATGTAACTTGCAAGAGAATGAACTGTGGGTTGAAGATGGCGATCTAAATATTGGCCCACTGGCTCATGAATGCTTCCACGAGTTGATACTATGGGACGTATCGGTGGATCGTTAGTGTTCTTTTGAATTTTTGGTAACGCGTATATAGATGGACTCTTAGGATTGGATTTGAGAAGAAAGTTCCTAGTTTTTTGGTTGATGGTTCCCTCATTTAAGGCTTTGTCGACGATGTTTTTTAATTCTGTGGCAAATTTTACGGTAGGATTACCTGGAAGTTTCATATAAGTAGTTTCATCCAATATATGTTCATTCAATTTCTGATGGTACATGCTTGAATTCATGACGACCAGAGCGCCGCCTTTGTCTGCTTCCATACAAGTTATTTCTTGGTTGTTGGCGATAGCTCTTAGTGTATCTCGGTCCTTTTGAGTGATATTTTTGTGTGAGTTTTTATTGTAATTGATAGATGCCAGGTCTTGTTTGATGAGTTGTTCAAACAAATCAATGGTTTTATGGCTCACTGGAGCCTGAAAAGTACTTGGAATTTTCAGCCCCATTAAGGGGTCTGGTTCTTTGTCCCCTTGGGGGGTTGTTATGTTCTCAAAACAATTTCTCAGTCTTAGTTTGCTGGTGAGTTTAAAGGTACTGATTTCTAATTCTAACAAGTTAGATTTGGTAGCTAGCACAAAAGAAGTTCCTTTTTGTAGTAAGTTTATTTCATGATTGGTGAAAGTATGATCGAAAATGTTGATTACTAATTGTTTCATTGTTTTTTGTTGGTCTTTTTGGGTTGAGTCACACTTCTTGTTTGCGGCGGTTCTTTTTGTTTTGCCCCTCCTGAGTCGTTTAATGTTCCGGCCTGTTCTAAAAAAGGAATGTTTTTGGGCCTGTTGATGTGCTGGATGTTTGTTCTTGTGTCATCTCGGTTGATCGTGGTCCCTCAGCAGCACACAAGACATACACACAACTCGACCACTTTTTAGCTACTTCGGCCCTCCTACCTCATCTTTCTGACGCGGACATTACACCACACTCTCTTTCCGACCATGCACTCATAACGGTGAAGGTTTCGCTCCTGGGCCATAGGCCACCGTCGGCCGACTGGCGGCTTAGGGACTCCATGCTACATTCGGATAGTGTAGTGTTGAAGATTAGAGACACTATTACCAACTATTTTGCAGAAAATTGTGTGGAGGATACGGCATTGGCGTCAATTTGGGAGGCCATGAAGTTGGTGGTCAGAGGGGACTTCATAGCGCTTGCGGCCACACATGCTACGTTGCGTAGGGAGAAGCGAGAGGAGTTGGAAGGGGAGGTCCGTGGTTTGGAGGCAATCCACAAGAGGACAGGAGCCCCGAGGGTGTGGAGAGAATTAGAGATGAAACGGCGCATGCTCAAACACCTGGACCTGGATAGAGCGGCATATGCGTTGTTGCGTCTGCGGCATACATTTTATCTCTGTGGTGATAAAGGGGGCAAGATGCTAGCGCACAGGTTGCGGGCACGGGTACAGTCTTCCACCATTACTGCAATACGGGATGACCAGGCGAATCTCCACACCACTGACACTGCCATTTTAGATACCTTTCGTTGCTTTTATCAATCGTTATACACAAAAGAGGGCACGGGGCATGACACCATAACACAATACATCACGAAGTCACATATCACGCCCCTTCCCTCCGACTCCGTAGCAGCATTAGATGCGGAGATCCGCATAGAGGAGGTTATTTCGGCCATTTCCAGGCTCAAAGTGGCCAAGTCACCTGGCCCAGACGGGTTCTCAGCTCTGTTTTACAAGTCTTTTTGTAGGGAACTGGCTCCCTTTCTGACCCGTTTCTTTAATTCTTTTCTTGACACCGGGGTGGTTGCTCCGTCCATGACTGAGGCGGCCATCACGGTTATTCTCAAGCCTACAAAGGACCCGTCGAAATGTGGCTCTTACAGACTGGATTCGCTCCTTAACATTGATGCTAAACTGTTTTCCGGAATCTTAGCGGCGCGGCTTAGTCCGTTAATTGACGGGGTGATAGACCCGGACCAAGCTGGATTTATTCCAACTAGGCAGGGAGCAGATAATACCAAGAGGTTGCTTCATTTGATGGACCTAGTGCACCGATCTAAAGCTCAGGCTTTTCTTCTGTCTATAGACGCAGAGAAAGCCTTTGATCAGGTGGACTGGGACTTCATGTTTGAGGTGCTGAAGGCATTTGGCATAGACGATAAGTTTCTACGCTGGGTGCGGTGCTTGTACGCGGCGCCCAGAGCGGTGGTAAGGGTGAATGATAGTAGATCTGCCCATTTCCACATTGCCTGAGGAACACGGCAGGGGTGTCCCCTTTCCCCGCTGCTTTTCACGCTTTACATGGAGCTCTTTGCCCAGCGCGTTCGTGCCCACGCTGATATCTCGGGTATTCGCTTCGGGGCTGATACTCATAAAATTAGTATGTATGCGGACGATGTCATTTTAGCACTAACTGACCCCCACTCTTCGCTGCAGTGCTTATCCTCTGAGCTCATTGCCTTTCGCGACGCGGCGGGGTTTGAGGTTAATTTTGCCAAGTCACAGATTCATAACATCTCGGTCCCTGTCGCGGATGTAATGGATATGCAGAAAGACTTTGCCTTCCAGTGGGTGCACTCGGATATTACTTATTTGGGAGTGCGCTTAGCCCCGACTCTTGCTAAAATCCTTTCCCTCAATTACTCGACACTGGCTGAGCAAGTTGCTAAGTCCCTCGCCGACTGGTCGCGTCTTAAATTGGCGTGGTTTGGTCGGTTTGCCGCAATTAAAATGACGGTGCTACCCCGTATACTGTATCTCTTTCATATGCTGCCCTTAGAACCGCCGCCGGGCATGCTGAGACATTTGCAGGGCTACCTCAATAAATTATTGTGGGACAATAAGAGACCCCGCTTCGCGTTCGCGGTGACCGCCTCTCCGAAAGCCATGGGCGGATTGGGCTTCCCCCTGGTGTCTGCGTACTTTCAGGCGTCCTGTCTCAGATATTTAGTGGAATGGAATAGGCCTATGTCCAGTAAACACTGGCTGTTTATGGATCAGATGGTGGCAGGGTGTAACATTTGGAGGGAACTATGGCTGCCGAGGAAGCGCAGAGCGTGGGGGCTGTACTCCTCGCCGGTAACGTCTCCGACCTTGCACGCATGGGATCAGTTGGCGTTACGCAAGGGTTGGACCTCCTTTCCCTCCCCGATGACGCCAATAGTAGATAACCCTGACTTCCTCCCGGGTTGTTCGTCCTCTGTTTTACACCGCTGGCGTGAGAAGGGTTGTAAGCGGGTGGGCATGCTCTTTGATCTTGAGGGGCTGATTCCGTTCCCGAAGCTATGCTCGGACTACTTCCCACTGGAACCTGAGGATGTGTTTCCCTATGTGCAAGTGGTGCACTGGGTGACACAGCCGGCTAATGTGGCGCCTATGTCGAGGCCGATGACATCCTTTGAGCGTTGGTTGGTCTGTAAAAAGGACGAGTGCAGCCTTATTTCTGAGTTGTACGCCATGATCATCCGTAGTTCCCGAAAGCAACGTACAAAAGCCCAAGTCCGATGGGAGATAGAATTAGGTCGCCCATTGACGACCAAGGAATGGGATCAGGTGTTCTTTCGGGCCCACCATACGACCTCTAACACGGCGGGAACCGAATTAGCCTATAAAACTGCAACCTACTGGTACTACACCCCAGCACACGTCAAAGCATGGGACAAATCGAAGTCGGACCTCTGCTGGAGGGGCTGTGGGATGTCCGGGACTCTAGTCCATCTGCTATGGCGGTGCCGGAAGTTGGAACGCTATTGGGCAACAGTCCTTGACGAGATGGATGCTGCTTTTCAGATCACACTGTCCCGCCTGCCCGAACATACACTACTGGGGCTCCCACACCCGAAATTTTTTCCCTTGCGCTCCCTTAGGGGCAAACAAATAGCGTTGACTCTATTAGCAGCGAGGCAAGTCCTCTTAGCACAATGGGGTTCCCCGGCACTGCCTGATGTGAGGGACTGGTTTCAGCGTTTATGGCACATCCTTGCTATGGAGCGCCTTTCCTTGAGTATTGATGGGAAGGGCTCTGCATATGCTACCCTACGGGAGCCGTTCTTGCAATTATTGTCTAAAGAATTGCGGGAAGTGACATGCCCAAAATATCTGCAGATACTTCAACTTATTCCCTTGGAACCTGCCAGGGCATCCCCGCGTGCCTGACGGTCTCTTAGTTGTACCAAGTAGAGAGAGGGTGAGCCATGTGGTGCGAATGTCGCCTGGATGTGCTGATGCGAAGGTGGGTGGGAGTTGGAGGAGGGGGTGGGGACTATAGGAGGGGTGGGGGGGAGAGTTGGGGGGGTCGGGTTCTACCTTTTGCCCTTTTGTTTTTTTCTTCTAAAAGCGGTTTCTATGCTTCTGGTAAGGTGGTGGTGCTTCCATGCATCCGCAGGGTCGGCCTCCGGGATGTAGACACAGATGCTGTGTTCTATCAAGCTATGCATCCGCCCTGCCGGCATGTTGATGTAGGCAGCTGGGCTGTGTTATATGACACTTTACCGCATAATAAAAATGTTTGATTCTAAAATCACTAGGAGTGTGTTCTCAGTCTGGGTCTGTTTAAGACATAAGGGCATACTTCTGGTAGGAGATTCAAAACTTGAACTTCCCTGCTAAAGCTACTCTTGCGCGTCTTCCTCGATTCCAAACCCATCCTAGAAGCAAGCCTTCTGGTCACGTAATTGTCCAGGAAGCATCGCTGGCACAGTTTTCATGGGAAGAGAGAATGGGAGCTATAGGCCCATGTACCTGAAAAGATGATGTTTATATAATTTGAGTCTGAGCTGGCATAACCTCGCCGCCTCAAATCACAACCAATAAGGACCGTGGTCTGAATGGAATTAGGACCCTGGGCCTTACTAGCCATATTGCTTAAATCCTTAGGAGGGTAAGAGGACACCAAAGGCCCCTTAGGGGCAGAGTGAGTTTAGCAAGGCTCAATATTTGGGTCGCACTTTGCTCTATGGCATCAAGGCGATCATGTACTGGCTTTAGATCTAATTTAAACAAACATTCTATCCCAGTGCATAATTCAACCATGTTAGAGGACGTCCACAATGGGATGACATTATGCTCCTTCAGTTTAGTCCCCTTGCAGTCTAATGTCCCCTTCTTACAGTGTCCTACCCTTCTTCTTTTTCACTAAAGGCTCCATAATACGCAAATTCATCACAAGGGGCAAACACACACTGACCATACTTGATCGGGGGACATTTGGCCTCATGAGAATGACCAAAGTATTCGAACTATTAGAAACAAGCAAGTTGCCCCCTACCTCCTCCAGGGAGATGGAATTTTGGTGAGGTACATCTCCTTTAAAAGGACACTAGCTGCACGCACCAGGAAGAAATCAAATCTAGTTGTCCTATCACACCCCGTATGGCACCACATGCAATTTTCCTTTTCCCCTTAGTTCCAGTACAGGGGAAAAGGAAAACCTAGATGGTCAAGAAAGGAGTCACAAGCTACGGAGCAGATGCAAGCCATGGGGAACACAGAGAGGGCCTGACCCGGCCTCTTCCGGGCGCTGACAGGTGCAGATGGCCGCACTCTTGGCCCAGTCTTAATCCAGGCACGCGCTTGGGAATGTGCCGCACCACGGGAATGTAGGGAAGGGTATACAGAAGAACATTTTCTGCAACAGTGTGTTCTCTTGGAGCAGAGAGTAAAAGATGACTGATAATAATAATTTAGGGCATTTGCATAATCTCTTGAGGAATGAATTAGGGCTCCCTCAACAACTGGACTAAAAATGATATATTTTTTTAATTTGATTAAAAAAAAGAAAATATTGAAATAGGTTCTATATGTAGGTCATAGAAGAAGAAAGGAGTTGGTGAGGAACGGTCTGTACCCTGGGTCAACACAGTTCATAGAAGCTCTTTAAACTGACACATTAATATTATTGGTCTATTAATACAAAAAATACCATGGTACATTGTGGGATCACCGTGCCAGCAAAAATGATTACCACCCAGCGTTCCACTTGGTCTCCCAATAAAAATGATACGTTTCCCAAGTGTTTCGGTGCTCGGGGATGATATAGCCCCACAAGCATCGAAACATTGAAACTGAAACTGACGACAGCACCCCATGCTCACAATCAACATTACATTGAAAATAAGAAAAAGGTCTCAGGAGGTTGGGGAAGCTCTTCCCCACCGCCAGAGCCTCCCCCCACCACCAAAAAAGGAAATCCGTCTGCTGTCGGCAGTAGAGGGAATTAGTGCGCCTGTGCACATGACGGAATGGTTCCGTCATGAGCACAGGGCACTGGTGCTCATGCCGGAACTATTCCTCCATGAGCATGGAAAGGTTTAACAGAGTGTGTCAAATTAAAGAGGATTACCGATAATAGTGCTGCTTTGTGCAGAAGTGGTTGCCGTCTGGCCTATCAACTTTCCTAACTTCCAGGGTTGTCAAGATTTCTCTTGCGCTCTAAAATTGTTGAGCAATTTTGAAAGATTCAATTGTTGGAGTTTAAGTGGTTTGGGGCAAGTATGTTGCATACATTAAGTGGAAAATCTACCCTTGATACCGACAGAAGACTGACTGCTCCATTCATAAAATATTCTCTGCAAGTAATGTAATGCACTAATCAGTCTTCCACATGCAATATTCACGTAAAAAATGTCTCATTATTCAAAATGAAAATTTCACACATAACACATAATTGAGATTCTAGAGGTATGTGAGGTTATGATTGCATAATAAATTCAGATTTTCGACTTTCCAAACTACTGACCTAGTTAGATTTATATTCAATGGTTATAGTTTCGGTTTTGCAGTGATTTTTTCACTTTTCTTTCCACTGATTGCTACCTAAATCCAGATCATGTTTCCCCTTTGAATTATTCATAGTGTTATATATTACCAAGTAGTATTTTGAGGTAGCTGAGTGAGTTATATATTCACTACTCTTATTTGTGTGTCACCTGCAGTTCATAGATTCAAATCCCTGACAAGGCCATCTGGGCTTTTCATTCTCATGAGGACAAATACATTTAAAGCCATTAAGTTAGATAACAGTGAAATTTATTTTTGCAGTGCTTCAGATTAGCAAAGATGATAGCATCAAGTGCTGTGGTAAATTCGTAAAAAAAATAAGTGCTGGGGCTCTCTTCAGGAGACAAACCCTACAAGAGGGTAGAGGATGTGGTGTAATGGCCAAAGCGGCCAAGCTCGGAGCTGGGAATCTAGGTTTGAGTTTTTACATCGGCTCCATATCTTGTGACTCACTTAATCTCTCCGTGCCTATCAAAAATAAATGTGCCCTTAACTGGTGCTTAAGCGCTGGTGATAATGACTGAGTGCCGGTGATGAGCACCAGAAACCACTGGCTCAAATTAAGCATTGATTCAACGCTATCCAAGTCCTGAAAACTGCTGTCTTCCCATCATGTGGAATCATTATTTAATCATGTATTCTTCCCTCATGTTTTCTTCTTTCGGGTCCTTCTTTTGCTGCCCACACAAAACCTTTTCCAGTTTAACAGTTAGGTGTATCAGCAGATCCTCTTTCCAATAAGATATTGACAAGAAGAACACAAAATGGACATGGGATTACCATATGCCAGTTTAAAAGCACAACAAATCTTCAGGCACATAAGATGAAACATATCCCTTCCATCTTATTTACAGGAGGCATATGTTACTCCTTCCAGCCTTTGTGCACAGGCTTCAGAGCTCCAGGGAGAGGTGCTGAAGCTGAAGTAGAAATTCCCAAGCCTGGTCCCAATAAAATCCAGTTCATCCACTGGTAAAATAAAACTATAGCCTTAATCTCACTAATGTAAACCTGCAATATTTACTCACACTCATAATGAGATTATTCATGCATATATCTGACAAGCAGAGGAAATTAACCCAGCTGTCCCAGATATTCCAAATTAACACTTTGGTGATACCCCTGCTATACTCTGCACAAGGCAGGGCCATATCCACCATTAGCTATGTAGACAACAGTTAATCATGTTTTTGTTAAATAAAAACAGAGTTCTGATACAGATTGGAATCTTGTTGCCATGATGTGTCTCTCTGGGGCCATGGAAACCTCTGGAGTCTTAGCACTGCAGAATCTTCAGGGAACTCTGATGCAGCCATTGTTGCGTCATGGCTTACTGTTCCGGAATGTGGCTTCTGTCGTCATTTCTTAGCTTGGAGACAGGACGGTAGTTGCTGAGAAGGTGTATATTTCTTCTTATATTTGGCATTTCACTGTCATTGACATTTACCTATTGTTGGAGACTTATTTTCATCACCTCAAATCCGCCACAGTAGTGGATAGGGGTCTGTGAAGGACACCTCTGCTTCCCAGCAGCTAATACTGTCCTCCATCAAATGGAGGAAAATAAGGTAAGAGAACTTCAAAGACATAAACAGAATATTTAGCAGTGACTTTTAAACTACATTTAAACAGACTATAAAGGAATAGCAGCATTTCAAAATACTTTACACTGGGCCCAAAGATGTAAACCTACGAGTTATTGTTTCGTGTGTAGTCATTATGCCAACTTGAAAATCTATGTATTACCAAAATGTATTTAAAACATACTGGAAGCAAAACGTGCAGCATTACATGAATGCGAGTTTGGAACCGTCCTGTCTCCAAATGTAATGGCTCACTGTAGGATTTAGTTGATCATGACAGAAGAGTATTATTGGACTTAAAGGTGATGTATAAGGTCAAGTTTCCAATTTAGTCCTGAATATTTGAGTTGATGTCTTGGAAGTTTTTGAAACAGAATAGTTGCCCTTTAATGATCTCCAGTTTTTGATAGTTTGAATATGCCATGTGCATTAAGCAAGTACCCTCTAACATGTAACATTTACCACCCTGTGGCCACGGGGAAAAAGTTGACCCTTTGATATATGCATCAGCATCTGGAGGTGCTGTCTCTTTTCATTACTTAGTTGAACTGAGTAAAGTCAACTTTACTGTGACAGAGTGTATCAAATTAAAGACGTTTACCAATGATATTGCAGCTTGGTACAGGAGTGGTTGACTTTTGGCCTTTCATCTTTCCAAACTTTTAGTTATGTCAACATTTCTCTAGAGCTGTAAAATTGTTGAACAATTTTGAAAGATACATTGTTCAAACGTAAATGGTTAAACAAATGAATATGTGATTTCTGCATAGACCTGGGTTTTGATTACAGAACAGATAGACGGCTGAAGTAAGTGCTAGGCACCATTATCAAGAAATGTGCCCGGCACAGATTGGGACAGTGTACCCTATTATCATAAATGTGCTGCACCAAGGGCAGCTGCAAACTTGCACCTCCCCTGGAACAGCTCATTAAGCGAGAGATGGAGCCACTGCTTATAAGCTGCGTTGTGTTTCACAGTGCAGGTGACTTCAAGCACCAGCAGAGCGATGTTTGGTGGGTCCATGGCATTCCCTTGTCCCATCCAGAGGGTCCCCTCTGGGAGTGCACTGACAAGGTGCCACCTTTTTGTAGTGCACTCTCAGTGCATCTCTTAAGGGCATGTTTGTCTTTGTGTCTGAATCTGTAATAGGATACAAGTGCAAAGGCAAACTTGTTTCCCTTATTTGCATGGGCCCAGACCCCATGATAACTAGTGAATGTTCTCACAAGATAGCGCTAGTGTTACATGTGCTACTGGTATTACAGATGCTGCCGCACAATCATCTGCACCTCCTTCTGTAATACTAACAAAGGGGATGCATACTCCCATTGCCCCCTTGGACACTATGCAGAATACGGCTCGAAATGATATAGCCAATTTAAGGCACGGGCAATGTTGGCAATGGCCCAGGACCCTCAGCTCCAAAGGGTGTCCTGGGGAGGTGATCCAGTTAGTCAGAAACCCTGTTGTAAATACTGTGCATAAACTTGACAGCTCAGCATGTCCGAATCTTGACGTTTAGTATACAAGCCCGGCTTTCCCAACCATAATCCATGTGCTCTCAGGCAGTCGGTGGCAACTAAATTGCTCATGTCCCTGTTTTTACTTCAACTCACCATACCTCTCTCTTTACATCTCAGTGTACCTTCCCCCATCAATCGCAGTATTCATACCTCACCTATTTCTTCCACTCCTTTTTCTCTTCCTCAACACTAAGGCTACCCGGCTACACACCCTACTATAATTTTTCTTTTACCTATCTCTGATTTTTCTGCCCATCTACCTCACTCTACAACAATATCTTCTTATATACATATTTCTAACTACCCCATCCCCTTTCTACCTCTCTATGTCTCTATCCTTCTGACTGTCAGCTTTGTTCCTTCACCTTACTTCTCACCCTATCTCACCTATTTCTCTACATCTTTTGTTCTTCTACTTCAACTCTCTTACTTTATCATTCTCTTTACCTCTCTTTTCTTCTTCTGTATCCCACCTCCTAATATTTCTCTTACTTAAGCTGGGTCAGACGCTTCTGTCTAGCCAAAGAAGTGTACACGTAAAAAGAAAAGAGCATGGAATAAGGATATATAAGGATAAAGTTGGCAGGTTTCACCTGATGAAATCACAAAAATTCTAGTTGCAGTGCTTTGATTTTTAAGTTTGCAGTGAGAATGGCAATTATGAAGGGAATTTATTTGTGATTATGAATATCTGGCACTTAAAGCCACAATTGAAAGTGCTAGTTGCATATGTCTTTTTTTTATTATGGACTAGTTGTCGCTGTAGATTATCTATCATTTCGTTTGGTACTATTTGGCTAGAACAGGCTGAGTACCTTGAGCTGGGAACTGATTTTATTTGCTCTGTTTCTTAAGGTGTAATGTATAACTCCATATTTTTGGCATAATTCGGGCTTGAATTAACTGAGGACAAAGAAAGGTGCCGGGCCTACCTCAGGAAGCCACCTCAGTATTCACCACACATTGCCACTGTACACACACAACTACTACCCGTCACACTTTAACAAGTGTGACAATTCAGACTGTTCGAGGCCCCCAAAGCTTAAAGAATGGCTTGGGTGGCAGGTATTAGTTGTTTTGAATGTATATTAAATTAACAAAACAATAGTTTCCTGCTCATCTTTAAATTGCACAAACAGCACCGCCATGTGGCAGCTGTCATAAGTGCAGGTTCTGGCATTGAAGTGCCAGTGCCTGCAATTAAGTGCCTGTGCTGAGCTCCGGAAACCACCAGCTCAAATTAAACACTGGTTGAAGATGTATAATAAAGGCAAATCGTTCCAAAAATGAGTGCCAAAATATGTCTTGACCTGGGCTCCAAAAAAATTTAAGAGTTCAAATAGATCTACAACTTCAAGTAAATGTTTGATCAAATGGTTAGATAAGTGCAAATAGGAAGATTGGGGACTACAATGTTTTGGGAGAGATCATTTATCTTAAGTCTTTTCTGAAGGCTGATCACAAGTGTGATGGAGGGTCATGAGAAATATATCGGACTTGTTAAATATCTACAGCGCAAGTTGGGGTATTTGCTGGGCCCTGCTTATTATCCAATTTTAAGTTTGAACTCAGAAATGAGGAGTAATGTGTAGAACCTTGTCGCCCCTGCACCAAATGTGGTTTATCTTAGTAATTACAGGGCTTTCCCCCTGGTACATTTCAACAATTTTGACCTGTTGAAGTTGACATGGGGAAAATCATGAAACCCAGAGGTTATGCATTTGCATAGAGATTGGTATTTTATTACCCACTTGTTATACAGGCCTGAATGTTATTTTGTAGATCACGACAATTGAGCTTTAACTCATTTGGTGGATTTAGGGAGACACAAGCTAACCTGGACTGGAACAAATTTACAGATAAATAGGATTGTGAACCACATTCTTGCCAGAAATGTTATAACCTGAGACTAAATATACAGGTTGCAAAAGAATCCTTTCCCATTAATATTATTCTGTTTGTGGATCCTGCAAATGAAGGGTGGAAATGCATAAACGTTTCATGCAGGTGATATCAAGACACCCTCCCTGCATTACAAATTGCTATGTGGCATTTTGTTTTCTGAGAACAACCCCTGTCCCTGTAATCAGACAAAAAAACGAACATGAGGCTACGCACATTGTCTGCAGCATGAAGAAGTTCTCCGGAGTGCTGTGTGCTTCACCCATTGCTCAGAAGCCAATATTCACAAAGTGGAAGTGCCCTTCTTTTCCTAAATATTCCTACTGTGTCCCATAGTGCAAGTTATGACACAGAAGTGCATTTGCGAATTGCAATATGCCTTTGATACATAACAGCTTTACATTTTGTAGTCAGTCAGTCAATAAACTTTATTTCGCTATGCTTCTGTAGCATTAAAGTACATGTAAAAGATAATACAAACATTAAAAAGACTTCATTTACCCCTGTGAAACACATTACATCACACTGTTCACTGAGGACTTCGTTTGAACCCATATCTCACTTTGATGTTTCAAACCTTAAAATACCCCATCTCATAAAAAACAAATAAAACCACAATATTGTATTTAAAAATTACATACGATACAAGAGACATTCTACAATAAACAACAATTCTTTACAATTGCAGCACTATTGCACTAAAACATTGCACATTCTGAGTTCTGCGATAAAGGGAGTGTCATAAATATAAAGGGGCATATTTACAAGCCCCTATCGCCACAGGAATGTTACTTTGATCGACGTTCCTGTGGCAATAGGCGCTTTGCCTTATTTACAAGGCAACGTTAAGCCACTTAATGTGGCTTAACGCCACCTTGCAAATAAGGCATCCTTTCACTCTACACTTAGCGTGAAAGGGGTGGGCAATAGATGTTGTTATAGTAATTAAAAATTAGTAATCCAATCCTGGACAACATCAAACACAAAGCAGTGAAAATAAGACGAATCATTATAAAATGTAATCACTTCCCCAAAAAAGTATTTGCAATCAGGGTAAGTAGACCACCTTTAGCTCTGCTAGCATTAGAATGGATAGCTGACTAATGATATGTACAAAACCCATCTAACTATCTTGGTTTGCACTCCTAGGTTTCTTGTAGGCAGATCACATGGTATCTAGCCACTAAATTGACCCACTCTTGGACTCCTAGTTAATTCCTAAATCCCTCAATTTACCAAGATGAAACCTTAACTGGCTCAATGATGTTAGCAATCGTGTTAGCATCTGCCACTTGTGCCTGGGTGTCACCCCTACTAACAGGAACCTAGACTTTGTGTAGAGCATTCAGTCAATCGCACTCATCCAAACCTTCCAGGAGTGTATATCTGTTACAGCACCATCCTGGCTTGACCGGAAGCACAATTTTCTGCTTATGATCTCTATTTATTAGTCTTGAGAGATGATAAGGTTTGTTAAAAAACTGTAGTGGGAAAACAGATATCTAGGAAACTCTTGAAAAAGGAAGAGGAAGTTACCGTAGGAGGGTTGCAACAATTCTTGGATCATCGAAGGTGACCACTATGCAGTTACAAGGGATAGTTTTATGGGATGGCCCTACCCAGTCACTCCCTCCTTGCCATCAAAATGTGTTCAGATAAAGAGTGGTCATTGCCTCTAAATTTCGTAAGCCAGTCAGATACTTTTAAAATCAATAGGACTGTGTTTTCAGTCTGGGTCTGTTTAAGACATGAGGGCATACTTCTGGTGAGAGATTCAAAACTTGAACTTCTCTTCTAAAGCTACTCTTGCACATCTCCCTCGGTTCACTACCCATCTTAGAAGCAAGCTCTCCGGTCACCACGTCACCAAATTATCCAGGAAGCGTCGCTGGAGCAGTTTGCATGGGAAGAGAGAATGGGAGCTATAGGCCCTTGTACCTGTGAAGATGATGTTTATGTCATTTAAGTCTGATCTGGCATAACCTCCAGCGCCTCAAATCACAACCCATACGGACCATGGTTTGAATGAGGTTAGGACCATAGAACATACTAGAAATATTGCTTAAATCCTTAGGAGGGTAAGAGGACGGCCAAAAGCACATCAGGGGCAGAGTGAGTTTAGCAAGGCTCAATATTTGGGTTGCACTTTCCTCTAAGGCATCAAGGCAAGGTGTACTGGCGTTAGATGTAATTTAAACAAACATACTATCCTAGAGCACAACTCATCCATATTTGAGGACGTCCATAATGGGATGACATTATGCTTCTTCAGTTAAGTCCCCTTGCAGTCTATTGTCCCCTTCGTGCACAGTGTCCTACCCTTCTTCTTTTTCACTAGAGGCTCCATAATAGGCAAAGTCTCCACAAGGGGCAAACACACACTGTCCATACTTGATCGGGCGTCGACAGTTCCTTCATTTAGCCTCACGAGAATGTCCAGACTATTAGAATTATTGGAAACAAGCAAGTTGCCCCTTACCTCCTCCAGGGAGATGGGTATTTTGGTCCGTTACCTCTCCTTTGAAAGGACACTAGCTGCTTGGGAAGGAATCAATTGTAGTTGTCATATCACTCCTTGTTGCATCACATGCAATTTTCCTTTTCCCATAGTTCCAGTACAGGAGAAAAGGCAAACCTAGATGGTCAAGAAAGGAGTCGCAAGCGGGCTGATGCGAGCCAGGGGACAAACAGAGAGGGCCTGACTCGGCCTCTTTCGGCTGCTGAGAGGTGCCAATGGGCGCCCTCTTGGCCCAGTCTTAATCCAGGGACGCGCCTGGGTGAGCTCCGCACCACAGGAATGTAGTTGGCACTTTATAGCACGTCTGCAGCAGCAGGGCCTCCCAAGTTGCCAGCCCCTCCTCCTCAGGGCTTGCCATCGTTGTGAGACTGTGAGTCCTCAGGCAGAGTTCAAAAAGCACCCAGAAGGCGTCCTACAGTGCATGGGTGTAGTTTGCACTTTATAGCGCATCAGCAGCAGTGGAGCCTCCCAACTTGCCAGCCCCTCCTCCTCAGGTAACGTGAAGGTTGTGGGACTGTGAGGCTTCAGGCAGAGCACAAAAAGCACACACAAGGCGCAAAGAATATGATTCTGCAAAATCCAGGTGTGAAGACTTTGGGACCACAAAATTAAGCAATGTATCGAGCACTTTAATACATCAAAAAGTATTGTTTTTCCTCATTGATTTTATTGAGAACTGTAGATTTATTTTTCTTTATCTGTAATATTATGTGCCCCATAAGTAAGTACTGCGGATAATTAAACATTAGAGGGCAGATTACTCGATTTATTTCATCACCTGCTAGTGCAGATGGAGAAAAATAAATTTTGCTCATGCAGAAACCAATAAAAATGAATCTGCTCATGCATAAAATGTGTTATCCGTGCACAGTTTGAAATCGACCTGGAAACTCCTCTGCGCAAAAGGGAGAATGAGCAAGGCTGTTGAAGGTGCACTTCTCTTCACTTAGCCTAGTCATGATTTCACACAGATCAAATGTAGCATCAAGCACGTTGCTGTTATGAAATTGTTCTCTGGTGCCCGTGTAAGCCCTGTTTATCTTATTACTTATAACCTTGAACCTTATAGGATTGTGAACAAGGTATATAAAGCTATTCTTCAATTACAAATCCTTGGCTTGAAAAGCTTTGCCAGTGTGGCTCCTTTAACCCCTTCCATGCTGATGACGAACCCCAGCTGTCACGCTCCACGGTGCTCGTGTGCTGATGACGGCTGGGGTTCGTCACGGCCCGCCCTGTTCGTTTGTTTACCGCACAGCGGCGGAAACGGCCCAGCATGGAAGGGGTTAAGGAACATCACCTGCTTTATAGAACCAAAAATCCCATTTAGAAATGCAAACACAGGGATTGGTTGCAGGCCAAAGTCCTTGTATTTGTAGCCAGTCTCAGCTGGTGTTAATTAGCTACATGGCTATGTAACTTGTATTATCACTCTGTGATGCCCTGCAAATGGATAGTTTGCAATGCTACCTATTGGGACAAAGGTATCATAAAGGTATTATCAAAAAACACAAACAGGCCCCAAAAAGTTGGTGTGCGCAATTTGTGGCCACAGTGACCTGTCTTTTAGTGCATCGGCCTTACTTTATATCATTGTATATCAGTGCTGCTCCCATTGATGAGATGTACAGGGCCTATACCTAGGTATGCCATGTTAACCAGAATTTCTGAACCCATGGGAATTGTTAGAACCGGCTGCCTCTAGTTGGCAGAGGTATGCACTTCTGACAAATAGGGACACACCTTTTCTAGTCAGGGCAAGGGGATCACACACTTAGATAACCCCTGCTCACCCCCTTGGTAGCTTGGCAAAGCAGACAGGCTTATCTCAGAGGCAGTGCGTTAAGCATTTATGACCATATACAGTAATAAAGTGAATACACTACAAATGGACACGACACAGTAGTATTATAAAAATAAGGATTTTTATATAAGGCTTAGCACAAGACCAAATAACGACAAAAATATACCACAGTCTTAATAAATACTCTTGGAAGGAAAAATAATAGTTCAAGTGTTTCTTCTTAGCACAAAGTCTTTAGCAACAAGAGCAACTCTTCTTCTTAAAACACAGTTCTTGGCAACAATGTAACCCACACGGGAGTCACATGACGTCGAGGCAAAGTTAATCCAAAGGGTTCGGCGTCGACCGCGAGGAGCGCTACGTCGAGCTCGGAGTCACACGGACCCCCACAACACAGTACCTTGGAAAAGTGAAGCACTCGATGATCAGCGGCGTCGAGATGTCCGGCGTCGCGTCTTCGGCGTCGATCCGGCCTCGGAGTCTGGGCGACCTGCAGCGGCGTCCATCGATGTCGGGCAGGAGCAGCGCTCACGAGGCGAAGCAGGATACGGCGTCGTCGTCGATGTCGATGAAGTTGCAAGAGTGAGCAGCGCTCACGGCGTCGAGAGGGCTCGAAGTCGATGCGATCAGCAGCGGTGCCGACACAGGGTCACTGGAGCTGGAGCCGAACTCGCTACTCACTGGCGTTGCTGCTGGCGTCGATCGGGCCCGGCGGCCGGCGGCGAGGAAGCGGGACACTGGAGCCGTTACTCACGATGTCGAGCTGCATTCGTCGGCGTTCGTCGGCGTCGAGGTTGCTGGTTTCTTTCAGAGGTGCTGGATTCACAAGTTCCAGCAACAAGCACTTTTTGCAAATGATGAAGTCCTTTAGCCCTGTGACTTCAGCAGGAGACTGGCACTCTTCCAGTCCTTGGATATTTTCTTAGCAAAGTCTGAGAGTACACACACAGTTCCTCTCTCCTTGTTCCTTGGCAAAAATAAAGAAGCACATGCAGGATTCCCCCCAGCAAACAGCACACTGGCAGAAGGGGTAGGCAAGTCCTTGGATCAGCAGGCTTCTTGTCCTTGGTTTCAGGGTTCCTTGCCAGAAGTGATCTAAATTCTTAGTTCAGGGGTCCTTCTCTTATACCCCTTTTGGCTTTGATCCCTTTGTCCATGCAGGGGAATTTCCCAACATCCTGGGTCTGTTGTGGGTGTAGCCAGGCAGAGGCACCTGTCCTATTCACTGAGCAGGGAAGAGTCCTCAGCCGCCCAGTAGGAGGTGGAGCCAGTATTGTCACTGGTAGGAGCAGAGCTATCAGCCTCCCGGCAGGAGGTGGGGCCAGGATCGTCCCTGGCAGGCACAGAGCCATCAGTCGCCTGGCAGGAGGTGGAGCCAGCATTGTATCAGGCAGGGCAGGCTATCAGAAGCTACTCTCAATGCAAATGTCCCACTCATCCCACACTGACTCAGCAGATCTCTGGAGCCACCCAGCTCCTGTCACACACACACCAAACCAGCAGAAACCAGAAATAGTTAGACAAGAAAATAGCCACTTTCTAAAAGTGCTATTTTCAAACCCAGAGTCCAAAAACCATCCACACAAATGGATGCGTGATTAAACCCCGAGTTCAGGGATACCAAACTCGACATTGCACCATGCTCCCCGAGCCAGCTAGGATTATAACATTAATAACCCAGGCGGCCCATTCTAACTAATGGAGAGCAGGTTACCTTACAATAGTGAAAAACGAATATGGCGGTAATTCACTATTAGGACATGCCAACCTTGTCAGGCTTGTCCTACCCCTTATGCTTACAATGCAACCTGCCCTCAGGCCTACCATAGGGGTGACTAACATGAAGTTAAGGGAAGGTTTGGGGACTGGCAAGTAGGTGTACTTGCGCAGTCAGCGTGCCAGTACCAGACTGCACGTAGGTCTAGCAACGGCAGACCCGTAGACATACTTTTACTAGGCCGCTCCTGTGGGTGGCACAACATGTGCTGCAGGCCCACGAGCAGCATTTGTATTTACAAGCCCTGGCACTCCTGGTGCACTAGACTAGGGACTGATAGTAAACCAAATAAGCCAAACATGGAATTCAATTAATACAGTAATTTAACATAGGGAGCACTTGCACTGTGGCACTGATCAGCAGTGGCACAGTGCCCAAAGCAGTATACCAGCAAAAACATCGTAAACAGTGGAGGCAAACAGAAAAAAATGGAGGAGAGACTCAGGCCAATGATGTCAGGTCTAACACGTGTCCCCTCCAGCTGAAATGTGGGGAGAATTACCCTTCCCCTGGGGAGTTCTCATCACTAAGGCGGAAAAATCTGGACAGACCATCAGCATTGGCGTGATCTGTACCAGGGCGGTGTTCCACCGTAAAGTCCATCCCCTGTAGAGAAATGGACCACCTCAACAGTTTTGGATTCTCATCCCTCATCTGCATCAACCATCTGAGGGGCCTGTTGTCTGTCTGAACCCGGAAGTGAGTCCCAAACAGGTAGGGTCTTAGCTTCTTCAGAGCCCAGACCACAGCAAATGCTTCTCGCTCTATCGCACTCCACTTCTGTTCCCTGGGAAGTAACCTCCTGCTGATGAAGGCTACAGGTAAGTCTCGGCCCTCTTCATTCACCTGAGCTAGAACAGCCCCACGCCATGCTCTGAAGCGTCCGTCTGGACAACAAATTCTTTAGAAAAGTCGGGTGCCTGGAGTATAGGTGCTGTGCACATTGCAGCTTTCAGGGTGTCAAAGGCCGTCTGACAGGCGTCAGTCCAGATCACATTTCGTGGCTGCTTCCTGGAAGTCAGCGACGTCAAGGGGTGCACAATGTTACCATAATCCTTGACGAACCTCCTGTAGTAACCCGTGAGACCTAAGAAGGCTCTCACCTGAGTTTGGGTTTTGGGCGGTGCCCAAGCCAGGATGGTATCTATCTTGGGTTGCAGGGGGGCCACCTTGCCGCTCCCTACTTGGTGCCCCAAGTACACCACAGAACCCTGCCCAATCTGGCACTTACTGGCTTTGATTGTGAGGCCTGCTCTGCGCAGGGCCAACAACACTTCCTGGAGGTGGCGCAAGTGTTCCTCCCAGCTGGCGCTGAACACTGCGATGTCGTCCAGGTAGGCGGCACTGAAATCCTCCAGTCCAGCCAAGACCTGGTTGACCAACCTCTGGAAGGTGGCAGGGGCATTCTTCATCCCAAAGGGCATCACCCGGAACTGGTATAGCCCATCTGGTGTGGAGAATGCTGACCTCTCTTTTGCCCCATCAGTTAAGGCGATCTGCCAGTACCCAGACGTCAGATCAAACGTACTAAGGTACCGGGCAGCCCCCAACTGATCTATGAGCTCATCAGCTCTGGGGATGGGGTGCGCGTCAGTCTTGGTGACTGAATTGAGTCCTCGGTAATCCACACAGAACCGAAGTTCTGGTGAAGCACCAGGCGCTGCAGCCTTCTGGACCAAGACCACTGGGCTGGCCCAAGGACTGCTAGAGGACTCAACCACCCCTAAGGCAAACATTTTGGAGACCTCCTCCTTAATGTATGCTCTGACCTTGTCAGACACCCTGTAAGCCTTGTGCTTCACAGGAGTGCTGTCTCCTGTGTCCACATCATGGACACACCAATGAGTGACACCAGGAACCAAGGAAAACAGATCAGGGAATTGTCCCAACAGTTGGCGACAATCCTGCTGCTGTTCAAGGGTCAGTGTGTCAGAGAGGACAACACCATCCACTGACCCATCTTGCTCTTTTGCATACAGGAGGTCAGGAAGAGGCTCACTCTCCTCCTCTATTCCAGCATCTGTAGCTAGGAGCATGCCCACTTCGGACCTTTCTAAGTGGGGCTTCAAACGGTTGACATGCAGGACCCTCAAGGGGTTCCTGGGAGATTTCAAGTCCACCACGTAGGTGACATCGCTCTTCTTCTCCACAACCTTAAACGGTCCAGTCCACCTGTCCTTGAGTGCACAAGGTTCCACAGGGGACATGACCCACACTTCCTGACCAGGCTGAAGCTCAACCAGAGTGGCATTCCGGTCGTACCACCGCTTCATCTCTTCCTGGCTGGCCTCCAGATTTGCCTGAGCAAGATCTCTGAAGCGCCTAGTCTGGTTCCTAAAGGCCAGCATGTAACTGTATACATCCTGGGGAGGTTTCCTGGGAGATTGCTCCCAGCCTTCTTTGACCAGACTCAAAGGTCCTCTTACCGGGTGACCATACAAAAGCTCAAAGGGGCTGAACCCTAGAGACTTCTGTGGCACCTCACGGTAAGCAAACAGTAGGCATGGCAAGAGGACGTCCCATTTACGCCTCATTGGTTCTTCAAGACCCATGATCATGCCTTTAAGGGTACGGTTGAATCTCTCAACCAACCCATTACCTTGAGGGTGGTAAGGAGTGGTGAACTTGTAGGTTACCCCACACTCCTTCCACAGAGACTTCATATAGTTGGAAATGAAGTTGGTGCCCCGGTCTGACACCACCTCTCTGGGGAACCCCATTTGGGAGAAAACACCCATCAGTGCCCGTCCCACCACGGGGGCCGTCACTGTTCTGAGAGGGATGGCTTCCGGGTACCGTGTGGCATGGTCCACCAAGACCAGGATGAACCTGTTGCCCAGGGCTGTCTTGGGGTCCAGGGGCCCAACAATGTCAATCCCCACCCGGTCAAAGGGGGTACTGACCACTGGAAAAGGTTGGAGGGGAGCCTTCTGCTTCCTTCCGCTTTTCCCACTTGCCTGGCAAGTGTGACAAGTTTTACAATGGATGTCTACATCCCTTCGCATCTGAGGCCAATAAAAATGGGTGACAAGCCTGTCATAGGTCTTGTCCTGCCCCAGATGTCCAGCTAAAGGAACGTCATGAGCCAAACCCAGTAGGAAGGCTCTGAAGCGCTGGGGTACCACCAGCACACGGGCTGACCCAGGCTCAGCAGCCTTAGGCTCGCTATACAGGAGGTCGTTCTCCCAGTAAACAAAATGTGACCCTGACTGATCACCTGAGGTTTGGGCTGAGGCCTGCTGCCTCATGCCCACAAGAGAAGGGCACACTTTTTGCTCAGCACAAAATTCCTCCCTGGAGGGACCACCATCCTGCTGCCAATGGGTCAGCTCGGGCAGGTCTCCCAGTTCAGCAACTTGTTCCCCTGTGGGCTCCAGGGCATCCCCCTCAGGGTCTACCTCCTCCTGGACCACGGGAACTATGGGGGACGGTTTCCCGTGCCCCCGGCCTCTTCTCTTCACAGCTGGGCCCTGGGCCATACTTTCAGGCTCCGGGACCCCATCAACACCCTTACTTGCTGTCATGGAACGAGTGGTTGCACACACCCACTCTGGCACACCCAACATTTTTAAATGTGTCTCCCTCTCCACCTTAGCCCAAGGGGAGTCTTCTAAATCATTGCCCAGGAGACAATCAACAGGCATGGCGGGCCTCACAGCAACCTGAAGAGTACCTGAAACTCCCCCCCATTCAAAGGGAACCTGAGCTACCTCACACTCCCTCTGGGAGTTGTCAGCAGCTATCACAGGGTAGAATGCGTGGGGAACCACCTGCTCTCTGGACACCAAGTGACACTTGACAGCTGTCACACTCGCTCCAGTGTCTCTGAGAGCTTCCACTCTATAGCCATTAATGGTCACCCACTGCCTATATTTATTAGTGTTGTGTTACTAGGCAGGGGGGGTGGAGGGACCATTTCCATGTCTCCTAGCTAGACCAGGGACATCTCTGCGGGACCCTTCCCACCAGGGACAACCATCTCCTCCCCTCCCAGGGCTACACTCGCCAACTGACGGGGGGGTGCACGATGTGGTGCATTAGAATTCTTCATGGGACACTGGGGATCATAATACCGGTGTCCCACCTGCCCACAAACGTAGCAGGTCATTGAGCCCCTATGAACAGGTTTACCTGTCGGGGCCCCTGGCTTCTTCACAGGGGGAGGCTGGGAACCTTTCCCTTGGTTCCCTTGGGGATTACTTTGGGGCCCTTTCTGGAACTCCTTCTGTTTACCCTTGTCCCCCCCACTCTTCTGCTGGGGACCCTGCCCACCTTTGGCTGAGTCTCCCACTGGACCCTTGTGGGCCCTGGTACTGACCCAGCGGTCCGCCTCCTCAGCAAGTTTTCTAGGGTTAGATATCTTGCTATCAATAAGGTGCTGGCGCAGCTCTGGAAAACAGTTATTAGACAAGTGCTCCCAAGCAAACAAATCATAAAGAGCTTCATAACTTTCCACTTTGCTGCCCTTTACCCAACCATCCATGGCTCTGCAAAAAAAAGACACATATTCAACCCACGGAGTACCAGGCAACTTCTTACATTCTCTAAAGGTTTGTCTGTACTTTTCTGGGGTTAGGCCATACCTCAACATTAAAGCATCTTTCATATGAGGATAAGACGTCCTATCCTCAACAGGCATGTCTAACAGGGTATCTCTTCCCTCATTCACAAAGCGACCCACAACCCCGCTCCCCAATCCTTCTCAGGGACCCGGTGGGCCAACAATGCTAACTCATATGCTTTAAACCATTGACCAATATCTTCATTCTTATGATAATCTTTGATCACATCTTTGGGAAAATAAAACTTACTTTCTGCAGGCACAGATGGGATGCTGCCACCAGAGGGATTCAATTCTAACTTTTTAGCTTGGATATCCAACTCCCTCAACCTGGTTTCACGCTCCAAAGCTAACTTCTCTCTCTCAAACTCTAACTTTTTGATCTCCAAATCAGCTTCTCTTCTACCTCTTGCATTTTCTAACTCCAACTGCCCATTTATCTTAAGCCTTGCCATTTCCATGTTGTAAGCTCGCTCTTTCGCCCTTTCTTCTCTTTCTTCAGGGGAAAGACCTTTGGAGGAAACACTACTACCAGGAGAGGACACAGGCCCATTCACTGGCGCCTCCTCATCCCCTTCCACTGGCGGTACCACCACCGGATCAGTGGGATCTCTGGCCTCCAACCAGGCCTGCAATGCTGTAAAATATCCTGTTTTATTCTTGAGGCCTGTGGTAGGAACTTTCAACTGCTTGCAAAAGTATTTCAGCTGATTGGACGTGTAATCCTTGATTTTTGCTCTATCAAATCCCTCCACAACAACAAGGGGAGTAACTCCGGCGTCACTCATGGTCAAAACTGGCAGTGTTCAAAAAAATCAAGTTTCAGAAAAGCGGAGAACAAAAATAGAATCCTTCCAAATTAGATTGTGGCTGCGCTATGGTCTGCTTTCACTATGTAGCGCACACTAATCACTGTACATGGGTCATAAATGCAAAGTTCAAATCCTCACCGCTGACCCACCAATGTTAGAACCGGCTGTCTCTAGTTGGCAGAGGTATGCACTTCTGACAAATAGGGACACACCTTTTCTAGTCAGGGCAAGGGGATCACACACTTAGATAACCCCTGCTCACCCCCTTGGTAGCTTGGCAAAGCAGACAGGCTTATCTCAGAGGCAGTGCGTTAAGCATTTATGACCATATACAGTAATAAAGTGAATACACTACAAATGGACACGACACAGTAGTATTATAAAAATAAGGATTTTTATATAAGGCTTAGCACAAGACCAAATAACGACAAAAATATACCACAGTCTTAATAAATACTCTTGGAAGGAAAAATAATAGTTCAAGTGTTTCTTCTTAGCACAAAGTCTTTAGCAACAAGAGCAACTCTTCTTCTTAAAACACAGTTCTTGGCAACAATGTAACCCACACGGGAGTCACACAACGTCGAGGCAAAGTTAATCCAAAGGGTTCGGCGTCGACCGCGAGGAGCGCTACGTCGAGCTCGGAGTCACACGGACCCCCACAACACAGTACCTTGGAAAAGTGAAGCACTCGATGATCAGCGGCGTCGAGATGTCCGGCGTCGCGTCTTCGGCGTCGATCCGGCCTCGGAGTCTGGGCGACCTGCAGCGGCGTCGATCGATGTCAGGCAGGAGCAGCGCTCACGAGGCGAAGCAGGATACGGCGTCGTCGTCGATGAAGTTGCAAGAGTGAGCAGCGCTCACGGGGTCGAGAGGGCTCGAAGTCGATGCGATCAGCAGCGGTGCCGACACGGGGTCACTGGACCTGGAGCCGAACTCGCTACTCACTGGGGTTGCTGCTGGCGTCGATCGGGCCCGGCGGCCGGCGTCGAGGAAGCGGGACACTGGAGCCGTTACTCACGATGTCGAGCTGGATTCGGCGGCGTCCGTCGGCGTCGAGGTTGCTGGTTTCTTTCAGAGGTGCTGGATTCACAAGTTCCAGCAACAAGCACTTTTAGCAAATGATGAAGTCCTTTAGCCCTGTGACTTCAGCAGGAGACTGGCTCTCTTCCAGTCCTTGGAGATTTTCTTAGCAAAGTCTGAGAGTACACACACAGTTCCTCTCTCCTTGTTCCTTGGCAAAAATAAAGAAGCACATGCAGGATTACCCCCAGCACACAGCACACTGGCAGAAGGGGTAGGCAAGTCCTTGGATCAGCAGGCTTCTTGTCCTTGGTTTCAGGGTTCCTTGTCAGAAGTGATCTAAATTCTTGGTTCAGGGGTCCTTCTCTTATACCCCTTTTGGCTTTGATCCCTTTGTCCATGCAGGGGAATTTCCCAACTTCCTGGGTCTGTTTTGGGTGTAGCCAGGCAGAGGCACCTGGCCTATTCACTGAGCAGGGCAGAGTCCTCAGCCGCCCAGTAGGAGGTGGAGCCAGTATTGTCACTGGCAGGAGCAGAGCTATCAGCCTCCCGGCAGGAGGTGGGGCCAGGATCGTCCCTGGCAGGCACAGAGCCATCAGTCGCCTGGCAGGAGGTGGAGCCAGCATTGTATCAGGCAGGGCAGGCTATCAGAAGCTACTCTCCCCCTACTCTCAATGCAAATGTCCCACTCATCCCACACTGACTCAGCAGATCTCTGGAGCCACCCAGCTCCTGTCACACACACACCAAACCAGCAGAAACCAGAAATAGTTAGACAAGAAAATAGCCACTTTCTAAAAGTGCTATTTTCAAACCCAGAGTCCAAAAACCATCCACACAAATGGATGCGTGATTAAACCCCGAGTTCAGGGATACCAAACTCGACATTGCACCATGCTCCCCGAGCCAGCTAGGATTATAACATTAATAACCCAGGCGGCCCATTCTAACTAATGGAGAGCAGGTTACCTTACAATATTGAAAAACGAATATGGCGGTAATTCACTATTAGGACATGCCAACCTTGTCAGGCTTGTCCTACCTTATACTTACAATGCACCCTGCCCTCAGGCCTACCATAGGGGTGACTAACATGAAGTTAAGGGAAGGTTTGGGGACTGGCAAGTAGGTGTACTTGCGCAGTCAGCGTGCCAGTACCAGACTGCACGTAGGTCTAGCAATGGCAGACCCGTAGACATACTTTTACTAGGCCGCTCCTGTGGGTGGCACAACATGTGCTGCAGGCCCACAAGCAGCATTAGTATTTACAAGCCCTGGCACTCCTGGTGCACTAGACTAGGGACTGATAGTAAACCAAATAAGCCAAACATGGAATTCAATTAATACAGTAATTTAACATAGGGAGCACTTGCACTGTGGCACTGATCAGCAGTGGCACAGTGCCCAAAGCAGTATACCAGCAAAAACATCGTAAACAGTGGAGGCAAACAGAAAAAAATGGAGGAGAGACTCAGGCCAATGATGTCAGGTCTAACACGTGTCCCCTCCAGCTGAAATGTGGGGAGAACTACCCTTCCCCTGGGGAGTTCTCATCACTAAGGCGGAAAAATCTGGACAGACCATCAGCATTGGCGTGATCTGTACCAGGGCGGTGTTCCACCGTAAAGTCCATCCCCTGTAGAGAAATGGACCACCTCAACAGTTTTGGATTCTCACCCCTCATCTGCATCAACCATCTGAGGGGCCTGTGGTCTGTCTGAACTCGGAAGTGAGTCCCAAACAGGTAGGGTCTTAGCTTCTTCAGCGCCCAGACCACAGCAAATGCTTCTCGCTCTATCGCACTCCACTTCTGTTCCCTGGGAAGTAACCTCCTGCTGATGAAGGCTACAGGTAAGTCTCGGCCCTCTTCATTCACCTGAGCTAGAACAGCCCCCACGCCATGCTCTGAAGCGTCCGTCTGGACAACAAATTCTTTAGAAAAGTGGGGTGCCTGGAGTATAGGTGCTGTGCACATTGCAGCTTTCAGGGTGTCAAAGGCCGTCTGACAGGCGTCAGTCCAGATCACATTTCGTGGCTGCTTCCTGGAAGTCAGCGACGTCAAGGGGTGCACAATGTTACCATAATCCTTGACGAACCTCCTGTAGTAACCCGTGAGACCTAAGAAGGCTCTCACCTGAGTTTGGGTTTTGGGCGGTGCCCAAGCCAGGATGGTATCTATCTTGGGTTGCAGGGCGGCCACCTTGCCGCTCCCTACTTGGTACCCCAAGTACACCACAGAACCCTGCCCAATCTGGCACTTACTGGCTTTGATTGTGAGGCCTGCTCTGCGCAGGGCCAACAACACTTCCTGGAGGTGGCGCAAGTGTTCCTCCCAGCTGGCGCTGAACACTGCGATGTCGTCCAGGTAGGCGGCACTTAAATCCTCCAGTCCAGCCAAGACCTGGTTGACCAACCTCTGGAAGGTGGCAGGGGCATTCTTCATCCCAAAGGGCATCACCCGGAACTGGTATAGCCCATCTGGTGTGGAGAATGCTGACCTCTCTTTTGCCCCATCAGTTAAGGTGATCTGCCAGTACCCAGACGTCAGATCAAACGTACTAAGGTACCGGGCAGCCCCCAACCGATTTATGAGCTCATCAGCTCTGGGGATGGGGTGCGCGTCAGTCTTGGTGACTGAATTGAGTCCTCGGTAATCCACACAGAACCGAAGTTCTGGTGAAGCACCAGGTGCTGCAGCCTTCGGGACCAAGACCACTGGGCTGGCCCAAGGACTGCTAGAGGACTCAACCACCCCTAAGGCAAGCATTTTGGAGACCTCCTCCTTAATGTATGCTCTGACCTTGTCAGACACCCTGTAAGCCTTGTGCTTCACAGGAGTGCTGTCTCCTGTGTCCACATCATGGACACACCAATGAGTGACACCAGGAACCAAGGAAAACAGATCAGGGAATTGTCCCAACAGTTGGCGACAATCCTGCTGCTGTTCAAGGGTCAGTGTGTCAGAGAGGACAACACCATCCACTGACCCATCTTGCTCTTTTGCATACAGGAGGTCAGGAAGATGCTCACTCTCCTCCTCTATTCCAGCATCTGTAGCTAGGAGCATGCCCACTTCGGACCTTTCTAAGTGGGGCTTCAAATGGTTGACATGCAGGACCCTCAAGGGGTTCCTGGGAGATTTCAAGTCCACCAAGTAGGTGACATCGCTCTTCTTCTCCACAACCTTAAACGGTCCAGTCCACCTGTCCTTGAGCGCACAAGGTTCCACAGGGGACATGACCCACACTTCCTGACCAGGCTGAAGCTCAACCAGAGTGGCATTCCGGTCGTACCACTGCTTCATCTCTTCCTGGCTGGCCTCCAGATTTGCCTGAGCAAGATCTCTGAAGCGCCTAGTCTGGTTCCTAAAGGCCAGCATGTAACTGTATACATCCTGGGGAGGTTTCCTGGGAGATTGCTCCCAGCCTTCTTTGACCAGACTCAGAGGTCCTCTTACCGGGTGACCATACAAAAGCTCAAAGGGGCTGAACCCTAGAGACTTCTGTGGCACCTCACGGTAAGCAAACAGTAGGCATGGCAAGAGGACGTCCCATTTACGCCTCATTGGTTCTTCAAGACCCATGATCATGCCTTTAAGGGTACGGTTGAATCTCTCAACCAACCCATTACCTTGAGGGTGGTACGGAGTGGTGAACTTGTAGGTTACCCCACACTCCTTCCACAGAGACTTCATATAGTTGGAAATGAAGTTGGTGCCCCGGTCTGACACCACCTCTCTGGGGAACCCCATTCGGGAGAAAACACCCATCAGTGCCCGTCCCACCACGGGGGCCGTCACTGTTCTGAGAGGGATGGCTTCCGGGTACCGTGTGGCATGGTCCACCAAGACCAGGATGAACCTGTTGCCCCGGGCTGTCTTGGGGTCCAGGGGCCCAACAATGTCAATCCCCACCCGGTCAAAGGGGGTACTGACCACTGGAAAAGGTTGGAGGGGAGCCTTCTGCTTCCTTCCGCTTTTCCCACTTGCCTGGCAAGTGTGACAAGTTTTACAATGGATGTCTACATCCCTTCGCATCTGAGGCCAATAAAAATGGGTGACAAGCCTGTCATAGGTCTTGTCCTGCCCCAAATGTCCAGCTAAAGGAACGTCATGAGCCAAACCCAGTAGGAAGGCTCTGAAGCGCTGGGGTACCACCAGCACACGGGCTGACCCAGGCTCAGCAGCCTTAGGCTCGCTATACAGGAGGTCGTTCTCCCAGTAAACAAATTGTGACCCTGACTGATCACCTGAGGTTTGAGCTGAGGCCTGCTGCCTCATGCCCACAAGAGAAGGGCACACTTTTTGCTCAGCACAAAATTCCTCCCTGGAGGGACCACCATCCTGCTGCCAATGGGTCAGCTCGGGCAGGTCTCCCAGTTCAGCAACTTGTTCCCGTGTGGGCTCCAGGGCATCCCCCTCAGGGTCTACCTACTCCTGGACCACGGGAACTATGGTGGACGGTTTCCCGCGCCCCCGGCCTCTTCTCTTCACAGCTGGGCCCTGGGCCATACTTTCAGGCTCCGGGACCCCATCAACACCCTTACTTGCTGTCATGGAACGAGTGGTTGCACACACCCACTCTGGCACACCCAACATTTTCAAATGTGTCTCCCTCTCCACCTTAGCCCAAGGGGAGTCTTCTAAATCATTGCCCAGGAGACAATCAACAGGCATGGCGGGCCTCACAGCAACCTGAAGAGTACCTGAAACTCCCCCCCATTCAAAGGGAACCTGAGCTACCTCACACTCTCTCTGGGAGTTGTCAGCAGCTATCACAGGGTGGAATGCGTGGGGAACCACCTGCTCTCTGGACACCAAGTGACACTTGACAGCTGTCACACTCGCTCCGGTGTCTCTGAGAGCTTCCACTCTATGGCCATTAATGGTCACCCACTGCCTATATTTATTAGTGTTGTGTTACTAGGCAGGGGGGGTGGAGGGACCATTTCCATGTCTCCTAGCGAGACCAGGGACATCTCTGCGGGACCCCTCCCACCAGGGACAACCATCTCCTCCCCTCCCAGGGCTACACTCGCCAACTGACGGGGGGGGCACAAGGTGGTGCATTAGAATTCTTCATGGGACACTGGGGATCATAATACCGGTGTCCCACCTGCCCACAAACGTAGCAGGTCATTGAGCCCCTATGAACAGGTTTACCTGTCGGGGCCCCTGGCTTCTTCACAGGGGGAGGCTGGGAACCTTTCCCTTGGTTCCCTTGGGGATTACTTTGGGGCCCTTTCTGGAACTCCTTCTGTTTACCCTTGTCCCCCCCACTCTTCTGCTGGGGACCCTGCCCACCTTTGGCTGAGTCTCCCACTAGACCCTTGTGGACCCTGGTACTGACCCAGCGGTCTGCCTCCTCAGCAAGTTTTCTAGGGTTAGATATCTTGCTATCAATAAGGTGCTGGCGCAGCTCTGGAAAACAGTTATTAGACAAGTGCTCCCAAGCAAACAAATCATAAAGAGCTTCATAACTTTCCACTTTGCTGCCCTTTACCCAACCATCCATGGCTCTGCAAAAAAAAGACACATATTCAACCCACGTAGTACCAGGCAACTTCTTACATTCTCTAAAGGTTTGTCTGTACTTTTCTAGGGTTAGGCCATGCCTCAACATTAAAGCATCTTTCATATGAGCATAAGACGTCCTATCCTCAACAGGCATGTCTAACAGGGTATCTCTTCCCTCATTCACAAAGCGACCCCACAACCCCGCTCCCCAATCCTTCTCAGGGACCCGGTGGGCCAACAATGCTAACTCATATGCTTTAAACCATTGACCAATATCTTCATTCTTATGATAATCTTTGATCACATCTTTGGGAAAATAAAACTTACTTTCTGCAGGCACAGATGGGATGCTGCCACCAGAGGGATTCAATTCTAACTTTTTAGCTTGGATATCCAACTCCCTCAACCTGGTTTCACGCTCCAAAGCTAACTTCTCTCTCTCAAACTCTAACTTTTTGATCTCCAAATCAGCTTCTTTTCTACCTCTTGCATTTTCCAACTCCAACTGCCCATTTATCTTAAGCCTTGCCATTTCCATGTTGTAAGCTCGCTCTTTCGCCCTTTCTTCTCTTTCTTCAGGGGAAAGACCTTTGGAGGAAACACTACTACCGGGAGAGGACACAGGCCCATTCTCTGGCGCCTCCTCATCCCCTTCCACTGGCGGTACCACCACCGGATCAGTGGGATCTCTGGCCTCCAACCAGGCCTGCAATGCTGTAAAATATCCTGTTTTATTCTTGAAGCCTGTGGTAGGAACTTTCAACTGCTTGCAAAAGTATTTCAGCTGATTGGACGTGTAATCCTTGATTTTTGCTCTATCAAATCCCTCCACAACAACAAGGGGAGTAACTCCGGCGTCACTCATGGTCAAAACTGGCAGTGTTCAAAAAAATCAAGTTTCAGAAAAGCGGAGAACAAAAATAGAATCCTTCCAAATTAGATTGTGGCTGCGCTATGGTCTGCTTTCACTATGTAGCGCACATTAATCACTGCACATGGGTCATAAATGCAAAGTTCAAATCCTCACCGCTGACCCACCAATGTTAGAACCGGCTGTCTCTAGTTGGCAGAGGTATGCACTTCTGACAAATAGGGACACACCTTTTCTAGTCAGGGCAAGGGGATCACACACTTAGATAACCCCTGCTCACCCCTTTGGTAGCTTGGCAAAGCAGACAGGCTTATCTCAGAGGCAGTGCGTTAAGCATTTATGACCATATACAGTAATAAAGTGAATACACTACAAATGGACACGACACAGTAGTATTATAAAAATAAGGATTTTTATATAAGGCTTAGCACAAGACCAAATAACGACAAAAATATACCACAGTCTTAATAAATACTCTTGGAAGGAAAAATAATAGTTCAAGTGTTTCTTCTTAGCACAAAGTCTTTAGCAACAAGAGCAACTCTTCTTCTTAAAACACAGTTCTTGGCAACAATGTAACCCACACGGGAGTCACACGACGTCGAGGCAAAGTTAATCCAAAGGGTTCGGCGTCGACCGCGAGGAGCGCTACGTCGAGCTCGGAGTCACACGGACCCCCACAACACAGTACCTTGGAAAAGTGAAGCACTCGATGATCAGCGGCGTCGAGTTGTCCGGCGTCGCGTCTTCCGCGTCGATCCAGCCTCGGAGTCTGGGCGACCTGCAGCGGTGTCGATCGATGTCGGGCAGGAGCAGCGCTCACGAGGCGAAGCAGGATACGGCGTCTTCGTCGATGTCGATGAAGTTGCAAGAGTGAGCAGCGCTCACGGCGTCGAGAGGGCTCGAAGTCGATGCGATCAGCAGCGGTGCCGACACGGGGTCACTGGAGCTGGAGCCGAACTCGCTACTCACTGGCGTTGCTGCTGGCGTCGATCGGGCCCGGCGGCCGGCGTCGAGGAAGCGGGACACTGGAGCCATTACTCACGATGTCGAGCTGGATTCGGCGGCGTCCGTCGGCGTCGAGGTTGCTGGTTTCTTTCAGAGGTGCTGGAGTCACAAGTTCCAGCAACAAGCACTTTTAGCAAATGATGAAGTCCTTTAGCCCTGTGACTTCAGCAGGAGACTGGCACTCTTCCAGTCCTTGGAGATTTTCTTAGCAAAGTCTGAGAGTACACACACAGTTCCTCTCTCCTGGTTCCTTGGCAAAAATAAAGAAGCACATGCAGGATTCCCCCCAGCAAACAGCACACTGGCAGAAGGGGTAGGCAAGTCCTTGGATCAGCAGGCTTCTTGTCCTTGGTTTCAGGGTTCCTTGTCAGAAGTGATCTAAATTCTTGGTTCAGGGGTCCTTCTCTTATACCCCTTTTGGCTTTGATCCCTTTGTCCATGCAGGGGAATTTCCGACCATCCTGGGTCTGTTGTGGGTGTAGCCAGGCAGAGGCACCTGTCCTATTCACTGAGCAGGGCAGAGTCCTCAGCCGCCCAGTAGGAGGTGGAGCCAGTATTGTCACTGGCAGGAGCAGAGCTATCAGCCTCCCGGCAGGAGGTGGGGCCAGGATCGTCCCTGGCAGGCACAGAGCCATCAGTCGCCTGGCAGGAGGTGGAGCCAGCATTGTATCAGGCAGGGCAGGCTATCAGAAGCTACTCTCCCCCTACTCTCAATGCAAATGTCCCACTCATCCCACACTGACTCAGCAGATCTCTGGAGCCACCCAGCTCCTGTCACACACACACCAAACCAGCAGAAACTAGAAATAGTTAGACAAGAAAATAGCCACTTTCTAAAAGTGCTATTTTCAAACCCAGAGTCCAAAAACCATCCACACAAATGGATGCGTGATTAAACCCCGAGTTCAGGGATACCAAACTCGACATTGCACCATGCTCCCCGAGCCAGCTAGGATTATAACATTAATAACCCAGGCGGCCCATTCTAACTAATGGAGAGCAGGTTACCTTACAATAGTGAAAAACGAATATGGCGGTAATTCACTATTAGGACATGCCAACCTTGTCAGGCTTGTCCTTCCTTATGCTTACAATGCACCCTGCCCTCAGGCCTACCATAGGGGTGACTAAAATGAAGTTAAGGGAAGGTTTGGGGACTGGCAAGTAGGTGTACTTGCGCAGTCAGCGTGCCAGTACCAGACTGCACGTAGGTCTTGCAATGGCAGACCCGTAGACATACTTTTACTAGGCCGCTCCTGTGGGTGGCACAACATGTGCTGCAGGCCCACGAGCAGCATTTGTATTTACAAGCCCTGGCACTCCTGGTGCACTAGACTATTGACTGATAGTAAACCAAATAAGCCAAACATGGAATTCAATTAATACAGTAATTTAACACAGGGAGCACTTGCACTGTGGCACTGATCAGCAGTGGCACAGTGCCCAAAGCAGTATACCAGCAAAAACATCGTAAACAGTGGAGGCAAACAGAAAAAAATGGAGGAGAGACTCAGGCCAATGATGTCAGGTCTAACAGGAATTTTTCAATTCTAAGAGTCCACCTTGTAATCACTGTTAACTCCATCCCTCCATCCCACCAGATTTATCTGTACCCCTGTGTTAGACCTGGCACCATTGGCGTGGGTCTCCCTTCCATTTTCTTTCTGTTGCCTCACGTGTTTTTGCTGGTATTATATGCTTTGGGCACTGTGCTACTGCTATTCAGTGCCACAGTGCAAGTGCTCCCTATTGTAAATGTATGTATTAATCTGTGTTTCCATGTTTGGCTATTTGGTTTACTTGTCAGACCCTAGTCTAGTGTACTTGGGACACCAAGTTGGGAGCGGCCAGGTGGCGCCCCTACAACCCAAGATTCAAATCATCCTGGCTTGGGAGCCACCCAAAACCGAGACAGAGGTGAGAGCCTTCTTAGGTCTCACAGGGTATTACAGGAGGTTTTGTAAGGGGTATGGCAACATTGTTGAACCCATGACAGAGCTGACTTCCAGGAAGCAGCCCAAGAAGGTGATCTGGACTGATACCTGTCAGAAAGCTTTTGAGGCCCTGAAAGCTGCCATGTGCACGGCGCCCGTGCTCAGGGCACCCAACTTTTCAAGTGAGTTTATCGTTCAGACAGACGCTTCAGAGCATGGTGTGGGGGCTGTTCTGTCACAGATGAATGAGGAGGGCCTAGATCAACCCGTGGCCTTTATCAGTAGAAGGTTACTTCCACGGGAACAGAGGTGGAGTGCTATTGAGCGTGAGGCATTTGCTGTGGTCTGGGCACTGAAGAAGCTGAGACCATACCTGTTTTGGACTCACTTTCGGGTTCAGACAGACCACAAACCCCTCAGATGGTTGATGCAGATGAGGGGTGAAAATCCAAAGCTGTTGAGGTGGTTTATTTCCCTACAGGGTATGGACTTTACGGTGGAACACTGCCCTGGTACAGAACACGCCAACATTGATGGTCTGTCCAGATTTTTCCACCTTAGTGATGAGAACTTCAAGAAGTTAGGGCAGTTCTCCCCACTTTTCAGCTGGAGGGGACACTTGTTAGACCTGGCATCATTGGCGTGGCTCTCCCTTCCATTTCTTTCTGTTGCCTCATGTGTTTTTGCTGGTAATATATGCTTTGGGCACTGTGCCACTGCTCTTCAGTGCCACAGTACAAGTGCACCCTATTGTAAATTGATGTATTAATCAGTGGTTCCATGTTTGGCTATTTGGTTTACTTGTCAGACCCTAGTCTAGTGCACTGAGTGTGCCCAGGGCGTGTAAATCCAAATGCTGCTGGTGGGCCTGCAGCACTGGTTGTGCCACCCACAGAAGCAGCCTTGTAAAGTGTGTCTAAGGTCTGCCATTGCAGAGCCTGCGTGCAGTCTGGTACTGTCATGCTGACCGGGCAAGTGCACCCACTTGCCAGTCCCTAACCTTCCCTTTTCTTCATATCAGTCACCCCATGGTAAGCCCAAGGGCAGGGTGCATTGTAAGTATAAGGTAGGACAAGCCCTGGTGTGTGTGGCATGCCCTAATAGTGAATTACAGCCATTTTCGTTTTTCACTATTGCAAAGCTACCTGTTCTCTATAGGCCAGAATGGGCTGTTAGAGTTATTACATTTTATAATCCTAACTGTCTCAGAGAACATGGTTGAAATTCGAGTTTAGTATGCCTGAACTCAGAATTATAAAATACATCTTATAGTGAAGTTGGTTTTAACATTCTGTGTTTGCAAATGCCACTTTTAGAAAGTAGATATTTGCTTGTCTAACCATTCAAACCTGCCTCTGCTAGGTTGTGTATTCCTTTGTCTGGTTTTGTGAGTGACAGGGCTGGGGGATTCCCAGAGACAGGCTGAGTCACCCAGCGGTGAATAGAGAGATCTGCATCTAGATGGGAGGGAGGAGTTGCACTTGAACCTTGAATAGGGCTGTGCCTGCCTCCCATAATGCTGGCTCCACCCCCTGGGGAGCGGCTGATGTCTCTGCCCTGCCCACAGAAAGAAGAGAAGGAGTCCTATAAACAAAGTGCTCCAGGACTGTACTTGCGTTCCACAATGCTGGCTCCACCTCTAGTGGGGCATCTGATGTTTCTGCCCTGCACTGTGAAAGGAAAGAAGAAGTCTGGTAAACAGAGTGCTTCAGAACTGGTTTGGACTGGGCACAGGCCCCTCTCCCCTCAGAGAACAAAGGATTTTGGGGTATAAATATTGGGACACTGATTCCATGAAATTAGATCACTTTGGACTACAAGAAGAAACCTTTACTGAGGAGAGGAACATGAAGAAACTGCAGAGAGACCATTCCCAAGCTGAAGTGCTGCTTGGGGGATTTGCCTGCAGTGGTTGCCTTACTGCCAAAGGAAGGAGAAAGGAACTTTGTGTACTTTGCTTTCAACTTGTGAAGGATCTGCAAAGGCTTGGAGAAGAGCTTGCCTCCTGCTGAAGTCTCAGGGACAACAGACTTTACACCCCAGCTCCCCAGAGTTCTTTGGAAGTGCCTGCTGCTGTTTTGGTCCTTCTGAAGAACTGCGTGTCTCAAGGTGCTGGAAGCGCGACTCAATGAGAAGAAGCGTGTCGCCTTTGCTGTGCCTGCCGACGCAAATCCGAAGGAGGGTGTCGCTGCTGGAACTGTCGCACTGCACCGCATCAGAGAGAAACGTGCCGCAACAAAGAGGAAGCGTGTCGCCGTCGCTGCTGCTGCCGTCACACCTCCGAAGGAGAGTGTCGCCACTGTATTTGTCGCACTGCACCGCATCAGGAGAAGAAGCTCGCAACGAAGTCAGAGCGTGTTGCCGTCGCTGTACCTGCCGTCGCAACTCCGAAGGAGGGTGTCGCCGCTGGAACCGTCGCACTGCACCGCATCGACGAAGAGCACCTCGCAACCCCGAGGAGAGCGCCGCCATCTGAGCTGCTGCCGTTGCATCATGGATGTCGCTGCTGCAGTTGTCGCATTGAGCGGAAGCTTCACGCATCGTGGAAGAATAGTATTGCCGCTGGAGCTGCTGCCATCGCATCGTCAGGGTGTCGCCACTGCGGTCCACGCATCGAACCGCGAATTTCTCGTATCCCCCAGAAGCGTGCTGCATCTGGAAGATCTTCACGTCTTTATTTCTTTGTATCTGAACTTTGCCTCATTTCCCATCGCTGCGACATTGCTTGACGTGGAAGCCCAACGCAACTTAAGGTACATTGACGCAGAGTGTTGCATCTAAGAACTGAACTGAACTAAGCTTAAATCTATCATCTTAAAGTAATAGTATTGTGTACTTTTGTCGTTCATGGTCTTGTGGTAACTCTATATAAAGTCTACTTATTTTTTATATAAAACCTGTGTGGTGTCCATTTGTAGTGTCACTGGGTTACTGTATGTGGTCACAACTGCTTAACTTACAACGCCTCTGAGACAAGGCCTTGCTGCTCGTGCCAAGCTACCAAGGGGGTAAGATAGGGGTTATTTTAGGAGTGTAATCCCCTTATCCTGACTAGAGGAGAGGGTCCCTATTTGTCAGGCGCACCTACCTGTGCCAACTAGAGACCCCCAAATCTAACACCCTGGTATTGGTAATTTGGAGTGGCAGACTTAACAGCAATAAGTAAATAAAATTAAATGAAAGGGCACGCCTAATGAGATGGCAAATGATTAAGAAAAATTAACAATTAAAAACAACAGACCAATGAACTCTTGCTGTTTTACAATACTGCAGAAATTTCCTTCCGGCTGTGTTGTAGTTATTCCATTGCACCATTTAAAAACCCAGCACGTTACCTTAAGCATGACTCTAGATTTAATTAAAAGTTTACTAAAAGTGATGGTATTAAGGGAAAGGTATTCATGAGAAGATTTCCTGCAGCAGTATGTTCTCTTGGAACAGAGATTAAAGTATGACTGATAATAATGATTTAGGGAATTTGCATAATCTCTTGAGGAATGAATTAGGGCTCCCTCAACAACTGGACTAAAAATTGCAGTTTTTTAAAATTAAAAAAAAAATATTACAAAAAGTTCTATATCTAAGTCATAGGAGAAGACAGTGTTGGACCCGGGGTCACCGGTCCACCTAGGGTAGCTTGGCACAAGTGGGAAGGCCTAACTCCAAGGCATCTGTGTTGTACTTGCGTCACACTCACCACAGCAACCCAGCATACCTCCACTCAAAAATTTACACCATACCCGGTTAGAAAAATAGAAATGTTTATCTTCTTGAGTTCATTATATTTGGTTTTGTCAATACATATCATTAACTAAATTTACAGCAAGGCGAAATTCCAGCATAAGCTTTAAATACGGAAAAGAATATCCCATACACTTGGTTCAGAGCATTATCAAGTAGTATTCAGTAACCATGCCAATGTGCTGTATGTAGGACACTATAACCAAGCAGGAGTCTACAGCATTGGTTAAGCATTAGGTAGTTATTTGCATCCTCAGTTGCATACATAAATAAATAAATAAATACATAAATTGTCCCAAGGTAGAAGATTAAATACGTTTACCATCAAGTCTTTTTGGTCAACTATTCAATTGGCATACGTGAAAGTTCACGAAAAGGGCACAAACCTATTACCCTTCTGTTCTGTAGAACATTACACATTACGTAATTTGGTATTATCTCAGGGAATCAGTTCCTGGTACCATTCCGTGGAAGCAGTTCAGGCAAATCCACCCGGGGAAAGAGAACGGGCAAAATTTCACAGTTCTTAACAAGGGCCGAAAAGTACAGACATTATAGGCCAAATCCTTCACTACAGTCAGGCAGCAAAATATATGGTCCACACAGGGTTATTCAAAAGATTAGGCCCATGCAGAGTCACCATTGAAATGGGGAATTTTAGATAGTAACCCTCTTCCCCAGTTGGCACTTCATTTCCACACAAAACAGGTGATACCTTCCTAAGCGTCTGTCAGGCAGGACTAACTCACTCCTTAAGGGATGGGGACAAAGTCCCTCGATTTCCTGTTAACTACAGCTGTTACCAGTTCTCCGCACCTCAGACCCAGCGCGTGCGATTTTCCCAGCTCCTCACCTGTGGATTGTTGTCAATAAAATGAAGCTGGCGCCCACACAAGGAAAAGGGGGGGGTCTCTGTCACACCACCGGTTCACTTGGTGTCCCCTCTAGGCTTCCCGTGCCGGGGGCACCAAAACAGTGTTGCTCAGCGGAAGCCGGAGGCGGAAGCACTGACGAGGGAGAGTGACGCGCTGGGCTGGAGCCTCGATCTCTAGGCGACTCCACCCCGCGTCTCTCCCGTTCCTACCTCAGCCTCCCATCAGCGTGGCCCGGCTTCCTTTCCCAGCCCGGGCCGCCGCGCTGTCTGGATTGCAGCAGCGGTACTCGCCTCAGAAGCAGAGGCCGGCAACCTTCACATTAGGCCCTGCACACCAAGGAATCTCCCTAGGGCTGCCGCGGTGAGTAGATTCAAGGCTGGTAGCATGAAAGGGGGAAGAAAAGAAAAAAACAGTGCCGGATGGCTGCGGTGTTTGTTAATGCGATCCTGCAGCCCGGGAAGTACCCTGGGTTCATGGAGGTAATGTGATGGGAAGACCTGTCACATTGGCGCTCCAAGCGGCAGTAGAGGCTCGAAAAAGGGGGGGAGTACTCCCCGCAGGTTACATCCCCAGCTGGAGGCAGTCGCACTCACCACCTTTAAGGGGGTCCTGGCTTCGCCAATACACGATCTGGTAAATTGAGAAGTCCCTCTCCTGTGGAAGCACTGGGGAAAAAGAGGGTCCAGGTGTTATATAAGGACAGGGTCAGATCAGCAGATAGGGGGCAGCGTCAAATGTGAAGGGTAGCAGCCCCTAAAGACGGTCAACCCCTTCAGTGCGTCAGCCTCCTCACTCAGCAGCCTGCACTCCATCCAGCCCCTCAGTGTCCACTCTCCTCTCCAAAATGGCCGCCCGCACTCCCTCTATATATAGCCTGGGCCCAAGTGACTAGAGTGGACCAGAAAGTTCCATAACCTCTCATGTCACCCAATGGCCCAAGCTCTGAGGTAAATTCTGACAGGCCACCATTTTGTGTTAGAGCACCTACTCTCCATTTTTACAGGAGCACCTGCGCCTCACCATTAATTAGTAATGATGGTGTGCCCAGAGTTTTTAATCTAACACAATCAAAAATCACAGTGGACAAAAATACTTAGGGGCAAAAAGGGAAAAGAAAACAAAATAATAAGGAGGGACCACCCAAAGGGCTGACAGGTCTAACAGACAGGAGCTCCTTAATGTAACTCAGTTATATTATTGGTGTATTAATACCAAAATATACCATGGTACATTGTGGTATCACTGTGCCGGCAAAAATGTCCTACCACGCAGCGTTGCCCTTGGTCACCCAATAAAAATGATACCTCTCCCAAGTGTTGGGGTGCTTGGGGGCTGAGATAGCCCCACAATCACCGAAACATTGAAACTGAAACTGAGTTTCGGTTTTGTTTTCAATGTAATGACGAGAGCGCGCCATGCGTGTGATCGACATTACTTTGAAAATAAGAAGCAGGCCACTTCCCAAGGCCCCCCCCCCCAAAAAGGAAATCCCTCATCTGTTTGCAGCAGAGGGATTTAGCGCGCCTGTGACCATGGTGGAATGGGTACGTCAGGAGCACATTAGCACTGGTGCTCAAGACGGAACCATTCCGTCATTAGCACTGAAACGGTTAACAGAGAGTGTCAAATTAAAGACGTTTACCAATAATATTGCTGCTTGGCGCAGAAGTGGTTGACCTTTGGCCTATCACCTTTCCTAACTTCAAGGGTTGTCAAAATTTTTATAGTGCTCTAAAATTGTGGAACAATTTTGAAAGATTACAATTTTGAAGTTCAAATGGTTTGGGGCAAGTATTTTGCAAATGCATAAGTGGAAAATCTACTCTTGATACTGGCAGAAGACTGACTGGTCAATTCAGAAAATATTCTCTGCAAGTCATGTTATGCTTGACGATGACAATTTCACACATTACACATAGCTTGAGATTCTAGAGTAATGTGAGGTTATGATTGCATAATAAATTCCTTTTTTTTCCCAACTACTAACCTAGTTAGATTTATATTCAATGGTTATAGCTTTTGTTTTGAAGTGATTTGTTTCACTTTCATTCCACTGATTTCTACCTAAATCCAGATCATGTTTCCCCTCAGGATTATTCATAGTGTTATGTAATATCCAGTAATTTTTTGGGGTAGCTCAGTGAGGTATATATTCACTGCTTTCATGTCTGTGTCACCTGCAGTTCATAGATTCAAATCCCTGGTAAGGCTGTCTGAGCTTTTCATTCTCATGAGCACAATAAATTTAAATCCATTAGGTTAGATAACAGAACTTTTTTTTTGCAATGTTACAAATTGGCAAAGATGATGGCATCAAGTGCTGTGGCAAATTTGTAAAAAAAATGAGGGCTGGGGCTCTCTTCAGGAGGTAGCTTCTGTCAGCCCATTTCTCTTGTTAGCGCCACCTAAAACAGAAGCCATGAAACCCTATAAATGGAGAGAGGATGTGGAGTAATGGCCAGAGCTACCGAGCTCGGAGCTGGAAACCAGGTTCGAGTCTTAGCGTTGGCTCAATATCTTATGACTCACTTAATCTCCCTGTGCCTACCAAAAATGTCTCCTTTACTGGTGCTGAAGCGCCGGTGATAATGATTGAGTGCCGGAAACCACTGGCTCAAATTAAGCACTGATTCAATGCTATCCAATCCTGAGAACGACTCTCTTCCCCTCATGTAGAATAATTATTTTCTCATGTATTTTTCCCTCATGTTTTCTTCTTACGGGTCCTTCTTTTGCTGCCCACACACAACTTTTTCCAGTTTAACAATTAGGTGTATCAGCAGATCCTCTTTCCAATAAGATATCTGACAAGAGGAACACAAAATGGCCCAGGGATTACCATATCTCAGTTTAACAAGCACAACAATCCTGAAGGCACAGAGGATGAACCACATCCCTTCAATCATATTCACAGGAGGCACATGTTACTCCTTCCAGCCTTTGTGCACAGGCTTCAGAGCTCCAGGGAAAGGTGCTGAAGCTGAAGTAGAAATTCCCAAGCCTGATCCCAATAAAATCCAGTTCATCCACTGGCAAAATCTATACCCTTAATCTCACTGATGTAAACCTGCAATATTTACTCACACTCCTAATGAGATTACTCATGCGTATATCTGACAAGCAGAGGAAATTAACCCACCTGCCCCAGATATTTCAAATGAACACTTTGGTGATACCCCTGCTTTACTCTGCACAAGGCAGGGCCATATCTACCATTAGCTATGTACACAACTGTTAATCATTTAAAAAAAATAAAAACTGAGTTCTGAGACAGATTGGAATCTTGTTGCCATGATGTGTCTCTCTGGGGCCATGGAAACCTCTGGAGTCTTAGCAATGCAGAATCTTCAGGGAACTCTGATGCAGCCATTGTTGCGTCATGGTTTACTGTTCCGGAATGTGGCTTCTGTTGTCATTTCTTAGCTTGGAGACCGGATGGTAGTTGCTGAGAAGGTGTATCTTTCTTCTTATTATTGGTGTTTCACTGTCATTGACCTTTACCTATTGTTGGAGACTTATTTTCATCACCCCAAATCTGCCACCGTAGTGGATAGGGGACTGTGAAGGTCACCTCTGCTTCCCAGCTGCTGATACTGTCCTCCATCAAATGGAGGAAAATAAGGTAAGTGAACTTTCAAAACATAAACAGAACATTTAACAGTGATTTCGTTTTCTTGTGACTGCAACCTCTGTTTCTAAGGTACTTTTAAACTACATTTCAACACAAATTAAAGAAATAGCAGCATTTCAAAATACTTTACACTTGGCCCAAAGATGTAAACCTACAAGTTATTGTTTCCTCGTGTAGTCATTATGCCAAGATGAAAATCTATGTATTACCTCAATGTATTTAAAACATACTGGAAGCAAAACGTGCAACGTTACATGAAAGGGGGTTTGGAACAGTCCTGTCTCCAAATGTAATGGCTCACTGTAGGATTTAGTTGATCATGACAGAATAGTGCTATTGGGCTTAAAGGTGATGTATAAGGTCAAGTTTACAATGTAGTCCTGTATATTTGACTTAATGTCTTGGACGTTTTTGACGCAGAATAGTTGTCCTTCAATGGTCTCCAGTTTGTGGTAGTTTCAATATGCAATGAACATTAAGCAACTACCCTCTAACATTTAACATCTACCACCCTGTGTGCATGGGCAAAAAGTTGACCCTCTGATATATGCATCAGCATCTGGAGGTGTTGTTTCTTTTTATTACTTAGTGTAACTGGCTAAAGTTCCTTTACTGTGACAGAGTTTATCAAACTAAAGATGTTACCAATTATATTGCAGCTTGGTACAGGAGGGGTTGACTTTTGGCCTTTCATCTTTCCAAACTTTTAGTTATGTCAACATTTCTCTAGAGCGCTAAAATTGTTGAACAATTTCAAAAGATAGATTTTTCAAATTTATGTGGTTAAACAAATGAATATGTCACTTCTGCATAGACCTGGGTTTTGATTACAGAACAGATAGACGGTTGACGTCAGTGCTCGGCACCCCTATCAACAAATGTGCCCAGCACAGACTGGAACAGTGTACCCTATTATCATAAATGTGCTGCTCCCAGGGCAGCTGCAAACTTGCACCTGCCCTGGAACAGCTCATTGAGGGATGGAACCACAGCTCATAGGCTGCTTTGAGTTTCACAGTGCAGGTGACTGCACGCGCCAGCAGAGAGATGTTCGGGGGGGTCCATGGCACTCTATTGTCCCTTTCAAAGGGCTGCCCTCTGGGAGCGCACTGAGAATGTGCTACCTTTTTGTAGTGCACTCTCAGTGCATCTCATAAGGGCCTGTTTGTCTCTGTGTCTGCATCTGTAATAGGATACAAGTGCAAAGGCAAATTGTTTTCCATATTTGCATGGGCCAAGACTCCATGATAACTAGTGAAAGTTCTCACAAGATAGTGCTAGGGCTACATGTGCTACTGGTGTAACAGATGCTGCCGCTCAAGCATCTGCAACCCCCTCCTATAATACTGACAAAGGGGATGCATACACCCAATGCCTGCTTGGGCCCTATGCTGAATATGGCTCGAGATTGTATAGGCAATTTAAGGCAAGGGCAAAGTTGGCAATTGCCCAGGACCTTTAACTCCAAAGGGTTCCCTGGTGAGGTGATCCAGTTAGTCAGAAACCCTTCTGAAAATATTGTGAATAAAAAACAGGTTAATATTTAATTTGACCGCTCAGCATGTCCGTTTTCTGACGTTTAGTATGCAAGCCCGGTTTTCCCAACCATAATCCATGAGCTCTCAGGCAGTTGGTGGCAACTAAATATCTCATGTCCCTGTTTTTAGTTCACCTCACCATACCTCTCTCTTTGCATCTCAGTGTACCTTCCCCTCTCGATCGCAGTTTTCATACCTCACCTATTTCTTCCACTCCTCTTACTTAGTACATTTCTCTCTACTCCATCTCTCTAATTCTAACTCACAACCTCCCCTCTCACTACTACAGTGTGTACCTATCTTTATTTACATCTCTTCTATTCCACCCCTCTGTCTGCCTCAATGCTGCCTCTACCTCACACATCTCTTTAGACTTCACTGTTGTATTTCCATCACATTCTTCTTTATCTCTCTTCCATGCGTTTGATCTTTCTCTAACGTTCATCTTTCTTTATCTTACATCTCTAGCTCTCCACCTCTCAAGAGTTCATCTTTCCACCCCCTCAGCTCTCTCTCTAGCTCACTAGTCTCTACCTCACCTCCCTTCACCTCGCTTGTTTCACTCTCTTACATCTCTCTTCTCCTCATCTTTGCCTTTCTCTCTCTCAGTCTGTCTCCTTTCTGTCTTTCCGACTGTCTAATCTCTCATTTTACCTCACTATTTGCTTCCTGTACAACCTATCCAAACTCTTCTCTACCTCTCTACATTCATTTCCTCTGCTTCAAATCTCATACTATCTAACTCATTTTTCACTATCTTTTTTTTCTACCTCTCTTCTCATCCATTATCTGCAGTCTGTCTCATCCGCATCTCTCTCTGCATTTCCTTGTCTATTTCAACTCACCCTCCATACCATGCCTATCTATCTCTACCGCTCCTACTATATCTCACTACTTCACCTTTTGCTCTCTCCCCCTCTATGTCTCTCTGTTGTAACCTCTTCTCTTTTTTCTCTTCCACACCATTTCTCTCGACTGCATTTCTTTTCTCTTTACATCCCATCCCACTTTCTCCTCTTTAACCCACCCTCTCTAGTTTCTCTTACCACTTTGCCTGTCTGCCTCGACCTTTCCACCACCTCTAATTATTTCAAGCTCTTCCTACATACCCTTTTGCTCTCCCTCCACACTCAGGGCCCGATTCACAGAACTAACTTAAGACAAAATCCTAAACTTACTAACATTTTGGTATTCACAGAAGGCACTTACTCATTTCGGTTTTCACAGAAGTTAGGGGTCCTAACTTTAGGACTCCTAAATGCCTTCTGTGAATAGCGAAAGTCTTAAAGTTAGGATTTTTCTCAGTTTAGGAGTAGTAAGTTAGGAATCCTAACTTAAGGACTCCTAAATGCGTTCTGTGAATACCGAAAGTCTTAAAGTTGGGATGTTTCTCAGTTTAGGAGTCCTAAAGTTACGAGTCCTAACTTTACTACTCCTAAACTGAGAAAAATCCTATCCTACAGCCTTTTGGTATCCAAGAAGGCATTTAGGAGTCCTAAAGTCAGGACTCCTAACTTCTGTGAATACCGAAATGAGTAAGTGCCTTCTGTGAACACCAAAATGAGTAAGTGCCTTCTGTGAATACCAAAATAGTGGTAAACTTAGGATTTTTTCTTAAGTTAGTTCTATGAATCAGGCCCGCAAGTTACGCGACTACACATCCTGCTATAATTTTACGCTTACCAAGTTCTGATGAAATAACATTTCTCATTTCAGTGCTATGATTTTCACGTTTGCAGTGAGAATGGCAATTATGAAGGGAATTTATTAGTGATTAAGAATATTTGGCACTTGAAGCTACACTTGAAAGTGCTAGTTGCATGTTTCTTATTTTATTATGGACTAGTTGTCGCTGTAGATTATCTAACATTTCTTTTGGTACTATTTGGTTAGCAGAAGCTGAGTAGCTGGAGCTGGGAACTGATTGTGTGTGCTCTGTTTCTAAAAGTGTAATGTATTACTCAATACTTTTGGCATGATTTGGGCTTGAATTAACAAAACAACAGTTTCCTGCTCATCTTTAAAACATACAAACAGCACCACCAAGTGGCAGCTGTCATAATTGCAGGTGCCGGCAATTAAGAGCCAGTGCCTGCAAAAATTAAGTACTGGTTGAAAATGTATAATAAAAGCAAATCGTTCCAAAAAAGAGTGCCAAAATATGTCTTGCCCAGGGCTCCAAAAACTCTTAAGATAGCACAAACAGATTTACAACTTCAAGTAAATGTTTGTTTAAATGTTTAGATAAGTGCAAATAGGAAGATTGGGGACTACAATGTTTTGGGAGAGATCATTTATCTCAAGCCTTTTCTGATGGCAGATTACAAGTGTGATGGAGGGGCATGAGATATATATATTGGACTTGTTAAATATCTACAGCGCAAGTTGAGGTATTTGCCGGACTCTGCTTATTTCTCCAATTTTCCGTTTGAACTCAGAAATGAGGATTAATATGTAGAACCTCGTCTCTCCTGCACCAAATGTATAATAATCCACATTGGTAAAGTGCGAACAATCACCCATAAGGGTCTCTAGGCGATGGGGGCCGTCGGGAAGATTAAGCAAGCTATTGCCCAGAGTCACATGGTGCTGGGCTAATCTGTCGCTGGCACCGGGGTTCGAACCATGATCCCCAGATGCAGGAGTCAGTCACCCTGGCCCGGGCGCCATAACTCTGTGGCTTATCTTGGTAATTACAGGGCTTTCTCCCTGATACATTTCAGCAATTTTTACCTGTTGAATTTGACATGGGGAAAATCGTGAAATGCAGAGGTTATGTGTTTGCATAGAGATTGGTATTTTGTTACCCACTTGTTATAGAAGCCTGAGTGTTATTTTACACATCATGACAATTCAGCTTTAACTCATTTAGTGATTTTAGGGAGACACAAGCTAACCTGGACTGGAACAAATTTACAGATAAATAGGATTGTGAGCGACATTCTTTCCAGAAATGTTATAACCTTGGACTAGATATACAGGCTGCAAAAGAATTCTGCCCCATTAATATTATTCTGTTTGTTGATCCTGTAAATTAAGGGCGGAAATGCATAAACATTTCCTGCAGGTGCCATCAGACCACCTTCCCTGCATTACAAATTCTATGTGGCATTTTGTTTTCTGAGAACAACTCCTGTCCATGTAAGCAGACAAAAAAAACTGACATGATGCAAAGCACATTGTCTGGAGCATGAAGAGGTTCCCTGGAGCACAGTGTGCTTCGGCCATTGCTCAGAAGCCAATATTCACAATGTGGAAGTGCCCTTCTTTTCCTAAATATTCCTACTGGGTCCCAAAGTATTTATAATGACACAACAGTGCATTTGTGAATTGCAATGTGCCTTTGATACATATCAGCTTTAAATTTTGCAGTCAGTCAGTCAGTGAATAAACTTACTTTCGCTACGCTTCTGTAGCATTAAAGAACATGTAAAAGCTTTGACAAACATTAAAAAGACTTCATTTACCCCTGTGAAATATTACGTCGCACTGTTCACTGGGACTTCATTTAAACCCATACCTCACTTTGATGTATCAAATCTTAAAATACCCCATCTCATAAAAACAATTAAAATCACAATATTGTATTTAAAAATTACATAAGAAGAAAAAGGCATACTACAATAAACATAACAATTCTTTAACATTGCACTAAAATAGTGTACATTTCTGAGTTCTGCAAGAAAGGGATGGGCATAAATATAAAGGGGCATATTTACTAGACCTTATCACCACAGGAACGTCACTTTTATCGAGTTTCCTGTGGCGATAGGGGCTTCACCTTATTTACAAGCTTGCGTTAAGCCACTCAATGTGGCTTAACGCCGCCTTGTAAATAAGGCACCCTTTCAAGCTATACTTAGCATGAAAGGGGTGGGCAATGGGTATTGTTATAGTAATTAACAATTAGTAACCCCAATCCTGGACAACATCGCACACAAAGCAGTTAAAATAAGGCAAATCATTATACAATTTAATCACTTCCCCCAAAAATTTATTTGTAATCAGCGTAAGTAGAACACCTTTAGCTCTGCTAGCATTAGAATAGATAGCTGAGGAATGATATGTACAAAACCTAAATAACTTGGTGTTAGTCCTAGGTTTCTTGTAGGCAGATCACATGGTAGCTAGCCACTAAATTGACCCACTCTTGGTCTCCTAGTTATTGCGTCAATCCTGCAATTTACTAAGATAAAACCTTAACTGGCTCAGGGGTGTTAGCAATCGTGTCAGCATCTGCCACGTGTGCCTCGGTATCACTCCTACTATCAGGAACCTAGACTTTGGGTAGAGCTTTCAGTCAATCTCACTCATCCAAACCTTCTAGGAGTGTATATCTGTTACAGCACCACCGCAGCTTGACCAGAAGCGTGATTCTCTCTGTTATTATCTCTATATATTAGTCTTCCTACACCAGGGATGGGTGGGAGAGATAAGAAGGTTTGCAAAAGAACCCTTGTGGGAAAACAGATATTTATGAAACTCCTGAAAAGGGGAGAGGAAGTTGCCATAGGAGGGTTGCAACAATTTTTGGATCATCGAAGTTGACCACTATGCATTTACCAGGGATTGTTTTATGGGATGGCCCTACCCAGTCAACCCTCCTTGCCACAGAAGGCACTTACTCATTTTGGTATTCACAGAAGTAAGGAGTCCTAACTTTAGGACTCCTAAATGCCTTCTGTAAATACCGAAAGTCTTAAAGTTAGGATTTTTCTCAGTATAGGAGTAGTAAAGTTAGGAATCCTACCCAGTCAACCCTCCTTGCCATCAAAATGTGTTCAGATAAAGAGTGGTCATTGCCTCCAAATTTATTAGCCAGTCAAATACTTTTAAAATCAACTAAACTGTGTTCTCAGTCTGGGACTGTTTCAGCCTAGGAACGTTCGCTAAAATTAAGAAACAAGGGCATACTTCTGGTGGGAGATTCAAAACTCAAACTTCCTGGCTTAAGCTACTCTTGCAAGTCTCCCTGGGTTCCATACCCATCCTACAAGCAAGCTCTCAGACTCCCCATTGCCTAATTGTCCAGGAAGCGTCGCTGGAGCAGTTTGCTTGGGAAGAGAGAATGGCACCTATAGGCACTTGTACCAGAGAAGATGAGGATCATCTCATTTGTATCTGAGCTGACATAACCCCCGTGCCTCAAACCACAACCAATAGAGACCGCGGTTTTATTGGGATTAGGACCATCGGCCATACTAGCCATAGTGCTTGAATCCTAAGGAGGGTGCGAGGACAGCAAAAGCACCTTAGCGGCAGAGTGAGTTTAGCTAGGCTCAATATTTGGGTCGCACGTTCTCTTTTTGGCATCAGGGCGATCTTGTACTGGCTTTAGATATAATTTAAACAAACATTCTAACCTAGTGCATAATTCATCTATATTAGAGGTAGTCCACGATGGGATGACATTATGCTTCTTCAGTTTAGTCCCCTTGCAGTCTAATGTCCCCTTCTTGCACAGTGTCCTACCCTTCTTCTTTTTCACTAGAGGCTCCATAATAGGCAAATTCTCCACAAGGGACCATTACATACTGTCCATACTTGATTGAGAGTCGACTGTTCCTTCATTTGGCCTCATGAGAATGTCTAGACTATTAGAACTATTAGAAACAACCAAGTTGTCCCTCACCTCCTCCAGGGAAATGGGTCTTTTGGTGAGTTACTTCTCCTTTGAAGGGACGCTAGCTGCACGCACCAGGAAGGAACCAATTGTAGTTGTCATATCACCCTCTGTGGCACCAAATGCAATTTTCCTTTTCCCCTTAGTTCCAGTACAGGGGAAAAGGCAAACCTGGAAGCTTACGAAAGGAGTCGCAAGCGACTGGGCAGATGGGAGCCACGGGACAAACAGAAACGCGGACAGGTGCAACAAGACCTACTTTTGACCTAGTCTTCATCCAGGGATGCTCCTCACCACGGGAGTGTAGTAGGCACTTTATAGCATGTCTGCAGCAGTGGGGCCTCCCAAGTTTCCAGCCCCTCCTCCTCAGGGTTTGTGGTGGTTGTGAGGCTGTGAGTCCTCAGGCAGAGTCCAAAAAGCACACAGAAGGTGCAAAGAATATGATTCTGCAAAGTGCAGGTATGAAGACTTTGGGACAACAAAATCAAGCAATGTAGCGAGCCCTTTACTAAATGCAAAGTGTATTGTTTTTCCTCATTGATTTTATTGAGAACTGTAGATTTATTTTTCTTGATCTGTAATATTATGAGCCCCATCAGTAAGTACTTTAGATAATTAAACATTAGAGAGCAGATTAATTGATTTATGTAATCAGCTATTGGTGCAGATGGAGAAAAATACATTTTGATTATGCGCAAACCAATAGAAATGAATTTGCTCACACATAAAATGTGTTACCCGTGCACATTTTGCAATCGACCTGGAAACTCCTCTGAACAAAAGGTTCAATGAGCAAGGCTGTTGAAGGTGCACTTCTCTTCACTTAGACTAGTCATGATTTGACACAGATCAAATGTAGCTTCATGCACGTTGCTGTTATGAAATTGTTCTCTGGCGTCCGTGCAAGCCCTATTTATCTTATTACTGTAATCTTGAACCTTACAGAATTGTAAACAAGGTATATAAAGCTATTTTTCAATTACAAACCCTTGGTTTGAAAAGCTTAGCCAATATCGTTCCTTTAAGGAACATCACCTTCTTTATAAAACCAAAAATCCCACTTAGAAATGCAAACACAGGGATTGTGTTGCAGCCCACAGTCCTTGTTATTGTAGCCAGTCTCAGCTGGCCTTAATTAGCTACACAGCTACTTAACTTTTATTAAGCTTGTCACTCTGTGATACCCTGCAAACGGATAGTTTGCAATGCCATCTCATGGGACAACGGTATAACAAAGGTATCATCCAGAAACAGGTCTCAAAAAGTTGGGTGCGCGCAATTTGTTGCAACTATGTCCTGTCTTTTAGTGCACCTACCTTACTTTCTATCATTGCATGTCAGTGCTGCTCTCATTGAAAAGATGGACAGGGCCTATACCTAGGTGTGTCATGTGAACCAGAATTTCTGAATCCATGGGAATTTCTCACTTCTAAGGGTCCACCTGGTAATCACTGTTAACTCCATCTCTTCATCCCACCAGATTTATCCGTACCCCAGGTATTGGTAATTTGGGCGGGCAGACTTAACGGCAATAAATAAATAAAATTTCATAAAAGAGCACTCCTAATGAGGTGACAAATGATTAAGAAAAATTAACAATTAAGAACAACAGACCAAACACTCTTGCAATTTTACAATACTGCATATATTTCCTTCCAGCTGTGTTGTAGTTATTCCTTTCCATCATTTAAACATCCAGCACGTTACCTTAAGCATGACCTTAGATTTAATAAAAGCAAAAATGTAGTTTACTAAAAGTGATGGTATTAAGGGAAAGGTATTCAGAAGAAAATTTCCTTCGACAGTATGTTCTCTTGGAACAGAGAGTAAAGCATGACTGATAATAATAATTTAGGCCATTTGTATAATCTCTTGGGGAATTAATTATTGCTCCCTCAACAACTGGACTAAAAATGGTGTTCTTTAAAAGTTGATAAAAAAATATATATTACAATAAGTTCTATATGTATGTCATAGAACAAGACAGGAGTTGGTGAGGAACAGGTTGTACCCTGGGGCAGCGCAGTTCATAGAAGCTCCTTAAATTAACACATTAATATTATTGGTGTATAAATATCAAAAATACCATGGTACATTGTGGGATCACCATGCCAGCAAAAATGGCCTACCACTCAGCTTTCCCCTTGATCTCCTGATAAAAATGATACCTCTCCCAAGTGTGTCCATGCTCGGGGGCTGAGATAGCCCCACAAGTACTGAAACATTGATATTGAAACTAAGTTTCAGTTTGGTTTTCAATGTAATGATGATAGCACACCATGATCAATATTACATTGAAAATAAGAAACAGGCCTTGGGAGGTTGGGGAAGCTCTTCCCCACCTCCAAAGCCCCCCCGACACCAGAATAGAAAATCCGTCTGCAGTTTGAAGCAGAGGGATTTAGTGCGCCTGTGCACATGACGGAACTGTTCCGTCATGAGCACCGAAAGGGTTAACAGAGTGTGTCAAATTAAAGAGGTTTACCTATAATATTGCTGCTTGGTGCAGAAGTGGTTGATCTCTGGCCTATCACCTTTCCAAACTTCCAATGTTGTCACAATTTCTCTTGCGCTCTAAAATTGTTGAACATTTTTGAAAAATTCAGGGCCTTATTTATGAGGCCTTGCGACAGTTTTGAGCTTCCGTTGCGTCACTTTTTGTGATGCATCAGCGGCAAAAAAATGCCTCCTGTTGCGCCCTATTTACAAACTGCTGCATCTAAGCAGATGCGTCCATTTGTAAACCCCTGTGCTACATTATACCTGCGTCAGGTATAATGTATGCAGGGTGGGCAGTCCCACGTATGTAAGCCTCGTAGAAGTGAAGCAGTGAAATCTACCAGGTTTCACTGCGCCACTTCTAGGGGGCAAATGCGTCAATATCTTATCCCTACTTCACAGCAGGCGTAAGACTGACGCAAGCCCTTGTGAAAGGACACATTGTTGGAGTTGCGCCACTTTTGTGACAAACTCCAGCAATGCGTCACTTTTACGCCATATAGATACATCAGAAATACTGACGTATCTGTAACTCCTTGCGACATGATGCATCATACAGTAAATATGACGCATAAATCATGTCGCAGGGAGGGCGCACTGAGAAGTGACACATCGCTGCTTTCACGCAGTGATGCGTCACTTCTCATAAATGAGGCCCTCAATTTTTGAAGATTAAATGGTTTGGGGCAAGTATATTGCATACATTAAGAGGAAAATCTACTCTTGCTACCGACTGAAGACTACCTGGTCCATTCAGGAAATATTCTCTGCAAGTCATGTTATACACAAACCAGTCTTCCACATGCAATATTCACGTAAAAATGTCACATTATTATAAACGAAAATTTCACACATAACACATAGCTTGAGATTCTAGAGTTATGTTAGGTTATGAATGCATAGTAAATTCAGATTTTTTGTTTTCCTAACTACAAACTTAGTATTTATTTAATGGTTATAGTTTCTGTTTTGCAGTGATTTTTTCGCTTTTCTTTCCACTGACTCCTACTTAAATCCAGATCATGTTTTCCCTTGGGATTATTCATACTGCTATGTAATATCAAGTAATATTTTGAGGTAGCTCAGTGAGTTATATATTCACTGCTCTCATGTGTGTGTCCCCTGCAGTTCATGGATTTAAATCCCTGGTAAGTTGTCTGAGCTTTTCATTCTCATGAGCACAATAAATTTAAAGCCATTAGGTTGTATAACAGTGAAATTTGTTGTTGCAGTGCTACAAATTGGCAAAGATGATGGCATTAAGTGCTGTGGTAAATTTGTAAAAAAAATAAGTGCTGGGGCTCTCTTCAGGAGGCCGCTTCTGTCAGCCATATTCTCTTGTTAGCGCCATCAGAATCCATGATTTCCTACAAGGGGGCGAGAATGTGGTGTAATGGCCAGAGCTGCCAAGCTCAGAGCTTGGAATCTAAGTTTGAGTCTTAGCGTTGGCTCAATATCTTATGACTCACTTAATCTCCCTGTGCCTATCAAAAATGAATGTGTCCTTAACTGGTGCTTCAGCGCTGGTGATAATGACTGAGTGCCAGTGCTGAGCACCGGAAACCACTGGCTCAAATTAAGCACTGATTCAATGCTGTCCAAGTCCTGAAAACTGCTGTCTTCCCATCATGTGGAATAATTATTTAACCATGTATTCTTCCCTCATGTTTTCTTCTTTGGGGTTATTCTTTTGCTGCCCACACACAACCGTTTCCAATTTAACAATTAGGTGTATCAGCAGATCCTCTTTCCAATAAGATATCTGACAAGAAGAACGCAAAAAAGCCCCAAAATTACCATATTCCAGTTTAACAGGCACAACAATCCTGAAGGCACATAGTATGAAACATATCCCTTCCACCTTGTTTACAGGAGGCACATGTTACTCCTTCCAGTCTTTGTGCACAGGCTTCATAGCTCTAGGTAGAGGTACTGAAGCTGAAGTGGAAATTCCCACGCCTGTTCCCAATAAAATCCAGTTCATCAATTGGCTAAAACTATAGCCTTAATCTCAGTAATGTAAACCTGCAATATTTACTCACACTCCTAATGAGATTACTCATGCGTATATCTGACAACCAGGGAAATGTACCCCCTCAATTGCTCCAGATATTCCAAATTAACACTTTGGTGATACCCCTGCTTTACTCTGAACAAGGCAGGGCCATATCTACCATTAGCTATGTACACAACTGTTAATCATGTTTCAAAAATAAAATAAAAACAGAGTTCTGAGGCAGATTGGAATCTTGTTGCCATGATGTGTCTCTCAGGGGCCATGGAAACCTCTGGAGTCTTAGCACTGCAGAATCTTCAGGGGACTCTGATGCAGCCATTGTTGCGTCATGGTTTACTGTTCCGGAATGTGGCTTCTGTTGTCATTTCTTACCTTGGAGACCGGATGGTAGTTGCTGAGAAGGTGTATCTTTCTTCTTATATTCAGTGTTTTACTGTCATTGCCATTTACCTATTGTTGGAGACTTCTTTTCATCACACCAAATCTGCCACAATAGTGGATAGGGGTCTGTGAAGGACACGTCTGCTTCCCAGCAGCTGATACTGTCCTCCATCAAATGGAGAACAATAAGGTAAGATAACTTCCAAAACGTTAAACAGAACATTTAACAGTTATTTTGCTTCCTTGTGACTGCAAACTCTGTTTCTAAGGTAATTTTAAACTACACAAAATAAAGGAATAGCAACATTTCAAAATACTTTACACTTGGCCCAAATATGTAAACCTACAAGTTATTGTTTCCTTGTGTAGTCATTATGCCAAGATGAAAATGTATGTATTACCACAATGTATTTAAAACATACTGAAAGAAAAATGTGCAACGTTACATGAAAGATGGTTTGGACCAGTCCTGTCTCCAAATGTAATGTCTCACTGTAGGATTTAGTTGATCATGAAAAATAGTAGTATTGGGCTTAAAAGTGATGTATAAGGTCAAGTTTCCAATTTAGTCCTGTATATTTGACTTGATGTCTTGGAGGTTTTTGACACAGAATAGTTGCCCTTTAATGGTCTCCAGTTTGTGGTAGTTTGAATATGCAATGTGCATTAAGCAAATACCCTCTAACATTTAACATTTACCACCCTGTGCCCATGGGAAAAAAGTTGACCCTTTGATATATGCATCAGCATCTGGAGGGTGCTGTATCTTTTTATTACTTAGTTGAACTGGCTAAAGTTATCTTTACTGTGACACAGTGCATCAAATTAAAGACGTTTACCAATGATATTGCAGCTTGTTACAGGAGTAGCTGACTTTTGGCATTTCATCGTTCCAAACTTTTAGTTATGTCTACATTTCTCTAGTGCTCTAAAATTGTTGAAACATTTTGAAAGATACCTTTTAGAAAAGGGCAGCTAGAGACTTGCACCTACTCTGGAACAGCTCATTAAGCTAGGGATGGAGCCACTGCTTATAAGCTGCTTTGTGTTTCACAGTGCAGGTAACTGCCCTAGCCATCAGAGAGATGTTTGGGGGGTCCATGGCATTCCATTGCCCTTCCAGAGGGCCCTTCTAGAGGGCTGCCCAGGATCCTCAGCTCCAAAGGGTGCCCTGGTGAGGTGATCCAGTTAGTCAGAAACTCTGTTGTAAATATTGTGCATAAAAAACAGGTTCCTTTTTAACTTGACAGCTCAGCATGTCCTTCTCCTGACGTTTAGTATGCAAGCCGGCTTTCCCAACCATAATCCATGTGCTCTCAGGCAGTTGGTGGCAACTAAATATTTAATGTCCCTGTTTTTAGTTTACGTGACCATACCTCTCTCTTTACATCTCAGTGTACCTTCCCCCTTGAACGGAGTATTCGTACCTCACCCATTTCTTCCACTCCTCTTACTCAGTACACTTCTCTCTAATTCTAACCAGTCACAGCTGGCTTAATTAACTACACGGCTACTTAACTTGTATAAAGGTTGTCACTCTGTGATGCCCTGCAAATGGATAGTTTGCAATGCCAGCTGTTGGGACAAAGGTATAACAGAGGTATAATCAAAAAATGAAACAGGTCTCAAAAAGTTGGTGCACGCAATTTGTGGCAACTGCAACCTGTCTCTTAGTACATCTGGCCTTACTTCCTATCATTGTATGTCAGTGTTGCTTCCATTGATAAGATGGGTGAAGGGACAGGGACTACACCCAAGTGTCTCATGTGAACCAGAATTACGGAATTCATGGGCATTTCTCACTTCTAAGGGTGGCCCTCAGGGTACACTTTGTACTCACTGTTAACTCAATCCCTCCATCCCTCCAGATTCATCTGTACCCATGGTATTGGTAATTTGGGGTTGGCAGACTTAACAGCAATACATACATAAGTACAATGAAATAAGAGGGCACTCCTAATGAGTTGGCAAATGATTAAGAGAAATTAACAATTAAGAACAGCAGACCATAGAACTCTTGCAATTTTACAATACTGCATATATTTCCTTCCAGCTCTCTTGTAGATATATCATTCCACCATTTAAACACCCAGCGCGTTACCTTAAGCATGACCTTAGATTTCATTAAAAGCAAAAAGTTGGTTTACTAAAAGTGATGATATTAAGGGAAAGGTATTCAGGAGAAAGTTCCATGCAACAGTAGGTTCTCTTCGAACAGATAGTAATTGAGGACTGATAATAATAATTTAGGGAGGGCATTTGCATAATCTAAAGAGGAATACATTAAGGCTCCCTCAACAACTGGACTAAGAAGTGTACTTTTTGAAATTTGATTGAAAAAAGGAAACTATTACAATAAGTTCTATCTGTAAGTCATAGAAGACAGAAGTTGGCGAGGAATGGGTTGCACCCTGAGGCAATGCGGTTCATGGAAGCGCCTTAAATTAACACAATAATGTTATTGGTGTATTAATACCAAAAATACCATGGTACATTATATAAATCACAGGTTTATTCATGATGGTAGGTATGTTCCAGTGCATATGAAAACATCTATCAATAATTACAAATGCGATTTAAGATGAAAAAAAGTACTTTACTGTATAATGAGTGTGCTTTCAATGCCCTTGGCTGTTAGGCAAAGTTATGTGAAAATTGTGCTTCAGTGAAGAGCTCCATACCACAACAGCCCCCTCAATACCTTTAGGAGAGGCCTTGCTCACTCACTTTCTATAATTTAGGGAAAACATTGTATTACAACTTTCAAAGATCATTTCAGTACCCTAGTATAGGCGGGATTTAAAACAAACATTTGTGTTGAGTCATTATAATTACCATGTTGTTATTATGGTTCTTCAGCAATGTCAATTACTGCGGTCACCAGGGTGAAGTTCAAGTGACATCACTTCCTGGAAAGATTCAGGTTCAGAGGTCACCTGATGTCAATTCCAATGATGTAATTATTGACAAAGGGTGTGTGGTGTCACTTCCTCAACTGAGGACATTTTGATGAAGCAATGTTCATGCCGCTCTTAGGCCCACCACGAGCCGTCCTCATTACCATGGTTGTAGCCCACATTGGTAATCACCAAAATCAATGTGAGTAGCAGCCCGATGATGAAGCATGCCACCCTTCAAGTGACTGAGGGCTTGTTCTTAGAACACACAGCAGGGATAGAAGAAGAGAGACACTGCATTTCTGCCTGAGTACCTTTTTGAGCTTGTGATGATGATGATGATGACACAATCAATGTTGTAACTGAAGAAACCTAATCTGAGTAAGACAAACATTTAATTTGTCATCATCTGCCTTTATTGTAAAAATATTTCTATCAAGTTCCACAATGTAATAAGAAGTGTCTTAAAATCATCAGTGTATTACTATCGACTTCACAGGTCTCTCGGAGTATGGAGAGTTTCTCCAGCAGTACATTGATTTACAATGCGCTCAGCATTGGTGGAGCATTCAGATCATTCACCATGAACGCCAGAGCTAGAATGGTAAAGTGTGTTTGAATGTTTTTTTAATATAATATCATTCAACAAATTGATTGTGGCTTTTGAAAATACAATAGCTTGAATCAAGACACATGAGGTATCTGGGATGCCTCATATTTATGTGAATTCATATCATTATGGAATAATTCTAGTGAGACATCTTCTATGTCTCTTAACATTAGGGTTCCGCTTTGACAGACAAATTATGTCATTGTTAACTCATGGAATGATGAACTCAAATTGAAGGCCCAGACATAGAACAATGTAGCGAAGTAAAATTATACTGCATTGTACTTTTGAGTAGTCATGGGCTGAAATATTTACCCCTAGCTTACTATAAAACATTCACATCTTTCAACATTAAGTAGAAAAATGCTATCATATTGTTCATAGTGCAAGCAAAAAGGGCAGGATTCCGTCATTTGTCTTTCTTGAGGGATTCATAGTTATTCTTAGAAAAGTGTACTTTCTGCAAAAAAAGATTCAGGGCTTCATTTACAATATTTTGATGTAGGTCAGTTCCACAAGCCTTCCTGATGGTGCCCTACGTCAAAAGAAAAGGGCAGCAATGAGCAGTTTCTATCAGACATAGGGCATTCCTGCCCCCTCCCGGTTGGCACACAACTGACTGCCATGTACCAACGCAGGCACCCTTGCGCCACAGTGCAAAGGTGTCTGCATTTTAGGAGTGATTGTTTTTGTGAAGGAAGGGAGACCTTCCTGCTGAAAAAACAATCAATGGAGGCAATTTTCTCTATCTATGAGTTCTGGGAACTAGGAGAAATAATGTTATTTCCCCCTGTAGCGCCTCCTGTATGCCACCTCTGGAGAGGAATAGGCTTTTGTCCATTGCCAGGTTTAAGAAATCTCGTACCTCTGGGAATGTGTCAAATGCCATGGGTGTTACATGGATGTACCCACACTAACGTCCATGGCATGCTCCCTATCGCAGGATAAGGCAACACAGTGACTTGCGCTGCGTTGCCCCAGTCCATTTCTACAAGGCCATCAAAAGCCATGCAGAGTGGCTTTACGTCACCTTGTAGATATGGCCCTTCAGTGTGCGCAGCCAGAACGTCACTAAAAGTGCTGTCCCGGCAGCGCAGGGGCCTTGTAAAATTGGCCCCCGTTTTTTTTGCATTGAGGGAATATGACTTACGACTGTGGAGGTGTGGCCAATGTGCAGAATCTTTTATAGTAGACGGAGCACAAAGGAGAGTTTAAGAGGGAGGTAAATGCAATTGATTAGGCAATTTTTTTAATGCAATGAAATAGAGAAATATTCACTTTTTGGGAATTTCTCTGCTGTGTTGTGTGACATTTGCAGGAAAATGTGCCAAACACCAGCCTCAGTTGGTAGTGGGAGTACCTGCCGGGCAGTGACATGGGGAGGGGGAGGGGCAGGGTGGGGGGTAGTAATATATGGATTTCGTAGCTTTACAGTTAAGTAAACATATATATAAATAAACAGAATTTCATTACGCGCACTGCATCGCATTTGGGGTTGCAGTGCATGCAACTAAATTCATTTCATTTATTTATATGTTTACTTACCTGTAAACCTCCGTAATCCATAGATTACTACCCCCACCCTGCCCCTCCCCCTCCCCACGTCACCGCCCGCAGGTACTCCCACTACCGACCACGGCTGCCAAAGACAAAGCAAAAAATGCTAAATTTCATAAACCCTTCAGTATTTTGTGGTCCTTCATTACAATACAAACTGTCATGAAACACCATGAGCTTTCAAAATAATTCTATGAATGATGACATTTCCAGAAATTTGCGAGATGGAACAATTTCATGGACCAGGCAGTGATTTGGTTCTGCCTGCAAAATATCACCATGGGCACATTTGACATGCTTCAGTTACATACATGGTGGAAATGCCCCCACAGTGATACCTTTTGCTGGATTTCGTCTGTGTGACTTCTGAGTGACTTTGGCAAATGGTTCTTAACCCTTTTGGTGCGTCGGACGGCCCACGGCCGTCCGACGTCACATTGGGCATGTGCAGAGGACGGCCGGGGGCCGTCCGAACCACGCCCAGTCATAAACCACATGCACCGTTGCCGAATTCACACCGCAGTCAACGGGTTAATCAGTGAAAAGAGTAATATACCAGTTTGCAAAGGGGTTTAGAAGAAGGGATCTCGTGACATAGGAAATCTTTTCCACAGAAATAAAGACAAACTTAGACATTTTTCCCACATTGGGTGAGGGAAACAGGCATATGGTAGGAAAGTTGCAAAATCATACATCACTCTTGTGTATAAATCAATGTTTTGTGAAATAGGCTGTCAGAAATCTCCACGAAACAGAGGCATACTGTGCACATGTGGTTTAGCCTTTGACAGAAATCTAAAACTTCTTGTCTAACAAAATAGGTTTCTGAGGTGCTATAGTTGACTGCCATCATTGCACTGTCCACATTATAGCCAAACATGTAACACATCCATTCAATGCCACATGGCATAGGTAGAAAAGTACCCGTGACATAAGCCATTCTCTATTGTACTGTTGCAAAGTATGAAACATGTTCCAGGCGTAACTTTCAGGCAGTACTATTTTTTGGCTCTTTTGCCAGGATTAGCGCCTGGCCAGTTACAGTACCTGATTCCCGCTATAGCGCCGGGACACCTCTGTTGATGTAGCTGTCGCGCTTTATAGGTGCTACTATTATTATTATTATTACTATCAATAGTCTCACAGTCATCTTTTTTAGATAGCTATAGACTACAACATTTGACTCATGCAATATCCAAATCACATAATAGGTCTCCACTCCTGCATCATTGGGCCCATCATTATGAAGTTGGAATTGGTTCTTCCCAACACCGGAGAATATTTTTATAAAGCACTGATCCCATTTTGATGTATGCACAACTGGCCCATAGTTAGAATGAGGAAGGGGGAGTCAAGGGCATAGAGGGAGTTTCCATTGCCCCCAGTTAACCCCTAAACATATATTCCTTGTCCATGTACTATTAACCTCATGTGGATGCATGTCATACACAACTGAATGATTCATAGTCTTAGATGTTCAACAAATATTTAGAAAAGTAATATCCATGACTATATAAAAACCTGTTGGAAAACTGGATAACATAAAGCACACCTCAATCCAGATTTACCAAGGGCTTGCATTACCCTTGTGTCACGTAAGGCAAAGCAAGGCAACGTAAGCTCTTAAGTTAGATTTACTATGGCAAGCAGCGTCACCTAGATGGCTCTGCTTTGCATAGTGGGGCTACGATGAGTGGGGCAGTGGCAGTGTCCCTAACTGCTCAGTGCTACGTAGCTGGAAGCAGATTCCTGTTGATTTTAAAATTATTCTGTTGGCATTTTACACTTCCATTTTAGGACACACACCTGCTCGAAAGGGGAGTGGTGGGGGCTTTTTGGGCAGTCCTCCTTACCTGAAAGCCTGGGCTCGGTCTTCACTCCTTCCCGCCTCGGTCCAATGCGGTAGCTAGTACCGTTGCACGGAGGGCTGGGAAGGGAGAGCCAGGCACTTCCGCTGTGACCGGATAGCGGTCTAGTGGCGGGGAGCTTGCTCACATAAAGGGCGCAGGGCCCGTGGCCGCGTTGCGGTGAGTGGGGCAGTGGCAGTGTCCCTAACTGCACCGCGCTACATAGCCGGAAGCAGATTCCTGTTGATTTTAAAATTATTCTGTTGGCATTTTACACTTCCATTTTAGGACACATACCTGCTTGAAGGGGGAGTGGTGTGGGCTTCTTGGGCAGTCCTGCTTACCTGAAAGCCTGGGCTCGGTCTTCACTCCTTCCCGCCTCGGTCCGATGCAGTAGCTAGTACCGCTGCCCCGAGGGCAGGGAAGGGAGAGCCAGGCACTTCCGCTGTGACCGGTTAGCGGTCTAGTGGCGGGAATCTTGCTCACATAAAGGGCGCAGGGCCCCTGGCCGCGTTGCGGTGAGTGGGGCAGTGGCAGTGTCCCTAACTGCTCGGTGCTACGTAGCTGGAAGCAGATTCCTGTTGATTTTAAAATTATTATGTTGGCATTTTGGACTTCTATTTTAGTACACATACCTGCTCGAAGGGGGCATGGTGGGGGCTTTTTGGGCAGTCCTGCTTACCTGAAAGCCTGGGCTCGGTCTTCTCTCCTTCCCGCCTCAGTCGGAGATGGTAACTAGTACCGCTGCGCCGAGGGCGGGGAAGGGAGAGCCAGGCACTTCTGCTGTGACCGGTTAGGGGTCTAGTGGTGGGGACCTTGCTCATATAAAAGCTGCATGCCCCAGCGGCCACGCAGCAGACACGCGCAGCGGGCATGCCACTGGCGCACCAAAGGTAAGCCCGTCTGCGCCCGTTTGCGACCGGTTGGGGCCTGAGGCCAGAACCCCTGGTGGTTTGGGGGTAAGGATACAGTATAGCACCCAAGATCTGCGGGCTCTCTGTCCGGCAATGACAGACCTGTGTAGGCACAGCATTGGGGGTGGAAGTTTTTGCTGGGACTGCAGGTACTGCACTTTCAGAGCTAAGGTTGAGAGGGAGGCTAAGGTGGCAAGCTCACATGTGAACTGCTGCCTATTGAACTGCATATCACTTAGGAAGCATAGATTGGTGGTATTTGATCAGCTCTCAGAGGGGCAGACTAATGTAATGTTCCTCTCGGAGACGTGGCTGTAGGAGGATTCCGCACCAGAGACCCTAGAGGCACTTCCTAGTGGGTATGGGATCACTAGGATTGATAGGGGCTCCTGTAAAGGAGGTGGGGTGGCGATTATATTCAAACACACCATCCAATGTGTCCTAGAGCCGGTCACAATCGCTGAGAGTGAGGCAGGATTCTCCACATTTTAGGTAGTTCCAAACTATATCCTGAAAGGGCTCCTGATTTATTGACCGCCTGGACCCTCCACTCGTTCTTCCTCTAGCCTGCTAGAATGTCTTGTGCAGCCAGCACTGCGTTATGAAAAACTTTTGGTGCTTGGCGATTTGAACTTGCATTTTGATGACACAAAGAATGTAGGGGCCGGGCAGCTGTGTCAAGAATTGGCGACCCTGCAATTGATGTTAAAATCTGATTCACCAACACACCGACTGGGGCATCTCCTTGACCCCATTTTTGCTAATTGGGAGGACATAGTTGTGAACCCCCCTCTGCCTGTACCATGGTCAGACCATTTCCTGGTCCCGTTTGGACTGAGGCTGCGGGGGCTAAAGGCACAGGTGATATCCAAGGGGGAGACAGCACTCCGGAAGTGGGTTGGTTTCTCTCAGGAATAGTTTAACAACACTCTTGCTCAGGGTGGGTTGCCTGGGGGCACAGATGTCAAAAGTGCATGCGGAAATCTGGATAGCCGCATTACAGAGGCACTGGATAGCACTGCTCCCTGAACGCATCAAAGACCAGGGAGAGTACAAAAATCGGCTCCCTGGTATAACAACGCCCTGAGAACCGCTAAAGCAGACTGTAAATGTCTAGAAAGGCGGTGGAGGAAAGACTTCTCGGATCAGGTCAGGAGGGAATATAAAGTCGCCCTGAAGGGTTACCATGGGCTTATTAGAAAGGCGAAGGCAGCGTACTACCAGGAAAGAAATGGGGCGGCGGAGAACTCGGCAAGGGAGTTGTTTAGGGTCTATAAAGAAATCTCATCCCTAGCAACTACAGGCAGTGCCAGCAACTGGTTCGGAGGAATAATGTAATCGTGTGGCGGATTTCTTTACGGATAAGGTGGAGACAATTTACTCCACCTTTCCGGACTCGGCGCATGCCGATCACGAGATCCCGGGGGAAGTAGGACACATTCCAGAGGGAGAATGCATTGTCAGATTTACCGTACCACCTACAGAACTGTTAACAAAAATCTGTAGGAGTGTCAAGTCGGGTTCATCAAGGGACCCTGCCTCCCATAAAGTACTTGGAAGGAGCCTTGGAACCCTTGAGCCGTGCATTAGGCTCCTATTGAAATTATCCTTCAGGACAGAGACCGTGCCAGCGAGATGGAAGGAAGCAGTAGTCCTTCCGCTATCCAAGAAACCGCATATTAGCCCAGATCGACTTGATAATCTTCGCCCAATCTCTTTACTTCCCTACTTGGCAAAGGTTGCAGAGAAGGTAGTAAATACACAACTTATTGGGCATATTGGGAAACACAATCTTTTGCATCCCACGCAGTCTGGGTTTCGGGCACACCACTCGACGGAATCAGCCCTGTTACTCGCCATGGAAACCATCATGAAATATGTGGATGAGGGACAGTCGGCGGCCCTAATCCAGATTTAAGTGCCGCCTTCGACACTGTGGCTCACCATACCCTGCTGCAGAGTCTGAGGAAAGGAGGAGTGGCAGGGAGGGAATTGAATTGGATGAAATCCTTCTTGTCCGAGCGTAGCTTTCAGGTGAGGCAGGGCTCTCACTACTCCAGGGTCATCAAGTTGAAACAGAGAGTACCGCAAGGATCAACCCTGAGCCCGACCCAGTTTAATCCCTATGTTACACCATTAGTGGAGATTGCAGATTGTGTTGGGGTCAGGGTTGTGTCCTATGCCGATTACACGCAGCTGGTGGTCTCCCTGACAAAAGCACAGGAGACAGCAGCCACCAACTTTGTGGCTTGCATGCAAGATCTTGCATCATGGATGGCGAATAACTGCCTGAAATTGAATGGCAGTAAGACCGAGGTGCTTGTGGTGGGAAGAGCCCCGTCGGTGTGGTCATCGGCATGGTGGCCCCAGTCTCTGGGATCCACCCGATGCCATGCAAGCAGGCAAAGAACTTAGGGGTCTGGCTTGATAAGAAGCTATCTTTCGAGTATCACACCAGGCGGGTAGCAGGGGTCTGTTTTGGAGTCCTGAGGGGCCTCCAGAAAACCCTGGACATGCTGCCCACCACAGCCAGAAAGACCATGCTGCAGGCCCTGGTAGCCTTGCGCCTTGATTATAGCAACGTTCTGTATCTGGGGGTCACCGGTAAATGTATGCAAAGGCTTCAAGTTATACAGAATGTGGCTGCTCAGATAGTTCTTATGCTGCCTAGGGGGGCCTCCTTGAAGATGGCATTAGCGTCCCTGTACCGGCTGCCGATAAGGGAGAGAATCCTGTTTAAGGCACTGTGCGTTTGCCATCGTATCATTCAGGGGACTTGTCTGCCCTATCTCTCTGATTTATTGAGGCTCTACTCTCCAACACGCCAACTGAGATCGGTGGGGACGGGCCATGTGCGCGTCCCTGCCATTAAGAGAGCTAGAATGGGCGGCCACTCTTTCCGCTTTTTGGCAGCTCAGCATTGGAACAAGCTCCCAGTGAGCCTACGGTTGGAGGGCTCGGAAGCTATCTTTCGGAAAAATCTGAAAACTTATCTTTTCCCTACAGGATAGGCAGGCTGGGCCAGGCTGGGTAAGGGTTGTGGCAGTATTGTACCGCAGTGTGGGGACACACTGGCCTAGTGTAACCATGCGCACTATAAATGCATCTATTATTATTATTATTATTAATATTATTATAGTGAATCTAGAATAACACAAAAGCAGCACAAGTTGCTGCCTTATGTTAATCTCCGCGTGCGGAAGGCGTTGCATGGGTGGAGCGTGGGTATTCCCCCCCATCAATTCATGGTTTTTGAATCATTCCCAGAGTTACTAAGACTAGTGAACCTGGGAATGCGTTAAAATGATGTGCCTTCCCAAGTGAGGCATAACAAGGAGAAATATGTTTATTTCTCCTCGTATTTACTTCTTTCGAAAGAGCAAACTGCTTCTAGGTATTGTTTCTGTGCTGGAAGGTGTCCCTTGTTGCACAAGAATAATCCTGGCTGTAACAAAGGCACTCTTGCACCATACCCAAGGGTGCCTGTGTTGGCGCTTGGCAGCCACAAGTGTGCCAACGTGGAGAGAGAGCAGCAATGCCTATATGTAAGTAATTATGGCACATTTCTGCTCTCCCCATTTGTCACTGTGCAGCAAGTCGCTTTGCTGCATTTTACTGCGTCAAATATTAGTGAATCTGGGCTCTCTGGTTTAATCTGTTATAGCTTAAATGTTTTGTTGCACAGTCCTCTCATATAAAATACAAATGATGCTGTATGTATTTACTCCTGCTAGTATTGCAGATGATGATAACAATGATGATTATACCAGTTTTTTAAATAAATTATTCCATTACCCTGTCCATATTTTTGTAGGGATTAGAATTTCTGGTTGGTAAACATTTTCCTTAACATGTGCTTTGTAGAAATTAACCATGTTCCTCAATGTAGCAGGACACTGCTGAAGATGATCAATGTACATTTTTCTTCACTGTGCAGTTTCTTGTATTTGAGCAAAACATCAAGTGCAGTCAATCACAAGTTAATTGTGTTACCAGTACTGGCTATTGCAGCAGATTCATGATGAAGATGGCCCAGGTTAGTATGGTAAAGTTATACTAACTGGTATGTTGACACAAAGTGATTCTTAGTACATAGTATGCTTTACAGAATGACATTGTGTTTTATTATATCTCAAGGACCTTCCTTATATTTGTGAATATTTATGAATAATATTGTTAATGTACTTTAGGCATTCTGTGATTTCCCTAACACCATTAATAATTATGGTCATATTATGGTTACTTATACTGCATCAATTTTATCAATGTTCTACCAGATTCCCAACTCTGTCAGTTGTAAAAGAACTTACATACAAGTAGTAGCTTGAATGAGTGCAAACACAAACCACAACCTTCAGACTACCTTTGTCCAACCTTATACTTGTAACCTACCCACCTCACCCTTCGGATCCTTCTTTGATGCCACCTGGGTAAGCCAGGCTAAGTGTTACAATCCCTTCTGTTATACCACAGTGGTACTGAATGTTGTTAGTTTCACTAACAAAATGCAAATGTGTGTTTTTATGGATCATATTTCTTGGTGGATATTGTTGGTGGATTTGGACTCTCTAGATGTCAGTGCCTTCCCACATCTAATGCTGACTATTGGTAAATATAGCAGCCCAAGGGAGTCACTGCTAGGTTTGTTGATCATACACTTTTACATGATCACTGTTTTAAACAAATAATCAATCTCTGTTGTCACTTTGAGAAGTGGACAAGCGGGAAATATACCGGTTGTTGATCAGAAGCTCTTTGGGTGACCCGTTCTTTGGGGAGTCTTCCCTAAATGTTCCGATGGAGTTCAAATTAGTCAAGGAAGGCACATCTTGGGATTCTACACCAAGTTACCCTACAGCCTTGCTTAACTGCCATACCTCCTGGTTGGGTTTTCGTGCCACACCTGCAAATAAATGGCCTTAACTACAGTTTTATGTCCATGCCGTATTTGTTCATGACACTTAAAGCACATAATTTTCTCATTTGCCAATACACATGTGGATGTAAACATTATTAATGGCAGAGAACTGTGATGTGCATTAAATGTACCTCATGGGTTTTGTATTTTAAAGAATATTGATGTATAGCGGTGTAGACCATGACCATGGTTCACATCTGAAGGCTTCAGTTCTTGTACGTTGACACTGTGCCTAATACATAAGGGGGTATGATAGACATATGTTAAGAGTGCTGAACAGACCTTTAGTGCACCAAACATTTTTGAACAGGTGCCTTTTAGGGTTAACAGGTCTATAAGGAATCTGGGTCGGGGGTCCCAGGGCAGACAGGGATTACTGGGCCACAACTGTAACAGCTAGGGTCTTTTCCCACAGGTTCACCAACTGGGAGCTAAGGTTCCCTTTTTAGCACTTGAACCTCAGGGCAGTGAGGCAAGCCAGTCTAAAGCTTGCTCCAGCAAGCCTGATCCCTAACAATAAAAATAAAAGAAAACTCCCAATATGAGCTTAAAACAACATGTTTAATAAAATTCAGGGATACAGGCTTTGTCAGGGTATCAACACAATAGTTAAAGTCAAAACATAGAGTCATACACAGTGCAAATCAATATTGAAATACTTCAGAATAGAACTAACAATACTTGCAGACCCAGAGCAAGTTAATAAAGTTTTCATTGCTCAGCGTTATGCAGTGTGTAAGTATTACTTCTATCTTTAAACTGACTACAAAACTACTGCATGCCCTAACAACAAGAAATCCTGCATGACAAAGCCTTATTGCTAATTATCATAGCACAAAGAATGCTCCAAACAGTGCAAAACTCTTTCAGTGACATGTTTTCTCTACCTTGGAAACCTGTGGGAGTTAAGGTGATAAACCAGCATTTTTGGGAGAGCTCATGTGGGGCTCTGCCATTCCCCTTGTAGCCCTAAGAGCAAATAGCGATCATTACTACTGTCCCTACCCTTCCTGGACATGGCCTCTTCTCCTTTGCACATTTTTCACAGCCTCTGACACACATTTTCACACACAGGCATTATCTTTCACCTGTCCCAGGCTTTCCTTTTTTCATTGTCATAAATGTGCCTGATAGTGCTTTTCTGAGTTTTTTCTTTTGCAGTAACTGGAAGCCTGCACCTGTCTATGTGCCTGTGTGAGGCTTGATGAGATCCCTGCCTGTCCAGCACTGCTCCTGAGTGTATGTATGTATTGGCATATTTGTATAGCGCTGTACTGTCACCCAAAGGGTATCCTGGCGCTTTGATTCAGCAAGCCGAAACCACCAATGCAAAATCACACTGCTCTTGGAAACAGGCGGGTCTTCAGACCTCTCTTAAAAGATAGAAAATCGCCCTGACTCCTCAACGATATCGGGAGAGAGTTCCATAGTCTAGCAGCCGCAAAACTGAATGACCGACCACCCATCCTTACCCTCTGAACTGAGTGTAAGAAGTGGACGATTTTTGACTTGCTTTCTTCAAGATCAGGGAAGCAGATATGTCCCACTTTTTGGTGTGCTGCCACTCTCATCTTGCTACAGGCAGGCATGGACCACTGTGTGTTCCCTCATAAATGGCATGAGGACACTGGCCCAACGAAAAGTGAGGGGGCCTCCCTGCGCGATACTTAGAGGAGCCCCCTCCGGGCTCAATCAGGAGCTCTACGTCCAGAGTGCAGTGCCGAGGGGGCCCCTTGGAGCTAGAGGCCCCCCGCACTGCGGGGCTGCGGGGGCCTGTGTTACGCTTCTGCATGGGGAGTTGGAGGAGGCACACCGTGATGCTGAAGGGCTGCTGGCCTGCCCTGGCAGCCCTTAACAATGTAGCACCACAGCCCTCCTGTTGCCAGTAGCCTCAGGGCACTAGCCCCACTGCGATTGTAAGTGGGGAAAAGGGGGGATTGCCAGGCACACATCTCAACACTGAATAGTCTTTCGGGCACAGTCCCTTCTTGGGTAGACTTTGTTTTGAAACTGCATCTCACAGAACTGCCTTTTTTTTCATCCGACAGCACTGGGGAACTGTTAGATGGTTCCTCAATGAAGGAGAGCAATACAGGTCCACATCTCTGGCCCCATTAGGCCGACTCACATGTGGACTGCTGTAGTTCAGCTACCAGGGGACAAATTTCCAAATTTTCACGCAAGTCAGCAAACAAAGTGGCTGTACTGTGATGCATAAAAGGGAGAGAACAGAAATGCTTCTTGTTTACAAAACTATCAAGCATTTCTGCTCTCTTCGTGCACTGAGTCACTGTGTACAAGGGTACCAGCGTTACAGGCAGGATTGCATTTTTTTGCAGGAACAGACACCTTCCTGCACAAAAACAACTTCTAGAGTTAGTTTCCTCTTTTTACATGTGCAGCAGAATGCAGCACAAGTGTAAAGGGGTAATAATGAAGAGAAATAAAGTTATTTCCCCTTGTTACACCTTACTTTGTATGGTGGAGCATATTGACACATTCCCAGGCTTACAAGTCTTTGTAAAGCTGAGAATGTACCAGAATTCATGGGTGGATATATGGGAACAACCCCATCTTCTCCACAAGTGACAGTATCAAGTACAACTCCACCACGCCACTCACAGGGACCTGCCACTCCATCATCAACTTCCAAATCAACACATCTCAAACAACGTCCGTACCAGGTAACACAATTCCAAGCCGCAGCTGGGTAAAAAACACAGAAGCAGATTGGCTCAGTGCCATCAGCACAGATCAACCTAGCCCCACAGACAACCTGAAGAAGGCCATCTACAACTTCAACAACTTGATCAAGAAATGCGCAGACGGAGGAGGAGCCAAGCAGGCATTCGAAATGGCCGCATAGTCGCTCGGCTCCGCAAGCCCTTTCGCCCCACACATCTATCCTGTCGAATATCCTGACCCACGGAGGCATACTTTGATAAAGGAAAGAAAACGAGCACCTACCGTTCGCTTCCGGAGCTCCGGCGTGCCACCGATTTTGGGAAACATCCCCGACTGCTCTGCGGCCCACGTGATGGTGAGGCCGGGACGTTAATTAGGCGGGGCCTCCGGCCACGGCTGCGGCACCAACGGCCGCTGATGGCAATGGGGAGCCGGCCAGCGGGTGCCGATGCCATGAAAGACCGCTGCCAGTGGTGAAGACCCGATCCGCTTGTCGGAGACCCTTGTGGGGCAGTGTGGGGGCGCTGGATCGGAGGGGGCGCTTGACTCCTGCCCCCTCCCCAAGTCTTGTTGCCCGGGCATAGCCAAGGATTGCCCCCGACATAGGCGGGCGACTCCCGGGGCCGGCGGGACTTTAGCCTTTTGGTGGCTCTTCTTTCTGGGCCCTGCCCCACAGTTCGTTTGCCCTGGGGACGCATCCCGCGGTGCCCTCACAGTAAGGCCTGGTCCCTGAATATGGTGAAGAGGGACGGGGCCGACTGGATCAAGATGGCGGCTGGTGCCCTTCTCCACGACTCACGTCCAGGTTGGGCGGCTGATGCAGGGATGGGGCCAGGATGCTCGCAACGCACGACGGAGTTCACGCCCTGGGACGTGTTGGCTGCCCTAACAGTTCTGCACGAGGCCATTGATTGCCAATTTCGAGACCTGGGTAGAAGGATGGACGCCATTGCTGTTTCGCCATCTATGGTGGCCACAGTCCTATTCCTGGGGTCGGCCGATGAATCTGCTGCCTTGTCCATGGAGGAGGTTACGGATCCTCGGGGGCACCTTGGTCCGCTTGAAGACCGGGCTACCATGCCCGCGCGGACCGTCTTGATTGATCGTATTGATGTATCCTTGGGACACGTGTCCGGCTGGCGCTTGGGGGTGGAGCGCTGTTTTTCTCCTTGGACTGGCCGGGTTGTGTCGCGGTGGTGGCCAGATTGTTTGACTCTCCTCCCTTGGATAATGTTATTGTTTGCCAGCTTTGGGAGGTTCATGGAACCGGTGCTGTTGTTGCCTGATCTTTGATCTCTATATTTGGACAGATTTGGACTCTTATGCTTTTCTGTGGCTTCGCCCCGTCCGGGCTCCATCATACTGTTTGGACCCTTAAGACTGTGCTTTACATTGATTAACGGGAAGACTTTAGGCGGTACTACTGCCAGACAGGGTCAGGGATGAGGGGGCTTACAATCTATTTGCTTTATTACTGACAGACGGTGCTGTGGATATCTTTGATCGATAGTACATTGTTCTCGTGCTCGGGATTTGTTATTCTTCCCAATGGTATTGTTTCCTTTCTGGGATTTCCAAAGTGTAGGGGTCAGGGACGGGGCCGGGCGGCGCAATTAGGGCCCTCCTCTGCTTTTTTTTTTTCTTCTTTCTTCCTTTTCCCTATCTTTCTATATTTCGGGTTCTATTAGGGTGACAGGCAAGCGGCTGGGGGGTAGGCCATGGCCTTCTGCGGGTGTGGAGGGTGGGGGGTTGCGGGATGGGTGTTAGATTAGTATTTGTTTCTATGGCCCTTTAGTCTTTTTTCTCTTTTAGTGTCGTCGTTGCCCATGTTCCTTGCGGTGTGTTTGGAGTGGAGGGGCGGGGTTTAGACTTGTTACACAATGGGGTTGTGCTTCCACTTCTCCTGCTATGTATATTTTCTCCCCGGATGCCCCCCCTCCCGTATTGATGCTGTTCCAGATGTCCTGATTTGTACACTATCGCGGGACTGGGTGAGACTGTGCGGCACCTCTTCTTAGTTCTTTATTTTGAAAATGAACCTTTTAAATTCTGATTCAAGTTGTTGGGTCCGCTTACAAACTATGTATTGTCATCCTATTATCCTGGGCTTCGAACCGTTACAATTATGCATATTGCTTGCACAGTTTTGGTTTTGTCTAGCGGCCGGCCGCGATGCTTGTAGGCCCATACCTGTAATCATATGTGCTACAAATAAAGGTTCACCAAAAAAAAAAAAAAAAAAGAAATGCGCAGACTCCATTGCACCCATTCAAACCCAATATGTACAGTGGATCAAATAAGCAAGCCAGCTGGTACACAGAAGGCCTCAGAGACACCGAAAAGCACTGTAAACAGCTAGAAAGGAAATGGTGAGTAAGCCAAGACACACCCGCCAGAACTACCAAAAAGGTTGCACTCAGACTCTATCACTACCAAACAAGAGACACCAAGGAAAAACAGTAGTGGGCCGCATCAAAGGAAGCTCCAACAGCTGCAAGGAGATCTTCTCGATTTTCAAGGATTTCACGTCACCATCAGCCACTGTCAACAACATCAGTGCCTCCAAACAATTCTGCAACAACCTATCCAACTTCTTCCACAGCAACATTGCAAACATTTACAAAATCTTCTCACACCAACTCAACCCCAGAGAACTCATAGCTGATTTACTCACCATCTGACAACCCTCCTTAGAAATTACACAGCGACAATCATACGATGATCCACTCAGCTGCCCCAACGGACCTATGCCCCCACCACAACTACAACCTGGGAACATCACCAATCAGCACCACCCTGACCCACATCATCAACATCTCCATAATGCTTTTGAGCTGTCATGGGTCTGAAATATTTACCCCTAGCTTACTATAAAACATTCACATCTTTCAACATTAAGTAGAAAATGCTATCCTATTGTTCATAGTGCAAGCAAAAAGGGCAGGATTCCTTCATTTGTCTTTCTTGAGGGATTCATAGTTATTCTTAGAAAAGCGTACTTTCTGCAAAAAAATATTCAGGGCCTCATTTACAATATTTTGATGTAGGTCAGTTCCACAAGCCTTCCTGATGGTGCCCTACGTCAAAAGAAAAGGGCAGCAATGAGCTGTTTCTATCAGACATAGCGCATTCCTGCTCCTCCCCACCCCCCGCCGGTTGCACACAAATGACTGCCATGTACCAACGCAGGCACCCTTGCGCCACAGTGCAAAGGTGTCAGCATTTTAGGGGTGATTGTTTTTGTGCAGGAAGGGAGACCTTCCTGCTAAAAAAATCAATGGAGGCGATTTTCTCTTTCTATGAGTGCTGGGAACTAGGAGAAATAATGTTATTTCTTCCTGTAGCACCTCCTGTATGCCACCTCTGGAGAGGAATAGGATTTTGCCCATTGCCAGGTTTAAGAAATCTCGTACATCTGGGAATGTGTCAAATGCCATGGGTGTTACATGATACATCCTCACTAACGTCCATGGCAAACTCCCTATCGCAGGGTAAGGCAACGCAGTGACTTGCGCTGCGTTGCCCCAGTCCATTTCTACAAGGCCATCAAAAGCCATGCAGAGTGGCTTTACGTCACCTTGTAGATATGGCCCTGCAGTGTGCGCAGCCAGAACGTCACTAAAGTGCTGTCCCGGCAGCGTAGGGGACTTGTAAATGAGGCCCCCGTTTATTTTGCATTGAAGGAATATGACTTACGACTGTGGAGGTGTGGCCAATGTGCAGAATCTTTTATAGTAGACGGAGCACAAAGGAGAGTTTGAGAGGGCGGTAAATGCAATTGATTAGGCAATTTTTTTAATGCAATGAATTAGAGAAATATTTAGATTTTTGTGAATTTCTCTGCTGTGTTGTGTGACATTTGCAGGAAAATGTGCCAAAGACCAGCCGCGGTTGGTAGTGGGAGTACCTGCCGGGCGGTGACGTGGGGAGGGGGAGGGGCAGGGTGGGGGGTAGTAATCTATGGATTTTGTAGGTTTACAGTTAAGTAAACATATATATATATATATAAACAGAATTTCATTATGCGCACTGCATCGCATTTGGGGATGCAGTGCATGCAACTAAATTCATTTCATTTATTTATATATTTACTTACCTGTAAACCTCCATAATCCATAGATTACTACCCCCCACCCTGCCCCTTCCCCTCCCCACGTTACCGCCCGGCAGGTACTCCCACTACCGACCGCGGCTGCTAAAGACAAAGCAAAAAATGCTAAATTTCATAAACCCTTCAGTATTTTGTGGTCATTCATTACAATACAAACTGTCATGAAACACCATGAGCTTTCAAAAAAATTCTATGAATGATGACATTTGCAGAAATTTGCGAGATGGAACAATTTCATGGACCAGGCAGTGATTTGGTTCTGCCTGCAAAATACCACCATGGGCACATTTGACATGCTTCAGTTACATACATGGTGGAAATGCCCCCACAGTGATACCTTTTGATGGATTTCGTCTGTGTGACTCCTGGGTGACTTTGGGAAATTGTTCTTAAACCTTTTGGTGCGTCGCATGGCCGTCCGACGTCACATTGGGCATGTGCAGAGGACGGCCGGGGGACGTCCGAACTACGCCCAGTCATAAACCACATGCACCGCTGCCAAATTCACACCGCAGTCAACGGGTTAAACAGTGAAAAGAGTAATATACCAGTTTGCAAAGGGGTTTAGAAGAAGGGATGTCGTGACATAGGAAATCTTTTCCACAGAAATAAAGACAAACTTAGACATTTTTCCCACATTGGGTGAGGTAAACAGGCATATGGTAGGAAAGTTGCAAAATCATACATCACTCTTGTGTATAAATCAATGTTTTGTGAAATAGGCTGTCAGAAATCTCCACGAAACAGAGGCATACTGTGCACATGTGGTTTAGCCTTTGACAGAAATCTAAAACTTCTTGTCTAACAAAATAGGTTTCTGAGGTGCTATAGTTGACTGCCATCATTGCACTGTCCACATTACAGCCAAACATGTAATACTTCCATTCAATGCCACATGGCATAGGTAGAAAAGTACCCGTGACATAAGCTATTCTCTATTGTACTGTGGCAAAGTATGATACATGTTCCGGGCGTAACTTTCAGGCAGTACTATTTTTTGGCTCTTTTGCCAGGATTAGCGCCTGGCCAGTTACAGTACCTGATTCCCGCTATAGCGCCAGGACACCTCTGTTGATGTAGCTGTCGCGCTTTATAGGTGCTACTATTATTATTATTATTACTATCAATAGTCACACAGAGTCATCTTTTTTAGATAGCTATAGACTACAACATTTGACTCATGCAATATCCAAATCGCATAATAGGTCTCCACTCCTGCATCATTAGGCCCATCATTATGAAATTGGAATTGGTTCTTCCCAACACCGGAGAATATTTTTGTACAGCACTGGTCCCATTTTGATGTATGTACAACAGGCCCATAATTAGAATGAGGAAGGGGGAGTCAAGGGCACAGAGGGGGTTTCCATTGCCCCCAGTTAACCCCTAAACATATATTCCTTGTCCATGTACTATTAACCTCTTGTGGATTCATGTCATACACAACTGAATGATTCATAGTCTTAGATGTTCAACAAATATTTAGAAAAGTAATATCCATGACTATATAAAAACCTGTTGGAAAACTGGATAACATAAAGCACACCTCAATCCAGATTTACCAAGGGCTTGCATTACCCTTGTGTCACGTAAAGCAACGCAAGGCAACGTAAGCTCTTAAGTTAGATTTACTATGGCAAGCAGCGTCACCTAGATGGCTCTGCTTTGCATAGTGGGACGATGAGTGGGGCAGTGGCAGTGTCCCTAACTGCTAGGCAGGGCCGGTCCTAGACATGGGCGGTATGGGCAGATGCCCAGGGCCTCGTGCTCAGGGGGCCCCGCCGCCGGCCCACAGAGTAGACCGCAGAGCAGGGGGCCCGATATAAAATGCGGGGAAAGCGCTGCGCACACTCGCGCAGGCAGTAAGGCACTTAGAGGGGCCTCACATCTTCCCTTTCGCCCGGGGCCTCAGAAGGCCTAGGACCGGCTCTGCTGCTCGGCGCTACGTATCTGGAAGCAGATTCCTGTTGATTTTAAAATTATTCTGTTGGCATTTTAGACTTCCATTTTAGGACACATACCTGCTTGAAGGGGGAGTGGTGGGGGCTTTTTGGGCAGTCCTCCTTACCTGAAAGCCTGGGCTCGGTCTTCACTCCTTCCCGCCTCGGTCCAATGCGGTAGCTAGTACCGTTGCACGGAGGGCTGGGAAGGGAGAGCCAGGCACTTCCACTGTGACCGGATAGCGGTCTAGTGGCGGGGCATTTTTCTCACATAAAGGGCGCAGGGCCCGTGGCCACGTTGCGGTGAGTAGGGCAGTGGCATGTCCCTAACTGCACCGCGCTACATAGCCGGAAGCAGATTCCTGTTGATTTTAAAATTATTCTGTTGGCATTTTACACTTCCATTTTAGGACACATACCTGCTTGAAGGGGGAGTGGTGGGGGCTTTTTGGGTAGTCCTGCTTACCTGAAAGCCTAGGCTCGGTCTTCACTCCTTCCCGCCTCGATCCGATGCGGTAACTAGTACCATTGCGTGGAGGACAGGGAAGGGAGAGCCAGGCACTTCCGCTGTCACCGGTTAGCAGTCTAGTGGCGGGGAGCTTGCTCACATAAAGGGTGCAGGTCCCTAACTGCTTGCCGCTACAAGGCTGGAAGCAGATTCCTGTTGATTTTAAAATTATTCTGTTGGCATTTCAGACTTCTATTTTAGGACACATACCTGCTCGAAGGGGGAGTGGTGGGGGCTTTTTGGGCAGTCCTGCTTACCTGAAAGCCTGGGCTTGGTCTTCACTCCTTCCCGCCTTGGTCCGACGCAGTAACTAGTACCGTTGCACGGAGGGCTGAGAAGGGAGAGCCAGGCACTTCCGCTGTGACCGGTTAGCGGTCTAGTGGCGGGGAGCTTTCTCACATAAAAGGCGCAGGGCCCGTGGCCGCGTTGCGGTGAGTGGGGCAGTGGCAGTGTCCCTAACTGCTCGGCACTACATAGCCGGAAGCAGATTCCTGTTGATTTTAAAATTATTCTGTTGGCATTTTAGACTTCTATTTTAGGACACATACCTGCTCGAAGGGGGAGTGGTGGGGGCTTTTTGGACAGTCCTGCTTACCTAAAAGTCTGGGCTTGGTCTTCACTCCTTCCCGCCTCGGTCCGACGCAGTAACTAGTACCGTTGCGTGGAGGGCGGGGAAGGGAGAGCCAGGCACTTCTGCTGTGACTGGTTAGCGGTCTAGTGGCGGGGAGCTTGCTCACATAAAGGGCGCAGGGCCCATGGCCTCGTTGCAGTGAGTGGGGCAGTGGCAGTGTCCCTAACTGTTCGGCACTACATAGCCGGAAGCAGATTCCTGTTGATTTTAAAATTATTCTGTTGGCATTTTAGACTTCTATTTTAGGACACATACCTGCTCGAAGGGGGAGTGGTGGGGGCTTTTTGGACAGTCCTGCTTACCTAAAAGTCTGGGCTTGGTCTTCACTCCTTCCCGCCTCGGTCCGACGCAGTAACTAGTACCGTTGCGTGGAGGGCGGGGAAGGGAGAGCCAGGCACTTCTGCTGTGACCGGTTAGCGGTCTAGTGGCGGGGAGCTTGCTCACATAAAGGGCGCAGGGCCCATGGCCTCGTTGCAGTGAGTGGGGCAGTGGCAGTGTCCCTAACTGTTCGGCACTACGTAGCTGGAAGCAGATTCCTGTTGATTTTAAAATTATTCTGTTGTCATTTTAGACTTCTATTTTAGTACACATACCTGCTCGAAGGGGGCGTAGTGGGGGCTTTTTGGGCAGTCCTGCTTACCTGAAAGCCTGGGCTCGGTCTTCACTCCTTCCCCCCTCGGCCCAAGATGGTAACTAGTACCGCTGCGCTGAGGGCGGGGAAGGGAGAGCCAGGCACTTCCGCTGTGACCGGTTAGCGGTCTAGTGGCGGGGAGCTTGCTCATATAAAAGCTGCATGCCCCAGGGGCCACGCAGCGGACACGCACAGCGGGCATGCCGCTGGCGCACCAAAGGTAAGCCCGTCTGCGCCAGTTTGCGACCGGTTGGGGCCTGAGGCCAGAACCCCTGGCGGTTTGGGGGTAAGGATACAGTATAGCGCCCAAGATCTGCGGGCTCTCTGTCTGGCAATGACAGACCTGTGTAGGCACAGCATTGGGGGCGGAAGTAGTTGCTGGGACTGCAGGTACTGCACTTTCAGAGCTAAGGTTGAGAGGGAGGCTAAGGTGGCAAGCTCACATCTGAACTGCTGCCTATTGAACTGCAGATCACATAGGAAACATAGATTGGAGGTATTTGATCAGCTCTCGGAGGGGCAGACTAATGAATGTTCCTCTCGGAGTCGTGGCTGGAGGAGGATTCCGCACCAGAGACCCTAAATGCACTTCCTAGTGGGTATGGGATCACTAGGATTGATAGGGGCTCCTGTAGAGGAGGTGGGGTGGCGATTATATTCAAACACACCATCCAATGTGTCCTAGATTCGGTCACAATCGCTGAGAGTGAGGCGGGTTTATCCACAATTTAGGTAGCTCCGAACTATATCGTGAAAGGGCTCCTGATTTATTGACCGCCTGGACCCTCCACTCGTTTTTCCTCTAGCCTGCTAGAATGTCTTGTGCAGCCAGCACTGCGTTATGAAAAACTTTTAGCGCTTGGCGATTTGAACTTGCATTTTGATGACACAAAGAATGTAGGGGCCGGGGAGCTGTGTCAAGAATTGACGACCCTGCAATTGATGTTAAAATCTGATTCACCAACACACCAACTGGGGCATCTGCTTGACCCCATTTTTGCTAATTGGGAGGACATAGCTGTGAACCCCCCTCTGCCTGTACCATGGTCAGACCATTTCCTGGTCCCGTTTGGGCTGAGGCTGTGGGGGCTAAAGGCACAGGTTATATCCAAGGGGGAGACAGCACGCCGGAAGTGGGCGGGTTTCTCTCAGGAGAAGTTTAACAACGCTCTTGCTCATGGTGGGTTGCCTAGGGGCACAGATGTCGAAAGTGCATGCGGAAATCTGGATAGCCGCATTACGGAGGCACTGGATAGCACTGCTCCCTGAACGCATCAAAGACCGGGGAGAGTACAAAAATTGGCTCCCTGGTATAACAACGCCCTGAGAACCACTAAAGCAGACTGTAAATGTCTAGAAAGGCGGTGGAGGAAAGACTTCTCGGATCAGGGCAGAAGGGAATATAAAGTCGCTCTGAAGGGTTACCATGGGCTTATTAGAAAGGCGAAGGCAGCGTACTACCAGGAAAGAAATGGGGCGGCTGAGAACTCAGCAAGCTAGCTGTTTAGGGTCTATAAAGAAATCTCATCCCTAGCAACTACAGGCAGTGCCAGCAACTGGTTCGGAGGAATCATGTAATCGTGTGGCGGATTTCTTTGCGGATAAGGTGGAGACAATTTATTCCACCTTTCCGGACTCGGCGCATGTCGATCACGAGATCCCGGGGGATGTAGGACACATTCCAGAGGGGGAATGCCTTGTCAGATTTACCCTACCACCTACAGAACTGTTAACGAAAATCTGTAGGACTGTCAAGTCGGGTTCCTCAAAAGACCCTGCCTCCCCTAAAGTACTTGGAAGGAGCCTTGGAACCCTTGAGCCATGCATTGGGCACCTATTGGAATTATCCTTCAGGACAGGGACCGTGCCAGTGAGATGGAAGGAAGCAGTAGTCCTTCCGCTATCCAAGAAACAGCATATTAGTCCAGATCGACTTGATAATCTACGCCCAATCTCTTTACTTCCATACTTGGCAAAGGTTGCAGAGAAGGTAGTAAATACACAACGTATTGGGCATATTGGGAAACACAATATTTTGCATCCCACGCAGTCTGGGTTTCGGGCACACCACTCGACGGAATCAGCCCTGTTACTCGCCACGGAAACCATCAGGAAATATGTGGATGAGGGACAGACGGCGGCCCTAATCCTGATTTAAGTGCCGCCTTCGACACTGTGGCTCACCAAACCCTGCTGCAGAGTCTGAGGAAAGGAAGAGTGGCAGGGAGGGGATTGAATTGGATGAAATCCTTCTTGTCGGAGCGCAGCTTTCAGGTGAGGCAGGGCTCTCACTACTTCAGGGTCATCAAGTTGAAACAGAGAGTACCGCAAGGATCAACCCTGAGCCTTGACCCAGTTTAATCCCTATGTTACACCGTTAGTGGAGATTGCAGATGGTGTTGGGATCAGGGTTGTGTCCTATGCCGATGACACGCAGCTGGTGGTCTCCCTGACAAAAGCACAGGAGACAGCAGCCACCAACTTTGTGGCTTGCATGCAAGATCTTGCTTCATGGATGGCGAATAACTGCCTGAAATTGACTGGCAGTAAGACCGAGATGCTTGTGGGTGGAAGAGCCCCGTCGGTGTGGCCATCGGCATGGTGGCCCCAGTCTCTGAGATCCACCCGATGCCATGCAAGTGGGCAAAGAACTTAGGGGTCTGGCTGGATACAAAGCTATCTTTCGAGTATCACACCAGGCGGGTAGCAGGGGCCTGTTTTGGAGTCCTGAGGGGCCTCCAGAAAACCCTGGACATGCTGCCCACCACAGCCAGAAAGACCATGGTGCAGGCCCTGGTAGCCTTGGCCTTGATTATAGCAACGTTCTGTATCTGGGGGTCACTGGTAAATGTATGCAAGCTTCAAGTTATACAGAATGTGGCTGCTCAGATAGTTCTTATGCTCCCTAGGAGGGCCTCCTCGAAGATGGCCTTAGCGTCCCTGTACTGGCTGCCGATAAGTAAGAGAATCCTGTTTAAGGCACTGTGCGTTTGCCATTGTATCATTCAGGGGACTTGTCTGCCCTATTTGTCTGATTTATTGAGGCTCTACTCTCCAACACGCCAACTGAGATCGGTGGGGACGGGCCATGTGTGCGTCCCTGCCATTAAGAGAGCTAGGATGGGCGGCCACTCTTTCCGCTTTTTGGCAGCTCAGCATTGGAACAAGCTCCCGGTGATCCTACGGTTGGAGGGTTCGGAAGCTATCTTCCGGAAAAATCTGAAAACGTATCTTTTCCCTACAGGATAGGCAGGCTGGGCCAGGCTGGGTAAGGGTTGTGGCAGTGTTGTACCGCAGTGCGGGGACACACTGGCCTAGTGTAACCATGCGCTCTATAAATGCATCTATTATTATTATTATTAATATTATTATAGTGAATCTAGAATAACGCAAAAGCAGCACAAGTTGCTGCCTTATGTTAATCTCCGCGTGCGGAAGGTGTTGCATGGGTGGAGCGTGGGTTTTCCCCCCCATCAATTCATGGTTTTTGAATCATTCCCAGAGTTACTAAGACTAGTGAACCTGGGAATGCGTTAAAATGATATGCCTTCCCAAGTGAGGCATAACAAGGAGAAATATGTTTATTTCTCCTCGGTATTACTTCTTTCGAAAGAGCAAACTGCTTCTAGGTATTATTTCTGTGCTGGAAGGTGTCCCTTCCTGCACCAGAATAATCCTGGCTGTAACAAAGGCACTCTTGCACCATACCCAAGGGTGCCTGTGTTGGTGCTTGGCAGCCACAAGTGTGCCAACGTGGAGAGAGAGCAGTAATGCCTATATGTAAGTAATTATGGCACATTTCTCCTGCTCTCCCCATTTGTCACTGTGCAGCAAGTCGCTTTGCTGCATTTCACTGCGTCAAATATTAGTGAATCTGGGCTCTCTGGTTTAATCTGTTATATCTTAAATGTTTTGTTGCACAGTCCTCTCATATGAAATACAAATGATGCTGTATGTATTTACTCCTGCTAGTATTGCAGATGAAGATAACAATGATGATTATACCAGTTTTTTAAACAAATTATTCCATTACCCTGTCCATATTTTTGTTGGGATTAGAATTTCTGGTTGGTAAGCATTTTCCTTAACATGTGCTTTGTAGAAATTAGATTAATCAAAAAGAGACTAGCTATGGGTTGGGATGGTATGATGTTTACTATGTAAAAATCATGGTGACTCAGGTAAGTTTTGTCGGTCAGGGGTGGCACCCATTGGGTGTCTTTAGAAAGCCCTCACCCACCAACCTAGTTGGTGGCATGCTTTATCATCGGGCCCACCCAGTGACACCTAGCGTCACGTCCTTTAGAGTGTCAACATGTTTCAGCCAGTGCCTTATTGATATGCTGGCTTTCTTCACGCCCTAAAGTGTATCTAACTGTGAGAGGGGGGATTCCCTTCTCAAGATCACGCTAGTTTTAAGTGGTGTCCTCTTCAAGGTAACTTTGAAGTGGCAAAGGGTAGACCAGGATTACTGGCCGATGCCGGCTGTGGACCTAGTGTGCCTCCTTCGGTTCCACGAAGGAGGCACACTAGGTCCACAGCCGGCATCGGCCAGTAATCCTGGTCTACCCTTTGCCACTTCAAAGTTACCTTGAAGAGGACACCACTTAAAACTAGCGTGATCTTGAGAAGGGAATCCCCCCTCTCACAGTTAGATACACTTTAGGGCGTGTAGACACATAGTCCACACTACACACCCACTAGTTTTTTTTCACACCCACACCCATTTTAACTGTCCTGAAGAAAGCCAGCATATCAATAAGGCACTGGCTGAAACATGTTGACACTCTAAAGGACGTGAGAGGTCATAACTCGCCTCTTACGTCCCACAGCCTTATTTTTAACCGTGACGGAGGCCCTATTAATAAAGTCTTTTACCCTCCGGGTATAGGGACCCCCGCCAAGCCGTTTTAAACTCACTTTCTTAACATCCCTCACCGCACACACAGTGACATACCTGCTCCGCTGTATTCAGGCGTCGTAGCACACCCGGGACACGCTAGGTGTCACTGGGTGGGCCAGATGATGAAGCATGCCACCAACTAGGTTGGTGGGTGAGGGCTTTCTAAAGACACCCAATGGGTGCCACCCCTGACCGACAAAACTTACCTGAGTCACCATGATTTTTACATTGTAAACATCATACCATCCCAACCCATAGCTAGTCTCTTTTTGATTAATCTACATATAAACCGGGGATCTGGACTAGCTATCTGGTCCTCTCTCTCCCTCTTGATACACGCCTTTGTAGAAATTAACCATGCTCCTCGATGTAGCAGGACACTGCTGAAGATGATCAATGTACATTTTTCTTCACTGTGCAGTTACTTGGATTTCTGCAAAACATCAAGTGCAGTCAATCACAAGTTAATTGTGTTACCAGTACTGGCTATTACAGCAGATTCATGATGAAGATGGCCCAGGTTAGTATGGTAAAGTTATACTAACTGGTATGTTGACACAAAGTGATTCTTAGTACATAGTATGATTTACAGAATGACATTGTGTTTTATTATATCTCAAGGAGATTCCTTATATTTGTGAATATTTATGAATAATATTGTTTATGTACTTTAGGCATTCTGTGATTTCCCTAACATCATTAATAATTATGGTCATATTATGATTACTTATACTGCATCAATTTTATCAATGTTCTACCAGATTCCCAACTCTGTCAGTTGTAAAAGAACTTACATACAAGTAGTAGCGTGAATGAGTGCAAACACAAACCACAACCTTCAGACTACCTTTGTCCAACCTTATACTTGTAACCTACCCACCTCACCCTTCGGTTCCTTCTTTGATGCCACCTGGATAAGCCAGGCTAAGTGTTACAATCCCTTCTGTTATACCACAGTGGTACTGAATGTTGTTAGTTTCACTAACAAAATGCAAATGTGTGTTTTTATGGATCATATTTCTTGGTGGATATTGTTGGTGGATTTGGACTCTCTAGATGTCAGTGCCTTCCCACATCTAATGCTGACTATTGGTAAATATGGCAGCCCACTGGAGTCACTGCTAGGTTTGTTGATCATACACTTTTACATGATCACTGTTTTAAACAAATAATCAATCTCTGTTGTCACTTTGAGAAGTGGACAAGCGGGAAATAGACCGGTTATTGATCAGAAGCTCTTTGGGTGACCCGTTTATGGGGAGTCTTCCCTAAATGTTCCGATGGAGTTCACATTAGTCAAGGAAGGCACATCTTGGGATTCTACACCAAGGGCCCGATGTAGGTAGGGCGTTACCGATCGGTAACGGCCGAAAATACCGATTTTTTGCCCTTACCGATCGGTAAACAGCCATCGAGATGTAGGGAACGAAAAACATAAAGAATCGGAGTGAAAACCGAATCGGAATGAGTACCGAATGGGAAAGAATCCGATACGTACATACCGAAAATCGGATATGTAATGATTCGGAAAACACCGATTCGGATGCAAAGACCGATTCGGTCCATTGACCGAATCGTTAGTGACACCGAATCGGAAAATCACCGATTCGGTCCATGTACCGAATCGTTAGTGACACCGATTCGGAAAATCACCGATTCGGTCCATGTACCGAATCGTTAGTGACACCGATTCGGAAAATCACCGATTCGGTCCATGTACCGAATCGTTAGTGACACCGATTCGGAAATTCACCGATTCGGTCCATGTACCGATTCGGTAGAAAGACCGATTCGGACATGAGCCGAATCGGAAAACATGCCGATTCGTAGGAATCGCCGATCGGGAAATTCCCCGATTCCGACAGTTGGGGAGATGTAGGGAGGCACCGAAACACCGAAATCGGCTCAAAATCGGTAGAATTCACTCGGTATTTACCATGGATTGCAATCAGGTGGTAACCAACTCCAACCCATATAAACAGTCCCAAAATGCATTGCAACTTGCAGGATGGCAGCTTTCTATGTCATTGCGAGGCGGCTACGGCTACAGCAGGAAGGACAGAGGGAATGGCTAAGAAATGAACAGGTCTACAGACAGAGGATAACCCTGTTCATGCTCACAGAGGCAGAGATACTACAGAGATACAGGCTGGACTCTGACACCATACTTGAGCTCATCAGGGATCTCAAGCCATTCTTGGACCACCACACCCCAAGGGCACACGCCATCCCTGCGCACATCCAGGTGCTATGCAGCCTACACCTGCTAGCGTCTGGCAGCTATCAAAGTGGTGTAGCAGCAGCAGGAGGGGTGAGCCAGAGCAGCCTGTCAAGGTTCTTCCACACATTCCTTGACGCCATGATACACAGGATGGACCAATACATCTCTTTCCCTGCAACCCACGCAGAACTGCTACAAACCAAAGCTGACTTCTACCAGATGGCACAATTTCCCCAAATCATCGGTTGCATAGATGGCACGCACATTCCGATTTGCCCACCAGCGGACACCGAATACATATACCGCAATCGCAAGTCTACACACACCATCAACGTGCAGGTGATCTGCAATGCAAAGTGCACCATCACAGACCTGGTAGCAAAATTTCCAGGGAGTACCCATGACTCCTATATTTTCCAACAGAGCGGCATATATGCACGGCTGATGGCTGGAGAATTTGGAGAAGGATACCTCCTAGGTGAGACACATCATCAGACCCCCATAACACATAGTAGGTAGGTGGAATACATGTATGCATGTGTCTAATGTGACCCCTTTCTCTTCCAGGCGACAGTGCATATGCCCTCCGCTCATTCATACTCACCCCCTACCTCAACCCCTCCACACCCAGCCAAAGGAGGTATAACCGGGCCCACATACGCACAAGGAATGTTGTCGAACGGACCTTTGGCATCTGGAAAAGTAGATTCAGATGCCTGCACAAGAGTGGAGGTGCAAGGCAGTATACCCCCATCACCTGCTGCAAGATCATAGCTGTATGTGCAATGTTACACAACCTTGCGGTGAAGAAGGGCACTGAGGTGGAGTTGTCTGACTACGAGGACCATGACGACGACGAAGCTGTGCCACTGACACAGCCAGCTGGGGTGTGTACGCCAAGTGATGGCAGATACAGACGTGAGGAGATCACTGAGAACTATTTCTGACTGAGTACAGATGCAAAGACAGCTAAATGTTGCTTGGAAAAAACAAATTTTAATAGTGTTGCACCACAGTTACAGCACTGATGTGCAACAAAAAATGGAGTATGGTAAATAAAATAAAGTCCAAGGTACTGGTTGCCTTACCCGCCCTTGCCAGGCTATTTCTTTGCCCGCTTGCCAGACCCACTGGGGTGTCCCTCAGCCCCCTCTGAATGCCCAGCAGCATCAGCGGAGCGCCTGGTGCTCCTCCGTGGCTCAGACGCAGCGCTGGCCGGGCTGCTGCGGCTGCTGCTGTCCCCAGCATCACCCAGGTCCAGGGCCGGATTGGAGGCGGTGTTTGAAATTATCATGGCCTCCATGGCAGTGGTGATCCGGGCCATCCCCCTAGTAAGCTCAGCCGTATGCTGACTAAGGACAGATTCCTGGTTGGCGCTGCGATGGCACAGTTGTGCCGTCGCCGCTGCAAGGCGGCCCATGGCGCGGTTCAAAACCCGGGCATCCCGCCTGCGCACCAGCTCATGCTCCTCCTGTCTGCTTGATGAGTGGGTGATGGCAGTGGTTAGCCTGCCTAACCCTGCTGCCACCTCCTTGTTCGATTCCACGACGGCCTGGAATCCCTTGACCAACTCTCCCATCTGCATGTTGTGCTGCAGGAGCTGGCGTTGGCAGGCCATAGTGGATCTTGCTTGTTGCCTCTGAATTTTCACCATCTGTCCCTCCAGGCCCAGGAATACACTGCCCTCCCGTGCTGGTGCAGCAGTGGTGGTGATGGTACGGCGCCGGGCACTGCTGCTTCCGGCCTGCTGAGTGGGCTGGGGTGCCACTGGTGGGGGTGTGAAGCTGGCCGGTCCCTGAGCCCCTGCTCCCAGGACAGGTTGAACAGGTGGCAAGGCCACGGTTGTGGCAGGAGCTGGTGTAGGCGGAATGGTGTCCCTTGTAGGGGAGTTCTCTGGGGAGAACTGCAAGGGGGGTGTGCTGGCCATTACTGGGGAGTGCAGTGCATCGTAGTCAATGACCAGGACTCCCTCCATACCTAGCCCTGTGGTGTCTCCTTCCTCCTCCTCCTCCTGGCCAGCCTGGCTGGTGCTCGGCCCTGCGACTGCAGTGTCGGACGGTGCTGCTCCCTCTGCTGTCACTGTTGTTCCGCCTGATGGGGCCCCTAGGTACAAAGAAGCATTTGTAAACTGAGTGCCGATGTATTACAGTCAGTACAATTGTAGCATTCCACATGTCCTTGCATCTCCTTACACTGTGTCACACTGTTTCCTGTCTTGTGATTCTGCACTGCCATATTTAGCTAACTTCTGCTGACTACATGTACCATGATGCTTGTCTCTTGTATGTTGGTGACAGTACTGTGCTGGGGTTTGCCTATGCATTGTGTCTAATGGGGAGGTGTCTGGTAGGGTGTGTCATGATGCGCATGCTTCTTACCTGTAGCTGTAGCTCTCGCAGAGCTGTCCAGGGTCCCGATTCCACTGACACTCTCCCTCTCAATGGTGCTGGAGACCAGGTCCTCCAGCTCGGTGAGGGGTGGCGCCGGGTTGTTGCCTCCTCCAGTGAGTCCAGCCTGCCTCTGTATGTCAGCCAGCTTCCTCTTCGTGAGGCTGCGGATGTCATAGAATCTCTTTTTCAGTTCTTCTATGGACCTGGGGGTGACACCCGCAGCATTCACCTTCTGGGCGATGTCGGCCCAGATCCTCCTCTTTGTGCTGTCTGGCACGTTGAGGGACAGCTTGCCAAACAGCTGGCGGTGCACCCACACCACCTCCTCGACCAGCACCTGAAGTTCGGTGGTGGTGAACTTCGGCTTCCTCTTCTGGGAGGACTTCTGGCTTCCTGACTGCTCTGCCATGTTCTCCAGTTCAGTTGGCAACCTCCTACTCCCACTGCTGCTAACTGTGAGTGTTGAGCTCAGGCTGGCTCTCCAGAAACTTCTTAATTAGCTGCACCTGCCAGGGTTGCCACTCCCTGTTTGGGTGGGGGAGGGGGAGCCACCTCATTGGCTGAATCGGCTTTTGCCGAATCGGCTTTTACCGATTCGGTAATATCCGATTCGGTAAAATCCGATTCGGTATTATCCGATTCGGTAAAAGCCGAATCGGTTCCTTCAATGCATTCCTATGGGCTTTTTCGCCATGGGTGTGTTTTCATGGCTTCGAATCTATGATTGCCGAATCGGATTTTACCGAATCGGCTTTTACCGAATCGGTATTCGCCGATTCGGGACTATCCGATTCGGTGGTAGCCGAATCGGTAATTTCCGATTCGTTGTTAGCCGATTCGGTACTTTCCGATTCGGACCGTGCCGAATCGGAACGTACCGATTCTCATTACCGATGCCGACCGATTCGGTATTCATTCGCTTTTTTTCCCCTACATCTCGTTTTCCGATTTCAGAATACCGATTCGGCCCGCCTCGGTATTTTGAAATCGGAAAATCGCGTTTACCTACATCGGGCCCTAAGTTACCCCACAGCCTTGCTTAACTGCCATACCTCCTTGATTGGGTTTTCATGCCACACCTGCAAATAAATGGCCTTAACTACAGATTTATGTCCATGCCATATTTGTTAATGACTGTACACATTATTAATGGCAGAGAACTGTGATGTGCATTAAATGTACCTCATGGTTTTTGTATTTTAAAGAATATTGATGTATAGCGGTGTAGACCATGACCATGGTTCACATCTGAAGGCTTCAGTTCTTGTACGTTGACACTGTGCCTAATACATAAGGGGGTATTATAGACATATGTTTAGTGTGCTGAACAGACTTTTAGTGCACCAAACATTTTTGAACAGGTGCCTTTTAGGGTTAACAGGTCTATAAGGAATCTGGGTCGGGGGTCCCAGGGCAGACAGGGATTACTGGGCCACAACTGTAACAGCTAGGGTCTTTTCCCACAGGTTCACTAACTGGGAGCTAAGATTCCCTTTTTAGCACTTGAACCTCAGGGCAGTGAGGCAAGCCAGTCTAAAGCTTGCTCCAGCAAGCCTGATCCCTAACAATAAAAATAAAAGAAAACTCCCAATATGAGCTTAAAACAACATGTTTAATTAAATTCAGGAATACAGGCTTTGTCAGGGTATCAACACAATAGTTAAAGTCAAAACATAGAGTCATACACAGTGCAAATCAATATTGAAATACTTCAGAATAGAACTAACAATACTTGCAGACCCAGAGCAAGTTAATAAAGTTTTCATTGCTCAGCGTTATGCAGTGTGTAAGTATTACTTCTATCTTTAAACTGACTACAAAACTACTGCATGCCCTAACAACAAGAAATCCTGCATGACAAAGCCTTATTGCTAATTATCATAGCACAAAGAATGCTCCAAACAGAGCAAAACTCTTTCAGTGTCATGTTTTCTCTACCTTGGAAACCTGTGGGAGTTAGGGTGATAAACCAGCATTTTTGGGAGATCTCATGTGGGGCTCTGTCATTCCCCTTGTAGCCCTAAGAGCAAATAGCGATCATTAGTACTGTCCCTGCCCTTCCTGGACATGGCCTCTTCTCCTTTGCACATTTTTCACTGCCCTCTGACACACATTTTCACACACATGCATTATCTTCCAGCTGTCCCAGGCTTTCCTTTTTAGGTTTCGCCTGGCGTCCGCAGGCGAAATCTTATCTTGGGACAGTATGTGCCTTTGTCCCGCCTCTCACTTCCATTGGTTAGCTCCATAAATGGAGGCTAGCCATTGGAAGAGAGATCTGTCCGTCATTGTCCGAGGCGATACATGGGCGTTCCGGCGATTTTTTCCCTCTCCGCCCCTTGTAGAACGTCATTGCGGCGGTGGGCGGTGTTTTTTCTTTTTTAGTTTCTTTTGGGTCATTCCTCCAGGCCGACCGCCGCCGGAAGAAGTCCTGGTGAGTGCTCTCCTCCCCTGGTCCGTGTGCCCATTCCCGCACCCCCTCCCGCTGTCCGTGTGCCGTTCCCGCCCCCCCTCCCGCTGTCCGTGTTCCGTTCCTGCCCCCCCTCCCGCTGTTCGCTGTCCGTGTCTCCGGCCCCAGCCCCACTCTGCCTGCTGTGTATTGCCGCTAGGCAGGGACAGCCCATGGGTGCACATGGAGCAGCAGAGCTGCAGCAGCCAGGCCAGCTAAGCAGGCACGGAGCTCAGAGGCGCACAGGGTAACTCCACGTCTTCGGGTCCCCCTGCACAGCACCTCGATTCCTTAGGACGGCGGCTGCAGTGACTATCGCACACTGCGATCTTGGTGACTTCAGGTCTTCAGCCCCTCCTGCACAGTGCCTCGATTCCTTCCTTTATTCAAGGTTTCATGCAGCATGAGGCTGCGCTGTGCTTAGGGTGGCGGATGCGGTAACAGTCGCACACTGTGACCTTGATGACCCCAGGTCTACAGCCCCCCCAGTACAGCGCCTCGATTCCTTTCTTTATTTAAGGTTTCATGCAGTGTGAGGCTGCGCTGTTCTTAGGACGGCGGTTGCGGTAACTGTCACACACTGTGACCTTGGTAACTCCAGGTATTCAGCCCCCCTTACATAGCGCCTTGATTCCCTTCTTTATTGAATGTTTCATGCAGTGTGAGGCTGCGCTGTGCTTAGGACGGCGGCTGCGGTGACTATCATACACTGTGACCTTGGTGACATCAGGAGTTCAGCCCCCCCCTGCACAGCGCCTTGATTCCTTTCTTTATTCAAGGTTTCATGCAGCGTGAGGCTGCGCTGTACTTAAGACGGAGGCTGCTGTAACTGTCGCAAACTGTGACCTTGGGACAGGGTGCAGTGTGTGCCACGAAGCCGAAAGTGGTCAGCGCTTGAAGTGCAGGTTTGTGTGGGAGGGGGCGAGCCTGGGACAACGGAACTCTGGGGACGGCCTCACTTCCTCATTCTTTCCAGGTTTCTCTCCATTCTGTCGATACTCCTACCCCCCCCCTCCCCAACACCCCCCCGGCTCTCAGGCCTGTCCAGCTCCCTGCTCTCTGCTCTTAGCAGTCTCTTGTGTGTAGGATGTCACTGGGTGTCTTCTGTCGTCTCTCTAATTCCCCTCTTTCTGTCCCTCGGTTTCTTTTGTTTTTCTACTTACCGGTTTTAAATAGCACCAATGCAGCGCTGCACAACATGCTTTTGCACCCTACCAGCTGTCTCATGCTATCTAGCCCTATCTTTTGCTCTCTACCCTGTTTACCCCTTTTGTCTCTTGCCCTACCCGAGCAGGTAACATTAGCCCCATAGCCTCCGCAATGTGGAGGTCCCACAACCTCCAGGGGGCCCCCTCCAGGATTTTGCAGGTGTGGCAGGCCGGTGCACTGAAAGCTCCGGACAGGGTCCAGAAAGTGGGTAGCCCCCTCACCTTTCGTTAAGCCGCTGGTCTGCCCACTCTTCCCCTGAGCCTCATCCCAGCCCATGCTCTATGTATCCTGTGCAGTCTCTCACTGACTTACTAAAAATATAAAAATAGCATAATTGTATTGTAATTGCATTTATATAGCCGTAGCTTTACTATACAGTTGATATTAAAAATTATAATATGATCTAGTTAGTCAAGAAGCAGCAATCTTTTAGGTGTCAGGTAATGGTGGGCATTGTTAGAAGGTGTTTTCATGGTGAGGCATGATGTGGACTTCTCTGTGTGCTATTGTCGTGCGCTGTTCAAGCATCAGCTTAGAAGTGACTACTTAATTGTATTTCAGTGCTTGGTTAACCTACCGCCCCATAGTATTATCATTCCATGTTAGCATTTTATTTTCAATAGCGCTTTCTATGACGAACGAGGCTTCGGAGCGCTTTCTAGGGAATTGAGTAAACAGCTAAATCTTTTTGTGCTTCATTGGTAGAATCTGCGTTTTATTGGGTGTCTGTGGGCAGTATTATGGCATAAAGCAGAGAGATGTGAGAGGGGCAGAGACACGTTTTTATAGTGCTAGAAATACAACAACAGTGCAAGTACAGTGGGGCAATTTTAGAAACATCACATGCACACCATAGTCCCTGGCCAAACCTGGTCTACATCTGGCCTCGTTAGATACTGAAAAACATCATAATATCTTTAAACACATATGAATAACGTTTTTACAGTGCATAACATGAAGAGAATCACCTCTTGTTGTTCCCAAATTTGCCAGTGAAGAAACACGAGGCACTACGCTGCAAGGTGGTCTGCCCAGGATCATACAATTTGAGTAAACGTGGACGCTGGGATTTGAGCCTAGGTTTTCAGTTGACATTATTCAGCCACACGAGGTATCTGCACAGTCTACTTTTGTAGAAAAAAAGTCATTGCTTTGTGTATTAATGAAGTGTGAGCGAGGCGCTGGGACTGGGTGTAAGCAGGACTGCCTCCTACTGTTGTATTTCTATCTAGGACCCTAATTCGATATTCCTGATTTATGCCCTTATGTGGTTATAATAAATAATATCCTTATAAAGGCATAAGAATCATATCCATATTTAGTCGTAGCCCATGCAATCCAAATTAAGCAAGGCTACTTCCCCAGACTCCTAGAGAGTACAACGAGTTCTTTAAACAAAACAAACCTCCAGCAACCTGGGAAATCCCCATGCTTCTGTTTTGATTTGTCCTAGAACTCCTGCGAACATTGAAAGAACGGCCAGTTCTTAGTGACATCTTTATTGACGTCTTATGTCCAACCTTACGTCAAACCCGGCACCTTTCAGGTATAAATATACCAACGTTGCCTTAGGCAAACACACGGTGGTTTGGAGCAGAGCAGCTACCTACTTGCCCGAGAGCCCAGCTGATGCGAGAGCCCATGGACGCTGCCCCTCCCTTTTGACGCACTGAGAAAGACGCTCTCTTTTTCTCCAGCCGAGAAAATCCAGCTCCGGTGTTTTCAGCCGCCCTTGCGGGTTGCTGGGATATCAAGTACTGAGAAAGAGATACCAGACCTCCTGCTTTCTATTACCCAGGTACGGAGCTGACTAAACCCTTAACCTAATCGCTGCGGCAGCTTTTCCCGCTGTACGCGGCAATTTTGAAATTACCGCGTTACATGACGAGCTCAGCTCATCATGAGCGCACGGCAGGTTACGCTCATGACGAGCAGAGCTCGTCATCAGCCTCGAAGGGGTTAAAGAGAATTCTTGACTCAGATTCTTGGCAAAAACCAACTTAACTTAAACTGCACCTTACTTACTCCTTCCCACGTATTAGGCTTAGGTCAGGTAACCGGGGTAGGCGTATTTAGAAGCACCAGTTGAGTACGTTAGTCAATGTATTCATGTATGTATATATTTTATCCATTTTAAAGTATCATATGGCTAAGAAACCATATCAATGCTTTTACAGTATTATTTCATAATACTCCTTTTACTGTACGCACTTTACTTTATGATAAGTATTGCAATTGTGGCAATTCATTTCATCCTGCATGAGAAAGAAGGCTGCTCAATAAATAACACCTTTTATTGAAAACGCACGTCTCTCTATTTCTCTGCACTCTGGTGGAACTAAGTATGCACAATTGACTGAGTGAAATAGCTGTCTATTGTTTTCATACGACTCTAGAGATACACTCTTATTCTGAGGGAGCAAAGTTGTCATGTTTATGGTTGTCAGAAGCTAATCCCTTCTTGTGTATCCAGGGAAGTTAAAGTCCTCCTTGTTTATTCAAGAAAGTTTCTAGTGACCTCTGAGCTAGCTGGCAAAACCAATGAAGTCTAATATAGTCAGTAGAGACCTAGTCGACCGCAGTCCTACGTCTACACTGCTGTTTATATTATTCCAATGCGCAGAGCCTATTGGGAATATAGGAACTACACTACATGGCGCCCAACGTTTCGTAAGGCGATAATCTAACGCAAGACACTAGAGTAACTCAGTTGTGCTTTTTCACACAGAACCCTTTTTCCCGTAAATACTCCAAAAGACTTCTGGAGTAGGTAAAAGGTTAAAATCCGCCGGAATTTAGTAGGAAGAGATTCCTATGTATAGTTTTTGGTTAAGTCAACGTTGAAGGATACAGTGCTCCAAAATATTGTGCACCTAATCTTTGTTTCCCTTGAAACTTGATCTGCAACAAAAAAAACTTTCTGTCAGTAAAATGCCTGACGGAGACAAAGAAAGAGATGCTACAGCGTCTCAACTATTGTTGGATGGCACAACTATCCAACAGAATGACCCGAATGCTATAATCATTCCGGCAAATATAAGAAGAACTATAACTATTAAACTTATAGAAAATGGACTATCATCACGAGGTGGTATAATCATATTCGTGGTAGAGGCCCATGAATATCGGCAGACAGAGGTATTCTATTTATGGATACACTTTCCAGCAGCAAACGCTGTAACAAAAGAATTCCACTATTACAAAATAGAGGAACCTCCGGATGAATACACTCCTTTCGAGGAGTTTGAAATCCCATTAAATTACCAGGAGCACCTGCTCTGGTTTAAAGGCACCCTAAAACATAAAAATCACATCACCAGGCTCGGTCCACTAGGTAGACCAGGAGCCACGTGGCCGGTTCTAGCCAGCTACACACCACATCCAGACATTGATAAAATGTCAGACCGGGAACTTTTAGCCCAGCTAAAAATACTAATTAAAATACATAGACAATTGGTCCAATATGTAATGCGGACTTCAACAGTCCAACCAGCAATTAACATTCCACAGCTGACCCCTCATCAGGGGAACACAAACAAAATTACACCACAGAACATACAATCATGTCTTGGTAAAATACCCTCTAAATGGGAACAAATTCCATTCTGGATAGCACAAAAAATCACTCAAATAGAGGCAGTATTTCCTGATACTACACCTACTGAGAAACACAAAATTCTGACTATCTGTCTTCCAATGGGGATCGCCCCACATGTGGAGGACTGTGACACTTGGGCACAGTCTTTGCTTCCATTTACACAAAAACACATGGTGTTCCGTCCATGGCGGTTATACCAGATGTGCTAAGACAGATTCAAAATGAATACGGTCCAGAACCTGCTTTAACTCTGGGTATGAAATTACTGAAAGACTTCAAGCAGGTCTCGGCTATATTATTAGCCAACATAAAAGGAGAAGCAGCATCTGTGGCGATCCGCCAGAAACTGAAAGAAACAGATATAGCAGAACAACCTTTTGAACTTGCCAGAATCATAGAAAAATCCTATGAAGAACTAGGTAGAGATAGTTTGGGTGGGAAACCAGTAAAACCCCAACTAACTGAAAATCCTGAAAAAACTTTTATTAAAAATAATCTAAATACTCCAAAAAAGAGTTGGGATGGTATTAAAAAGTCCACTCCCAAAGAAAAACGATTCCAGTCCAGAGGAAGGTCTCCTCAACGGAGAGAAAAAGTCTCTGGACCAAGTACACAAGTCTCCCCAGAGGGAGCCCTCTGAGAAAAGATACAACCGTAGAAATAGGGATAATATGAGAAAACTTGACAGATATCAAGATAATGATACAAGTCCCTCTCGATCTTTTCAGACTTGCTCACAGAAATCGGAAAGAAGAGGACGGTCAGAACACAAGGAAGAGCACGTCAAGTCCAAAGACAAGGAACCTGCTCATCAAAGTAAAAAATTACAATTTCCAAGAAAGAAGGTAGCCAGCATTAAAATAATTAAACATGCCGAGGATACTGAGGACACAACTGAAAAACGGAGAGTAGGCTCAGACAATGCTAGACAGCGCAGCAGAAGTGACCATAGCTCGCAAGATCCCGATGAATCTTCTGGAGACAGTGGACACGAATGAATACATTCAAGTGGAAACTGCAAATACCAGAGTGAGCAAACCTCATAAAATATACGAAATAACACTGCGTATAGAGGGAGACAAGACTAGGAAAGTAAGGGGTCTCTTTTGGGATAACCTTTCGAAAGGCTATGACATCCTGTTAGCTGAGAAAGACTGGCCACCAGAGTTTGTCAGGGAGTGCCCTCATGGCAAAGAAATGATTATGCCTGCCTTCTCAAATCATATTCCAATTCATAAAAAATATACATTAGCAAGAAAATGGGCAGTGGACCAAGCTCCTGCATTATATAAAAATCATGTAGGATGGGATGAGGACTCTCCTCCTCACAAAATCCAGTTAAAATGTCAACCCACTGCACAAAGGCAGTACCCAGTTAAACAAGAAGCTAAAAAGCAAGTCAGGGAGATCTTAGATCAACTTGAATACCAGGGGGTGATTGAAACATGCACCTCACAAATGAACAATTTTTTTTTCCTTTCTCCAAGCCAGACGATTCATATTGTCTAGTTTTGGACTACAGACACTTAAACTCCTGTTGCAAAACATTTGCAGTACAAAACTCACACAGTGCAGCACTAATGAATAACATCGTGCGCAAAAAATATAAAACGACATTAAACATCTCTAATGGATTCTTTTGTCAAAACATTGCACCTGAAAGCAGGTATTTGACCGCTTTCTCAATAATGGGGTCGCAAAAAAACTTCTGTTGACTCCCACAGGGATTCAAGAATAGCCCAGGATTATTCTCAGCAAGAGTAACAGAGTTCCTACAAATATATGATGATGAAGCATGACATCTATCTCACAGATGATGACCTGGATACTCACTTGAAAAGAGTGAACACCATAATACTTGGGTTCGCAGCTGAGGGTTACAAACTCAACATTAAAAAGTCACGAATTGCCCATCTAACTGTCCTATTTTTAGGATATGAATTATCAAGTGAAGGCAAAAGCCTAGCAGACAACTTCTTAGAGAAGTGTGCTGTACTCCAAGCACCTAAAACGCTGAAGAACTTACAATCAATACTAGGTTTCCTAAATTTCGGAAGAACATACATTCTAAATTATGCAGAGAGGGTTAAACCTCTCTATGAATTATTAAAACCTGATTTCAAACTAATTAGTTGGACTCAGAAACACACAGAAATTTTAAGATCATTGCAAACAGACATGTTAGCGAAAACTAAATTGCAAACTCGCGAAAAACATACGCAGCCTTGTAATCCGAGTCATCCCAGGAAGATGCGGATTCACATACCTTTCCTCTAATGAGGGAGAGACGGTACCAATAGCTTACAAATCACACTTGTACACACAAGCTGAAATGAAATTCAGTTCTACAGAAAAGATTCTAATAGCGGTTCAAACTGCTGTTGCAAAAGAAAGAGCCCAAGCCCAAGGCAGAAGAATAACTGTTTCAACAGCAGAATCAGCCCTTCAGGCATTAACTAGTCCACGCAATTTGACTGCAGTGGCATTAGATCCAAAATGGATACAATGGGAAAGTTCTCTTGCTGCAGAAGACGTGAAATACTATTTTGACCCGAAAATGAAAAAACTAGAAAATCTAGAATATGAAGAAGAATATCCTCTGCCAATCGAAATTCTGCCTCTCGAACAGTACACATGTGTAATCTAAATGGACAGATTTGCACAACACTACGATGTAGAGAAAAAATCCTACAACGCAGCGTGCGCGATTGTTAAAGGTCGCTGGCGCTTTGGTAAATTCAGACCATTAATTACTAAAACTGAATCACTCAAAAAATGTTCAGCTCAGCGAGCTGAAATCAAATCTTTAAAGATGGCGCTTGAAAATGCCGATCGTGAATTCCCGACACTAATAGTGTGTGATTCGCATTTCTGCTTCAGGTCTTACAATAATGACTTGCAGAACTGAGTTCAAAGCGATTACAAAGATGACACAGGTGCCACAATAAAGCATAAGAAGCTTTGGGAACAAGTAGTTCTTTTGCAGAAAGAACTACAAAAGACTCACGTGATACATACACTGAGTCATCAACGTGATGGCGTTCACGTTGCAGGGAATTCATTCATCCACAGCGGAAGCATATCAACCGGCTTCCATAGCCACAAAAAAAGCGTTCAGAAAAATACATAGACGGGGAAACAATGCTGGCGGTAAAAGCGTCTTTAAAAGGCGACTGTGTAGCATCACCTGTGTACTATCCACTCAATTATACATACATAATTGATGCAAACTCCGTTCCTTTTGCTCAAATCCCTGGAGTGGGGGATAGAGTAATTCCAAACACGAACAGGAGAGTCTTTTTAATAGCAGACGCACACATGGGATTGGGTCTAAGGCACCAAGAGATCAAGGAATCTCGTAAAGAATTACAATCAGAATACTGGTGGCCGGGGATGAGCCTGCAATTTTACAAATTTGCAATGGGCTGTCAAAACTGCAACAGAGATCACAGTCGCGAACCGACCGGAGTATCGCCAGGACCCTTATTTTAGAAAGCATAAGGCTATCTATATGCAAAATCCAGCCGGAGAAATAGGTCCCATTTATGTTTAAGACTAGATTCACTTAAAATGTAGACACCAGCGCTCGTCTGACGCCAGAACTGTTATAAAAGATTTGCAAGTCTTTATCGGCACATACGCAATTGGCATGCTACATTCTGACCAGGGTCCTGCGTTTAGCTCTAGGGCTTACAAGGAGGCCATGGCCAACATGGGCACTGCATTGCGGTACTCTTGTCCCTTACATCCTGAGGGAAATGCGGTAGTGGAAAGAAAAAACCGGGACATAAAGCAATCTATAACGGCAAGGGTATTAGGTTCGGGTGATGGGTGGGTCCAACATTTAACAAGTGTCCAACGTAGTCTTAATAATCTGCCAAGAAATTCTCGAAAAGGTCTCAGTCCGTATGAACTATTGTTCGGTACTAGAATGCACATTAAGGACCTTGATAGTCACACTTCAGTGGTAGAAGAAAAATGCTTTGATATCAAAGACCGTTTGGCTGTTTTGCAGGACTTAAATGAAACAAGACGAAACCTGAGCAACATAAAGTTAAAGCAACAGCCAACAGCCACTGAAGAAAAAACACCTGTCCCAGCAAGACCTGTCTGGATTCCAAAGATTGGGGATCTGGTCAGAGAGAAGATCGCGGTAAAGAAGGAATTTGGGCCTTCTTACAGAAAAGCAGTACCTGTCTTAGCTGTTAGCGGAACAAGATCAGTTGGACTACTGCCCCTTGCTTGTTAAAAAGGAGAACCGAGTTGTATCCATTGACCTGGTAAAACCACAATCATGTGGCCAATAATAAGTAGTAGGCCCAGTGGACTCCCAAGAAATAGCAGAGTACCAGCATTTGCTACAATACAAGAGGTTCAAACTGAGAGACTAATCACATTCGATAAACCTGCAGTAAATAAAAAAGGACTATGCAACAAAGCCATGGAACTTATGCCTCTTGAAACCCAAATTGCAACAGTTCGTCAAGAAACACCAGTCTACAACGATGTAGCCTCAGACTATGCTAATGAAACAAAGAAAAATCCAAAAGCAAATGAAAATCCGGAAGCAATTCCAACAATTGACAGAACTGCATCTGGCTACTTCATCAATTTCGATGACTTTTCTGATGATCCAAGTGAACATGAAGAAACGCCAGCAAAAAAACCCAAAAAACTTTCAAAGACAAAGTAACTGAACTCTTTCATCAACTCAAAGAAACCTATCTGATTTCTCCATGGATTGAATTTTGGATTGTGTTAGGTGTACTTTTCCTCCTGCTTTGGCTCATCATGGTTCTTTGTTTGGGAAAATTCATTGAAGGAAAATACAGTACAATGGACACAGCAAGTCAGAACATCAACTTGGTCCTAAAGCCTCACAAGTCATCTCACATCGAGAAAAGAGAACTATCATCAGTGAACGTCACAGCCATTCAAATACACGGTGGAGTAGCATGGGACAGAACTGAATTTGACATTTTTGGCCAGATTGAGCTCTTGAAATATCCACTTCAGTTCAAGGTTTCATTAAGTGACTTTGTAACACCAAGTACTTTTTCTGATGATTGGGACTTTGAAAATATTAATAATATGATGTCAGATTTAGTAACGACAGCCAAATTCACAGAACATGATTATTTACAGGGTTCATCCAATTATGAAGAAATGTACTGCTATAATCATTTTGGTCATCACTATTTGCATAAATCTGCTCAACGTAGAAATGTTTTTAATTATAACCAATGGGAACATTGTGCAACGCCACCTAAAAGCAGCTCGAAAACATTTTATGAGAAATTCCCATACTTCTCAGGGTTTAACACAAGTGATGCAGAAACGTTTTATTTTAAAATATTAAATAAGACAGGAATGAAAACAATGCTGACAAATACTAAATTGATCTATTCTGAAACATTTTATGAAAAAATGATTACATTTGGTTTTGAATTCTGGAAAAACAACATTGAAACAAAAACCAACTGGGGTACAAAAGAATGGCAGGTCCAAGGTTTAGAAGCATTGTTTAGAGCCTGCATGATCTATGAACAATTAATATTCTTGAATGACCCCATTCAACAGACTACCTGTCTTGGCCTAGCCAAAATTAAGGACTTAAACAAACCGTCTATTACAAAGCCCATACCTGATAGTAATAGCACTACTGATATGGAGATAGACGTATCCCATATTTTATACCAAAACAAAACACATCCTGATTGGAAAAAATGGTTGATCTGGCCCACAGACACAAATAACTGTCAAGATAGATTCCTGAACAAAATACATGGGTTAAAACTGAACAGGCCAGACCCAAGATACTCCCAGAGGCAACATCCAGGGATAGTTACAACATACAGTGTAGGGAAACTATGCCTCGAATGGCTACAGAAATCCACACTGGCTGAAATTAAGCAACACTTGACTTTACTTAAAGACGGTGCTGACTTGCGTGATTTCAAATTGGGACCACGCAAACAGCGTCAAAAATGTTTCATAGCGGCCGGTATATACGCTGCGTATAACGAAGCTTGTAAAGTAATGCAAATTGAAACAGCAGAAAAAATACGAGAAATTGATCGTATTAATTTGGAAAAAATCACTTTCTGTTTTGGACAATGGGTTAACGACTCTGTCCTCCAGAATATATTCACTGGACAGTATTGTATCATCTGCTATTGATATAATAGAGCAAGACTTACTAATGTTACAACATGGTCAGTCCCAATTACGTTCTATTGTACAGCTTGGCTGGACGTTGCAAAATCTGCGTTCAGGCTACGTGTATGGCGTTTAATCAACACAACGTCATTATTCTCTATCTTTAACCTTACTGATAAACAAATCAGTTTGGCACAAAAAGGAGCAGACTATGCGATTCTGAGCATTGAAAAACTTGAGAGATTACCATTGACAATGTCAGAAAGACCTGTCATTGAATGGATAATACACGGAATAATTACAATTCCGATAACAACTTTCCAGTTTAAATATTGCCAAGAATATATACCAGCGGGCCAGTATGAAAGGTTGGGTAAAGGGTACATCAAGTCAACATGGAAATTACCTTATACACACACATGTTACAGTGAAAAGAAAAATAATGTATTTCTTAGTGGTAAAAATTGTAAACGATCACTAAGCGGTACACGTCTGTGTCAAGGTATTAACTTGCATAGGGCCTGCGAAGGGTCTTCGAATAACCTTTCATGTCACCTGCACGGCACTCCTGCAACACAGATAGAGCCATTCTTTAGAGAGCTTTCTAACGGGAGCTATATTCTAATAAATGACCACAGCTGTTGTGGCATGGTGCCAGGAAAAGCCTATCTCGTAAGCGTTAGTTCCATGGTCACTTGCTGTATGCAAGTATTGTATCCAAACAGCAATCCAGACATGGAGGCGGCAATATGGCCTCGTTTGAATATCTCTTCTATTCGAATTGATACTTTAAGCAGAATGAAGTCTATTCTTTTACAGACAACTGTGCCTTTAACCTCGTCCAAAGAAACGTATGATCTGCAAGTCGCAAGGACAACGGCAGAGATACATTCCTTATTATCAACAAATTGCCCTTTTCATTTCGTAGAAATGTTGAGCCAAATCCTAAACATGTCAGATACCAGTGGCATCGCACATGTATTTAAGACGATTTTTTTCGGGACTGTTAACACCCTTTGAAACAGTTCTGGGCATCTTTCCCAATTTTGTCCATTCTGTCTTTGGCGGCCTACCTCTACTTTTGGGACTCGTATTTTAATTCTTCTGCTCCGATATGGCAAGCCAAGCCACAGACAAGACTCCAGCAATGATGGAAGAAACAATCCTAGCTATACGCTATCGGGACCGCATAACTAAAGTCCTCGGAATAGCCCGGGTAAGAGATCGGAATATGACCTGGTTTCTTTCATTCAGACCTATCTGGCAAAATTGCATCTTACCTGTGCTTCGATGTATGCTATGCGGAGAAGAATGCGTGTTGGACGTCTGTCTTACACTACCATCAGCAGTACCAATGGATACAGATACCTTGCTAGGTCCTGTAACGGCTCATGAATCGTGTTGTCCCCAGCGGCTACCCATTCTGATGATGGCATTCCTTCAGACTTCACCACTACGAGTATGTGGCAGTGGAGTACGAGAGGAGAGCAGCATCACACAGGTACAACCTTCTGTGAGCATTGCTGATCCTGACATCGATGATAGCAATCATTCTCACACATGCACTGTTTCGGCATTTTCAAACTTGGTCGAACTTTCACCTGATGTCGTAGACCAATTTTTTTGCGAGTCTGTCTGAAATGATGTTCTCCCCTGAACAGAAAGAATAACTTTTAAAGCTACGAGCACACAGCATTTCCTGAACTCTGAATTCGGCCTTCAGCTTTCATAAACAAAAGCTACTGAAAACATTTGGAACAATTTTTTTCCCCCGAAAACGAAATTATTTTTTCCAACTTCCAAAATATTTACCTTTTTCTGGCACATGTACTCTGCTTAAAGTAGAACTATTCTTAGAGAACAGATCTTCTATTTTAGGAACTCTAGAGACAATATTTTACCTCAGCCTCTAGCACATGTACAGCAGTTGTATTATTATGTGATGGAATGGTCTCGACCTTCTCTTCTGCATTAGGAGCCATTTCATGTGTAATTTTCGCAATTCATTCAGCTGATATATATATGCAGTTTTAACTGAATGATACCACTGCTTGAAAAGCGTACAGTACCAATACTCATTTTCGTGTATTTACCATATACCATTTCGAATACGAATTATGTATTTTGGGGTGGGTTGGAAAACACATGCACCATTATATGTTTACTATTGCTTAGTTTTAGTAATGAGGGACATTAGATCGTGGAGTGGGTGTTGTATTTCTATCTAGGACCCTAATTCGATATTCCTGATTTATGCCCTTATGTGGTTATAATAAATAATATCCTTATAAAGGCATAAGAATCATATCCATATTTAGTCGTAGCCCATGAAATCCAAATTAAGCAAGGCTACTTCCCCAGACTCCTAGAGAGTACAAAGAGTTCTTTAAACAAAACAAACCTCCAGCAACCTGGGAAATCCCCTTGCTTCTGTTTTGATTTGTCCTAGAACTCCTGCGAACACTGAAAGAACGACCAGTTCTTAGTGATATCTTTATTGACGTCTTGTGTCCAACCTTACGTCAAACCCGGCACCTTTCAGGTATGAATATACCAACGTTGCCTTAAGCAAACACACAGTGGTTTGGAGCAGAGCGGCTATCTACTTGCCCGAGAGCCCAGCTGATGCGCGAGCCCATGGACGCCGCCCCTCCTTTTTGACGCACTGAGAAAGACGCTGTCTTTTTCTCCAGCCGAGAAAATCCAGCTCCGGTGTTTTCAGCCGCCCTTGCGGGTTGCTGGGATATCGAGTCCTGAGAAAGAGATACCAGACCTCCTGCTTTCTATTACCCAGGTACGGAGCTGACTAAACCCTTAAAGAGAATTCTTGACTCAGATTCTTGGCAAAAACCAACTTAACTTAAACTGCAACTTACTTACTCCGTCCCACGTATTAGGCTTAGGTCAGGTACACCGGGGTAGGCGTATTTAGAAGCATCAGTTGAGTACGTTAGTCAATGTATTTATGTATGTATATATTTTATCCATTTTAAAGTATCATATGGCTAAGAAACCATATCAATGCTTTTACAGTATTATTTCATAATACTCCTTTTACTGTACGCACTTTACTTTATGATAAGTATTGCAATTGTGGTAATTCATTTCTCTTGCATGAGAAAGAAGACTGCTCAATAAATAACACCTTTTATTGAAAACGCCCGTCTCTCTATTTCTCTGCACTCTGGTGAAACTAAGTATGCACAATTGACTGAGTGAAATAGCTGTCTATTGTTTTCACACGACTCTAGAGATACACTCTTATTCTGAGGGAGCAAAGTTGTCATGTTTATGGTTGTCAGAAGCTAATCCCTTCTTGTCTATCCAGGGAAGTTAAACTCCTCCTTGTTTATTCAAGAAAGTTTCTAGTGACCTCAGAGCTAGCTGGCAAAACTAATTAAGTCTAATATAGTCAGTAGAGACCTATTCGACCTCAGTCCTACGTCTACACTGCTGTTTATATTATTCCAATGTGCAGAGCCTATTGGGAATATAGGAACTACACTACACTACTGGCCAGACCCGGTGTCCACAGAGGATGGAGGGGTGCGGGCGGATACGGGGGCTCGCCACCTGGTTGCTGATGGGGGGACTCCTGCTTCTCGCCGTGTGCTGATGCTGGGCGCTGCATGGGGGTGCAGAGGTGAGTGCAGTATTATCATTCCATGTTAGCATTTTATTTTCAATAGCGCTTTCTATGACGAAAGAGGCTTCGGAGCGCTTTCTAGGGAATTGAGTAAACAGCGAAATATTTTTGTGCTTGATTGGTAGAATCTGCGTTTTATTGGGTGTCTGTGGGCAGTATTATGGCATGAAGCAGAGAGATGTGAGAGGGGCAGAGACACGTTTCCAAAGTGCTAGAAATACAACAACAGTGCAAGTACAGTGGGGCAATTTAGAAAAATCACATGCACACCATAGTCCCTGGCCAAACCCAGCCTACAATCTGGCCTCGTTAGATACTGAGAAACATCATAATATCTTTAAACACATATGAATAACGTTTTTACAGTGCATAACATGAAGAGAATCACCTCTTGTTGTTCCCAAATTTGCCAGTGAAGAAACACGAGGCACTACGCTGCAGGGTGGTCTGCCCAGGATCATACAATTTGGGTAAACGTGGACGCTGAGATTTGAGCCTAGGTTTTCAGTTGGCATTATTCAGCCACACGAGGTATCTGCACAGTCTACTTTTGTAGAAAAAAAGACATTGCTTCGTGTATTAATGAAGTGTGGTCAATAAAACTTGCATGTCGAATATAGGAACCACTTGCTAACCAACCTGATACTTCACAAGACGTCTGTCCAGATAGTTAGATAGTGTGTGTGTGGCTGGCTCTGGGTGTGTGTGGCTGGCTCTGGGTGTGTGTGTGTGTGGCTCTGGGTGTGTGTGTGTGGCTCTGGGTGTGTGTGTGTGGTAGTCTGTCTACTGAGCTCGTCCGTAGGGTACAATAGGTCTCACATTTGCGAGAGATTAAGCTAATGCCAATGTAAATGACAATGCCATTTATTTATCTGTTTTCAAAACCAACACATAAATACAAATGTTGTCATTTACAATGCCAATAGCTCTAACTTTTCCAAAGGCGAAACCATTGCATTGTAAATGCTTGTTTTCATTTTCACAAATGTGCCTGATAGTGCTTTTCTGAGTTTTTTCTTTTTCAGTAACTGGAAGCCTGTACCTGTCTATGTGTGGTGCCTGTGTGAGGCTTGATGAGATCCCTGCCTGCCCAGCACTGCTCCTGAGTGTAAGAAGTGGACGATTTTTGACTTGCTTTCCTCAAGATCAGGGAAGCAGATATGTCCCACTCTTTGGTGTGCTGCCACTCTCACCTTGCTACAGGCAAGCATGGACCACTGTGTGTTCCCTCATAAATGGCATGGGGACACTGGCGTAACGAAAAGGGAGGGGGCCTCCCTGCACGGTACTTAGAGGGGCCCCCTCCGGGCTCAATCAGGAGCTCTACGGCCAGAGTGCAGTGCTGAGGGGGCCCCTTGGAGCTAGTGGCCCCCGCACTGTGGGGCTGTGGGGGCCTGTGTTACGCCCCTGCATGGGGAGTTGGAGGAGGCACACTGTGATGCTGAAGGGGTGCTAGCCTGCCCTGGCAGCCCTTAACAATGTAGCACCACAGCCCTCCTGTTGCCAGTAGCTTTGGGGCACTAGCCCCACTGCGATTGTAAGTGGGGAAAAGGGGGGATTGCCGGGCACACATCTCAACACTGAATAGTCTTTCGGGCACAGTCCCTCCTTGGGGAGACTTTGTTTTGAAACTGCATCTCACAGAACTGCCTTTTTTCATCCGACAGCACTGGGGAACTGTTAGATGGTTCCTCCATGAAGAAGAGCAATACAGGTCCACATCTCTGGCCCCATTAGGCCGACTCACATGTGGACTGCTGTAGTTCAGCTACCAGGGGATAAATGTCCAAATCTTCATGCAGGTCAGCAAACAAAGTGGCTGTACTGTGTTGCATAAAAGGGAGAGAACAGAAATGCTTCATGTTTACAAAACTATCAAGCATTTCTGCTCTCTACGTGTACAGAGTCACTGTGTACAAGGGTACCAGGGTTACAGGCAGGATTGCTTTTGTACAGGAACAGACATCTTCCTGCACAAAAACAACATTTAGAGTTAGTTTCCTCTTTTTACATGTGCAGCAGAATGCAGCGCAAGTGGAAAGAGGTAACGATGAAGAGAAATAAAGCTATTTCCCCTTGTTACACCTTACTTTGTATGTTGTAGCATATTGACACAGTCCCAGGCTTACAAGTCTTTGTAAAGCTGAGAATGTACCAGAATTCATTGGTGGATGTATGGGAACAACCCCATCTTCACCACAAGTGACAGTATCAAGTACAATTCCACCACGCCACTCACAGGGACCGGCCACTCCATCATCAACTTCCAAATCAACACATCTCAAACAACACCCCTACCAGGTAACACAATTCCAAGCCGCAGCTGGGGCAAAATCACAGAAGCAGATTGGCTCAGTGCCATCAGCACAGATCAACCTAGCCCCGCAGACAACCTCAAGAAGGCCATCTACAACTTCAACAACTTGATCAAGAAATGCGCAGACTCCATCGCTCCCATACAAACCCAATATGTATGTGGATCAAATGGGCAAGCCAGCTGGTACACAGAAGGCCTCAGAGACACCGAAAAGCACTGTAAACAGCTAGAAAGGAAATGGTGAGTAAGCCAAGACACACCCGCCAGAACTACCAAAAAGGTTGCACTCAGACTCTATCACTACCAAACAAGAGACACCAAGGAAAAACAGTAGTGGGCCGCATCAAAGGAAGCTCCAACAGCTGCAAGGAGATCTTCTCAATTTTCAAGGATTTCACGTCACCATCAGCCACTGTCAACAACATCAGTGCCTCCAAACAATTCTGCAACAACCTATCCAACTTCTTCCACAGCAAAATTGCAAACATTTACAAAATCGTCTCACACCAACTCGACCCCAGAGCACTCATCTCTGACTTACTCACCATCTGACAACCCTCCCTAGAAATTACACAGCGGCAATCATACCATGATCCACTCAGTGGCCCCAACGGACCTATGCCCCCACCACATCTACAACCTGGGAACATCACCAATCAGCACCCCCCTGACCCACATCATCAACACCTCCATCATGTCTGCAGGTTTACTGGATGAATGGAAACTTGCAGAAATCATATCCCTCCTCAAGAAGCCTTCAGCCCACCAGAATCCACTGACCAACTTCGGACCCATCTCTCTTCTCTCTTATGCAGCCAAAGTGATTGAGAAGGCTACCAACAAGAAACTCACAAACAACCCTGAGCTTCACCATCTTCTAGACAACATTCAATCATGATACAGAAAGAACCACAAGACCGAAACTGCACTCATGTTGCCATTTGAACCATTCTCTGCAGACATCAACACTGTCTCCCACAACATTCTCATCAGAAGACTCCACGAGATTGGTAAATTAAGTTCTGCTCTCAAATGTATCTGTTCTTTCCTCACAGGAAGAAATCAAAGGGTCAGGCTGCCATCCTCCCCAAAAACGATCAAGAAACTGATATGCTGAGTCCCACAGGGCTCATTCCTCGGCCCCGCCCTTTCCAAAATATACATGACACTGCTCACCAACATTATCTGATCATAAGACATCACCTTTATCTCCTACACTGATGACACCCAACTCATCCTCCCGTGATGGACAAGAAAACCACCACCAGAACCAACTTCACCAACTGCATGACCATGGTAACAAACTGGATGTAAACCAACTGCCTGAAGCTCAACTCTGACAAGACGGAAGTACGTGTGTTTGGTAATTAGACCTCCTCGTGGGACTCCACCCGGTGCCATAAGAGGTAGGACAACACAGACCCTGCAAGAAGTCTAGGGTTCATCCTAGATGACAAGCTCAACATAACGGTTCAAGTCTATGCAGTGTGCACCTCCTGCTTCCACCTCCTACGCAGTCTACGAAAGATCTTCAAATGGTTACCCTAGAACACCAGATGACCTTGCAATGGGACGCAAAGTGACATTTATCAAGCCATGTAAGGCCACCTTGAGGGACCTTGCTTGGCTTGATAAATCTAGAATAGTGCAAGTCAAGGCAAACTGATGCATTGTGCTACTCTGCACCAGGGAGTGTTGGTGTTCCCATGCATCCACCTTTGGATTTTGGTGCAATCCCAGATTTACTAAGACTGGTAAACCTGGGAATGCATCAAAATGATACTTCTCCCAGGTTAGAAGTTTCTTAATTTTTTCTCCCCATTTTTCCTCTTTGTATGTGTGTGGTATTCTGCACTATGCATATAAAGAGGAAAATGCCTCGGAGGATTCTGACCTGCTCGCAGGTCGAGACGCCCCCCGACCACCACCCAGCTCCTCCTCCTGAAGCCTGTCGCTGCCTCCCAGCGCGAGTTTGCGCCGCAGTGACCCTGCTACTGCTTTTCTCTGCTTCCTAGCTGATGTCCTGATTGTGCTGTATGGTTTTATTCCTTTGTTTTTTGAGTCATTAGCAGTGCTTTTTCCCGCTTTTTGCCTGCCTTAAACCCCCTACCCCTACTTTTTCCTTCTGTATCCCCTGTTGTTACCGCGACCTCCTAATGAGGCCACGCCCCCTCGCCGCCCCGCTCCTGCCCCCCAGCTGCCCCGCCTCCCGCCCCGCCTCAAAGGTGCCTGCTGCTGGACGCTCGGGGTGACTTCTGACCTGCTTGCAGGTCGAGACACCCCCCAACCGCCACCCAGCTCCTCCTGCTGAAGCCCGTCGCTGCCTCCCAGAGTGAGTTTGCGCGCACAGTGACCCTGCTGCTGCTTTTCTCTGCTTCCTAGCTGACATCCTGATTGTGCTGTACGGTTTTATTTCTCTGTTTTTTTTAGTCATTGGCAGTGCTTTTTCCCGCTTTTCGCCTGCCTTACACCCCCACCACTCCTTTTTTCCTTCTGTATCCCCTGTTGTTCCCGTGACCTCCTCGTGAGGCCACGCCCCCTTGCCGACCCGCTCCCGCCTCCCAGCTACTCCGCCCTCCCTCTCCGCCTTAAACGGCAGCCCCCGCCCGGACGCTCAGACTCCGATACGATAGCAACACCCTCCACGCCCTCAACATCGGCCGAGACCACCGCTGCTTCCAAGCCGCCCCGAAACTCACCCACGGACCCTTCTCCTGCCACACCTGTGACTTCGCATGCGACAGAACCACCAAACCTCCAAGGACTGAACCCAACCACCTCCGATGCATACTCCTCAACACCCGCTCCACACGCAAACACACCGTCGAGCTCTGGGACTTGCTCGACACATCCGCCCCAGACGTGGCCTTCCTCACCGAGACCTGGTGGAACGACTCATCGACACCGGACATCGCCATAGCCATCCAGAGGGCAACAAGATCTCCAGCAGAGACCGCACCAACGGAATTGGAGGAGGAATATCCATCGTCCACAAGTCCACCCTCCAGGTCCACACCTACGCAGACGACTCCCTCAACACCGCCGAACACCTCCACTTCGGGATCCACACCGACCCCAACACCACCCTCAGAGGAACACTTGTCTACAGATCACCCGGACCCCAGGCCCTGTTCAGCGACTCCATCGCCGACCTCGCCAGCACCCATGAACTTGCTTCAATGGACTACATCCTCCTCGGGGACATGAACGTCCACCTCGAGAACAACAACGATGCCAACTCCACCACCCTGATCGACATCCTCGACAACCTTGGCCTGCGACAACTCGTCACCGAACCCACCCACGCCGCCGGCCACACGCTCGACCCCGTCTTCTCCACAAGCACCCAAGTTGCCTTTAACAACACCACCAAACTCTACTGGACCGAACACCGCTGCATCCACTTCACGTTCAAGAAACCAACCACGCACCACCGCACGCAACAGCTGCCTCGCCACTGCTGGCGTAAAGTTACAGAGAACCAGCTGACCTCCACCCTCACCCTGAACCCACCCACGACCCCACTGACCCAGACGCCGCCGCCCGAAACCTCAGACAGTGGATCAAAGACTGCGCCAATACTCTCGCCCCGCTAAAGAAACCCTCCACCAACCACCCCAGCAAGAAAGCCGCCTGGTTCACCAAAGAGCTCTGGACCTCCAAACACACATGCCAGAAGCTGGAGAAGAAATGGCTCCGCAACTGCACGCCAGACAGCCACGCTGCCCACAAGGACGCCACCCGCAGACATCACCAACTCAGCAGGACAACAAAGAGATACGCTTTCAAAACCCACCTGGATAACAACGCACACAACTGCAAAGAGCTCTTCAGCATAGTGAAGGAACTCTCCAACCCCAGCGCCAACACCAACAACATCCCGCCCTCGCAAGGACTGTGTGACTCACTGGCCACCTTCTTCCATCGCAAGATCGTCGACATCCACGCCAGTTTCAACACCAAGTCCACCCCAACTACGATAGACCCAACCCCGAATGCAACCTGCACCAACCAACTGACCTCCTCGGCCCACCTCAACGACGACGAGACACGCAAGGTCATGAACTCCATCCGCTCGGGTTCACCATCAGACCCCTGCCCACACCACGTGTTCAATAAAGCAGACGCCACCATCGCACCTCATCTACGGAAGGTCATCAACATCTCCTTTGACACAGTGACATTCCCGGAAAGCTGGAAGCATGCCGAAATCAACGCCCTCCTCAAAAAGCCCAAGGCTGACCCCAAGGACCTCAAGAACGTCCGGCCCATCTCCCTGCTCCCCTTTCCGTCGAAGGTCATTGAGAAAATCGCCAACATACAGCTGACCTGCCACCTTGAGGACAATAACATCCTGGACCCGTCGCAGTCAGCCCTCATCGCCCACAGACGACATCCGGCGCCAGCTAGACAACGGCGAAACCTCAGCCCTCATCCTTCTGGACCTGTCTGCTGCCTTCGACACGGTCTGCCACCGCACACTAAGATCACGCCTCCAAGAAGCCAGAATCCAGGAGAAGGCCCTGGACTGGACCACATCCTTCCTCTCCGGCAGAACCCAGAGAGTCCGCCTATCACCCTACCGATCCGAAGCAACCGACCTCATCTAGGGTGTACCCCAGGGCTCATCCCTCAGTCCTACCCTGTTCAACGTCTACATGGCCCCCCTCGCACAAGTAGCTCGCCAACACGACCTGAACATCATCTCCTACGCCGACGACGCCTAGCTCATCCTCTCCCTCACCAAGGACCCGCACACCGCCAAAGCCAACCTCCACGAGAGAATGAAGGGCGTGGCCGAGTGGATGAGGAGCAGCCGCCTAAAGCTAAACTTGGACAAGACGGAAGTCCTCATCCTCGGCCCCACCCCTTCGGCCTGGGATGACTCCTGGTGGCAGACCACACCACGCACGCAACCTGGGATTCATCCTCGACTCCTCCCTCCATGTCTAAGCAGGTCAACGCCATCTCCTCCTCCTGCTACAACACCCTCCGCATGCTTCGCAGGATCTACAAGTGGATCCAAAACGAAAACAGAAGAACGGTGACCCAAGCCCTCGTCAGCAGCAGGCTGGACTACGGCAACATACTCTACGCAAGAATCTGGATCAAACACCTACAGCGACTGCAACGCATCCAAAACACCTTGGCCCGCCTGATCATCAACATTCCTCAACGTAGCCGCATCACCCCCCACCTAAAAGACCTGCACTGGCTCCCCGTCAACAAGAGGATCACCTTCAAGCTCCTCACCCACGCACACAAAGCACTCCACTACACCGGACCAGCCTACCTGAACAACAGACTCAACTTCTACACCACCGCCCGCCAGCTCCGCTCCACCAGCCTCGCCCTCGCTGCCGTCCCACGAATCCAACGTACAATGTCCGGCGGAAGATCCTTCTTCTTCCTCGCCGCCAAGACCTGGAACACCCTCCCCACCCACCTGCGGCAGACCCAGGATCTGCTCACTTTCAGGAGGCTCCTCAAGACCTGGCTCATTGAGCAGTAGCAGCAGACCCATCCCCTCAGCGCTTTGAGACCCTCACGGGTAAGTACTGCGCTTTAAAAATTCTATGATTGATTGATTGATTTTTGTGCACAAAACAATCCTACTCCCAACCCAGGCATCTTTGAACCGTGGTGCAATGATGCTTGCTTTGGCGCTGTGAGAAGTTGGCCTGGCATATGCTGTCTACTATTCTGGTGGGCACCTTGCACCAATCCAAACATCCCTTATTGATTTTTTTTTTGTTTGAATATTTTTTATTGCATTTCTTATATGAGATTACATGACAATAAAAGAAAAGCAGCCGCTGTTATAGAATAGGCTCGTTTTTGGTATCTGTCCCCCACAGACAATGTGGAAAAAGAATACGGCAAGAATGTCAAATACAGCTGCGCAAGGATACACTTGAACAACAACAGTTCGCTAAGATGACAATGTTTCGTCACATATGTCCTGCAATGCAAACATCCGGGTTCGTACACCTTTGACATTAAACTAACAGTTCAGAAATAATCTGGCCCACTTGTGACCAATCAGGATTACTTCCAGCAATCTGAATCAGGTATGGGCTGGTGTATTGGTGCCATTCCGGGTGTAAGGTGTATATTGGAAGAGAAGGACAGGACAGTCTGAGCGCGTCCGTGTGTCAGGTCATGTATATCATATGTCAATGTCCCCATATCTAAGGTGTGCCTCCTGCTCCATACCCAAAGGGAAGTGCGTGTATCCAGGGAATTGTAGGGTCAGCATTTTCTAATCCACCTTAGCGGCACTGGGTGAGGCCTAGAGGGATCCGCTGGGCAATCGATATTAAATACCTTTTACACATGATAATAAACTTTGAACTAGAACTCGTTAAAATAGGAACCGAAAATTAAAGGAAATCAAATCAGATGGGAAGTAGCACGGGCAAGGGTGGATGTGCACATTACTCTGTCAGCCAAGTAAATCGTCCAGAACGGCTTGGAGTTGTTACAGTGGGAGAAGGGGTGGGGGGGCTCCAATGCAGTGCTTGACCCCGGGGCGTGAGCAGAGGGAGAGGGGGGGAGGGGGGAACGCAGGTGGGGGTGGGCCTGAGGGGGGGCGGCCATGGCTTAGACCCCAGTGCCGCGGAGGTCACATCCATCAGCACTTCGCAGGCGTGTCCATTGGGTGTGAGTCGGCAGAGTCTGCCCACTCATGGGGGCGTAAGCGCGAGTTTGTCGCGCCTGGCTGCCTACGGCCCCGGCAGTATCGTCTGGGCAGCGATCTAAGGGGAGTGTGTCTAAATAATACCTCCTTGCAGACACGCCCGGTGGAAAGCAGCCAGAATATTATCCCAGGCCCGGGTTATAGGGTACTTGCGAAACTCCGCTGTTTCTTCCCTGTGCAACGCTCCGCTCTCCGCTCTCGCCCAATTATCAAAGGAGTTACGCCAGTGTATCGCCCGAGGAGGCTCGCCGTTCTTCCAGCACTTAGTAATAAGTCTTTTCGCTGTTATTAACCCAAGGTCCCAAAATCTAGCCGGGACCTTCGTCTGCTTTGTCCGCTTATAAAGGCCCGTAGACAGGCCTTCCACGTGTGTGGTAAACCTCCTGCCGCCCCTGCCGTCAGGGAGGTCGATATCGCCTTCCAGTAGTCGTGTATAGAAGGGCTAGCCCAAAGCATGTGTAAGAAACCTGCATCTAGTAGTCCACACCTGGGGTATGCCGATGTGGTGAGTCCAAAATAGCGGTTTATCTTGTCTGGGGATAAGTATGCCCAGTGTATTATGTAGTATTGGATGGTTTTGAAGCGAGAATTACGCGGAATGTTCAGTGCCCCGGCAATTATCATCGCCCATTCTTTGTCGGTCCAGTCCAGTCCCCTGTCCTCAGCCCATTTATCCCGTAACCACTGTGGGGAAAATTGTGTGTGTGTGTGTAAGGCCTGTGCGAGCCAGTGCACCACGTGTGATCCGTTTCCCATCACATGCAAATATTGGATTAACTAGTGGGTCAGCAATTCTTCCATAAGGTTACCCCAGGCCTGTGTCAGTATGTGTATGAGTGTTGCGTGCATCAGGAATTGTCCCGCAGGTAGCCCCGTGTCTGCGGCCAGAGCCTCGAATGGAATTAGGGCACCTTCTGTAAACAGGTCCCCCAGCGTGTCTAATTCAGCCCGTGCCCAGCTGCTTAGTGCCGCTTCCGTGAGCGCACCGTCTTCCCAGGGCGTCCCCAGCAACGGCAGAACCAGAGCATATGGCTTGGTAAGGCTTGCGAGTTTCAGACTTCGCACGTAGCACTTCCGTGCCACCACCAGGTGCAGCTGATCGGGACAGTGGATTCTAGCCAGTGGGTGAAAAAGTGTGTGCACTTGTGCAGTCGTCATGACCACCGTGTCTGTGGCAGTGTCTCCTAGATTTTTCCCACTCAGCCAGTAGGTCACCCATTGAAGCTGCACAGCTAGGTAGTAGAGCTCCTGATCAGGGACAGCCAGTCCTCCGTTTTCCGCTGGTGCATATAGAGTCTTTAGCGCAACCCTGGGTCGCCCCGAATTCCATATCAGCCTTCTAACCTGAGCCTCCAACTCGCGAAATATACGAGTAGGGACATAAATTGGCAGGTTGGCATAGAAATACAGTAATTTTGGCAACACTATCATTTTTGTCAGAGTGATTCGACTCGGGACGTTCAGTGGGAGAGAGTTCCAGAAGGCGACCTGTGTCGTGAGCGATGAGATTGCCCTTATTAAATTGCCTTCCAAGACATCGGTGGGGTCTCGATACATGTATATCCCCAGATAGCGAAAAGGGGTTGGGTACCAGGCAAGTCGTTCGCCCAGTACCGTGATGGCACTTTCCGGCGTCGCAGCGTTTAAGGAATACACACCTGACTTTGCCCAGTTTACCTTAAGGCCCGACATCTCTCCGAATGCACGAAATATGTCGGTGAGTACAGGTGGGAAGCAGGTCAGGTCTCTGATGTAAAGTAGCAGGTCGTCAGGGTACAGTGACACCGCATGAACCCCGTAGGCCAAGGGGATGCCCCATTCTACACCGGAGGCTCGGAGTCTCACCGCTGAGGGTTCCATCACGAGGGCAAAAATTAGGGGGGAGAGGGGGCAACCCTGTCTGGTACCTCTGCATACCCGTATCAGGTCAGAAAGCAGCCTGCCCGTGCGAACTCGTACCGTGGGTCTCTGGTACAGGAGTTCCACCTTCTGGAGAAAGTCGTCGCCCAAGTTATATTTCCGCAGCTTCGACACTAGGTAGGTCCATTCCACAGAGTCAAATGCCTTCTCGAGATCGAGTATCAAGCACCCCGAATGAGGCCATCAGGGCGTGGCTAGGCTCTGTATTCGAAAAAGACGTCTGATGTTGTACGATGTGCTGCGAGTTGGTACAAAACCGTTTTGGTCGGAATGGACAAGAGGAGGCACCAGGGGCGCCAACCGCTGGGCCAATGTGGATGCCAGGATCTTATAATCTGTGTTGAGGAGGGCCAGAGGTCTGTACGAACCCATATTGGTCTTGTCTCTGCCCAGCTTTAGAAGAGATATTAGTAGGCTGTGGGGTTTTATAATAACTGATAAAACCCCACTGAAAGAAAAATAGCCCTCACCGGTGAAAACATATAAACACTGAAAAAACACCTGGACAACCACAAACTAAATGCCATTCAAAGAAAGGAAAAAGAGAATGAAAGTCATTTTTTTCTTCCTGAAGGGGTCAATACAATGTAACTTTGTTATACAAGTAGAAGTAAGAAAGACTGGCTAACATTATTCTGCTTGAGTTTTGTTCTTTAGGGATGCCACTAAAATATTGTTTCTTCTTCCTTTTACTTTTTCAGTTTTGCAGCCTTTGGTCTAAAGAAGCAGGGTTCAGTTTCATGTTTTAGGTCTAGTTGAATTATTTTATAAACTATAGAGAATCAGGAAATATCAAACTCATATTTGATATTTTGGCTCTATTTGATTCTTTCACAGATAGGTAAAATGGCTGGTTTCATAAAAATCTTTCCTAATATGTGTCATCACATTTACCCACAGAGAATGGGTAAAATCCCTTAATACATCAGACCATAGTTTCTAGTGGGTCAGTATTGATAGTAGGTGAATTGCCAACACCTCAGGCTTTAAACATTCAATGCAAGGTAAAGTGACAAGTATATATATCACCAAGCATCTGGGATAGTGGTGAAAACATGACACCAGACTTTTGGAAAACATGGAACGCAGCGTCACTTGTAATGCTCTGCAAAAAAGGTTCCTTCCAAGTTCAACAAAGATTGAAGTGATATTGTTTGTATTTGCAGCTACGTATATAGAAAAGTTGTGTGATGACCTGTCAAAATTGATACCCGAGCTGAAGTGATTCCCTGTAGTAGATCCTTGCCACTTGTTAGATGGTATGCTGAAAGCATCTTTACAATCTTAAGAGTTAATGAGGGATGCTATTGACGTTTTAGTCCATTCTGGTGCACTGGTTTCTAATGCACAGGAACTAAAACACAACTATTTATCATTTTGTGCTTTATGTGGCATCAAAGAAAGAGTCATCCCAACTGTGTCCTTTAGCTGATGGTTCTCAGCCCAATGGGCTAAGAATGCTGAGAGGGCCTTTTCACAGAAGTTTACATGGGAAGGAAAGAGCGAGCGCACATGACCCAAAAACTCACTGAAGAAGTATTGTATGGTGTACTACAATAAGATTAATTTTCAAAAATCTATTTGGACCTCTTATACACTGTAAGTACACTGTCTATATGCCATGTTCTTTCAGTGCAGAAAGCAAGCAATAATAAAAGCAAAACGTTCCATAAACACCGGAAAAACACTTTTCCTGTTGTTTTTAGTGGCGTGAAAATGTGTACCCACTGATAACAACTGTTTTTTAAGATATTGAAAACACTGAAAAAACCCCACCAGAATTTACCAAAAATAGAAACTGAAAACAGGAAAGCCTAGATATTAGGTTTGCCTCGTTCAGTGTGGGCGGAAGAGCAGAATCAGCAATTGCGGCTTCGAACATGCGCAGTAGTTCGGGGATTAGGATAATGGAGTAGGCTTTATAAAACTCTGCGGGTAGCCCGTCAGGTCCCGGGGATTTCCCATTAGAGAGAGAAAAAATGGCTGTTCGGAGTTCCTCTGACGTGAGCGGCGCACTCAGGTTGCCGCGCTGCACATCATTGATCTCTGGCAGGGGTAAGGCAAATAGATATGCCAAGATGTCGGTGGAGGCGACCCGCAGACGAGAGCAGTAAAGGCCCTCATAGTGTGTCTTGAAGGCTTCGTGAATAGCCCTTTGTGTGTATACAGCAACGCCCTGTGTTGTATAAACAGACGTTATCGGGGGGGTCTGGGTATCACGCCTGATTAACCACGATAGTAATGTTAATGTTAATGTTAAGGGTTATTTATCAAGCGCACTTACACCGGGTGGCTCTATGGCGCTGACCAGAAAACAGAGAATACTGAGGACAGACTGATCAGACAGCAAGCTGTCCACTATACCAAGTTATATGCTTGCCGGAACAGCCAGGTCTTAAGGAGGTTCCTAAACTGCATAGTGTCAGTACAAGACCGGATTGTCAAAGGGAACGAGTTCTAGAGTTTTGGCGCCCGGAAAGCAAAGCGGCAGCCTCCCTGACGCACACGTTTGAACTTAGGTACAGATAACAGGGAGAGATGGGCTGAGCAAAGGGTCCGATTGGGAACATATCTGGGTAATAGATTGTTGATGAATGCAGGACTTTTAGCATGCAGAGCCTTGAAAACAAGGCAGCCTGTTTTGAAAGCACTTCGCTGAGAGATCAGAAGCCAATTTAGTTTCTCAAGCACAGGACTAATTGGTTGCCATCTAGGTTGTCGCATGACCAGCGGAGCTGCCTGGTTTTGTACTAACTGCAGACGCTTAAACACATAGAGTGGCATACCCAGATACACAGAATTTGCATAATCCAGATGGGATGTAACAGTGGCAGCTATGATCCGGATCAGAGCATCCTGGGTGAAGAACCGGTGAATTTTCCTGATCTTACGCATCTGGAGAAAGCACTTCGAGATCACATTGCCCACCTGGGATTTCAATGTGAGTTCCTTATCAAGGGAGACTCCCAGTGTTTTAGCTGAGCTGGAAGGGGAAGGAGGTGGACCCAGCTCCACGGGCCAATAATGTGGACCCCAAAATTTACAGCTATCCCCGGTCAGTACAAGCTCTGTCTTGCCCGGGTTCAGTTTCAAATGATTGCTGTCCATTCCCTGAAAATCTGCCACTGAGCAGTTAGAGCCATCTATCTCAAAGACCAATTGCAGATCATCTGCATTGTTGAGGACTGTCACATTTATCTCCTTCAAGGAACGAATCAGAGGGGAAATATAGATGTTAAATAGGTGGGGTGACAGTGCGGAACCCTGCAGGACCCCGCATGAGATTTTCTGAGTGGAGGTGAGATAGGGCCCTTGACGGACCGCCTGAGACCTATCCTTCAGAAAGGAAGAGAACCAGCAAGCGGCTGCCCCCCGGACACCCGCAAGTTCGACACGGTCGACCAAAATAGCATGGTCGACCGTGTCAAAAGCGGCAGAAAGATCTAAGAATACCAATACCCGGGGGGAACCCCTATCAGCATGGTCTCGGAGAGTATCTAGTATCGCCACAAGGACTGTTTCAGTCGAATGAGCCGGCCGAAAACCTGCCTGATGGGAATCGAGATATTTAGATTCCTCCAAAAAGTCAGAGAGACAATTGGCAACATAAGTCTCCAGTAACTTTGCGAGGAATGGAAGCAGAGAAATTGGATGGCAGTTAGATAGCAATGTGGAGTCTGCTCTGAGTTTCTTTAACCACATGCGCGCTAGCGGAATTTTGCTCCTACGCTGAGATTTTCAAAACCGCATGTTACGTGACGAGCTGGGCTCGTCATCAGCGTGCGAGCGGGCTACACCATGACGAGCCCAGCTCGTCATCAGCGTCGAAGGGGTTAATAAAGGGACAACTATAGCCTTTTTAAAGGCGAGGGAACTTCCCCCAAGGTAAGAGACTCATTCATTAGAGCCAATACGGGGCCAGGGAAGGCAACAAGACAGTCTTTAAGTATGTACGGGGGACAACAGTCAGATGGAGCTCCTGTTTTGACCTTCAGTAAGAGCTTTTGAAAAGTTTCCAAGTCAATATTGGGAAATTGACTTAATGAATGATTATTTTTGAACTGATCAGCGGAACTAAATACGCAAGAAAGCTTAGGAATATTATTTTTAATAGTGGTAATTTTGTCAATGAAATAGTCATTAAGGGAGTCACATAGGGGCCCGATTCACAGAAATAACTTAAGACAAAATCCTAAACTTACCACTTATGGTATTCACAGAAGTTAGGATTTTGTCTTAAGTTTGTCTTAAGACAGACTTAAGACAGACTTAAGACAGACTTAAGTTAGGATTTTGTCTTAAGTCTGTCTTAAGTCTGTCTTAAGAGAAACTTAAGCCAAAATCCTAACTTCTGTGAATACCAAAAGTAGTAAGTTTAGGATTTTGTCTTAAGTTAGTTCTGTGAATCGGGCCCATAGTTCCTGAGATGGGACTTCCTTCAATAGTATCCTCTCTGGATTAGAGAGTTCATTGACAATATTAAAAATCTCTTTGGAGTTATTATTTGAGTTAATGATACGAGTAGAAAAGTGAGCGGCTTTAGCCACAAGAATTTTTTTATACTCTTTCCTAGCAGTTGTATAGATCAGTCTTTTTTCCTGACAGTACTTCAAGCGCCATTGTCTCTCCAATTTACGGAGCAGCAACTTCTGATTTTTGAGTTCAGTGGAGAACCATCTTGTAGCATCGGCGAGTCGAGTGGTTTTTAATCTAGTAAGAGGGGCGTGTTTATTACTGGTATTCATGAGCCAATTTGAGATGTTAGTTTCCATCATCTCTATATTCGGCCCAGCCAAAGGGACTGTGTCGGCTAAGGAACGGAGGAGATCTTCCTTGTTAACGGAGTTCCATTTCCTAGCAAAACCACCAACAGCGGTGCTAAGTCTCAGTTAATGGAAGCCTTAAGGTAAATTTCAGTAGATGGTGATCAGACCAAATACAAGGTGTAACGGTCGGAGTAGAAATCCCTATCCCATTCGTCCAGACATGGTCTAAGATGTGTCATTTCTGATGGGTAGGGCACAGGACTTGCTGGGTGAAGTTCAATTTCATAAACAAGTCCGTCATTTCAGCCAAGTGTGGTCCCTCCTCAGGGTCTTTATACCAGTAATTAAAATCTCCCACAAGTATTACCTTTGCATGATCAGTAGCAAGTTTAGCTATCTGTTCACTAAGTTCCAGCGGGAAAGAGGGGGTCTTGTTAGGGGGCCTATAGAGGAGTACACAGACAAAAGAGTCATGGGTGGATTCTAGTTTTATCACCAAATTATCAGTGTCTTTAAGGGAAAGGCTAGGCAAGGGACAGAACCCAAGATCCTTATGAATGATAGCTGCCACGCCTTCCCCTACTTTGTCAGAAGGACGGTCTGCATGTATAATGTAGTAGTTATTAGGTATGGCCACCAGCATGTCACAGCTCGAGTCCTCCATGAGCCATGTCTCAGTCAGCAGCAAAAGGTTAGAGTTGTCTGAGAGTAATAGGGAAAAAATATCCAACTGCTGATTGACAAGCGAACGAGTATTCAGATAGTAGACCATGATGTCTTGACTAATACCTAACCTGTCCTGGTTCAATGAAGTACAAGTAGATACTGTACAGTTTAACAGTTCTGGAAAGGAGGTTCTTTTTGTGTGTATATCGAATTTCGACAGTAGATCTAATGTGTCGTTGGTAGGGAACAGACTGGTTGTGTGCAGACCTTGTAGCGATACGGCGGCCTTTGTGCAGACCTTGTAGCGATACAGCGGCCTTTGGCGCGCCTTCGGCGCGCCGCCAGCGCGTCCGCTGCGCTCCTGCATGACGTGTTGCATTTGAGCCCGAAGACCTACCCCTAGCACTGCCCACAGGGCGGAAAAGACATCTCTCAGGAACCTGAGGGGAAAGGTGTCAGGGTCTAGCGCGCTCACGCAACGTCCCGGTTAAGTAGGGCAGCGTGAGGGCGTGAGGGCAAGATAAAAACAACTAGACCGCACCGTCTACCAAAATGGCGGTGTCGGCCGGAAGTGCACTGCAAGTCAGGGTTCGATTCCCCCTCCTGCTCCAATAACGCCCACCCAACCAAAAATTCTCATAGAATCAAACATAAAGATATATGTCTTCAATTTTATAAGCAGTTTCTCAATTTATAAAAGATTCAGGCAAAGAATCAAGTTTCATCAGAGTGTGGTGAGTAAGTCGCGAGTCTGTTGCTTTCTGGGTCTAGCGCGCTCGCGCAACGTCCCCGTTAAGTAGGGCAGCGTGAGGGCGTGATAAAAACAACTAGACCGCACCGTCTACCAAAATGGCGGTGTCGGTCGGAAGTGCACTGCAAGTCAGGGTTCGATTTCCCCTCCTGCTCCAATAACGCCCACCCAACCAAAAATTCCCACAGAATCTACCAGGCTTGTCCCCAAAGTGATGAGTGCGTGCTGAGTGGGCAGCATAATTTACATTTTTCAGCCTGTTAAGCAACTGTGTGTGTTGCTCCCTGGCTGCTATCAGGGTCCCATCGTCTCCCTCCACAGCCTCCTGTTCCCCAGTCAACAGGTCAGATCTGACCCGCGTCAGCTCTCCCTCTATCTGCTTCCGCATTCCCGCCTGCATGCCCAGACAGTGGCCTCTCGTGACGACTTTAAATGCATCCCATTCCAATTGCGTGGTGGAGGCAGTGTGGTTATTTTCTTCAAAATAGTGTAAGAGGTGGGTCGAGAGAGCCTCTCTGAACGGGGCATCCAGCAATATGTCTGGCTGGAGCCTCCAAGTAGGCACCGGTGGATGCGGGCGTTCCCAGGTCAGGTCTAGGGTGTGGGGGTTATGGTCAGAGTGAGTTCGGCCTAGGTAACAAGTGTCCGTGACATGGGGGAGCAGGTCGTTTGTCAGCATGTATCTGTCTAACCTGACATGCAATGAGTGGGCGCCTGAGTAGTATGAATATACCCTGTCATGCGGATTGCGACCTCGCCAAGCGTCATGCAAGCCCCATTGCGTCGCCCAGTCCATGAGTGCCCTCATTGCCCCATGTACCGGTGCGCTGGCTAAAGGGGGGAATGACCAGTCCAAGAAGGTGTCCAATACACAGTTATATTCACCCCCGAGCAAGAAAGGAACACCATGCCATGGTGCCAGTACTGATGACAGCCGTGTGAGAAAGGAGCTCTGCTCAGTATTTGGGGCATAAAGTGAAGCAAGAACAATGAGCTGTCCATCCAGCTTACCGTGAATTACTACATATCTGCCCTCCGTGTCTACCCTAAAGTGAGAGAGTGCAAAGGGGACCCCAGGGCGCACCCAGATCAGTGCCCCTCACGCATATGCTGAAAATCCAGTAGCGTACAGTTGTCCCCTCCATCTACGGTGTAGCGTTAGCATCTCTGGGCCAGTCAGATGGGTCTCCTGCAGCAGTGCTATGTGCACAGGTGTCGTTTGAGATATGAATAGATATGGTAACGGCGTGACGGTGTGTGCATGCCGCGCACGTTCAATGTACAGAATTTACTCACAGCCATAATACATCCGGTTCTCCATCACCCCCCCCCAGCCCACCACCACCAGCTGACAACACCGTTCGGCAGGTTAAACACCCACTGAAAGCATCAAAGCACCTTCGCACACACCCATCATATGCAAGGGAAATATAGGGGAAGAAAAAAAAGGGGAATCAACCAGCCCTGAGGCAAACAACAAGAAAATACCAAAAGGTTGACAGCAGAACATGTTATCGTCCAAACGCTCTAGAGAGCTAAAGAGACCGTGAGTTCAGGGGGGGTCGCTGAGCGCTTGGCTCTGTCTCTGCCGGCACATTATGTGATCAGGTTGAGGGCGCATCCCCCCCACAGGTATCACCTGGCAGTCGGCCCAGTTCCAGCGGATGCGCCTGCTGCGCTGGGTCCCGGTTCCTCCGGGTTTAGCACCCCGCCGCCCGTCGGCGCCCCCGGGCAGCTTCCAATATGCCACTCACCTCCGGGGGTTCAGACCACCCCCGCAGCGCCGCCCCACAGCCAGTGGGCAATGGTTGTTTTCACTCAAAGTCTGAATTGGCAGAGCTACACTCACAGCGTCTCGTCAGCCAGATCCAAATCCAAATGCCCCCCTGCGGCAAGGCAGCCTTGCCGATGCTACAGTTGTGGTCCATGGAGTCAAAGAAAACCTCCAAGAGGTAGTAAAAATTCTCAGGGTCAAACAAAAAGAGCCAAACTTTCCAGACTGTTCTCAGTGAATGAAGTTGGCAGTTTGCGGGGTGACATCTGGTAGGTCCGTCGACACCTGTGAATCCGGCAGTCCATAAATACGTTCGTCATCGCTTAGGATCCCGCGGGGGCTGGCCTCCAATGTGGGGTCCACTTCCAATGAACCGCTGATTTCCGCCACCATCCGAAGGGCTTCCTGTTGTTCACTGTGCATGAGCTCGGCTGGGGGGCCCACCTCTGACTCCGCGCGTATTCGTCCCGTCAGCGAGGGCCTCCGCCAGCGCCGGCGCCGGGGCCCCCGGGGCGCGCCGCATGGTCAACACAGATGGCGTCGCGCTGGGCTCCGTGTCTATGCCCGAGTTCAGCCAAGCCTCAACCGCCTCAGGAGTATTAAAGAAATGGGTCCTGTCCTGGGCTACCACACGTAGGCGAGCCGGAAAGAAAAGAGAGTATTTCCGGGCTAGGCTGCGGAGTCGCTGTTTCACTGCCAGGAAAGAGTGCCGCTGACGTTGTACTTGAACAGTGTAATCAGGGAATAACATGATCTTGGCGTTGTCAACCCTGACGTCAGACAGTTTCCTAGTCTCTCGCAGTATGGCGTTGAGGTCCCGGTTGTTCAAGATACGAATAAGCATGGGTCTTGGGTTGGAGCCTGTAGGAGGGGGCTGCGTCGGGACCCGGTGGGCCCGCTCCACTACGAAATGCTGAGAGAGGGTGCCCTCGGGAAGTAGGTCTGTGAGCCAGCGCTCCATGTGCACCTCCGGTTCCCTACCTTCCCATCGCTCCGGCAGGCCTATGATGCGGACATTGTTCCTCCTCGCTCTCCCTTCCGCATCCTCCGCATGGTCCTCTAGGAATTCCACTCGGTTGATGAGGTCTTGGACATGCTTATCCGTCTGCGCGACCTTGGGCGTGACATCGGCCACAGTGGCCTCTAGGGCAGCCGTGCGTTCCAATAGCTTCTTGTGGTCAGCCCTCAGGTGCGTGAGGTCAATGGCAACGCTATAAATTTTCATTTCCAAAGATGTGCGGGTCCGTTGCAATGATTCCTCTAGTCGCTCCATCGCCACCAGCATCGTGTCTAGTTTGGAGGTGGTCTGGTCGTGATCTGTAGATTTTGCCATCTTCCCCTTCACCTGTGTGCCGCTAGCACCGGCCCTCATCTTGGGTCCCCCAGACATGGGCAGCGTGATGTGGTGTGGTGCTCGGGCGCACGTGGGGAGCCCCCCCAGGTCCTTGAGGGGGGCCCGGGGCAACAGCTCTACTAAGTCAAGTGGGTGGCCACACCGCACACCAAGGAGAGTGTTCACAGCTCGGTAGAAGTAAGGAGGAGGAGTAAGGTGTCTTCCCCTCGTGTAGACAGTACCCTCCGGCGTGCCCAGGCAGCAAACCTCTTCCGGCTCTGCGGGTCCGATGTGAGAGCCACAGTCCCCTGACTGCCGCCAGCAGCTCTGCACATCCAGCCAGTCATCCGGGTGGCCCCGATTACCTAAGTGAGCACCCCAAGGCCAACAGAGACGACTGCGTGCCTCCCCGGCACCTCACACAGCTCCCTCAGCTCCCTCCGGAAGGGGGGTTCTCCAGCGACGAGGCGGTCAGGTCTGGGGCCCCAACAGGGCAGATGACGGCGCTCATTTTCCACCTCGGGCCCCGCGTAGGTGTCCACCCCGAGGCCAGAGGGGCAGCCAGCCAATGTATATAAAGGAGTCCACGCACCAATGGAGGGTATCTCCAGCTCAGAGCCTGGGAAGCCGGTCACCTCATGATTATTCTGCTGGCGCTCGTCTCACCGTCCAGCACGAACGCTCTTGGGTATGGTCTCCAGCAGGGGGGACCCTTGGGTGCCGCCCACGGGCTCAGCAGGCCCCCACCCCAGCCAAAGGAGTCAGCCAAGTGCACAGCAGCTCCCGCTACAGATCAGGCAGGTGGCAGAGGTCGTAGCCCTCCTCAGGGACGGCCGATCCAGCAGGGCCCCCCACGCAGCACCAGCGTCCGCAGGGGGTAGGGTCCGTGAAGACTTGCCGCAGCTGCCAGGCCCCGCCCCGCAGGTCCCACCCGGTCAGGCCTTGCTGGTGTGGCCAACTCTGGCCCTGCGCCGACCTGCGCGCCAACCAGGCGGGCCCACCGAGGGGGTTTGTCCGATCTCTCCGTCTCCGGAGCAGTCAGTAGCCCCCGCGACACCCCACAAGAGGCAGGGGTCCAGGTATTGTCCCGATGCAGCTCTGCTGATGATTCTCGGGACAGATCCTGCTCCGCAGCCCGCATGCCTCGCACCACAAACAGCAGCGGCCGGGCCTCGCGGTCACAGCACGGCCCCAGGCTTGCGCCGAAACCCACGCCGGCCGGGAGAGCCCGCCAGGGGGGCGCTAACTCCACGCCGCCGCAGGACTGGCCAGGGATCTCCGCTCTGCTCCAACCTTGACAGGGGCACGGAGGTCGGCCCCACACAGCTCCGGTGATAGGTAGGGCCAGATTTTTAGCAATAATCTCGGATAAATGGTCTGTGGTAGGGGAGCTCAGCTCGGAGCTCTACCCGGACACGCCGCCATTGCGTGCTTAGCCACGCCCCCCCAAATAACCCTTATGATGATAGGTTTAAAGACAACCTATATAGAAAGCTATCCTAGTGGTAGCTGTGGAGAGCAGCCTTCAGGCTAAGTCTTGAAGGAATGTAAAACAGCTTGTTTTACCAGTCTATAATAGTCTATAATCTCGTGAATGACCAAATGAAAGGAGAACCACAGCAGGTTATATATATAAAATATATGTATTTAATCTAAACACATCCATCTAGTCTCTTTATGAGGCTAGAGGCAAAAGTACACACAGTAAACTTATTTAGCACACATTAAATTAGCACAGCATACATTTAGCCCTAGGGGCGTCACAAACCATGTACTAAGAAAGTGGTTTAAGTACCACTACAGTCATAGAGACAATGCCTAGGGCCTGTAGAACCGCTGGGGCAACCAGGAGCCACCCAAGGTAATGACGCAGCAGACCCACGGGGGACGCGTGCAGTGTCTAAACACAGTCCCGAATCACCATTGACTTCTATAGGGAAAGTTGCAATTAGAATTTTAAAGATTAGGGACACTTAGAAGTGAACTTGGAGCAAACCCCTTGAGAACTAAATAGCTCGAGAGTCAAGACCCACGGGAGCACCGAAGTACTCATGTTATCTCACCCAGGGAAGCCGGGTGCATAGGTGTTTTTTCGTGTCGGGTTCGTCTTAGTTTTCTATGGCGAGCTGCGGAAAAGTGCTGCAGGCGGCCATTGGAAAGTGTCCAGATGGATCCAAGGGTGGATCGGAGATCTGAAGAACCGGAAAGCAGAGGGGACAGAGTCTGGGTCACTTGCCAGTGACCAGGCAGGCAATAAGAAGATGCCTTTGGAGGGGAGTCAGGGCATGTCTGGATCAACCAGAGAAGCCCAAGAAACAAAAGAGTTACCTTCGTGGGGACCCACCACTTGACGGACCAGGGATGGTGAAGGGGCCTCAAGCATAAATGCTAGAAGCGGGTCCACTGAACACTCATGGAGTGTCGGCCCACAATCTTTGGTGCAGATGGTGCTCAGGGTTGGACTACGAGTAGCCTAATGCACAACTTCGGGAAAGCTCGGGAAGTAGGTGCACTAGCAAATGTGCACGGTGTCCAGGAGTTCCGGTCCCACGTCTCTCGTGATGGCTACAGGTCTCAGCTTTGCTGTGATCTCGTGTGGCCTCAGAGATGTCTGTAAGTCCGTGTCCTGTGTCGTAAATCCTTCAGGATCCAGCGGGAGCCTTAGAAATGCAGACCGGCAAGATGCTTCTTTGGTGCCTGATTGAACAGGGGAGTCACTCCTTGACCCCAAGGGAGATCCTTCCGTCTTCTAGTCGAAATGGAATGTCGAAGTTACAGGATATATGTTGCAGAGTTTCCTCCAGGATAATCTAAACACCTAATGACTGGGTTCCTATACTTATACTAAGTTTAGGGGTTGTACTTACTCTAGGGTCCCACCTATGGGAGGACCCAGGGTGGGGGTGGTAACACCCCTTCCCCTTTGTCCCGTTTTGTGCCAGAGCAGGGGCTGAGTGCCCCTGCAACCCGTTAGAACTGGGGTATGCACAGGGACACCAAGTGTGCCCCCAGCACTGTCTGAAAAGCATTCACTGAGTGCACCAGCCCAGCCCGAATACACTAAAGTCTGTCTGGGGAGGTGGTTATACATCGCTGTGATAGGAAACCTATTGTCCAGGCCTCCCCCTGGGGAGGCATAGGATTCTGATGCATTCCTATCTTAACAAAACATTGTAAATCTGGAAATGTGTGAGGTTCGATGGATGTTGGGTGGGAACACCGTAAGCAACACCATTCAGAGTGATGCGTGAATGGGGCCCATATTTACAAGGCCATGAAAAGTAATTCAGGGTGACTTTACATGGCCTTGTAAATATGAGCAGGCCCATAGCGCTGCCAGTGCATCAAAAAAGGGCCACATCTGTTACCTAATCGCCTTGTTAAGCAGGCTCATAGTGTGTAGCCTGTGTTGATTCACATTTGTAGATAGGGATTGAATTTTGCTGTAATCAGATCAACTAAATTCTGATTAACGAAATCTGCTTTAATCGTAACCATATGCTGGAGTGTAATGAAAAATAGATGGTTGTTTTGAAACTTTGTACAAGCTGCTACTGACCTTTTTTCTGTTTTATAGAGTTTTAAACAGTGCGGAGACACCAGCATTGAAAACCTTGTGACTGATTCCCTTAATGTGAGGGTTGGGATTGCATACACTACCTTACCAAAACAGAAGTCCAATACTAAGGTACAGAAAGTACTTGGTATTAGTTACAGCCTATGTGTTTCTAAATCGTGTTTTTTCACAGGTGTGGGCTTGCAGGAGAATATCCCTCATGTAGGAGCCTATCTGTGTGAAGGACTGTCCTACAACTATAGACCCGGGGTCTCTTGAGTGTGGAGTACCATGAATATCAGATTTTCCATGAGTTTGGTGTGCCCACTGGCAATAACTTGGGTGCCATGCACTTGTGATATTTTGTGTTGAAATGAAAATGAAATGGTGGTTAAGAGCACCTGGTTTTTCATAATAATTTTGACCCTGGAGCTGTATGAAAATATAACATAAAAGCAACTTTTTAATATTTATGCATATTTCTATTCACAGTTTTATCAGTGGGTGCCAGATTTCCTTCATCCTGATCGGCTGACGAGGTTTACAGCTGTATATGATGTTTGTCAGATTTTAGGCAATTTGTTTCTCAAAAACAGGGTTATTCCCCACAATTTGTCTCACACAAGAACACGTCCCTTCCAAGGCTTGACCCATATCTGTATTCTGTGGATTTTTTCATTGATTTGAGCAAAGATCCAGGCACTAGTCACCATGCCATTCTTTGATGGACCGGAGCTGGCTGACAACCAGGAACTCCTGCCAACCCTGGACATGTCGGAAAACTAGAGCTCCAGAGTCATCCAATAGGATATGGCTTGAATGAATCCCATCAAACTGTAATACCCAAAATCCTTTCCAATCTCCAAAATATATGCAACAAAAATCACAATTTCGTCAATTCTCTGTCACAAAAAAACTCCAGACCTAAAGGCGAATAACAGATGTCTAACCATCCCACGGTCCCACACTTCTGATAAAAATCATACCCCACATGTGTGGGGTAGGGTTTCAATCTGCCTTCACTATGTAAGGACCAGATTGACACTACATTGACCTAACACACTCACATATTTGGTCTAATGCTGTCCCATATGAAAGGCCCACCCTTACATGTGAACTACTGCTAGAACTATGGGAATGCTAACTGGTGGGAGTTGTATTGACCTTTTTTCTGTTTTACAGGATGTCAAACAGAGGGCTTATTCGAGAGGCAAAAACATGCTGACTGATTCCCCGATTGTGAGAGTTGGGAGTGCATTCACTGCCTTACCTAAACCGAAGCCAAAAACTAAGGTACACAAACTACTAGTAATTAGGTACAAGTTATGTTTATCAAAATTCGTAAATTAGAAGGATGGTAGTCCTTCAGCATGGGGGAACTAATGTCCTCCTACACCCTAACAAATGGAGCACTATTAGTCAAACTCACATTCAGGCCCTTTGGTAAAGTTCATTCCGGTCACTCCTGGAATCCGCAGGTCCCGAGAGCTGGCCTCTAGGTACCAGGTGTCTCGCCACCCAGGGTTTGTGCAGCTTCTAGTATTCAGTGGTCAGCTGGGCCTTTTTGAAGTTGATCATCCTTCTGATTTTGTGTCACTGAAACATTCTAATAGGAGGGCAACAGCCTGTTCCTTGTAGAGCAGTTTCAGTCTCTAGGTACCAGGAAAAAGTCAGGAGGCTGCTTTCTTCAAGGAAGGCCTCCTCCAGTTGTGAATGTTGCCAAGGCAAGGCATATTCAGAGGAGGTAATGGTGAGGTGCTAGTCTTACCCATGTGCACTAGACAGTGCTTAGAGAATGCTCCCTACCAAATCACATCTACTCTCTTACCCTATGCCAAACTCCTTTTGTAGTCCTTCCCATTGGATTTACTGTAGTACTTTCTGGAGCCCAAAATGTAACACAACTGAGCCCTGCTTCTACCAGGAAGGTCTTTGGCTCTCTTTACCATCACTTGCCTGGTTAGATGGAATCTCCTCCTCTTTGTCAGGGTCAAACCCGCTTCTCCCTCCCGCTAGGCTTGGTACCAAAAGGTCTAGGAGGGTCATGAAAGGGGAGCATTCTGACTTGTCAGAATTAAAGCTGCCCTTTGATGTGCCAAAGCTACATGGTTTCTTCCGGATGGCTAATCCCTGCTGAGAGGCCTGTTTTTGACAACACACCTGCCAAGAAGCTAGGCAATTGTCATTGGAGGGTAGGGTCAATAACTCCAGCCGAGAATGTGCATTGGCCTCTCGAGGTAAGTTGAGTGGCAGAACTGGTTCTAAGCTACTCCTCTTTTTGCCATTTCTTTATTGAGTTTTAAGCACAAAAACAAGAAATAACACGTGGGGTGTTGTCCGCCGAAACAACATATACTGTGGAGTCTCAGCATTATTGCAGTGGCACGTCTGTAACATGATAATCACCACTGCGCACACTTGAAAAAAAAAAAAAAAAAAAAAAAATTAAAATTCACACTTGAACCCATTACCAGGTGGGTAAGTCCACTTGCTGAGCACACACATTGCTCAAGTCTTGTACTAGCTTAAATATAAACATGAAGGTCTTATCCGAAGTTGTCGCCATCTTATTTGCTAAAACAGGTCATGTGCAGGGTACTCTACAGCATAAATCTTCACCTTATTCCTGCTGGGGTATGCTAGGTGTATGACTGCAAGTGATGGGGCCCTATACCACAGGATGTCTGGGATGACCACTGTTATGTATGTACATAACCTGCTGAATGGGGCATGCCCATGGGGTGCACTCAAGGGCGTGATGATCTTCAACTGGATAGTGTAACATAGGAAGTGTGTCAGAGAGTGTGGGCAATGTCCTAGTGCAAGTATCCTATTGTGATTTTATGGGCACGCAGGGTCAAGGAGGACACATGTCGGTCTTTGCTTCCAGATTCAAATGTAAATATCCCATAATGTTATCCCCTGTCCCTCGCCTCCTTAAATTCAAGACTTTATCATGATTTCTGTCTCTGCCTTTGCTCAGCTAAGTAAAGCCTTGAGCCAGCTCTTTGTACCAGGAACTGCACAGGGCATCCAAGAAATCACAATTTATCTTTTAAACAACACAAAGGACAGGTCAAGGAATTTATGGAAGAATTAATCCCCTTTCACTTTAGTTCTAATGCCTAGCATGTATGTTTCTGGTGTAACCAATACTATGCGCTCTACTAGGGTCAAGAAGGTTCCCCCTATATTAGTCTGAACACATTGTACTACCGGACAGTCCCACACCATTTGGAAATATCTCACAAATGGCGAGTTGCCCCTTGTGCAGAGCACCGAGGCCTTTGTAAACATGTGTTTGATATGTTGTGGTGTAAAGATACGCTTGGTGCAGGTAATTAAATTGTGTGTAGCTGAACCTTGGGTTTCATGACACCTCCTTAACCTATTGTGATGCGCACTCACATTGCTAGTCAGTGAGATCGGTAGGCGTGTCTTTTGCCCAGCGCTCCCCAACCCCAGCGTCCATTTTGTGATGTTGCACTAGTGGGGCAGTGAACAATGCATTAATGATCTTCTATGTTCTGCTGTGGGATACTTGTGCCATGGCCCCATTGCTCCTGGAAAGTATGCAGCGTTCCCTCCACATAGAAGTGAGTCAGCTTATTTCCATGGTGTCACATTGTGGCGCTTTGTGACTGTCTGTTGGTGTGGTAGGGGCCATATGGGGGTCAGTGGCGAGTATGAGAGGGTTGATCTGGCCCTACCTACGTATTTGTGCCAGCGGATGTGGGCCATCCTCCTTTGGTGAGTCTAAGTGGCCAGTAGTGCCCTGGATCTCAATAGACTTGTGTATATATATGTTCCCCCTTAAGTATGTGAGGTGAGGTCTTGGTTTCCTGTATCAGTGGTAGTATCCTTTCAAATCGGTCAGAATGTTTTACAAGTATGGCTTTGCGATGGCTCAGGGGACCCCCCCTTGCATTACTGTGTAGTTTAGTGCTCCAAACTGTCTTTGAAGGGAGGAACTTGGTCAGCTTAGGTTTGACCATTATGTCTAGCTTTGGGAGGGCTGTATGCATCAGGCTCGACAGTCTACCCTGAAAGATGATCTCCGGATTAAATTATTTTGCATGGGGGAGAAGATCTTTGTTTAATCCAATTCCCACGTTTCTGGGCCGGATGCTGGTCTCTGGTATGGTGGCAGGTCAAGTCAGGTTCTAACTGCTCCCATACAGTCACAGGCTTGGCTGTCTTGATTTGGGAGCACCGCGGAAAAGATCCTGGTTGCAGCTGTTCTGAGTGGTGGGCCGTGCTATCTCTGGGGCAACGGGCTAAGTGTTGGCTTTCTGGCACTGTTTGGGTGTCATGCAGTATTAGAAAATGGGTTACTGGTTGATTGGGAGTGAGCCCTGGTCAAGCAGCAGCCACAGTCCTTGTCAGGGAAAGGCATAAGCATAGCCAACCACCCAATTAGTCTGTGTTTAATCCTCTAGTAGATGGGCACAGAGCAGTCAGGCTTAACATGAAGGCAGTGTGTAAAGTATTTGTGCAACACTTCAAACAGTAAGGCAATGAAAAAAACACAAAAAGTTCACACACCAGGTTAGAAAAATAGAGCTCAGTTTAATAAATAATCAAGACCAAAATGACAAGCATCCAATTAGTAGAACTGGAGTCTATTCAATTTTTTAAGGTTTAGGTCAAAATAGCACCAACCAGCGCAAAGAGCCAATTGTGCGTATCTGGTCACGCCAGACCAGGACAAAGTCACAAGTTCAGGCCATCTGCGATGACACGTTGGATGGCTACAGGGATCCAGTTAGGTTTACTGACAGAGTACCTGAAATCCAGGTTACAGAGCATTGTGCGGATCCAAGTCAAAGATGCGCCATGCAGCCGAAGCGATCTGTAAATTCCAAGAAGCTTCGAGGCTGGTGTGCGAATTCCTGTATTGTTTTGGATGTGCTACGAGGCTGCTCATGGATGCACTTTAGGTGCACTTCTGAGGGTCCAGGTCTGGGGTGGCACCACTTGGTAGGATAGACTCATAGATGAGTCCAGGTGCAGAGGGAACGTTGTTGGAAGCCTGTTATGTCCATGAGGATGTAGATCAGAAGGACAGCCATCTAGCCAATGGAGTCACTCTGGCTTCTGAGCTCAAGAGACGCAGATCCAGTCCAACTCAGCCAGGCAAGAAGGCAGCACAGCAGGGCAATAGTTCTTTCAAAGCGGCAGTACAGCAGAATGGCAGTCCTTCAGCAGCACAGCAGTCTTTCTTCCTGGCAGAGTATCCACAGGGCCGAGAGCAAAAGTGGTAGAAGAAGACAAGGAACCAGGGCAACACAGCCAGACCAAATATACTAGGAGAGACCACATATACAGTGGAACCCTGCGATTGAACAACAAGTGAAGAGGAGCAATGTCCAAGGATCCACCGCCCTCGATGAGTCATACATCATAATAGTCAATCTTAGCCATGAGACCTTGACCCCTCTTAAGACTAAAGCCATAGTGATCATGAACAGCACAGATTACCATCAGAAACGTCTCCGCCAACTGAGTGATCACTGGTAGTATCAACATTTACAAAATGACCCAACTCAGAGACTACAGAAAACCATCAAGACTCTGATAGAGAGAGGATATGAAGCAGGCTGGATCACTAGGAGTGAATCTGAGTTCTTACAACCCACTCATCCCAAGGTTCCATATTTCAACATACTCCCGAAGATTCAGAAATCAACTAGACCACCAATAGTTTCGGCGATCGGCTCTAACCCTGGGCGTAGTTCCCGTAGTAGTGCTAAGCGTAGCTACGCAAAGTGCACTTCGCGCTACGCGAGCTACGTGTAGGTATGCGAGTGTCATATAGCGATAAGCCCTGGACGTGTAGGTATGCGAACTGCGTAGTGTACTGTGCAAAATGCTGTTCGCACTGACTGCAGAGTGCAGGATGCTTGTCTGCACTATTGCACAGTGCAAGTGGTCGTTTTCTGTCGCTCGAGTAGATTTCTACTCGAGCTGCATATTTCTCAACGTGGACTGGTAGTTTCTCATCGCGAGCGGTCTCGAGCATACGCGACCACTCGCAATGAGAAACCTGACCTCCCTGCGTTGAGAATCTTGCCGAGAGTTTTATTTTCCACGCTCGTGATTGCCAACTTGATGTTGCTGATGGCGAACAAGGAAAAAGTCTAGCCGGGATATCATTTTGCTCGCTGGAGGTCATCAACTTGACTTTGAAGACCGCCAACAAGCAAAAAATGACCGCTACGCGTGTTAGCACTGTGCTACTTGCAATTCGCTTAGTGCAAAGGAGCGCAAATGCCGCAAACTACGGGAGCGCAGCGTAGTACTTTGCCCAGGGTTAATTGGCTCCCTTTTCGAGCCCCTATCACAATTCGTGGATTGGTTCCTGCAACCTTGTGTGTCAGAAATGCCATCCTACCTCCAGGATACAAAGCATGTTCTGAACACATTGACAGGCATTAATTTCGATCCAACTAAACATTTACTTGTCTCCTACGATGTAGAGACTCTATGCACGAATATCCCGCAAGGCGACACACTGAGGACCACTGCATATCTTCTTAGCTCTAGAACACGAGAAGACATGACACCTACCTTACTCATATTGGAGTGTGCAACAATAGCAATGAAAGATGATTTTTTTCAGTACAAAGAATATCTGTATTGGCAGACTAATGGTACTTCAATGGGGAGTATTTGTGCCCAGAGCATAGCAAATCTATACATGCACAATTTGGAAACGTCTTGCATCTACCCTCCAACCAAACCATACACAGAGAACCTGAAAATTTGGAAGAGATATATAGATGACATCTTGGTGATCTGGGAAGGTGACACAGAGACACTGCATGCTTTCTCAGGGTGGGTGAACACCAGGAACACCAATCTCAGATTTATCTGCGAACACAGCACAGACTCCCTACCATTCCTGGATCTCTTGCTATACCTCAAAGACGGTGGTATTCATTGAGAACTCTACAACAAGCCCATGGATTGGAACTCCCTTCTGAGCTACAATAGCTTTCACTCTTGTGCATTAAGGGATAATCTGCCAGTAGGGCAATTTCTGAGACTAAGGAGAAACTGCACCGAAATATGAAAATTCAAAGAACATACGACTACACTTAGTACTAACCCATCCCAGAGAGCATACCCAGAAAAATGAATCAACCGAGGAGCTAAGCGTGCCAGAAATAATAATAGAGAGGCCCTCCTAGGTAGGCACATCAAACAACGTGATGACAGGTTAGTCTGTGTAGGGACCGACAGTCCCTTGACCAACACAGTGAAGGTGGATTGTGACAAGAAACTGGCCTGTACTAAATACATGAATAGACCACTCTTTGTACTCAAACACAGTAGGAACATCAAAGATATGGTAGTCCACACCAGACCACATACCGAACAACCACAGTCAGTACAGAACACACTGTGGTCCCAACCACTGGTATGGAGACACTTTCCATGTGGGTCATGCTCACCATACCCATACACTATAACAACTACACAGATTGATTTAGGCTTACGGACACTATGGTAACTTCCCAGACATACAAATTGCAACACAGAGGGGGTAATATACTTATTGAGATGCCCATGCAGATTAAATTACATTGGGATGACTACTCGCAAGGTCCGCACAAGGATCATTGAGCACCGCAGCTCTTTGCGGTGTAAGAGAAACAATACAAAACTGACTAGACATTTTTTGCAGCATGCCCACTCTAAGAACGATATCACCTGGCTGGTATTTGACAAGCCCAACTATGCAACCAGTATACGTACTTTAGAGTCAGTTCTCTTTCATTGTGAACAACACTGGGTCTATAGGCTCGAAAGCGACAAGCCAAGGTTAAGTGACAATATATACCCTGGTCAAGCCTGGGAAGTTGACAGACCAGTTTGCCTCCCAGCATGATGCCAAAAAGTGAGTTGAAGGTATTTTCCATATGGACATTAGACACAGTAGATCTGGGCTATGCTCCCCTGGACGCCAATATGCGTGCCCATTCCTAGTATCTGACTCGTGAAGACCACAACACTACGACATGAGTGAGTGCCTCTGTCTTTACCCAGCTTCAACCTATATATTTTAATTGTAGACCATGGAACTGCCAACGAGGGATGCTCGCTCGGGCTAAAAGGCTACCTTTGATCACCTGACTTTTGTCCTAGGACATACCTGATAGCATTGAGTCACACTGCCTGATTAGTCAGGTGTAAGGATACAATGCCTTTCTCCTGTTCTTTACAACATTTTACTGTTGGAAGTTGTTATTTTTTCAGTTTATACCTTTTGGGACACAGCCATTGATTTTACTTAGCGCTTTGTCCACTGTGAGCCCGCCACCTCTCCTTCACACCACAGGCACTGAGTGGATTAATTCCATTTCCCCCCCCCCCCCCCCCCCCCCCCCCCGGAGTGCAAATCCCAAGCATCCTTGGACGCAGTAAGCTCCGTGTCGAAGCTTGGCACGCAAACTACTTACTTAAGTATGAGCCCATGTCCCGGCTTCATATTGACAATCGGTGCTCACAGGGCTAACCCTCGCCGATACACCGGGAAGACTGAGGCACCTAACTTTAGGTAAGTTCCACTTGTGGGATTCCACTTTTCCATTTGCAAGAAACCTGCCATACCACCATTTTCCAGGGAATGCGATAGGCTCACAATCTGACATCCTTCTCACTGTAGATACCTTCATGAGAGGGGTGGCTGCCAGTAAGTGTGCTCCACTTATTAAAGATACAGGTTTACTATATCTAAGGGTCACTGCACTTAAAACATATAAGTCACCCCTGTAGCAGGACTTTACAATCATGAAGGCAGGGTGCTTGGCTCTAAGTAAGAGGGTGCCCCTGCATAAGCAGGACACCACTGCAGCCTACGGAGTCTATTCTCACGGGTTGTCAGTGAAGCAGTCATTGACGAATTTAGAGGTGAATTATGCGACTGCATGATAACCATCTCTAAAATGGCTGCCACAAACCGTATTGTGTTTGGTGTCAAACATGTTGGAATCATACTCTCACACTGGTAATCGGTGTGGGAGGCATGATTAAACCCATCGGTAGAGCAATCTGTGAAGCTCTCAGTGTTCCTGCTACTAGCCTTCTCGTCCCGCACAGCACAAAATGGATGCTGCCGACCTGAGACACATTCCTGCCCTCCTGCTGCTGTGCCAAGCTCTAGAAGGGGAAGGCAGAACAATAGGCATCCTATCACAGGGAGGTGTGACAAACTCCTAGACAGGATTTAGTGTATTAGGGCTGGGTGGATGAGCTTCCCAGTTACTGAAAGTCTGCACAAGGGACACATTTGGTGTACCTGTGTATAGTCCAGTTCAAGCTGTTGGCTCCCGCTCTGGCGCGAAAATGGACAAAGGACATGGGTGTAACCTCCCCCGTGTCCAGACCCTCCCCTGAATCTTCCCAACCCTTGTCTTAGGGTACTTAAGGGCTTACCTGGCTGTATGACCATTGATTCATTGTGGACAAGATTCAGACCTTAAACCACAGCGTTTCAACCGTCTGAGCACTCTGGACTTTTCTAGAGTTCGTTTGGGCCTGACTCTGTCTCCCTCTCAGCCTGCTGCATCTTCTGTGCCTGTGCAATATACAGGATCCGTGCCGAACCTGTGGAGAATCAAAGACAACTGAAGATAATACCCTTGGATTAAAGGAATCATTCCTCTGCATTCGCAGGCACCTCAACACTACTGACCAGTCTGCCAATTCTAAGCTCCTATGGACTCTGAAGGTTCCAGCACCACAGGAGGTGGGTTTCTATGTCCCTTGAGGCTCAATCTGCCCTCTCACCAAGGTTGAGGCTAGTATCCCTTGTTGGGACTGCAATACCTGAACCCCTGTGCATCGCATGTATTTGCAAGTGCATGAGCTTGTTGGCAATTCCTTGACAAGTGAATTGGGCTCTGAGTAGCCCCACCTCTGGCGACTTTCTCTACAAAGATCTTTATCCATCTTGCACCTGCGAATTCTATGTCTCCATGCTGGTCCGAACCGTACGCTTTCTTGACTTCTTGTGTAGGTTGTTGTTGCCAAGGCTAGTTGGTGCTCCTGCTGGACACCTATCCCTCAGCACCCGCCATGCTTCGTGGGACCGCTTGCAACCAGCTCCTGGTTGTCCTCAATGTCGCCTGGTCCCCGCAGCCGCGGTGTCAAGAGCACCATCTAACTATCCTGAAGCACCCGACATCAGTGGGCATACGTATCCTGAGCCCCTGGTCACTTCTAAGTGACCCAGACTATGTCCACTCTGCTTACAGGTACTCTTCATCTAGAATCCACATTTGGATTCCACCGGACATTCTTCTCCCTTTCAGCAGTGGCACTTTCTCGAAGTCCTGCACTGAAATCAATGGTGGTTTCCAAAGGTCACTTCGTCCCTATGCACCTGGCTTCCCTGGGATAGTTAACTTGGGTTCTTCAGTATGCACGGGTGGGGTAGATCTCCCACCTTCTGTCTTCCATGGGATTTCTTACAAGCCCACTGGGAAGGGTCCCTTATCATTAAAACTCCAACTGCGACTTGCACATAGACTTGTACCGAGCACGCGGTCGTGTTCCCACACAGCACATGGACTCCTTGGGTAGTTCCTTGGGCTCCCAGCAATTCTATGTCTTCTCAACATTGTCCTGACTCGAGTCGTGGTTCTAATCCACTTTCTTAGTATATGGTTTGGTCTCCCTCTGGGGCCCACTGTTTATTAGTGCTATTTACATTGATTTCTTTGCAATAGTATTGTGTGCTTTGTGTATATCTCCGTGTAGGAGATACTGGAACGTACGTACTAGAGAGTATTATATAATAAATACATGTTTTTATAAATACTTTGTGTGGTTCTCTTTCGTTTAATCTACACTATATAATTGTATTCTGGCAAAACAAGCTGCTTTTCACTCTTTCAAGTCTGAAGGCTGCTCTCCACAGCTACCACATGGATAACTTTCTAAGGTTGTTTGAGACCTCTTAAATCACCATAAGGGTCGTCTGGACTGGTGCAAGGTGCCCACTTTAATTAGTAGACATCATATACCAGGCCAACTTCTCACATGAATCCTTAGCTGGAAAATTGTTGAGAGTCTACCACCAGAATTAACTTAGGGTAAATTAGGTAAATATTGCAGGGATAATTATAATTAGGGCTCCCTGTTTTCCGTTTTTACGTATTTTTACAGATAAATACAGACAGAAAACAATGTGGTTTCTGTCTGCATTTATTTTTTAAAGTGGATAAATGCAGTAAATTGTGCTCTTTTTAAGTGACTCTCTGTGCTGTCTTTCCCGAATTAAGCGACAGCAGCTGACCAGGTGCACAGCATGATAAATAAAAAACAGGATCAAATGTCTTTAAATAACGCCATATGTCAACATTCATTTATAGTATATGCCAGTATTGGATGCATTGTTATGTAATATTTGACAGCTTAAAATAGCTAAAACACGACGAACATCACAGTATAAGTGTGCGTCTATCAGTTATACAAATATGGAAATGTAGTTTTTCAACTTCATTTATACGCAAAACACAAAATAAATTTGGATAAATGCGGATAAAATGGGCAAAAAATAAATATGGATAAATACAGACGGTAATGTTAAAAAAAATAATAATATCAAACCAGGATCCTTCATTATAATTAAAAATCCTTCTACAACTCAAAACTTGGAAAAGCAGGATATACAGCTCAACAAATCTAAGAATTTCCCTTTACTTTACTCTCCTTCTTCCTAATTTGTCTCCTATAAAAATCTATTTACAAACTTTTTGAAAAATAGAACATAAACTCTGTTGCACAATGGTGACTCATGTCAAGATCTCTCCATTACTGAAAAATGTGGATTCTATTTCCACATTGTGTATTACATTTATTAATAAAAAGTAATGAATATTAGTAGATTTTTAAAGACTTGTATGTGGAACATGACTGCAACATCTGACAATTAGTTCAGTGACACACAACTGCAATCAAATTCAACTGGAATAATCCATTTTCCGCAAATATATTCAAGAAATATACATTTTTGTGTCCCTTACAATAATTCAATATGCATTTCAAGACTTACAAATTAAGAGTTAAAATGAGTTTAAATTAAGGTTAAATGGGGCATGGCCAAGATGGCGGATGGCTGAGATGCGTTTTCGTCCCTCTCCGATCCTCACTGGAAAGCCCCGCTGACAATAGCCTGGAGCAGGTGGACGCCGCTCCCCAGTGGTGAGCGAGTTGACCTCTGGTACCTGGCGGCCCAATTCAGCAGCTGCCCCGACTCCTGGACAGGTAAAAGGACGCAGAGATGCGCAAGACCACGTGTGGGTCTCCGGATGGCTGCAACTAGGCTGGAGAGTTGAAGGACCGACTATGAGCGCTGGGACCGTAAACTCTACCGCCGAGACACCGGTGCGGGCCCGCCCCATGGAAGATTTCCCTGGGGGCTTGGTGGGGCCCAGAAATCTCCCGCTCTGCACCATAGAACTGTCCAAGGCCCCTGGTGGCTGCAACAACCCCTGAGGAGAATCCTGAGGTGGGATTTGTGCTTGTGCTGCATCACCTGCAGAGCAGAGAGCGGGACCTCGTCCATTCACGCCCAGAGGAGCACACCTGAAGGCCCACTGGGCCGACAGAGCATCGGGCCTGCAGCAGGGAGTGCAGAGCTTGTCATTCCTGAGAGCAATCCCAGAGGGACCAGCCCAGACAAGAAGGTGAGGAGAGGGGGGGAGCAGCTGCAGAACTAGTGGATGGGGCCCCCCAGTTATATACTGACCTGATAAGTGGGCCCCAGGGTGGACGGCAGGGGCCCCTCTCCTGTGCCCATGAGTGCACTGGGGAATGCCCCAAAAGCTTCAGTAATTCATAACCGGATCAAGCCTTACATCGAGACAGATGCCTCGCTTCAGCCCCTTGAGTCCCCTGGCCCTTGTTGCCTAAACCAGGCCTGCCCTCTCGCGCCTGCATATAGGGGAATAGGAAAGGCCTGAGCATCCAGACACTGACCATGGCAGGGGGGAGATCACCCTTCCCTGTTGACCTCCCTCCATCCGGTGACCGATCCGGGGGTCCGCATCCTTACTGGGCACCTCCAGACCCCCCCAGCCTACGGACCCCCCCAGCCTATAATTCAAAGCCACAGGCACACCTCCGTCTGCTCCAGACCCTGGCTTGTCCTTTGCCTATCACCAGCGAGCGGGGTTGGACCTACTGCCTCCCCGCCATGGCTTCGGGAAAAACTAAGAGAGGCAGGACGGTGAAGGGCATGCTTCTCTGCCCATCGGGGGCACACACAGGAGACCTGGCCCCCTCTAAGAGCTGCGAGGAACCAGCAGATGCCACTCAACCAGAAGCATTTGTCTCCGGGGCATCGCTTCCAGGGCAGAGGGAAAGGACATTGTCGCCTTCGTATTTGAACTATTTAGAGCAATCCTGGATGCTGGCCCGAGGTAGAAATCAAGATAGACCACACACACAGGGTCGGACCTCAGAGAGGTCCGGATGGACCTCCCCCAGACATCCTGACTTGCGTCCATGATTTTACACTCAAGAAGGAACTCCTAAGGACTGCCAGGGACAAATATCCAATCCAGTATCTAGGCCAGTCTACCCTCCTGTATCAGGATTTGGCAGCGTCTACCCTTCAGAAGCGTAATGCCTTCCGGCCGGTAACCTCCCACCTTAGAGAGCTGGGGGTGTCCTACTCCTCTGGACATCCCTTTCGAATGTTTTTTTGCTTAGAGGGCAAGCTCCACCACCTTCCCTCTCTGTACGAGGTTTGCTGTATACTCAACCTGAAGGACTCTTCCCCGGAGGGTCCCGGCACCAGGAGGGGAGGCAGTGAGAGAAGGGGGCCTCACGGTCCTGGGGGCCCATGATCTCCCCCACCTGGACTCTGACCAGACCCTGACACCATCTCTAGGGAGAGGGGGACAGTTCTGGTTACCCTAGCAGGAGATTCAGAGGGGGCGACGGCTACATGATCTGCAACCCTCCTACCACTTACATTCGTTCTCTATGAACTTCCATTCTTTTCTTCTTTGGGGGTTCAGAGGTGGGGGTGTGCACAAAGATTCATCCCTACCTTTGGTATTCCATGGAGACACCCATCCTGGACAATGCTCTTCTCTTGAACAATATGAGTTATTTGTTTAATTTGGCCATTAGGTCCTTTTGTTATGGGGACTTGTTGGACCTGGTGACTAGACACGCTTGCACATCCCACATCTATTGTACCACATTGGCTCAATGGCCCACGCCCTTGGCACAGACGGAGCTATTTGAAGATTACATGACTGACCACTTAGTGATTCTCACACTCAATGTTAAGGACCTAAACCAATATGCTGAAGCAGAGCTTTATCCTCTCCTATCTAGAAAACTCTGGGGCACACATAAATGCACCTTCTACCCAAAGATCAGCATAGACTCCGCTCAACGGCATTCCCCTATTAGTTTATCTTGTCTCTCCCGACTAAAACGGCTGGTGTTGCGATCCTGGTCTCTAAGACATTCCCTCGTAAGGTGGGGCTTTAACAGGCAGAGATTAAGGGCAGACTTCTAGCATCCTCTCTACACGTAGGATCTAGCAACCTCACAGTGGGCACCATATACTCCCCCAGCAAAGGACAGGAACCCTTTCTTCGCAAAGCAGTGCCTAAAATCATGGTTACACATTGAAGGATGGTGCTGCTGGGGGAGGATTTGAATCTGATATTCAATGCCAACCTGGACAGATCATCACAATGCCACAGACAGGCAGGGACACTCTCGGTAGCGGGAGAGTCCTAGCTGGGCAGCATGGGCTTGATAGACCTCTTGAGCCACACACAATCTTGGGGTTTGGCTAGATGCCACTCTTAGCTATCAGGAGCATACCAAGAAATTAGCAGGTACTTGCTTTGGCCTACTCCGAGGGTTTAGACCCTTGTTGGGGTTCCTTGATCCTTCTATCCGCCAGACGATAGTACAGGCGGCCATCCTGTCCAGATTGGACTATGCTAATTCGCTCCTGTTAGGGGCAAATAAGGCAGGAACGAATCGTCTGCAGCGTGTTTAGAACGCAGCAGCTCGTGTCCTGCTGAGGCTCCCTAGAACTTGAACTGGGGCGATTTGCCGCCTTCATTGGCTGCCTTTGACGAAAAGAATCAAATTTAAAACTCTGTGCCTGACTTTTAAAATCTTAAACTTCTCTTCCCCTGAGATCCTTTCCAAATTACTGGTACCCTATGTTCCTATGCGTCAACTACGATCAGCTGGGCAACACCTAGCTATGGTCCTCTGAGTGAAGCGTCTCCGATCTGGTGGACGATCTTTTCGCTGTTTGGCGGGTAAATTGTGGAATTCCTTTCCTATGCAGATTTGTTGTCTGGACAGCTTGATGTCTTTCCGTGAGGCCGCTAAGACCTTTCTCTTTCCAGTGCCTTAATCCTGTATCTCATCAGTGACACTGCTACTAGTGCCGTGACACCTCTTCGCTGAGGTAGCTGCGCGCTATATAAATGATTTAAATTAACTTAACACCCTGACTCCCAAAATTCCACCTTCTACTCTCATGCTCACAAAACTTATGCTTGTATGCTTGACTTGACTACTTTTTGGACACTCTGGAAGTGGCCTCCATGGTCCAATCAACAGAGATTGAACCCTGTTTGCTTTCTGACCACACCGCTGTGACAGTGACCCTTGCTGTGCCGAGGTCTAACCCACCCCTCAGAACCTGTAAACTTAAAGATTTCTTGCTCTACCACCCTGAGGTCATAACCCAGATCACCACAAAAATCCAGGACGATCTGGTAATCAACGATACCCTTGAAAGCTCAATTGCCACTCTGTGGGATGCCTTAAAAGCTGTGGTTGGAGAAGAATTTATAGCTATAGATTTGGCGGACAATAGAATCCGACATGAGAAGAGGGGGAGCATGTCCTGCCAGGTGGCAGAACTAGAACATATACATAAGAGAACAGGGGCCCCTAGGACCTCTAGACAGCTCGAGACTGCCCAAGCTCAACTAGCTGGACTGCATGTGGACAGTGCAGAACACGCAGCCCTTAAGCTCCGGCATAGGTTTTACATAGGAGACAACCGGCCTTGTCGCCTCCTGGCAAGCTGTCTTTGATGACGACACCAAGTGACAGGGGTCCCAAAGGTCCTGGACAGGGTGGGACCCAAATAGACCGATGATGCACACATTGTTGAACCATCTCTGGAATATTACCAGACTCTTTACACAGCACAAGACCTTCCACCGGACGAAATCCCTGAATATCTCAAGGCGTCTACTACTGACACCCTGACGTCCATGCAAGCGGCGGAGCTAAAACACCCAATCTGAATAGACTAAGTAATCTCTAGCATGTCCCACCTGAAGCTATCCAAGTTCCTGGGGCCAGATGGATTACCATCCTCCTTTTATAAGACATTCTGCCACAGTTTAGCCCCTATTCTTACCAGGCTTTTTAACGCAATTGGAGACAAAGGGTCACTTCCCCCTTCAATGCTCCGTGCAGCAATAGTATTAAATCCCAAACTCGGGAAGGACAGGACTCACTGTTCTTATTATCATCCCATCTCCCTCTTGAGCTCCTTAAAGGCATTCTTGCTGCTAGGCTTAAACCCCTCCTCCCAGAAATCATAGGTCCGATCTGGCTGGATTTGATCCCCAACGCAGTGTACTGACAATACAAGAATGATCCTGTACATAATTGATAAAGTTCAAAGATATGCCCAAGAAAGAATGCTCTTGGCAGTTGAAACAGAGAAAGCTTTCGACAGGGTACAATGGCCCTATTTGGAGGCAGCCTTGACCCTTTTTGGCATAGGGGATCACTTTCAAAAGTGGAGTCTTAGTAGCTACACTCAACCAACAGCCGTAGTTGGCATCAACAGCTGCTGTTCCTCCGCCCCTAACCATATCACTAGAGGGACCAGGCAGGGGTGCCCCTTGTCGCCCCTGCTGTTCAGCCTGTACATAGAACCCATGGCCCAAAAAGTATATTCCAACCCACAGATAAAAAGGTGTCCAATGCGGAGGAGAATTGCACTCCATCGGCCTTTGCCCAGATGACGTCAAAGCCTCATTGGAGGAGCCCTCCGCTTCATTGCCAGCTTTCTTAGCAGCACTGGAGTCATTTGGTCAGACATCAGGCTTTACGGTAAATATCCAAAAATCGCAAGCCCTCAACCTACCCTCTGGCCACAGACGTTAGACAATTTGCAAAAGGCCCTGCCCAAACAGTGGGCCCCGGTATCAATCCCATATCTAGGCCTCCAGATAACCGCTGCCATCACTGACACTATTAGGCTTAACTAGCAAAAGCTAACTCACCAGATCAAATCCGAACTGTGTCAGTTGTGGTCATACTCCCTCTCTTGGCTAGGACTAATACTAGCAATTAAAGTGACAATCCTCCCCAGGCTCTCTCGCTAAAAAGAAATTAATGGATGTGTGGGCAGATAAGCATCCTCGTATCTGTAGAGCCCTCAGCTACCGCTCCCCAGATGAGGGTGGCCTGGGAGACAACAACCTTGTTCACTATTACCAGGTCACCTAATCAAGGGTTTTAGTGGAATGGTCACATGCAGAATCTGAAAAGAAATGTTTGTTTATGGACCGAGCTCTGGCTGGCCAGGCACTGTGGCGCATCCCATACCTCCATAAAGAAGCACAGTCCAGATCACTTCCTCTTGCCCATTACCAAGGCTTTGCTGGCAGTCTGGGACAGCTTAGCAACACAGAGGGGTCTCATGACCTTTCCCTCGCCACTTACCCCCATAGTCAAGATCCCAGATTTTCAACCAGGCACCTACAATCCCTCATTCCAAGTATGGGTACATGCAGGATTCAGGTTGGTGGGCCACCTGTTCGACTTGAAAGTCCACTCCCCTTCGCGACCTCTGTTCAGAATTTGTCCCCGCTGAAATGGAGCGTTGGCACTACACTCAGATCTGACACTGGGCATTGCACCCCACTATTTGCCCTGGTGCAGAGCGGCAACTTACCCCCTTCGAGAGCTGGCTTGTGTCAAGGTCATCCAACAAGCGCCTGGTCTCAGACCTATACTGCCTGATCAATTCACCTACAGAGGTCTCCAAATCCAAGAGCCAAACAGGATGGGAATCAGAAATTGAGTAAAGGTTTTGACTTTTTTCATTCTTTAGGATTTCAAACAGTGGGATGGAGCAAGTTACAAAAAATTGGTGACCAACACCCCTAGCATGAGCACAAGTGCACTTGCTGTCCGTCGGAAACAGTGGCCAAACATTAAGGTATGCAATCTAGTCAATATTATCCACATTCTCCAAACACAAGGGTAGTGGATCACTGAGACTTCACAATTCACTTGGTCCTAGGTGCACCTGTGGCCAATTGCTCAATTCATTTGTACCAACCTGTAAGTGAATGCACAATGATGTCCTAAACAGTTAATGTGCATATTTTAGTCCCATAGACCACTGGTGTTAAAGTCACACATATGTCAAGCCTATTTGGAGACCAAATGCAAACAACTGCGCCTTTCACCTAGTTAGGCATCGTAAACAATTCACACAAGCAACATGTTTTTCTTCTAGTGTGTTTCTGAAACTTACCTAAAGTGTATAACATATTGATGGGTGCTTACGTAAGAATAGATGAGAGGTACTTTTCTTTCTATCAATTTAAAAATGTGGTTTTCTCTTAATGGTTTTTCAAACTTTTTTTAAAAATAAGAAGTGAAGTCCCCCTTACCCAGTTTTGTATTTGATACTAACTTTTATTAAAAATGTCCATATAAACAGTATAGTTTTTCTTCTGCTCACAAGTCATGAGAACAGTGTCAATAAAGTTCGTAGATAAAGGAGCAGCTTTGGGGGTCAAAAGGAACATTTCCATGGAATCTCTGTACCTCTTTATTTTGGCCTCGTCATTCTTCCTTTCACCCTCCCCTCCAAGGGAGATTAAGATAGTCTCAGTTTGCTGAGGTAAAGTTAGTTCTTCCAATCACTAATCTGGGTGTAAGCCAGCTACTGGTTAATAACACTGAAGATCTGTTCCTTTGCTTGTTTGAAAACAAGAATATACAGGCCTCATACTCCAGAACATTGCAACAGCCTAGAAGCCTAGGGCACTGTGGGCGATGAGATATTATTGAGTTGCCTTGAGGAGTTAGTGTTTCCAGTGCTAAATTTGTAAAGAAAGAAATTGCCCGGGACCTTCTTAGGAGGCCAATGTAGATTACATCAATCATACCCCCTGCCTGTGCTGCCAGTGCCAGTACCATTTCAAGTACAAACCATCATACTTCTTTTCTGACAATTCAGAATATCCCAGGCAATTAAAAGCAGTAGCAAATAATGTTCATTTTGATTGTATATTGAATTGTGAAACAACTGTTGTTGAGCTCATTTCAAAAGTAGACAGATACCATCGACATGTGGTGGACTGTCGTAAGTGCCGGTGTTGATCATAAGTGCAGGCGTCGAGCACCAGAAACCACCAGCTCAGATTAAGCACTGGTTTCAACCTTGAAATTCTTTTGGTCATTCCTCTCCAGATGCAGCCAAAAGGTCTGAATTGGGTCCATGAAATCAACACCACAAATGGATTTTTTTTAGAATAATACGGTCATACCGTCCGTGCTTGCTCTTCAGTGTTTACTTGTATTAATTGATACTGCTCTAGAAATAGCACCAGGTGAACCTACGGATCTAAGCTGATGATAGTCAAATCTACTTTCAGCTCGAAAAAATGCTGGTGAATCAAGTTGACCTACACATAAGATGATAGGAGAATGTGTGAAATAAGTCTAACCACTGGCAATACCTCAAGGTAGCACTCCAACCCACTTCTTTTTCCCTTCCCAGCCAACTCTGATTAGACACAGCCATATGCACATCAGTTTTGACCCTGCTCAAATAGAAATAATCCAGCCTGAACTGCAAAGCCAGGTCCTCTCTGAACCAATTCAATTTCAATTTCAAGGCTTTATTCGATTATTAAAAACAATCACAAAAGCATACAATATATAAAACACATCACAAAAGCATACAATATAAAACACAGGCTACAGACAATACAGTGGGGAAAATAGCTCATCAATAGCGGGATTAAAGGGATTAAAACACCAGGCTTTTCCTATGTGAGACAGCTTTAAGTAAAAAAGTAGCAGTAAAAAAACCGATTTCTATGGTATCAAGTCCAAATAACAGTTTTAATGCTTGGGCTATAGTGTACACAGAATATTTCTTAAAAACAGGTCTGAGATAATAGCGACGAAGGTGCATATAAAAAGGGCAAATAAGCATAAAGTGCAAATGGTTTGCCTAGATAGTCCATCACAGGGGCAGGGGGTTTGGCTATAAATTTTCATCACTGGGAAAGCCACTAGATTATGTACAATACTGAGTCTCAACCTCGTGAGAACAAACTGGTGCGATTGCTTGGTAATAGTTTTAAGGTACATAGGCATGCCCCTGTCTTCCAACATATTAGAATAATAAAATACATGAGTTGACATGAGGCTGCATTTAGCCCTGTGTAAATTGGATTTGGTCCCAATAAAGACATTTTTGAGTTCCCTTTTTGGTACAGTAACAGGACTATGGGGGTCATTAACAATGTCCAGGTTAAAGATTTCACTATAGGAAGATGAAACGTAATTTAACCAGGGAATCTTGCGGGCGTTATCCAAATTGAGGCAATCTAAAATAATCCGCCTGGTGAAATCAGTCTCATCTTTAACCCAAATTGACCTCCAGACCATTAAAAGTCTCATTCCCATTAGGTCTGTAAGATGGTTCATGCCCGCCTCGCTATGGCACAGTTCATTGGATGCCGAGGAGGGTAAACAAAGGAGTCTTTTGAGGAACCGATTCTCAGTGACTTGAAGTTCCCTGTGCTTACAATAGCCCCAAATACCAGAACCATATAGAGCAATAGATACACATCTATGCCTATAGATGTTTAGCATGTCTGGTATGCGGCGACTACCCAGCTTAGCTGCAAAGCGAAAAACTCCAGGGGAGCTTTTGCCCATCCTAGCGTTCACGTTTGAAATCTCAGGTGCCCAAGTCCCTCTGTTATTAAAATTTACTCCAAGGTAACAAAATCTGTCCACCACCTCAATATTGTGATTATTAAAATGAAACGGCTTGGAAAGTTTCATCCGTTTGCCATAGGCCATAATGTAAGTCTTGGAGTTGTTAATTTTCAGTTTTCTCCCCTTAATAAAGTCATAAAAATAGTTCATTAATTTTTGGAGCCTGTTCGGGGTACGCAAAAGTAAAACCGTGTCGTCGGCATATAGCAGGTCTGGCACAGAGTGGCCATCAACCTGCGGAGAGTCAGCCTGTACCCTCTTCAATTCGGACTCCATAGAATTTATAAAAAGGGAAAAAAGCAGAGGGGCCAGCACACAGCCTTGTCTTATGCCTGAGTTAACCCTAATTTTCCCAGTGCATTCACCTGCCTGGCCATAACGGATCTGAGCCGATAACTTATTGTAAAGTCTGGCCAGGAAAAATATAATTGGTTGGGGGGCTCCCATGCCCAATAAAGTGGACCATAGCAAAGTATGGTCCACTAAATCAAAGGCACTCGAGAGATCAGCGAAGCAGAGAAATAGAGAGCCCTGTTTCGCTTTCGTGTATTTTCCAATAAGGAGGTCGAGATTGATACACTGTTCTGTTGGCCCGAGGCCTTTGCGGAAGCCGTATTGGGATTGGGCCAGAATTTTATTTTCCTCCGCCCATTCCTCCAAACGCATCAGGAGAACCCTACTCATAATCTTAAGGGAGGAATCCAGAAGGGAGATAGGGCGGTAGTTCTTGGCCTCTCCTCTATCTCCCTTCTTGTAAATGGGTAGGATTATGGATTCACTCCAGGTGGGTGGTGTACTCTCCATGACTGAGGCATTAAACACCTGTGTTAGGAGTGGACTCCAAAGGGTCGGGTTGGATTTATACAGGTCAACCGGGACCCCATCAGGTCCCGGTGCCTTTCCCCCTTTACTCTGACTAATAGCTGTATCCACTTCTTGTAATGTAATGTCCAGAGGTAACTTCGTTTCAAACAAAGGAGGGGAAAAACTGGCGCAATCCTCCCTAGTCGGATTGAAAATTCCAGAAAAGTGTGCAACCCAGTTCGTTTCACTAACCTGGGCTGACAGTATTGGGAAGTCTTCTTTTACAAGAAAGGGGCTATTAACCGTGGTCCAGAAGAGCCTACTATCATGCAAAGTAGCTGCTTGATTAAGAGCATCCCAAGCTTGTTCCCTTAGCTCTTGTTTCCTGCGTATAAGATGAGTTTTGTATATCAATCTAAGGGATATAACAGCCTCCCTATCTCTGGGTTGTTTATTGAGTGCCTGCTTAAGTTCCCGGAGAGATTTAGTGCACATACTATCAAACCAACCCACATTATCCTTTTTGATTTGGCCTTTGGTAATGGTAAGACATCTTTTTATAACTGTACCCAACTCCACAAAATCGACTATAATACACTCAAAGGGTGCCTCTGGATCCAAACATTTATATATAGCAGCAAATCCTGCTTCTATAATTTTAAGCTGCAACTTCTCGGAATTACCCATACACCACTTAATACGGATACCATTCTGTCTACAGGGGGTTACATCTTCAATTATCAAGCGATGAGTGTTAACTGGTGGCCCCCAGACAGAGATCGACATGGTAATAGCATTATGGTCGCTACTTCCAAGGTCGGCAACAATGGGAACTGTACAAAAAGGGACAAAATGTGTAGAAACCAATAAATGATCGATAACAGAGGTCGAATTCAGTCCTACAAAGGTAGGGACAGAGTTACCATCAGCATCTGTAGCCGGAAGGTGAATCATGAGGTCCATATTTAACATAAAAGAATTAAGAGAATCACCATAGGGTGAATGAATAAAATGTGCCCGGTTTTCCCCGTTATCCCCATCATATCCACAAATTCTGGTAAAAGAATGAGGACAGGTACGAATGTTAAAATCCCCTCCCCAGATGATATCAAAAGATTTATGAATGCCCTTGCGAATGTTACTCACGGCTAAACCCAACTCCTCCACCACAGTAGTGTTAGAGGCATCAAACAAATTGTTGTAGTGGTTAATCAAAATAGTGACATGACCCCTTACATGTTCTAAGATTAAAATTTGCGAATGGTGACCCACAGACTGGTATAATTTCATACGAACAGGGAGATTCACAGATAGCAACATTACTAGCCCCCCTTTGGCCCTGCCCATATTAGACCTTTGTGCCCAGTTGTTATATGACACAAATCCATCGAGGTTAATATCAGTGGTTACCCAAGTCTCTTGTAGACATAAAACGTCAAAGTCAGAAAGGATTACGACTCCAACCTGCGACATTCCAACTGGCAAATTTAAAACCAGAGAAACAGAGGGATGGTTCACTAGTCACAGGTACATTGGAAATTGAGGGCCTGTTGGCAATTGGAGGAACCATCGTAGCAGGAGAATCGACAGGGACGGGTGAATTAGCTCCCAGCGAGTGTAAGTGCACCAATGTAGAGGTGGAAGATGTTACAGCTACTATACATTGGCCCATATCTGCAACTAAATTATTATCGATGGTTCCTATTCCCTGAGAGGGTAAGTACATCGAGACAATAGGAGGGGGCATAACAGGTGGGGGAATGAAAGAAGAACTAGTACCTGATGTGACAACTAGACCATTACCAATAATGAGGGGGGAGGGAACTAGAACTGGGGACAGTCAGTCAACACCATCCAGCCCGTTAAGACAATTGAATCGGTTATAATCATAGAAGGGGGTCTCCGGGGGCTGAAAAAACGGTTGTGCATCATACCCACGATATTTACCCCTCCGCTCAACCCTCGTCCAATTACCTTGGGCTTGATCATGGAGCAAAGACACTGACAATGTCTAAATGGTGGAATCGAGAGATCTATTAAACCCGGCACATATGTGTTGCACAGACCTAGGGTCTCGATAGCTCACCGTAATACAATCCCCAGTTATAGATTTACGGGTTTTACCCAACCAGGGTACCCTTCTCACTGAGGAAATATAAATTTTATGGTCAAGATTGTGTTCCCTAGCGTGTACCCCACCGGCTCCATGTACCAGCTTAAAGTGCATGTAACTTCCCTCCTGTGCCAGCTACGAAGACGCAAATACATTTGCGTCCAACGTTAACATGTCCTCTTTCAGACCCATCCTGAATGGGTTGAATAGTCCGTTCCTAAGTATGCTATGCCAACGTCTTTTTGTAGTGCACTTTACACGTTTTCCAGCTCTGGCAAAGTAGGCCCTGAATTTCTGCCATCGAGCCATTTTTCTGGCTTCTGACTCTGAAAACCTCAGCCCAGGCTGCCTCTGTACCCGTGAACTCTGACTTACTTCCAGCGCGGCCCACCGTGCTCAGCTCAGCCTGCTGCCTGCCAAGACTGACTATAACCTTCGAGTTATCTGTTCCGCTCCTCGAAAATACATTCCTGCCTACTAGCTTCAGTAAACATCTCCCTCATCTGCAGAGCAAAGGGCTAACCTGTCTCCGTGCAAGTAATTCATAGCCTCTGTTACCATGCTCCCATGGAAGGCCCATGCCCCCACGCTTCTCATGCAGACACTCAGGCGCTTATACACGCACTCGCAGTCAGTATAGAATAGCTTCTGCCCCAGAGACCTTTCCCTCCAGATAGTATGGTTCCCAAACATCAGATATCAGATATGATAGAAGTACAAGTTGATCTGACATGCCAGACTTCTGTCTCTTTCCGTCAGTGTAAATGTCAAGTTTCCTGCACCCTCCAGTTTCACGTCAATCACACGTCATGCAGCTGCGCGCGCATCCAAGCTTCCGATTTCTGCTGACATTGCAACATTTCTGTTAGTACCACCCCTTTTGTGACACCTACCTGGTGACGTTTCTAGCACACACCTCTAATTCACGCCTAGTTCACGCCTTCTGATTACGTATTGCTAACACGTGGATGCTGTTATCTTGTCTTCTCTCAGCTGTTACGCCTACCATATGTTTTTCATGACAATGAATTAAGTATATAAGCTATGTACTGTCAATAAAATGTGCTGCGCACTCTTCTATCCCTTCCTGAACCCTGTGTGGTTGCGGGAACATGATAGCCAAGTCATGACCATTCCTTTTTAAGGAATAAAACCCCTAAGAACTCTAACACCACGGACTCTGCCTCCTTCTTTCCGATTGAGTTATTATTGATTAAGTACTTACCTGCATAGAAATTATGATAGTAAATTAAATATTTACGACATTTTGGCGCCCGAACAGGGACCCCTCCCCCACCTCACGCGCCGGTGGGTGCATTGCAAGCTCTGTACCCTGCCATCAGCTAGACGGAAACTACGCGTACCGGCAGGATTTCCTGCATCTCCCTCTGGCCCACGGAGGTGACGAAGACTGCGATCAGTACCCAGACGAGGCGGTGAGGAGTGCGGAGGATCCCGACCAGAGCCTAGCCGAAAGAAGCAAGGTCCGAGGTGTCAAGAGGCCCACCAGTTTTCCGAAGTTTTCCGAAGTTTTCCGAAGTTTTCCGAAGTTTTCCGAAGTTGAGCCGAGTCCAGTCCAGTCGAGTTTTCCGAGGCCTTCCGATTTCCGTGCTTCCCGGTGAGTACCATTGCTGGGTCGTATCAAGACGGGTTTGGGTACACAAGTCCGGTCTGCACTGTTTTTAGACAGTGTATCTGTGCTGTTTAGCAGTACTTCCGTTATTTCAAGGTCTGCACTGTTTTTAGACAGTGTATCTGTGCTGTTTAGCAGTACATCAGTATAAAGGGGTAGTGATATATGTTTTAAATGTTTTTCATGTGATTATTGTCGTGGTATGAGTGTGACTGTTTTTAATGTGCATTATTGTGCGTTCTTGTATAAATAGCTGTATTCAGTATTAAGTAGGTAAGATCGAGTTTTCAGTACTAAGTAGAAACAAGATGACGTTTTTCAACAAGTTAAAGCAGATAGGAACTAGGAAAGGGATACTGGAGGAAGAAATTCCTATTCCCCCTAGGGACACTCCAGGAAACTTCATGTACCACAAGCATGGCTTAGATGCCATATTGTATCTAGATTTATGGGCCGATTATACAAAACATCTAGACGAAAGACACAGATGGCCAGTTACTGGAACATGGGATGCTGAGTGCATCATGAAGGTAGAGGAAGCACTATGGAAAAAGAAAGCCAGACAATCTCAGAAAGACGCCATAGAGTTTTGGCGTAAGGAATCACATAAGCGTGCTGAAAAAGCACTACGTAGAGAAGACAGACTTAGAGAATCAGATAAAGCCCAAGAAAACGAATTAGTTACCGAAGGGATCCGAGTAAAAACAGAGCAAGTAGACCGTGCACGAAATAACCTCGTAAACGGCATGTATCTTGCGGCCGAGGGTTCGCCTGAGGCCATTTCAGAAATACCGAAAAATCTACCGCCACCATTAGTGCCAACTAAAGTAAATCACAGGACCACTAAAGACATATTCCTGAATTCCTATCTAGAGGATGTAGCACCCGCTTATACCAATCTGCCTGTCCGCACCCTGCCTAACGACAGGGATGGGGGTGGTAACCCGCCCCAAGATCATATTCCGCCAGTACCACAACAGATTCCTCCACCTCCACCACTTCCCGCAGTTAAAATAGATCTACCAAAACCACGTCTACCTGATGCTACAAAAGGACAAATTCAAGTTCAGATACAGACTCCTCAGAGAGATAATGCCCAAGCTTCCGCTTCAGGAGGTGCGACAGGGGGTTTTCACACCCCACCATTGACACACAGAGTAAACCTTAGGGATATGCAGAGTCCTCTCACGTTCAAGTCACCCCGTCTTGACATACTCAAAGAAAAACTTTCAGTTTGCAGATATGATCCAGTACCCGGCAAAAATGACAGAATGATGATGGCCTCACTACGGTTAAGATCTGCTACTGATTTCCTGCTGTTATTTGCAGGGATGAAGGAGCGCCTAGATAGCATATATCAGTTCATTCAGACTGGTAAAGACCCTGACAGTGTTAAGGATGCCATGGAGCATCAGAAAGTTGACATTCAAGCACAGATACTACGTTTTTTCATAAATTGCCTAATAAGAGAAAGAGATAGGCCTGGGACAGATCAGAGCGAGTTAGATGCACTAAACAAGTGGGGTCAAAATATATCTGAAGGAAAACACGATAAGGGGGCTTGCATAGCCAGTATGTACAAGAAAATAAGAAAAGCAGTGATAGAAATGCACGAAAAAGAGAAAGAAAGGGCCTCCTCCGAGGAGGAGGAAGAACTCGAAGAATCAGAAAAAACTACAGACACTATAGCGTATGTAGGTAAGGGAACTTACCTTAGGAAAGGTACCCGTCCGGAAAGCAAGAAAGTTTTTCTCTCTGCCTTAACCAACCCGAATTCTTCTGAACACCAGTTCCAGGAAACTGATAAAAGACTCCGAGACCGAGTGGGGTACCACATACTAAATTCAATGGATGAACAGGAATTAGCCCGGTCAGCCATATTATGGGCTGAAAATCCGGATATGTATAATGATGACACCGTAGCACAGACATTCCTGAACCTCTCCCCAGACGAGCAGAAATTAGCAGGTGTATACATGATGCAGCACCTCCTCACGAAATACAGAAATAAACATTCCGATCCAGGTCCCTTACACGAAACTCTAGAAGCACTACTCATGGATAGATGGAGAGGTCTAAGTACCAAGTTAATACAAATAATTCTAGAACAACGACATAGATATGACACTTTTGTAAGCTCTGAATATGTTCCCGCTCCACCCCCAGAAAGAAAAATGTATCGTATGGAATGCCTGAGTGGCATTGAAAGTCAGAACCCCTTACGGGAAGTACACCCAGTAATGGGTGAGGATCATCTCTTGAAACGCGTGTATGTACACACGCCACTGACTAAGTTAGAACTGTTAGAAATGAAGAAACTAGTACCGAGCCATGATAAAGACCCTGCAGGTTTCCACAGAGAGCTTAAAGACATGTTACTGATGGGGGATTACACATATGAAGATATCATGAAAATGTTAAAGGTACTGCTGCCTACGGGCATATACGAGAAACTCAAGGAAAAGGAATGGGAGGTGGGAGACAAAAAGATTGTATGGGCAGAAATAGAAGACGAAGAGAGCAAACGTGTCCCAGGGTTAGGCCTCGGGGACAAAACTAAAGCATTACCAGGTTTAATAGTACAGGTTCTGCCAAGATCACTAGCAACGAGAAAAGAAGACTGGGATGCAATCTCAGCATGTAAACAGAAACCCGACGAAGATACTAGTGACTTTTATTCAAGATTCGAGAAATGTTTTATTATTAATAGTGGTCTCAAACCGAGTAGCGAATCGTACCCGCATCTTTTTGTATCAAAGCTAGTCGAGAATTCCCTGTTAGCAGTTAAAAACCGTGTATACAAGGTCGAGAGTACATGGCAAGCAAATACGCCATCACAGATGTTACAAATGTTACAATACCATCAGAATAGAATTAGAGAAGAACAAGATCAGGAACAGAAACGTATGAAAGACACAAAAATGAAAATGTTAGTAGCCCAGTCGGTACATACCGACGGAAATAGGAAAGGTACGAATCAGACAAATCATTCCGCAGGTCCTGTTAAAGGGACGTGCAATTATTGCAAGCAGCCAGGTCACTACGTACATGAATGCCCAGTTCTGAAACACAACATAGCAACAGGTAAAACTAAAGAGAGACCGCATCCACCAAGACAAGATCAGGTTCAGCAACAGACTCCACAGAATGTACAGACCTCACAGAACACACAGCCTATGCATGCTTCATCCCATACAGCACAGACAGTAGCGGTATCTCAGCCACAGCCTCTTGCCGCGACTCAGCAAGTTTCCCAACAAATGTATCAGTATGCCCAATCTGCTTACCCCGATTACCAGCGATACACATGAAACAGCCTAGAGAGGGAATTTGGCTTGCCTCTTATTGAAATTCCTGTAGATCAAGAAGGTCCTTATGTACACAGTCAAGTATTGGGAAAAGATAGAAAGTTTTTAATTGACACAGGGGCAAGCCGCACCACAATCAGTCATGACGAAGTCCCAGGGGCACCCCTCTCAGGCTCACAGAATGTTTCCCTTGGTTTTTCAGGACAGCCCATCATAAATGAAGTATCAAAACCAGTTCCCCTGGCTGTGGGTCCATTATCACGTATTACAGACTTGTTACTTACGAAATCATGTCCAGAAAATCTGTTAGGAATTAAAACATTGAAAGCTCTAGGAGCTATAATATGCTGTTCCCCGGAGGGAGTTAGACTCTTTCTGCGGGATTTCAAGGGTCATTATGTTTTGCGAGAATTCGATGTCAGATTGAAAAATGTACCAGATCACTTGTGGGCAACAGGCCCAACTGATGTAGGTTGTATGCATATCACACCATACCGTGTTACACTCAAGACAGGAGTTGTTCTACCACGAATCAGACAATACAAGTTACCACCCGATGCTGTAGTGGCTTTACTGAAAATCATTGAAGAGCTCATTGCCCAAGGAGTGGTCGTAGAGACCGACTCCAATGTCTGTAATTCACCCATCATTCCAATTCTTAAACGTACTGATTCCAATGCACCGCCAGTATATCGGCTGGTGATTGATCTTCGAGAACTGAATAAATGTATTGTACCACAATACCCTGTGGTCCCCGATATCTCTTCCTTATTGACTGCTATTGATTCAGAAGCGACGTTCTTTACTGTAATTGACCTAAAGAACGCCTTCTTTAGTGTACCTATAGATCCAGAGAGCCAATATCTCTTCGGATTCAGTTTAAATGGACGAAGTTTCAAATTTTCCCGCGCACCTCAAGGATTCACAGAAAGCCCCAGCATCTATAGTCAAGCACTGAAAAGACAACTAGATTGTATTCAAATGCCAGTTAACACCGCTTTACTGCAATACGCCGATGATCTGCTGATCACCGCACGAAGTGAGCCCGAATGTGAACAAGCATCACTGACAGTTTTACATTTTCTGGCCGACAAGGGACACAAGGTGTCTCCTTCGAAGCTGCAATTCTGTGTTCAGCAAGTTGTGTACTTGGGTCACTTGCTGTCCAAAGTGGGGAGACAGCTCACTCCCGATCGCATTCAGTTAATTGTAAATATGCCACGACCCCAGACACAAAAGGAAGTGCGGGCCTTCATAGGCCTCACCTCGTACTGCAGACAATGGATTCCTCAATATGCATTTCTAGCTAAACCACTCATCTAGTTAACAACACAGGAGGCAGCGACTTCGATTGTCCTCCCTTGGACTCAGGAACATACACAAGCCTTTGAGGAACTAAAGAAAGCATTATGTCAAGCACCAGTTTTAGCAACACCATGTTACAGCAAACCGTTTACACTTTTTGTTACAGAACGTGATGGTACAGCATTGTCTGTCCTCACCCAAGATCAAGCAGGTTCATATAAGCCTTGCGCTTATTTTTCAAGTACATTGGATTCAGTAGCCCAGGCACTCCCTGCGTGCTTAAAGTCTGTAGCAGCAACAGCATTAGCAATCAGACAGAGTGATTCAATTGTCCTAGGGCATCAGTTAACAGTACAAGTTCCACATTCTGTAGAGGTTCTTTTAAACCGAACCCAGACTCAACACTTGACTATAGCACGACTGACAGGTTATGAATTGACGCTATTCCAGCCTCACATAGAAATCCGACGTTGCAGCATTCTGAACCCCGCAACACTGTTACCTACAATTATGACAGATCCAGCCCCGCATGATTGTATAGAGATCATTAATGCAGTTACAAAGCCTCGACGAGACTTAACAGATGTTCCACTGACAAATCCAGACCTGACATTTTATGTGGATGGTTCATGTATGAGAACAAGTACAGGAGAATTAGTGGCCGCCTATGCAGTGACCACTGAAACCGAAGTAAAAGAAACACATCGTATTGACACACTGTCCGCTCAAGCAGCAGAGCTTATTGCTCTGACCCGAGCCTGTATTCTAGCCAAGAACAGAAATGTTAACATATACACAGATTCCCGTTATGCGTTCGGAGTTGTACACGACTTCGGCATGTTATGGCAAGAACGAGGTTTTCTGACCTCTCATGGTACCAAGATCCAACATGGTCCCCTCATTCAAGCGCTGTTAGAAGCCATACATCTGCCTTCAGGTATATCTGTCATGAAGTGTAAAGCACATACTAAAGTTACAGATTCTGTTTCCCAGGGTAACGACCTGGCAGACCAGACAGCAAAACATACAGCATTGACTCACACTCAGACAACTGACATGACAAAGACAATAGGACCGACAAATTGTATGACAGTCAGGGATCCCACACTAGATGTAATCGATATTCAGGCACATGCTACTCCAGATGAAATAAAGAAATGGACTGAACTAGGAGGGATTCAAACAGAACAAGGTTGGATGACGAAGGGAAAATCTACATGGTTTCTCCCTGATTCTATGGTTCAAGTCATGGTTAATACAGCACATAGTCCAGCACACCTAGGAGAAAAAGCAATGCTAGACAGTTTACAAAATCTTTGGAGCAATAAACACTTACGAGCAGCAGCAAAACAGAAAGTGCGTACTTGCATGATCTGTTGTCAGTTCAATCCAGGTAAAAGCGTCCCTGTAGAGCAAGGTGGATTTCATCCTCCCGATCACCCTTTTGAAGTCCTCCAGATGGATTATATCCAGATGGACCGTTGTCGAGGATTCAAATATGTCCTCGTAATTGTTTGTGCACTGTCCCGTTGGACCGAAGCATACCCAGTCCCAGATTATACTGCTCCGACCACTGCCAGGCAGCTGGTTCGTGAATTCTTCCCACGGTACGGCTTGCCTCGTGTCGTGTACTCAGATAACGGTCAGCCATTCTCATCCGAGCTCATGAAACAGGTTTCCCTATTGCTAGGATACCAGTGGAGATTCCATTGTGTCCGACATCCCGAAGCCGCAGGCCTTGTAGAAAGGCATAACCAGACATTAAAGACACGCCTTGCAAAAATATGTAAAGAGAAAGGGGTCGACTGGATAGTCGCCCTGCCCGTGGCACTGTTCTACATGAGGATGGTTGCCCACTCGAGATCAGGACTATCCCCGTACGAAGTGGTCTTTGGTAGACCACCGAATATGTGGGGGACGCCCATTCCGAAGAAGATCACTGATGTTGATTGTAATATGTTGACAGATTACCTTGCCTCCTTGATGTCTGCACTCCAATCATGTCGTTCACAGGTTGCCGCAGCTTTCCCCGACAACACTGATGTAAAGCCGCATGATGTCCGTCCTGGAGACACAGTTTTAGTACGGAACTTCGACAGGAAGAGTCCGCTGGAGCCCCGCTGGAAGGAGCCAAAGACCGTCCTTCTTACAACGAGGACCGCAGTGAAACTGGAAGGCAGAAAGGGGTGGGTCCACACGAGCCATATCAAAAAATACAATGAACTGAAACCAGATCCAGGCTCGTCCACCCCCACCAAAGACTGTATCAAAACTAGTGACTTTAAAACTTCCGAACGAGAGAAAACTCCCCAAGAGGAGTACAGACTTAAGCTCCGATCTAGCAAGTCAGACAGTTTAATTGTTTAAGTCCTCCCCTAGGTGAATCGGTTAAATAGTTTCTGACATGTATCCCCTAGATCGAGATAGAGAGAGAGAATTAAAGAAACGTACATATTGTAAATCACTACGTAGCCACTGTATGGTGACATTATTAATTATGTTTTTTCTAAGTGTTCTGATAATTATTGCGAGCATACTGCTCCCCATCTATTATCCTATTTTCAAGCGTGAACAATCTGCTTACAATGTTTCTGCCGAACATTCTTTTAGTAAACTACCTCCACATGAACTTTCTTACAGACTTGCGCTGCGCAACAACACATTCATTAGTATGTTACATCATTCCCATCAGACTAACAATGCTACAAACTGCTGGATATGTGGCCGACTCCCTCCCTACCAGAAATACAAGGGAGCTCTGCCCCTCTTTCCGTACCCGTTTACTCATAACGGTTCCTGTGGTGCCTGGTTTAGAATAATAAATTCCGTAGATCCTGATATTGCTGTTTTCAAAGGAAGCTGGGTTTGGGGAAACTTGAACCTAGTTCTGCTTAATGCCTGTTATCCTGACAAGAAGGGACTCCCCATTAGAATAGGAACTGATCTAGAAAACGAAGTTTATGGATTAGGTAATTACACAATTAACCTTATGATCCTTACTGTTGAATCCGAACCTGCTCCAGTTCTGCCCGCTATGTCAGTACTACCAGTCACTGGTGAATTATGTGTCAGCAAGAAAGGTTCAGTACACTTAGGCCATAGTAAATGTACTATTGTGGTCGAATTCAGTGATCAAGGCAAGTCTTCTTTTAGAGCTACCCGTCATTCCTATTTTGTTTGTGGTCATACCGCATACATACGCTTACCTCCAGATTGGGATGGTACCTGTTACATTGCATTCCTTCTGCCACCTGTTTTTCTAGCTCCTCCTGACTATCACAGAAATACAAATCTAGCAAAGAATAGACTCAGAAGAGATATCTCACTTGTCGACTATACAGAAACAGCATGGGAACAATACACCGATTTTAATAAAGGATTCTTTTTCTTTTTAGGTCCCGTCCAAAATAGTAAACTAATACGCAGATTAACTAGAACACTTGAAGCAGTAGTGAATGAAACTGCCTCCGCCTTAGGTAACTTAACAGAAGAGCAGTCCGCCATGCGGGTTGTTGTTCTTCAGAATCGTCTTGTGATTGACGTCATCTTGGCAGATAGAGGTGGAGCCTGTAAGGTCATCGGGTCAAGTTGCTGTATTTTCATTCCCCAAAACGCACCATCTGTATATCAAGCTATTACACGTCTTCATAAAATTGCAAATCTGATACATCAGAATCCAGGCACCTGGACTTGGTCCGGTTGGTTCTGGACAACGTTAACCGCTTGGGGATGGAAGATCCTATCCTTCCTAGGCATTGGCCTAGTCCTAGTATTCAGTTGCTGCCTGTGCCTACAGTGTGGGCCAGCGATTTGTGGACTGTGTGCCACATCATGCATTGAACATTCCAGTTTACTCTCAAAACGTGAAAGAAAGAAAGAAGAGCAAATGATGTTACAAGAACAAACTGATCGATTCATGAGGATCGATATATCATGAAGGGTCCGTAGGGAACAAGGAGGGAATGAGGAAATATACATTTTATGGTCAAGATTGTGTTCCCTAGCGTGTACCCCACCGGCTCCATGTACCAGCTTAAAGTGCATGTAACTTCCCTCCTGTGCCAGCTACGAAGACGCAAATACATTTGCGTCCAACGTTAACATGTCCTCTTTCAGACCCATCCTGAATGGGTTGAATAGTCCGTTCCTAAGTATGCTATGCCAACGTCTTTTTGTAGTGCACTTTACACGTTTTCCAGCTCTGGCAAAGTAGGCCCTGAATTTCTGCCATCGAGCCATTTTTCTGGCTTCTGACTCTGAAAACCTCAGCCCAGGCTGCCTCTGTACCCGTGAACTCTGACTTACTTCCAGCGCGGCCCACCGTGCTCAGCTCAGCCTGCTGCCTGCCAAGACTGACTATAACCTTCGAGTTATCTGTTCCGCTCCTCGAAAATACATTCCTGCCTACTAGCTTCAGTAAACATCTCCCTCATCTGCAGAGCAAAGGGCTAACCTGTCTCCGTGCAAGTAATTCATAGCCTCTGTTACCATGCTCCCATGGAAGGCCCATGCCCCCACGCTTCTCATGCAGACACTCAGGCGCTTATACACGCACTCGCAGTCAGTATAGAATAGCTTCTGCCCCAGAGACCTTTCCCTCCAGATAGTATGGTTCCCAAACATCAGATATCAGATATGATAGAAGTACAAGTTGATCTGACATGCCAGACTTCTGTCTCTTTCCGTCAGTGTAAATGTCAAGTTTCCTGCACCCTCCAGTTTCACGTCAATCACACGTCATGCAGCTGCGCGCGCATCCAAGCTTCCGATTTCTGCTGACATTGCAACATTTCTGTTAGTACCACCCCTTTTGTGACACCTACCTGGTGACGTTTCTAGCACACACCTCTAATTCACGCCTAGTTCACGCCTTCTGATTACGTATTGCTAACACGTGGATGCTGTTATCTTGTCTTCTCTCAGCTGTTACGCCTACCATATGTTTTTCATGACAATGAATTAAGTATATAAGCTATGTACTGTCAATAAAATGTGCTGCGCACTCTTCTATCCCTTCCTGAACCCTGTGTGGTTGCGGGAACATGATAGCCAAGTCATGACCATTCCTTTTTAAGGAATAAAACCCCTAAGAACTCTAACACCACGGACTCTGCCTCCTTCTTTCCGATTGAGTTATTATTGATTAAGTACTTACCTGCATAGAAAATTATGATAGTAAATTAAATATTTACGACATCACCATGATAATTTCGTTGTTAAGATGGGCCGGGAGGGGTCTATTCCAGTTCACTAATTTAATGACTTTACTTTTAAGTGAGTGAAAGTTCTCGCCTTCACCCACCTCAAGAGGAGGGACCCCTGCCATGATTACCATGAAGCGATTGGCCTCAGGGGGCAGATCAGGTCTACGTGGTCTAGGGACAGGCTTCTCAGGGGGAGGAGGAGCAATATAATCGTTAGATACAGCCCCATTAGAAGTGGTCGTAGGGTGGACTGGGCCTACTGGTTGCAAAGGTGGAATAGTAGGTTTGCTATATTGTATCGGGGCTTGGTTGGCCATAAGAGGTTGCGGAGGGGGAGCAGCAGTAATCACCAAGGGAGGTCCTAAATTAACTGGAAGGGTTTGGGAGTTAGGGGGAAGATTAAGGGGGGAATTAGACTCACATGGTCTATCTCTGGTAATAGCCGAGGTTTTCATACTACTAATGGCTGCCTCCAAGATGGTGAGTCTGATCTCAACTTTCTTTATACTCTCGCTAATGGGCAAGAGTAATGACCTAAGTAAAAATTCCAAGTTCCCTAAAGAAGTAACGGGGAGTAATGCATTAGATGGTATATCCCCAGGAGCATTGTCGTGGTCTGTGGTATTGGTACCCCTAACAGAAGGAGCTTCATGCACCTCCACTATTACCCCATCAGGGATGGCAGGGAGCTTAGAAGCTTTCCCGAAATCGGAGTGGGGGATTTTAGTTTTGCCCTGCCCTCCCCTCAGCTTCCTTCTTCTCTTGTTTGGGGGTGGACCATGCATCTCTGCCACTACTACTTGCTTCGGCTTCGTTTTCCTTGGTTTTACTGCAGTGAGGATCTGAGAGGTTAGATCAACAGCCGTACAACTGACACTGGGGAGGGGGGGCACTTGAATCCTGGCCGGGAATACCATCCCGCAGTAAAAGAGGGACGCCATCCAGAGATATTATGTCCTCACTGGTGTTAGATGAGTCTCCCTCTTGGGAGACAGAATGAGGGAAGGTGTCGGTAGGGTAAAGGGCCTATTTTTCATGTTCTGGATAGAGCGACGACGCTCAGCCCTACGCTCAGACAGAGCGTTTCCTTATCCCCATCACCCGATGCCTTAATAAAATAATTTTCCAGAGTCCCATTTCTAGCTCCCACGGCCTTCACAGTAATTCCCTCCATAGCCGGTGATGCCGTATCCGTCACCTGTATCAAGGTCCAGAATCCAGTTCAAAGCAGGCGAAAGAGAGTAGGCCCAGCCCAGCCTACACTGGCCTACGAGGGCCTCAGAGGGCCCGCCCTTTGCCCGGGCTTCTCACCGGGCGCTACCGCGCAGCGGTTTCCTCTATCACTTATGTAGAGCTTTGGCGGGGGGCGTGACCGGCAGGGAGAGCGGCCTCAGGTGTTAGGAGCAGGGACTCCTGGAAAGTTGAGTCCCTGCTATGCCACTAGCAGCCCTGCCGGTACCTACAAACACAGTACTTTTCAGTCCTGCAAGCCCCACATCCCCGCAGCTCCAAATGACGTAGCGGGACCCGCGGAGCGGGTCCGGCAAGGCGTTAAACAAATCCTAGTCTCTCAGGACGTTCAACAACAGGTAAGTTCCTGGGCACGATCTGCTGTCCGCAAGGCGTTCCTTTACCATGGAGTTTCCCGCTGTCAGGTACAACCAAGCTGATTATATCCGGGCGGGGGGCGTGACCGGCAGGGAGAGCGGCCTCAGGTGTTAGGAGCAGGGACTCCTGGGAAGTTGAGTCCCTGCTATGCCACTCGCAGCCCTGCCGGTACCTACAAACACAGTACTTTTCAGTCCCGCAAGCCCCACAGCCCCGCAGCTCCAAATGACGTAGCGGGACCCGCGGAGCGGGTCCGGCAAGGCGTTAAACAAATCCTATTCTCTCAGGACGTTCAACAACAGGTAAGTTCCTGGGCACGATCCGCTGTCCGCAAGGCGTTCCTTTACCATGGAGTTTCCTGCTGTCAGGTACAACCAAGCTGATTATATCCGGGCGGGGGGCGTGACCGGCAGGGAGAGCGGCCTCAGGTGTTAGGAGAGGGGACTCCTGGGAAGTTGAGTCCCTGCTATGCCGCTCGCAGCCCTGCCGGTACCTACAAACACAGTACTTTTCAGTCCCGCAAGCCCCACAGCCCCGCAGCTCCAAATGACGTAGCGGGACCCGCGGAGCGGGTTCGGCAAGGCGTTAAACAAATCCTAGTCTCTCAGGACGTTCAACAACAGGTAAGTTCCTGGGCACGATCCGCTGTCCGCAAGGCGTTCCTTTACCATGGAGTTTCCCCTCTCTGAACCAGAATACAAGCAACCCAAGACCTGTTTCACCCTGATTGAGGTCTTCAATTGGGTGTAGCATTGTGTAAGTAAAGTCATAACTCGGGATGCCTGTCATGATTCCATGGCATCCTTGTTGATGCTGAGTGTTTTTGGGATTACTGGAAGGGGGCATGGTTTTTATTCTTTGAATATTTTTATCATGAGTCCTGCTCCTTCTTGCACCTGTGACCAACAGTGGTAATTGTAACATGCTTTAGGATCTTCTCAAGGTACGCCACTTGTAGAGGTAATTTAGTTACTACCGCTTTTAAAAAGATCGCTGCAAATGCCTTATGATGAGAGGAACGTAGTGAATCCTCCACTGGAGGATTTTCCTCTTGTTGAGAGACTACCACCAGAATTAACCGAAGGTAAATTAGGTAAATATGGCAGAGATAATTATCATTTTATTTCCTTCAACAAGTGAATACTTAGAAATGCAGTATATGCAGCACTGCAAATCTAATTATTTCCCTTTACCACGCACTTCTACTTTTCACACTGTGTTGTCCTCCTAAAATATGTTTTTACCAACTGTTTGTATAATAGAACGTAAACTCTCTCTAGTACAATGGTGTCTCATGTCAAAATGTGAAATGTGGATTCAGTTTGCACATTGTATCTTACATTTATAAAAAACAATTCATGAATATCAATACATTGTTTAAGACTTGTTTGTAGAACATGACTGGAACATCTGACAATTAGTTCTGTGACACACCACTGTGATCAAATTTACTGGAATAATGAATATTTCACAAATATATAAAAGAAATGTCCCTGGCAACAATTCGATATGCTTCTGAAGACTTAAAATTAAGCTTAAAAATAAGTTCAAATTATGCTTAAAATTAATTGTTATCCACTCAATCAGATTTGAAGTACTCCATTCGGAGAATTATTTTGCTAGATCGGCCAGTGTGTAATAGAGGACGTTTGGTATGGTTTCACATTTGCTGAAGAACACATTTGAGTTAAGGTTTTGACTGTTTTTATTCTTTAGGATTTCAAACAATGGGATGGAACAGGTTATAGAATATTGTTGACCGAGACCTCTAGCACAAGCCCAAGTACTCTTGCTGTCCGACCGAAAGAATGGTCAAACCTTAAGGTATGGAATCTATCCAATATTACCCACATTCTCTGAACACAGGGTATTGGCTCACTTAGACTGCACAACTTACCTTGTTCTAAGTGCCACTGTGGGCCTTTGCACATTTCATTAGTGACAATAAGCAAGTGAACACGCAATGATGTTCTACACAATAAATGTGCATATTTTACGCCCATAAACCAAAGGCGTCGAAGTCACACATATGTCAAGCTTCTTTGGAGATTAAATGCAAACAACTGTACTATTCACTTAGTTGTGCACCCTAAAATTCATGCAAGCAAGACATGTTTTTGCTTCTGCAATGTTTTTCTAAACTAACCTAAAGTGTATAAAACATTGATGAGTGCTCAAGTAAGAACGTCTGAAATATATATTTCAGATACATTTTTATTACAAACTTCCATACACACAGTACAGTTTTTCTTCTGTTTACACCGCGGGACTCTTGCCTTACACCACCTAGCTGCCGGGGCTTGTCAGAGGTGGACTCCCTGTCCCAGTGTGCACTGCCCCAGACAGAGGAGCCAAAGACAGCACTCTAGCGCTTTTAAGAACATCTTCATTCCCCGACGCGGGACACGTGCGGGCCAAGGGCGGGCCCATCCTTTCCCATCATTGCCAGGAAGAGACAGGGCAGGGCCACCCCCTTGCATTCGGTTCAGGACAGCAGCGTGAAGAGTCATGTCCTATTTTGCAAGATACTGTAACTCTCACATTTGTTTCCCCGCTGGTCTACGGCTACCTTTTATCAGCCCCTCACTCTGTGATTTGGCACAGACTTTTTTGGGTAGGACACTGAATTGGATTTTCGTCCCTCCCTGGACAATTGATTTAACTGAATTGAACTTATTACAAGTTGTGTCCATTTTGTTAATCCTGCTGACTCCCTATTGTGAGTATTCTGAAGGACTACTTGTTTTGTATTTGTTATATTGGACGGGCCCTAGCTTCTTGGTGACACCTAAGCTCCAGCTGCCTAAGCATTCTTAATTACTCCCTCATGATATTTATCCAGTAAAATAGTGACCAGATTCGGAGTAGTGATTGTTACTTGCCCGCACCAGTGAGAGATGGGGAAAAGGGAAGCTACTGAGGGCACGTGGCAGCCCGAATGGGCAAGAAAGCAAAAAAATCCACCAAACCGCTGAAGCACAGAGGCAACAATTGCATCATGGATCGCATTGATTGCCTGATAAGTGAATGCGAAGGTGCCTTAGTTGCCTCACCAGGCCCGATCCCTGTCCTGCCATTAGACAACCTTCCACCAGTTTCACCAGCCCCAGTGGCTCACCTTGCATCCCGGATATGTTCAGAAGATTACCAACCAAAGCGACTTTGTTGAGCAAACAGGGGGAACTGTCTCATACTGTGAGGGTCCACTTCCATACCCTTAAGTTCCATTATACACCATATAAACCAGCCCGAGCCTGCACCTGAGTGCACCAACAGGCTCGCCCCCCTTTCTGATCTGATTGATGACTCGCTGGACCATCAGTCCGCAGATGGCCTAGACGAACCAGTATCTGCACCTGTCTCTTACCATGGGTGTAAGAACCAATGCTCTTATCAGCTCATCAGCGACCTTAGAACCGTGGTAGGGACTTTAATATCTATGATTGATGGGCTTACTACTTTGGTCAAACAACTGCTACAGAATGACACGCAACCTCAACTGCCCATTGAGCCCTTCCAAGGAACACTCAACCATCCAACTAGTACAGGACCCTCTTTACTTTTGTCTGGCAAATCGGAAGGGGTTTGCCTTCCCCACAGGCAACCCTGTCCACACTGTGCTGTTATTTCTCAAACCCAAGGACCAGCCTACCAAAATGCCACTCCTACTAACTATTTTCCCACTGTAATGTCCAGAAACAGCCCTTCCAAACACTTAGGGGTAAGAAGTATAATCTCTCACCAAGACTCAGTACATTCAAACCACTACAGGTCAAAGCCGTACTTGCCACCCCCTATTAACTCAGCATTAGTTCAGAAAATTCATATGGTCAATGTCCCCAAACTTAACGGGAGTGTGGGGTATTAGGGAGAAGATGCACTAACCAACAAAGCGATTAATTGGATTTGTCACGTCAGGTGATGTCGTTCTGTGATCTGTGATGATGTTATCAGGGCAAGAAGACTCACATTCCCTGTTCAACCCTATGACTGTATTGAACTAATTCTTAAGGGTGCAGATCTGTCTGAGGGTCTACTTGCTTTGGAATATCGCACTTGCTTCCCTGATGATTCTCAAATCCAATGTAAGAGCTAGAGACCACAAATGCAAAGAGCTATTGGCTCCTTTGCTGACCGTGGTGAGTCCATCTGAGTTCTGATTTAGATATGAATGATTGACTCCAGGGGGAGGAGTGCTATAATGCTGTGCCTTTTCCCTCGCACAAAACAAACATGCTCATGAGGGCTAGTCCTCCAACCATTCAGAGAAGTACCATAGGGCTGGAGGAAGAAACTACACAGGAGGGAGGGGTGGGAGGATCTTGTTTCACTTCCCGAGAGCCCGACCCTGGTAGAAACATTGACCGCCATGTAATCATGCAGTCTACCACCAGCACCTGTCCCGCTAGCCCAGGATCTGATTCGCTTCCCAGATCAGAACTTGACCAGCAGCTTAGAATAGTCTCCTGGAATGTGGCAGGGTTAAGATGCAAAATGTCACTCCCTCACTGGAACACCTTAATTGAGGGATTTGGCATTTGTATTTTCCAAGAGACCTGGAGCCTAGTCCCCTTGTTCAAATCTGGGTATGCATGCTATTGCTCTCCAGTGACTATTAGAGGAAGAGGGCGCCCATCAGGGGGGTTGATAATATGGGTGGGGAACGCGTTGGGATATCAGATCACCCTCCTCCCAAGCCCCAGTCCTGATATCTTAGGGGTCCGCATTAAAGGTCCTAATGGGGGCATTTCCATCGACCTATTTAACATCTATGTGAGGGGAACCAAAGGGGGCAGACCTTCACCCACGCTCACACTTCTGGAAGAGGAGTTACATAGACATAGAGGACTTCATGTTGTAGAATGAAGATGGCTGTAGATGGGCTGTCCCCCAATTAGACCTTCCTCCAGTTAGGAAATGGACAAAGCTGGCACTCCAAAAGAATGCCCTAAGCCCAGAATTTCGGCTAAGAGCAGTGAATGGAAGACCCCCCTCGGATGGGTTGGGTGTAAACATGTTCAATAAGGCCAGCGGTCCATCCCCAATCGACTACATCCTCCTTGACATGGGGCTTTGGAGGAATGTGATCGATTTGAATGTGGGTGTTACAACAGACAGTGATCATAATTCTCTCTGTCTCATTATGAAGCCCCTGTCGGATGATCTCCCTACCTCTATGAGAGGCGCCCAATTGAGTAACACCAAGGAGGTTCATCAGTCCTACTACAGGTGTGCACTAAGATGGCGGAAGATAGTCTTACAGGAAGATCAGATCAAGAACATACATAACGACTTGGAAGCTGGCACTATTGAGCTTCAATATCTGGCCACATGTCCAGGTAGCAAGGATGAGATAGTTACGATCCATGCACGTATCTTTGCTCACCTCAGCTCCCACTTCATTGATTCAAGAACAGACAGAAGGCCAAGCACTTCAAAAGGGGAAACAGTATTGTGGTACACAAAGGATTGTAAACGTGCAAGCTCAAATCTAGCTTAAGCCATCTAAAGTAAAAGATGGTGATTTAATCAATGCCTCTAGGAAGAGCTATAAGTCAACCTCGCATCAGGCGAGATGGGCCTGGGATGAATCCCAGTGGCAGCAATTAAAGGAAGCATGCGCGGGTAAAGATTCCAAATCTTAAAGATTACAAATCTTTCTGGTCGATAGTTGCCTGGGGTAACCAAGAAGGGGCCCAATCACCACCCACTTATATTACGGGCCAGGCCTGGTTCGATCATTTCTTGATTCTTTTTTCGGCTTCTGGGGAGAAGCCCACTATGGAGGAAGCTGGGCCCCTTATCCAGCACTCGACAAACGAGTTCTTTACCCTGAACGAGATCAAGTCCTCTCTAAGGAGAATAATACAATCTAAGGCAGCAGGGCCTGATGGCATACCGGGGGACTTTTTCTTATCAGATATTCCTAGCTGGGCTAATTACATCTTACACCTGGCCAATGCTCTGGCCAATGGTGCTCCAGTTCCAGGGCCATGGAAGGGGGCCGAGGTGGTCCCAATTTATAAAAAAAAGGGGACAGAAGCAAACCTTCAAATTACAGGCCTATCGGCTAGCTAGAAGCCCTCCAAATGGTCTTCTGTAGAGCCCTTCTGCACAAAATACAGGCTTGGGAGGAAGAAAATGCAATCTTATCCCAATACCAAGCAGGTTTTAGGGAAATGACGGGAGTATCGACCACGTATTTCGTCTCCTGCTCCTCTACTGGAAAGTGGTTGTGATCAGTCGATTAGTCTTTATCTAGCTTTTATTGGTTTAAAGACTGCCTTCTACTTAGTTCCCAGGCATAGGTTATGGCTTGTGCTTAATGACATGGGGATTCCGCCACCTATTCTCAGCTTGCTAGTTCGATTGCATGTGGAGAACCATACACTGGTCAGGTGAGGGCCAGAGGAACAACTTACAGAGCATATCCCAGTTAGAAGGAGCGTGCACCAAGGTTGAGTTTTGGCTCCCACCCTTTTTTCACTGTACATGAACGGGGTGGTCAGTTTTCTGTAACAAGAACCTGCAGAAGCATCAACCTTGTTTGCAGACGATACCCCGCTGGTGTCCAAGACTCCGGCGGGACTTCTGCCTCTGCTCAATAGATTTCAATTGTTCTGTGATACCAGGGGTTTGGTCATTAACTCTACCAAAACCAAATGCATGGCCTTTAATCTGCATAAGTCCTTCAAAGGCAGCGTAGTGCTAGATGGGTTCCCCATGGAAAGAGTAGGTAACTTAGACTACCTGGGTGTCCGCCTTTCAGACAGAATGTCCTGGAATCCTCAGGTAACCAAGATGTTACTGGACCACAAGCGTGTCACAGGAGTACTAGGGAGGGAACATTGCTGCTCACATAGTAGACCGGTCACTGCCGCCTCGCAGGTCTATGATCTGAAGGCGGTTAGTGCAGCGCTGTATGGCGCAGAGTTGTGGGGCTTTAATAACACACTTGAGCTTAGTACCTCAGAGAATACATTCTCAGGAACCTCGTGTTGCTTCCCCAAACTATTGTATACAAAAATAACAACTGTGGGTCTGGGAAAACTCAAAAACTCTGTGTTCAAACAATGTGTCTTAACCATTACCTGATGCGCTAGGACCCATCACTCTGTGATATGGAATCCCATCAGTTACTCTAACTGGGCCGCCCTATTAATCATCATTTGGGCCAGTCTCAGTAAAGCGGTGTGTCCACAGTGCATACTCAGTACACACCGATAGATGTAACCGAAAAAGCAGTGCACAAAGAATAACTAGTGAAGTGAGTGATTAAAAATGGATAGTGGTTTCAAAAAGGAATTTTAATAGAGAGCAAACCACTTCCAAGGTTAAAAGACGTGAAAAGCAAAATAAACAGTAGTTTCAACAAATATCTACTGCCTGTTAGTGGAGGTCGACATGTTTCTGCAGTTGTAGATACAGTGTGTATCTCCTGCTTCCTCAGGACCAAAATTATATTTTGCTACTGCTTAGACAACGTGAAGGTGTATAGAACAAAAGTTAAACAAACATAGGATATCACCTGATAAGGCCTTCTCAAACGCTCCTGTTAAGTAGAAGCTGATTGCCACAGGGGAAATGCATCAAGTATGAAGAACACATATAAAAGAAAACAGAGAGAACCACGTTAACACAGGTTAACTGTCATGAGTTTCCATTGCTATTATAATTAATATACCGGCAACATTTTTTTACAGGTACAGAACCCAATCGTTCCTAGTTTGTAAATGCCTCTCACTCACCTAGAGTTTGAGAGACCGGCGCCGCTCCTCGCCTGGCCACAGCTCAGGAATGGGGGGCATTCACAGAGTGATGGGTCCTAGCGCATCAGGTAATGGTTAAGACACATTGTTTGAACACAGAGTTTTTGAGTTTTCCCAGACCCACAGTTGTTATTTTTGTATACAGTGTTTTGTTAAGGGGCTATGACTGTGAGTGGTCTATAAATATTTCCCTTGGACCCTACCCTCTCTGATTGTGTTGTGCTTCCCCAAACTACCCTGCTCACACTACTAATGCTTGATATGGGCAGATGCACTATTAGTGACAGAGCGCAGCTCAGCCCGCTGCTTTACTGGGCACACATTATGAGGACACCAGAGCTACTGCCCTTTGCGGAAGCCCTTGCAGAGGTTGCCCATCTTGACACGTGCAATAAGGTAGGGTGGATGAAAAATTTCAGGACTTTGGTGTCAGATGTCCGGCTCAAGGGTCTTTGGGACAAGCCAAATCCCACCCTGCTACAAAAAGAGGTCCAGAAACAATAATACTGGAAATGGGTGGAGCAACATGAGCTTCCCAAGCCTACTCTGGGGAAACTTACAGAGGAATTTTTGCTCCATAAACAGGTTAGATCATTGGAACCCGATCTACACATAATCCAGGTCCCCAGGACAGAACGCTATACATTCACTTCAGGTTTGTTACCCTTCCTGTGGGCGAGGTTTCAGCTAAGTGGACCCCAACTCTTCAAGTTTAAGCAATTGCCCCGGTTGCAACGCCCCAGTAAAGTCCGTAGCCCATGTTCTGTTTGCATGTTCTGCTTATATGCAGCCCGACTGCAATGCACTTCACATACTGAAGTCGGATGCCAGGCCCCTTTTTGCCTGTGCTATGGCTAAGTTCCTAAACCACATGTAGGGCATTAGAAGGAAGGCACTTTTGAGATCATCTTAGTAATGGCTAGGTTGACTCGTAGTTGGAGTTGCCTTTTGGGTTCCAGTGACTAAACTTAGGTTACCCCCACGTGTTTTGGACGTTGCACAAGCACTTTATTGTAGATTGATTTTATAACCTGATTGCCAGAGTTGGACCTTAAGGTCAACCACGTGACATCCTCTGCTGGATGCTTTTACCATCCTTCACTAGTTTTTATATTCCACACTTGTTTTTAATTATTGAATCTTATTTTTAAATTCACGAAAGATTTTATGATGTACTACTCTCAACTGGCTACTGTCGAACAGATAAGGTATGCATTTGCTGGTTGCTAATGGAGTGTGCTTTTTTTTCTAACTGTTGTGAGTAGTTGAACTGAACAACCTATGCAATTTTGATCACATTGGTCTAACATTCTTTAGCCATGCAGGTAATTTGCTGTCAAATCAAAATTTTGAGATATACGTTTTTGCATGTCTATTGTCGGTTGTCTTGTTTGAATTCTTCTTCTTTTATATTTTCAACAATGTTTTACTATGTACGTTTTGTGTCGCTTTTATGACTTGAACAGTCGAAATAAAGCTTAATGATGAATCATAACAACATCAACAATCAAGCTCCCTCCTTCACGTACTTACCACCACACTCATTCATGTGTGACAATTGAGATTATTCTAGGTGGGCCAAACTTATACCAATGCGTTGTGTGGCAGGTATCATTCATTTTTATTGTTTATTGAATAGCAAAACAACTGTTGCTGTGCTTAATTCACAATTAGACAAACATCCCCACCAAGTGGCAGACCGTCATAAGTGCCGGCGCTGGTATTAAGTACAGGTACCGAGCACCCGGAACCACTGGCTCAGATTAAGCACTGGTTTCAACCTTGAAATTATTTAGGTAATTTCTCGCCAGATTCAGCCAAATGCACTGAATTTAGTCCATTAAATCAATACTACAGACGATGTATTTTCAGAGAATGATAAGGGTCATCACTTCCATGCCTGCTCTTCAACATTTCCTTGCGTTCAATGTCACAATTCCTGAGCTAACACCAGATGAACCTGCAAATGCAAGCTGATGAAATGTAAATCTACTTTCAGCTAGAAAAAAGGCTGGTGAATCAGGTGGACACATATGTAAGACAATGTGAGGTGGCTTGCAATATGTCTAACCACTGCCAATACCTCAGGGTAGTACTTAAACCCATCATTCTTTTGCCCATCATGCCACCTCAGATTAGACACTGTCATATGCAAGTCAGTTTTGACCCTGCTTAACTTGGAATAGTCCAGCCAGAACTGAGAATGCAGGTTCTCTCTGAACCAGAACACAATCAACCCAAGACCCTGTTTCACCCTGATTGGGGTTCCTCAGTGGGGTGCACTTTGGTTCCAGTGGCACAGTGAGAAAGCACCAATGTTCGGGCATACCCTCAGCCTCTAAGAGCGGAACATGAAACACACCATAGGTGATAGGAATATGCTTTCAATAAGTCTTATCACTTGCAAATGCTCTTTTTTATAATTTCAACCCATCGTTCCTTTGGCCACCATGCCACCTGAAATTTGACCCAGCCATATGCAAATCAGTCAAGATCAATAGGAACAATCCAGCTTGAACTGCCAATCTGGGTATACTCTGAACCAGAATAAACCAAACCCAAGACCGGTTTTGCCTTGATTGAGGCACTTCAGTCAGGTGTAGCTTGGGTCCAGTGGCTCAGTAAACATGGTGCGACATCTAGGCATACCCGTACATTACACACACAAAAGCTGATAGGAATATGCTTAATGTAAGTGTAACCACTTGTAATAGCTCTGGTTAGCATTAAACCCCAACATTTTTTTGTCCACCATGCCACCTCAGCTTAGACCCAGCCATATGCAAATCAGTCTTGACCAAGCTCCAGTAGGAACCGTCAAGTCCAAAGTGTCCAGCCAGGTCTTCTGTGGACCATAATTCAAGCAGCCCAAAACCGGTTTCACCCTAATTGGGGCTCTTCAAACCAGTGTAGCTGGGTTCCAGTGGGCCAGAGAGCAAGGGACCCATATCTGTGCATGACCATGGCCACTTAGGGCAATACATCACACACATAAAAGGGGATCAAAGGGGATGTTTGCAATAAGTCTCACCACTGGCATATGATCGGGTAGTATTCCAAGCCTTCGTTCTTTTGCCCAAAATGCCACCTCAGATTAGACCCAGCCATATTAAATCAGTTTTCACCCTGTTACAAAAGGAACAGTTTAGCCCAAATTGCCAAGCCAGGTTCTCTCTGAACTACAACACAAGCAACCCAAGACTGGATTTGCCCTGATTGGGGCTGTTCATTTACATGTAGCTTGATTCTTCTAGGACATTGAGCAAGAGACCCGTGTCTGGACATACACTCAGCCAATTAGGGTGATACATGAAACACACAAAAGGTGATGGGAGGATGCTTACTATGAGTCTTACCACTGACATTCACTCCAGTAGCATTCTAACCCATCCTTCTTCTGCCCACCATGCCACCTCAGATTAGACCCAGCCATATGCAAATCTGTCTTAGTTTGATTTCTAGAAAGTGACTAGATATATGCACATCTGATGATAAATGTGTATGTCTGTTAATATTGCTGAGAAAGGTGGCTAGTGTGTATCATTTATCTTGTGAAGTTCCAAGTTTTCTTAGATATTAGAAGCATACCCTGACTACATGGAGTATGTTTCTTGTTACATTTCTTACACCCTTACCCCATGCCAACAGCTGTTCTCAACTCTTCAAGCAGTCCTGGCACCTTGTGGCAAACTTGGGAGACATTGTGTAAGGAAGGGCAAAAATCGGAATGCCTGTCATGCTTCTGTGAACTTCTTTTTGGATCCTGAGTCTTCTTACGACTGGCAGGCAGCATGGGTTTTTTCATTGAATCTTTTTATCACGTGGCCTGCTCCTTCTTGCACCTGTGACCATCAGTGGTAATTGTAAAAAGCTTTAGGATCTACTGAAGGTTCTGCACTTATAGGGGTCATTTAATGAAAAGTGATTTGAAAAGATCAAAGATGACCAAACTTCTCTAAATAGGTATAACACAGCATTATATATAGAGAATTCTAGATGGGTAACAGGAAATGATGGGGTGTTCTTCACAGAGGGGTTCTGAGTGAAAACAACCAAACATCAAGAGTGCAGCTTTACTTGTCTATAGAGTCACTCAAAACCCCAAGGTGAAAAACAACCCTATAATTCGCCTCTTATTCATCTATATTTTAGAATATGTATGGCCCCAAAATCATCTAATGAAAAGAAAAGGAGAGTACCCTGCCTCAGGATAAATAGGCCCTAGTTAGAGGGTCCAAAAGATATACATAAAGGGGTGATTCACCTAGAGCTTGACACTAAACATCACAATTGAGTGGTCAAATTAAATAGGCTAAACAAATCATGATGAAAAATATATATTTTTATTATTTTTTTATTTTCTGATCACACAGATAAAAAAGATTTTTTCATTATTTTAGTGTGTCAATAGTGCACATATACCATAGATAAAACAGACAATTATATAAGGACAATAGATATGGGGGAATTTGTCCTACCCAGTAACAGCCAAAATTATACAGACACCATATCATTCACACTCAATCCCCACTATAACTAAGCGAGTATCATACATCATTCATTCTATCATTCAGTTTTTCTACTCCTTGCGAATACAACACAACGATGGTTCCTGTGCTGAATATGTCAAGATGTTATTCCAGATAGATGGTTTTGACTACGGGTCCTGATGTAAGGTGGACCGTAACTGTGTTTCTGGAGACATACGCCGACGCGCGTTTCGGTGACAAGCCAAGACGGCAGCACCTTCGTCAGGGCAAGGGGCAGTATACTGGGGCGGACACAATAATAAAATTCTGGTTTTCGCTTTTTTATTGCTCAAAGGGTTTCAGGCGTCAGACGACTTCTTCGCACGTGGATGGTCGCTGAAACCGATAGTGGTATAAAGGGCCAAACTTCAGCCTATTTGGATTCACATTTGGTCGGCACCTCAACGTGTAGTTTTAATACCCTTCTTCTTTTCAGGGAGTTATATGAGGTCTGCGTGTTAGTACATCGCAATAAAGCCGGAAAGTATTATTTAAAATCGTAAGGCTCATAAAGATCACGTATCTCCCTTTTGAAGAAAACCGGCTAAACAATTGATACATTTGCCTCTGGCATTCCTTTCAACAACAGAGGTCTTTTTATAACACACACGGGGTTCCGATGGTATAGAACTTTGTTATTTTTCTATTGGCCCATTGCGCAGCAGTTCCAAAGGAGGATAAGGTTGCCTCGATTCTCTATTTGTCTGCAGTGGTACCTTCGTCTCACGGGCAGTTGTCCTTCGTGTGGTGTTCCGCCGACCCAATCTGCCGGCCAAAGGAGGGAGACTTTGGCCGGCAGATTGGGTCGGCGGAACACCACACGAAGGACAACTGCCCGTGAGACGAAGGTACCACTGCAGACAAATAGAGAATCGAGGCAACCTTATCCTCCTTTGGAACTGCTGCGCAATGGGCCAATAGAAAAATAACAAAGTTCTATACCATCGGAACCCCGTGTGTGTTATAAAAAGACCTCTGTTGTTGAAAGGAATGCCAGAGGCAAATGTATCAATTGTTTAGCCGGTTTTCTTCAAAAGGGAGATACGTGATCTTTATGAGCCTTACGATTTTAAATAATACTTTCCGGCTTTATTGCGATGTACTAACACGCAGACCTCATATAACTCCCTGAAAAGAAGAAGGGTATTAAAACTACACGTTGAGGTGCCGACCAAATGTGAATCCAAATAGGCTGAAGTTTGGCCCTTTATACCACTATCGGTTTCAGCGACCATCCACGTGCGAAGAAGTCGTCTGACGCCTGAAACCCTTTGAGCAATAAAAAAGCGAAAACCAGAATTTTATTATTGTGTCCGCCCCAGTATACTGCCCCTTGCCCTGACGAAGGTGCTGCCGTCTTGGCTTGTCACCGAAACGCGCGTCGACGTATGTCTCCAGAAACACAGTTACGGTCCACCTTACATCAGGACCCGTAGTCAAAACCATCTATCTGGAATAACATCTTGACATATTCAGCACAGGAACCATCGTTGTGTTGTATTCGCAAGGAGTAGAAAAACTGAATGATAGAATGAATGATGTATGATACTCGCTTAGTTAGAGTGGGGATTGAGTGTGAATGATATGGTGTCTGTATAATTTTGGCTGTTACTGGGTAGGACAAATTCCCCCATATCTATTGTCCTTATATAATTGTCTGTTTTATCTATGGTATATGTGCACTATTGACACACTAAAATAATGAAAAAATCTTTTTTATCTGTGTGATCAGAAAATAAAAAAATAATAAAAATATATATTTTTCATCATGATTTGTTTAGCCTATTTAATTTGACCACTCAATTGTGATGTTTAGTGTCAAGCTCTAGGTGAATCACCCCTTTATGTATATCTTTTGGACCCTCTAACTAGGGCCTATTTATCCTGAGGCAGGGTACTCTCCTTTTCTTTTCATTGGTTTCTTCCCCCCTATCTCCTGCCATATCATTAAGCAATCCTCGGGGAACCCCCTTCTTTGTTTACCCAAAATCATCTAAACCTGTTTTCACTTGCTATGTAGGAGAAGAGGATTAATGGGTGAACCATAAATCTCATGGCCTCTCTTACATGTCTAAAATATGCCTTTTCATTCAGAAGCTATGCTTTGTGGTTTCCAGCACTGTTTTGACAGGCTCTTAGAGAGCCCAGCCAGAGCAGCCTAGAATTCCTTTGTAACGTAGCAATTGTGAGTAACAGATTTTGTTAACAACAGTTTCTAGGTCAGAGCAGTGAGTTACTTTGTTTGAATCCTATTATTCATCTTAGCATTTCTCTAATAGAGCCACGCATCAAAAAGATTTCAGTAGCAATAGATTATAACCCGATGAAAAGGAAGTGCAAAATTCTCCATTAAAGAATTCTGTTGTTGAGAGTCTGCCCCCAGAATTAACTTAAGGTAACTATGGCAGAGATAATTATGATGGCAGATACTTCAACAATTCAAGACATGGAAATGCAGGATTTATAGCGTACTCCACAAATCTAAGGATTTCCCTTTAACATATAATTCTACATTTTTCCAATGTGTTGCTCTCTTATAAATATATTTTTACACAACTGCAAAACAAGGCACACATTCTTTCTCATACAATGGTGTCTCATATCAAAATCTCTCCATTACTGAAGAAATGTAGATTCTGTTTGCACATAGTATATTACATGTATTTTTTTTAAATATGCATATTAATAGATTTTTAAAGACTTGCATGTGGAACATGACTAGAACATCTGACAATTAGTTCAGTGACACACCACTACAATTGAATTAACTGGAATAACAGCTTTTTCACAAATACATTTGGGAAATATACATTTCTATGTACCTGACAGCAATTCAATATGTATTGGAAGACTACAAATTAAGCTTAAAATAAGTGTGAAGTAGGCTTAAAATTAAGTGTAATCAATTTAAAGAGATTTAAAGTACTCCAGTCTGAAAATTGTTTTGCCATACCATTCAATGTGAAGGAAAGAAGTTTGGTATGGTTTTACATTTGCTCCAAACCAAGTGAAGGTTTGTTCATTTTTATTTTATCATTTAGGATTTCAAACAGTTGCTTGGCACAAGTTACCCAAAAATGTTGACTGAGAACCCTAGCATGAGCACGGGAAGTGCTCTTGCTGTCCGACCAACACACTGGCCAAACATTAAGGTAAGTAATTCATCCAATATTATGTATTTTCTCTGAACATGAGTAGTGTCTCACTAAGACTAGACAACTCACTTGGACCTACATGCATCTGCGGGCCCATGCACAACTAATTTGTGATAACCTTCAAGCGAGTGCATGAGGAGGATCTACTCAATGAGGGCCTGATTCACAAAGGTAAACTTAGACCTGAAGTATAACTTTAGACCAAAGTCTAACTTTACAACTGACGTCTAACTTTATGCTTGAAGTATAACTTTACACCTTAAGTCTAAGTTTAGACCTTAAGTCTAAGTTTAGACTTAAAGTCTAAGGGCCTGATTCACAAAAGGTAATGTTAGACCAAAAATCGAACTTTACTATTCACAAAAATAAGTTACTACTAGTAATTTTACTAGCACTAAACTTACTACTAGTAACTTTACTATGAGCAAGTTTACTATTAGTAAAGTTACTAGTGGGAACTTACCTTTGAGAATACTGAAATGTAGTAAATTAGACTTTTGGTCTAAATTAGACGTTTGGTCTAACTTTACCTTTGTGAATCGAGCTGACAATGTGCATCTTTTAATACCGTAGACTATAGGTGTCAAAGTCACACATATGTCCAGATCATTCAGAGACCAAATACTAACACCTGGGCCTTTTAACTAGTTGAGCACCTTCAAATTCATGCAAACACAACATGTTGTTGCTCATGCAATGCTTTTCTAAACCTAACCTACGGTGCAAAAAACAGTATTGTTTGCAGAATTAAGAATACATGAGATGTACATTTCTTTCTATAAATTGAAAAAGTAGTTTGACATGAACTTTTACATGTTACAGATAGCCTTTTTGAATGTTCAAATTATCTGAATTATTGTTTGTTCCAATACCAAATTGTTTAAAAGATTTATTCTACATTTTGACTTTTTTGAGGACAACACAGTACCAATTCATGGAACATGTGCCACAGTAGATATGTTTTTATATTTTTTGTAACCTACAAAACGTTCATCCTAAATCAATCACTTTCGGAAATCCAACAAAAGCAAATTTCCTGGCCGGTGATGCAATTTTGAAAACCCATTTGAAGACAGATTTAAAATAAGGTCAAATGAGATCAAATACATTGGAGTAGTCAGTTCTTTATTTTAACCACTTTATCTGGTCTACAGATAAAAAGGTAGGGGCAGATTTACAAGCCCCTTGCGCCACTTTTGCATCACTTTTCCCATGTTGCAAGTGACGCAAAAGTGGCGCAAAGGGTTTGTAAATCTGCCCCGTAGTGTGGATTTTGGAATGTGTGGCATCAATATGTAAACTCAGGTTTTTAATCTATTTCTATTATATAGGATTTCAAACTGGGGGCTGAGACAGCCAGTACAGCTCATTCATTATTCACGCCTAACATGAAAGGTGGAAGGGTCATAATTTTCCAACTCAAGCAGTGGTCATACACCCAGGTACAGAAGAAAACCTTATTTAGGTGTATTGTTGATTTACAATGGCTTCAATTCAATGGGTTTGCAAGCAAAAATATGTCTTGATTTCCTGATGATGCACTGCTTAATATCATCTCATCCCAATTCTATAGATATTCTGACAACTTTCTAGAAGTATTTTGAACTTCAAAATAATTAAGTCTTCAGTTTGAAAAATATTGTAAATATTTAGTTGATGCACCCTTCCCTACAACCAAAAAAATAGACATAAGCTCTTTAGACAGTCATATACTTGAGACGATAATCAATTTACTTTGTTTCAATTTGCAGTTATGGGTATTTCTGAAAAATGCCTTTGACTTGTCATCACATGTTGACTGTTTACCCAGACCTAGCTGTGGACATAGACTCTCAACCTCAATGATACAGGTCAGTACTGAAAAGCTCTGCCATTTGTTCTATGAATAACATGATTCACATGATATTATATGATTTCTGAAAATCCCTGACTTTGTTTATAACTAATGGCTAATTACAGTATCTGTTGAGATCAGTGTGAAAGATGGTTAATGAGCAGGATTATTCTTGTAAAATCAACAATTTTTCATTTTGTACTTTCACTGACCCATTAGTCCACATGTGGGTAAAGTATTTTGATAAGATCACACTTTCTTTCAGAAAATGTTGTATCCAAATGTACAATTTTGGCATTTTCCTACTTGTATATGAGATCTTTAAATTCATACCTGCAAGCCATACTTGTGCTTCTGCATTTCTATTCTAAAACTACCTTAGTGTCTGTGCATCAGTCTCACAGTCTTTTACAAAAATATAACCATAATATAGATGAGGTGTATAGTTTAGATATTTCTTTCTGTTATTTAGAAAGTATATATGTTGTTTAATCAATGCAGAACAAAGGTTTTACAAAGTAGCACATCAACTCAACCATCCATCACGGAGTCATGAAGATTTTCTTTTAAAGTAATGTGAGTTTCCTTAACCCATGTATTATGAGGTATCTTACTTTCATTTACAAATTTTCATAAAACAAAATTGACAAGTTGGTATGGAATTAGTGGAACAGCAAACTTGTTTTACCTGTACAATGTAAAACTCTAGTAAAGTTAGGTCATTTTGAAGACTCATTTTAATATAGGTTTGATAAGGTCCACTATGGTCAATAGACTAGATATTGCTTGTCATTTAAACCTTTGTTACAGTTCAACAAAATAATATCCCTGTGGATTATAGAATGTGGAGCAAGAAATGTGAACACAGGTTTTTAAACCTATGTCAGTTTCATAGGATTTCAGCCTGTGGGCTGTCAGTCAGCACAGATCTTCTAACAGACCCACCTAAAATGTGTAGTTATTAAAAACCATTTCTATAGCCAATATAAAATGAACAGCTAATTTTCTACGATGATATTTCTTGCTAAGCAGCGAGTGGCAATGGCACTGGGTAGTTGCAAAGCACGCCATTTTTAAGACTAGCTAAAGGATATCATACCTTGTGGAATGGGTTGTGACCCATGCTGACACCCTTCCCATGGTGGCAAAACCAAAAAATGTCTTGGAACCCCTACGCATTTATCTGCCAATCCTCAACACTGTGTAATGTGCTTCCATTTAATTGTTGGGAATTGAGTGATTAGTACAGTGGAAGATGCTGCTGTTATAGGTATTTATGAGTCGGTTAGCCACCCTGCATTGCTCCAACCACAGTGTGTGATATTTCCCAGCTTATGGACAGGAGGGGTGATTTGGGGTTGGGTTTTATGATGTCCTTGCTGTGTCATTTTGTGGTTACAAAATTTGTTTCTTTTCCATTTCTTGGAGTGATGAATACACCTATTCCCTTTAAATACTTACTACTCTCTGCCTGTATATTTCATAAAATGTTATAACTAAAAATCTTTTTAAAATGGCAGCTTTAGGAAAGGTCACTTCAGTTAGATTTTTGCTAACTGCGGAGGATGGCCACCGCTCTCGTGATACCAGGCTCCCAAACACTTGTACACGACTGCTCTCACCACTGTTGACCATTCAGATGTCAGATCCCGTTTTTTTTTAACTTTTATGCCAAAGATTAATATATTAGTTTTATCTGAATTTATTCTTATCTTATTGAGATCCCAAGAAGAATGAAGCTCAGATACATTAATTACAATTCTAAACTGGTCTTGCCTAGCAGGATAATGTCTGCATATTGAAGAATCAGTGTTAAATGTCCTCCTAAATTTGAGTGGAAAGAGCAGTAGTTGAAAAGTGTATTTCCCAGATCTGCCACATAGAGTTTGAGTAGCAAATGTACCCATATTGCCAATATTACAATCCCACATCAAGCCTCTAGTAGTATAGATTTTAGGACATGATTTTGCAGTGCTGCTAATTTAAATGTTAACCCTTTTCTGTTCATTCAGTGGAAATGTCTCTATTTTCAAATGTACACAGTTGCCAAAAGCCAAGCTACAGACACAACCAGTTTTTAGGCACATGTTTGGTGTTTTAATAGCTTTCATTAATTGATTTTAACAAATGAAATGCTGCTTGCTCTACTAATGAAGCACTGTTTCAAAATCTCATGTCAAGAAATGCTGAGCACTTTCTAAAATCTACATTTACATATAAGTAATTGAGCCTGTTTCAGCATATTTATAGCTATGTTTTGTGTAAAAGAATAGTAGTAGTGTAGATTTTAAGTTGAGAAAGAAATCCATTGGCAACATATTTTACCTCTTTTCATCCTATAGGATTTCGAACTATGGACTGCCACAATTTGCAACAAGATACCTAAAAAGAGGTTTGAAGTCATCCCTGTTGTCATACAGCTACCAGATATCCAGGTACAGTGACTTAGCCATGGAAACAGTTCTGTAAAGTTGAAACCTAGGGCCAAGTTTAGCAGTGGACAGTAATACACCAGCCAACAAGAAACAGATGCCCTTCCTTCATTCAGGTAAATTATTGTGCTGTCAAAGGCATTGTTCCAGGCAGAGGAGTCATCACTAACTCTAAGATGGGGAAGACAAATGAGCAGCAATACAATTGCTGGAAATTGCATTGAGCTGACCCCCAATCTTAGACGGTGGTATGTCACCATGCCCAGTGGTGCCACTTATACATACATTTTGAAAAAGCTTTGTCTGACAAAAAAGCACTAGAAACACCATTCTCTATGTGCAAATATGCAGAAACTGAGGGTGTACCAATCACTCATTATTATAATATGTCACTATATAACATTAAACTGAATAACCTTTGATCTTAATTGGAGCAGTGATACCATACATCATATTTTATAATTACATTTTGGAGATACCATATATTGTTGCTATTTGGGTCTTTACATTAGCCCAGAAGAAGTTTTTACAGAGAAAAAGGAAAGATATGTTTTGGCATAAAACATGATGGAATAAAGCATAAAGTGATTGCAGAATTAATTTTAAACAACAAGTGTTTATAGTTGGAATTCATCTATTGAGCGCACCACAGTTTATGATTCAATTCTCCCATGTGAGAGGAGTTGGCCTAACGGCTAGGGCGCTCGACCTTGGACCTGGGGATCTGGGTTCGAGTCTCGGTAACGACGCCAAAACCTCCTGTGATTCTGGGCAAATCACTTAATCCCCCCATGCCTAAAATGAAAGTGCGTCCTCATGTAACGTAACTGGAAAATATGTAAAGCGCTCTGATACCTGATTCAGTTCGGGTCTAGTTCACGCTATATAAAACTCTGCAACAAAAAAAAATGTGAACTATCATTGCCTGATACAGAAAATACTCAAAATGTACATATCTACATAGCCAGGATATTTTTAATGTGGGTACAGAGAATGTACAATACAACAAGAAGGTATAGGAGGGTCCGAGGGAAAGTTTAACGACCTCACAGGTAGTTACCCCCAGTACAACAGCCACAAGAACAAAAAGTACCTGTCGGTCGGATAACGCCGAGGTGCTAAGAAATAGTGCTGGAGAAAGGAATGCACAGAAGAAACAATACAACAACCAGATAAATCAAAAACTCATTTGACCATCAACATTTGCTGATTGAAGTCCTATCAGACCAACCAAACAAGGCGGGGCCTCATCATGTAGGACACTCAGGCCATGGTCAGTCTACAGATGCCCAGATGTAAATTGGCGATGTATGACTGAGTCACGGTCTGGACACCGCAAAAGTTAATATAGAAATGGTACTGATAGGTGCAGTGCAAACAAAGAATACATAAGTATAGTGCAGTGGCTAAAATGGCTGTCGAGGCAAACAAAGACCTTTATTAGTGCCTGCCTGGACGTCAGATTAAAAATAGTGTAATGACAGCGTAAAATAATCACTGTCCTGCTCGCTTGGTGGAAAACAAAAATAAGGCCAACATGTTTCTGCCGTATTGTGTCAGTACACCGGCATTCGTCAGGGCCAAGCTATCAAATGCTACTGCAGATCACACTACCTAATGTGTAGAGAAAATAAAAACGTGAATAAACTAAGAGTGGTCGGACACGACCATCCTACCGCATCTTCTAAATCTTGGCAGTGGATGCGAATGGACTTCCCTATGGTGAAAGAGTGAGAAAAAAACATCAATTGTATGAACACGTGGATTGATCACATAAGCTCTAAATACCACGTATCATTACAGTGCATCTCCAGCAATCATTCCAGCAACCTACGGCCGATCAAGCATAAACTTATGATGATCATTCTAGTGGCACGCGAAAAACATCACCACAAGCTACTACTGTGTAGAATTACATAATAAGTGAAGAAATTATTTAACACTTACCCATTAACTGTGGGAAGTACGCCTCACCTCACCCGGCAACTGCTCGGAAAGACAAGGCCCCGCTCTAGACGTGTAAACAAAGACAGTTCCTTGGTCAGATCACTGTCAATGTTGTAGTACACTGTACTGTCTACCTAACCCAATAATTTTCTGAATTGTCCAAACAAAGGATCCCGCCACGAGGGAGAAAGATGGTCACCTTAAGATGAGTCATTTAGGCAAAAATCCCAATGAGTCAAGCCACAAATCTAGTGACTACAGACACAATCCCTAGTGAGACCCATCTACTTGCAGAGTGTATAAACTCTATGAATATAGATAAAAGTTTAGCTGTAGATATACTAATAACAGTCAGGTATACCTCCACTAAGGGATGTGCAACCCATGAGGATATATAAGTTGTTTCAGTTGTAAAAAAACGAAAACTAGGGAAAAATGAGCAGTATAGCTCCTCAACCCTATCAGTGTATCTCAAGTCAAACCATACTCAAGCACACATAGCCCAAGTCAGCGGAGTGCGCTAGAAATACCTGTTAGGTCACACGCAATCACTCACTACTAACCTGTCCGTCGGTACCTCACGGCGGGTTCACGAGCCGAAGGGGAGGCACCGACGGACAGTTCAGGGCCGGTATATATACCGGCACTAGCCGGTGTAATGCAGGGCAGCTGGACCACGTCCCGCTGTAGACGCGCCTGTGTGTAAACAAGACACAACCCTGCGCATGCGCGTCTGTGAGGCCGGTGATGGCGCGCATGCGTGGAAGCTTCAGTAATGATCGCCTCCCGCGCCACTACCCCTGCCGCACTCCGTCTCAGGACCGCGCATGCGCACACCACAGAGACTCAGAAAGCTGTATCTGCCCCGAATTCACCGCGCATCAAAGGCTCACGAGAGCCAGTCAAGCAAGCGCGACCTGGCTGTTACAGTTCAGATCACAGTTTAGAAGGCCAAAGCTAAAGTGAGTCACTAAGTATACACAATCTACCTGTGTATAGATCAATGTACCTCATGTTTAATGGATACACCCCGATCAGTAAGTGTGAACCTATGTTAAGCAAGGTCCCACCGGGCAAACCTCCTCCCCAGTAGACTCAAAGGGTAGCGAACGAGTCAAGAAGAGCCTACCTGGGAAAAATCTGATGGCCAGACTCAACAAAGAAGGGGAGGGGAGGGGTGAAAGAAGGAGTCTATATGTATCTATTTGACCCTAGGGAAGTGCAGTACGCTATACAACCCTATAGGTGCTGACAACTCAAACATGAGTGCACAGCACTAGCGGGGACAGTCGCCAATTAGCAGGTTTACCATAGACACTTAGATCCTTAGATCCCGATGTTGGAGAATACCCGCTCAGTTCCCAAGGGGGGTAGTTAAGGAGTATCGCAATGGCAAATAGTGCAAAACCAGGTCGTGGGTGCACAGGTGAGTGCTGTCAGATGGAAATCCACGGGATATTGTCATTCAAGCCACTCACGTCCGTTTTCAACTTGAAAATCCAGCGCTGCTCTTTAACAAATAAAAAGTGCGAGACATCGGTGATATGTGGTGGAATATACGGCTGTTCGAGAACTACCCAAAACAACTCCTCGGCCTTGTGTTGAGCCTCTAAGAAATGGTTAGTGAGGCCGGTAGACTGTTTCTTACAGCGGATCGTGCTTTTGTGCTCGCTGATTCGCGCCTTGATGGGTCTTGTTGTGTGGCCCACATACTGTTTCTTGCATGGACACGAGATTAAATAGATGAGTTTGTCCGAATTGCAGTTCGTATGTTTTGTGAGCCTCCACGGTCTCGTAGTCCCGATGTCAACTGTTAGGGTCTTGCGTGTCTGTGGACAGGCCGCACAGTTGCCGCATGGATAATGGCCTTGTACAGGTATGGTGTTCCACAATGTGTTCGTACTTTGTTGAAGTTCTCTCCGTGGTCGAGTGTGGACCAAACTATCTCGGATCGATGGTCCTCTCTTGAATGCAAACAGGGGTCGGGGTATGGTGTCACACCCTGTGTTCAAGATCTTCCAATGTCTGAGTATGGTTTTTTTGACTGCATTGGACGATGTAGTGAAGGTCTGTACCATGGTCATACAGTCTCTGGTACCCTCAGACCTCCTGTGTTGGAGCAGAGCCTCACGATTGTTGTTAAAAGCTCTCTTGTGAGCCCTGCGTACTAGATGGTTCGGGTAGTGCCGATCCCTTAGATTGGATGCTAATTCAGCAGCATGGTGTTCATAAAGAGGGTTCGAAGAACAATTCCTTCTAACCCTAAGGAATTGGCCAACAGGCAAGTTCTCGCGCAAAGATTGCGGATGGAAGCTATGAAATGACAATAGCGAGTTCCGTGCCATGGGTTTTTTGTAGAGTTCACTTCGTAAACCTCCCTCGGCTGGAAAGATATGTAGGTCCAAGTAGGCCAATCTGTCTTTACTGCTCTCCATGGTGAAATTAAGGAACTGATTCCTTGTATTCAACCAGGCGTGAAAAGATCCCAAATCGGCAGCAGACCCCTTCCATATGACGAGAATATCGTCAATGTAACGTTTCCACAGTCCTACCTGGTGGAAGAAGGGGTTGCTGTGGTTCAACACATGCTGGGGGTCGCGTAACTAGTTAGCATGGAGGAGTCTCGTTCGTTATCGGAATTAACCAGACAAATCGCTCCACCAACTAAGAACGGCCATGCACCACCACCCACAGAATCGAGAAAGAGCTATCAATCTGTCAATCCTTTCCGTGTCCGGGCCGGGTGAGGTTTCCCGTGTTGAGTCAAATTAAGCCGCAGGCTCCACTCCTGGTGGTGACTTGACTCGTTCGCTACCCTTTGAGTCTACTGGGGAGGAGGTTTGCCCGGTGGGACCTTGCTTAACATAGGTTCACACTTACTGATCGGGGTGTATCCATTAAACATGAGGTACATTGATCTATACACAGGTAGATTGTGTATACTTAGTGACTCACTTTAGCTTTGGCCTTCTAAACTGTGATCTGAACTGTAACAGCCAGGTCGCGCTTGCTTGACTGGCTCTCGTGAGCCTTTGATGCGCGGTGAATTCGGGGCAGATACAGCTTTCTGAGTCTCTGTGGTGTGCGCATGCGCGGTCCTGAGACGGAGTGCGGCAGGGGTAGTGGCGCGGGAGGCGATCATTACTGAAGCTTCCACGCATGCGCGCCATCACCGGCCTCACAGACGCGCATGCGCAGGGTTGTGTCTTGTTTACACACAGGCGCGTCTACAGCGGGACGTGGTCCAGCTGCCCTGCATTACACCGGCTAGTGCCGGTATATATACCGGCCCTGAACTGTCCGTCGGTGCCTCCCCTTCGGCTCGTGAACCCGCCGTGAGGTACCGACGGACAGGTTAGTAGTGAGTGATTGCGTGTGACCTAACAGGTATTTCTAGCGCACTCCGCTGACTTGGGCTATGTGTGCTTGAGTATGGTTTGACTTGAGATACACTGATAGGGTTGAGGAGCTATACTGCTCATTTTTCCCTGGTTTTCGTTTTTTTACAACTGAAACAACTTATATATCCTCATGGGTTGCACATCCCTTAGTGGAGGTATACCTGACTGTTATTAGTATATCTACAGCTAAACTTTTATCTATATTCATAGAGTTTATACACTCTGCAAGTAGATGGGTCTCACTAGGGATTGTGTCTGTAGTCACTAGATTTGTGGCTTGACTCATTGGGATTTTTGCCTAAATGACTCATCTTAAGGTGACCATCTTTCTCCCTCGTGGCGGGATCCTTTGTTTGGACAATTCAGAAAATTATTGGGTTAGGTAGACAGTACAGTGTACTACAACATTGACAGTGATCTGACCAAGGAACTGTCTTTGTTTACACGTCTAGAGCGGGGCCTTGTCTTTCCGAGCAGTTGCCGGGTGAGGTGAGGCGTACTTCCCACAGTTAATGGGTAAGTGTTAAATAATTTCTTCACTTATTATGTAATTCTACACAGTAGTAGCTTGTGGTGATGTTTTTCGCGTGCCACTAGAATGATCATCATAAGTTTATGCTTGATCGGCCGTAGGTTGCTGGAATGATTGCTGGAGATGCACTGTAATGATACGTGGTATTTAGAGCTTATGTGATCAATCCACGTGTTCATACAATTGATGTTTTTTTCTCACTCTTTCACCATAGGGAAGTCCATTCGCATCCACTGCCAAGATTTAGAAGATGCGGTAGGATGGTCGTGTCCGACCACTCTTAGTTTATTCACGTTTTTATTTTCTCTACACATTAGGTAGTGTGATCTGCAGTAGCATTTGATAGCTTGGCCCTGACGAATGCCGGTGTACTGACACAATACGGCAGAAACATGTTGGCCTTATTTTTGTTTTCCACCAAGCGAGCAGGACAGTGATTATTTTACGCTGTCATTACACTATTTTTAATCTGACGTCCAGGCAGGCACTAATAAAGGTCTTTGTTTGCCTCGACAGCCATTTTAGCCACTGCACTATACTTATGTATTCTTTGTTTGCACTGCACCTATCAGTACCATTTCTATATTAACTTTTGCGGTGTCCAGACCGTGACTCAGTCATACATCGCCAATTTACATCTGGGCATCTGTAGACTGACCATGGCCTGAGTGTCCTACATGATGAGGCCCCGCCTTGTTTGGTTGGTCTGATAGGACTTCAATCAGCAAATGTTGATGGTCAAATGAGTTTTTGATTTATCTGGTTGTTGTATTGTTTCTTCTGTGCATTCCTTTCTCCAGCACTATTTCTTAGCACCTCGGCGTTATCCGACCGACAGGTACTTTTTGTTCTTGTGGTACAGAGAATGTACCTCCTGTTGCAGGGTATAATTTTGGTGACCACATTAGTGATGACAATTGCACCTTGCAGGAGAGGCAAGTTGGTATTGAATTCAGAGTTTTCAACAGAGACAGCTTCAGCCATGCTGGAGGATGAGATGTTTGACTCACTAAGTAGATAACCTAGCAGTCTAACTGAGGAGCTCTTAATGAGGCCTTACTGTTTGATCTTCTATATCATTCAGATGGGTGAGGTGCATTTTGAAAATTATGAAACATAATATTTAATTTATATCCTCAGATGGGCGTGGCCACGACCACCACCAAGATGGCCGCGTTCTTGTGAGGCTCTGGCACAGGCAGTCCGTCTTCAGCAGCAAACACCATTGTTAACTATGCACAACTGGTCACAGAATCCAGGAAAACCCTACATAGATCTCTGAGAGACAGCGGGATACAGTGAGACGACTCCCAGGGTTGAAAACACAGAGAAGGAGAGGGAGCCTCAGAGGCCCCATGGTGACAGTGACCATGGCCGAGCCTGAGGCCAGGACCGCTGGGTCCCGCCAATGTGCACACCAGCTCCCCCTGGTCCCATTCCCCATCCTCTCCCAGCTGGCCACCACCCTCCCAGGGACTTTCACCGAGGCTGCATCTGGAGCCCTTACAGGAACACAACCATCTTAGGCCTGCCTGTGAAGGAGGACGAACTTATGAGATGCGGACGCATTGATGTTAATCCTGTGCAGTTATGCTATAAATTGTCTTGCACCATTGCACATGTCTCCAACCACACGTCGCTACGACTCAACTGATATCGAATCAAAATATACCCTTAGGTAGCACTCCACATGACAAGTCGAAGACAGTAGAACTTACGCTTATATACTGGAATAGCCATGGCATTAACAACCCACGGAAGGGGAAGCAAGTGCTCTCCTACCTAGCTAAGAACAATATTAAAATCACTCTGCTGAAGGAGACCCATCTGTCTCCATGCACTGATCCCCCTTTTGACAAGCAGTGGGAAATCATAGGTACTTCTCCTACTATAGTTCGTACTTCCTGGGGCACCTGCATATTGATCCACAAGAGTGTGCCATTTACCCTCACGGCTCAATACTCTGACCCCAACGGCAGATATCAATATATCTAGGGTACATTGGCAGACTGAAGGATCCAAATAGTCAATATATAGGCCTCCCCAATGTAGATGACCCTGAATTTTTCTAGGAACTATATACTCGCCTAGCAATGACCACTGGATATTGGGAGGTGACTTGAACATGTTACACTGCCCACAGATAGATACAACCAGTACACAGCCAGTTCGCAAGCTTCGCACCTGGGAAGCATTCAGCCAACTTACTGATTTATATTTACTATTAGACACCTGGCGTACCCACTACCGATGTACTCCTGGTTTCACATTCTACTCGTCCCCCCACACTGTCTGGACTGGACTAGACTACTGGTTTCTTTCATCGCTTGTCCATCAAAGGCTCAGCAGGATCTCTGTCCTTCCCTGAAAACATTCTGGCTATAGCCCAGTCCAATTATAAATGAGAATCCCATGAAGTTGCCCCATGGCCTTCAGCTGGAGATCCGAAGAGAAGCCCTGCTAGAGCCTGTATTCCACAATGAGCTATAGTCCTCTATTACAGAATATTTTGATTTAAACACCTGATCCGTATCCACACAAGCAACCCTGTGGGAAGCCTTCGAGGCCTATATCTGCTAAGTGTGCATTTCCAAACACACAGGCATACTATGTGATGTTCACACTCAAGTGCAGAAAACTGAGAAGGCATTTCATGACACAGACCAGACAGTGGGGGAGGGGGATAAGGACCGGGCGCACCGACGAAATATCCTCGTTACGGAGTTCCAGGACTTGGCGGATAGGAAGATTTAATACATGGACAAACATGCTAGGGCACGACGTTATGGGGAGGAGGAGTGACCTGGTCGCACACTGGTGTGCTTATTACACCCAAACGGACAGCAGAACTACATAGCCAGGAAATGCTCAGATATGGGAGCCGCTTTCACAGGCAGCGAAAACATCCTGCATGAATTCCAAAACATACTATCAAAACCTCTACACCTCTAGCGCCACTTACAATCCCACAGTGATGACCTCCTACCTCGAGGACTTAGCTATGGTTTGGCTGTCAAACGGGCAGCAGGAGTTCCTTAGCGAACCATTGATGCTGGAACACAGAACACAAGCTATCACCGCCTTAGGTCCCTCCAAGGTTCCAGGCCTGGGAGGGCTGACTGGTACCTTTTATAAGACATTTAAACAACTACTCGTCCCACAGCTCCTCGCGCTATATAACAAATCCTTAAGCACCGGCGAACTGCTGCTGACACTCCTAATTTTCATGATAATATTGAAAGAAGGAAAAGATCCCAGAAAATGCACTTCATATCGCCCATTATCGCTATTTAACCTCTATAATATAATACCTGCCAAAGCACTGGCCAACAGACTGGCATTGCTGATGGAGCAAATCATTTCACCAGCCCAGGATGATTCGTCCCACACCGCGCAACTTCCCTCAATCTATGGACACTATTTGCAGTGCTCACTAAGGTGGCACCGGACACACCAGCTGCGGTGGCCATGCTGCATGCGGAAAAGGCCTTCGTCTCACTTGAATGGCCTCTCTTAAGAGCCGTTCTGAGAAAACTAGGCATTCCTCCACCGTTTCATGCATTGATTATGCTACTATATACCAAACTCACAGCCTGTTTGAGAAAAAGCGGCACGCTCACAGACGCGATCCCAATATTCCAGGGCACTATACAGGGATGTCCACTTTCCCTCCTACTCTTTATAATTGCAATGAATCCACTGGTGAGGGCACTGCAGGACAGACTCATACAAAGCGGAATGCAACTTACATATGGCCCATTGATACTATCGCTATACACAGACAAAATTTTCCTGTTTATGCGACTCCCCAGGGATAACCTACCCCCGCTCATGCAGGAGATAGACAGCTATGGTCGACTCTCAGGACTCTGCATCAACTGGGCAAAGTCGGAGGTCTTCCCGCTCACGGATGCCACCCAATCCTACCGACGGAATACCCCCTCAGATGGACCACTGACTGCACTAAATATTTGGGTATCCAAATACATAGGGATAGAGATCAGGTCCTCCAGCCCAATTATGGACCGGCATTGGCCACCCTGAACGCACAATTTGAACAATATGTAAAATTGCCTATTTCATTGATGGGACGTGTGGCTATTCTTAAAATGGTGGTGCTACCATGCTTTTTATATCTGTTCACTACCACCCCTATCCTGCTCACACATTACTTCTTTGGCAATCTACGTGGCATTCTGCTGTGACAGACCTGGGCGGGGGGCACCCCCGGGTGCGCTGGGAGTCATTGACACTTTCCAATAAGGATGGAGGTCTTGCGGTACCTGACATCTGCCTCTGTATCTGCACATATCATTGGTACCACCCTGACGCGCGCATACCATACATACGCCCAGAACGCACTCAGCTGGACGGCTTCTTCCACTCACAGATACTGCCACGGGGCATCCCATTCAAAATGTTGGACATACAGACAGTTTCCACAACCTGCTGGCCATGGCGCAGGTTGGGACATACGCTACAGGGTGGTCCCCTGTACTCAGACGTCATCCCCATTGCAGATAATCCCTGGATACCACCCACAAGGAGACATTGGTCAAAAGTACATTTCACAGATACTTAGGGCCAGATGTAGGTCGGCAAATACCGGTCGGTAACGGCCGATTTCGGCCGTTACCGACCGGTAATTGCAAATGGAGATGTAGGGCCCTAAAATATACAGAATCGGTATGTTTACCGAATCGGTAAAGTTACCGAATCGGTAAAATATCGATTCTGTAAATTTACCGAATCGGTAAATCAATATGTAGGTGGCACTGAAAACAGTGCCCCAGGCCCTTACCGATTCGTTATTTGCCATGTAATACTATTGCATGGTAAATAACGAATACCTGTGTACATGCACATCTGTGCATGTACACCTGTGCCATGTGGCACACAAGCCACAAACAGGGGTGCAACAGGGTGTCAAAGTGACACCCTGTCCCCCTTGGCAATTCGGTAATTTTACCGATTCTGTAATTACCAAATCGGTATTTGCCATTGAATCCTATGGGCTTTAATTACAGAATCGGTAAATACCGAATCCTACTGATTCAGTATTTTTTACCGAAAAATTACCTACATTAGATTTACAGATTCATGAATACCAAATCGGTAAAATTCGGTATTTATGAATCGGTAAATCTACTTTACCTACATCGGGCCCTAAAAGTCCACCCTTGGTGACCTGTTCCCCAATGGACGCAGGTTGCGACATATGCTACAGGGCGGTCCCCTGTACTCCGACGTCATCCCCATCGCAGATAATCCCTGGATACCACCCACAAGGAGACATTGGTCAAAAGTACACTTCACAGATACTTAATGTCCACCCTTGGCGACCTGTTCCTCAATGGACACGTCATACAATTATCAGGCGACATGTGGCCGCCAAATGCATCATAAATGGACCTCTCTGTCTTTAAAAGGCTCCAGAGCTCCTTTAAATCTCTTATACCCACCTATCCAATCCCTCCAGAAGACTTCTCACCCTTGTCTGTAGTGATTGAGGCATCAGATGGCGGACATATGACATCTAGGTTATACCAAGATTCCCTGGTCCTAAAACAAGACGTAACATCCTGGGTGCGGAAGATCCGGGAGAAGGAACTTGGGGCTCCTATTGCAGACCAAATATGGGGCTACTGCTGCGCACAAATAAAACGCATTTCCATTAACCAAAGACATAAATGGTACACTTTAAATATTTCCACATGTGCTATTTCTCCCCAGCAGATATTGCAAAGTTCGAAACCCCAGACACGATAAATGTCTGAAATGTCATACCCTGGAACTGATTTTGCCCACCTAACATGGACATGTCCGGTGATTGCTCACTATTGGGAAAATGTATATATCCAGATCTCCAACATGACAGACTACAAGATGGCTCCCAATCCAATGGTTGCTCTGTTAGGTTACACCTATGACATACCCCAGGCAATCTGCTGGCTGGTTTCTGTTGCATTATTACTTGGCATGAGGGAAATATTCCTGAGCTAGGTTGGGCCCAGACCTCCTACTGTTAAAGAGTGACTCAAAAGCATGAGCAGAAGCGAAAACATGCGGGGAGACTATGGCAATCTAAAACCCCTTGCATCATGCCCCAGGGATATTTGGTCATCCTTCCGTGTATACCTACACTCTCTAGACAAAGACGCGACTGAATAACCACCCCCACATCTTCAACACAACCAACATAGAGAGACCTCTTCATACCTCAACGTATTAATTACTGCTGGCTATGTATATTGCACTCTACTTGTCCTTTACAGACAGTATTTGAAGACGAAATAGACTTGTATGGATCTAATTTTTGTAGTCACCATACATGTTTCATAATTATCTTACAATACTTGATGCAGCTGTATTATGTACCTAAAAACCAGTAAAGGCAATTAACAAAATTATTTATATCATAATTTTTACTTTGGCTTATCAAGAAGATTTTGTTTTGTAAACACATGTCAAATACAATGTGCATGATGCACTTTATGCGTACATTTGCTGCAATTGCTGAATATGATTGCCATGTGGCTACCACTGGTGATGAGTATATTGCACTGCACTGCATTGCACTGCATCTACAATGCCAACAATAAATCTGTTGATAAGTTGAGTTGGGGTAGATAATTTTATGTTCCACAATACATGAAAAACAGATATGAGCTCTGGTGTGCAGCAGAACACATCTTTAACTAAGGTCTTTTTTTTTCTTTTAGACAACATTGGGCTCCTTGGAGAACGTAACCAACTGTCCCTCCTATTTTGACTGTGCACTCTGGACTTGCCTTTGTAACAAATTCATTCTTCTAGGATATCTGCAAAATGTAATCAGCCTTCCTTCAAATTTTATCTGTGCCCTCAAAACCAGCCAAAGCCACAAATTAATGCTTCAGGTTAGTATTATAAGGTTCTGCAAATTGTGCAGTAAACAACACATGATTGCTATGATCTGGCATGATTCTGGAATGGCTCTGCTCTCTTCATATTTACTGTATGTCAAAGGAGATCCATGATATTTGAAGTTAGCATGCAGTATTTAAGGTGTGAGGTACCTCATTCTTTGGTCCATGGTGTGAATACATAGTCTACATCTTCTGTGACATGTATCACACTCTTAAAACAAGATATTACCAATCTTAACTATGTATACTTCTGGTAATCTGTGGCACAACATAAAACTATGCCCCAGGAGTGAAACTGTGTGAATTAATTAGAAACACAGAATATGCTGATCGCATTTTTCAAACATCTTGTTGGTAGAGGGTCTACTTGCAGGTGGGTTGCAGATTTTTTGTCTTTGGCTTCATGGCTCACATGGTCAGCAGCTTTTCACATCTGTGACTAACACCGTCAATGTCCAATATGAGAATCTCTAATTTTTACTTCTTTTCAAGCAATTGAAATTCAACATCACAGTTTAAGTGAGGCCATGTGGCTCGATTTGAAGTTGCCTGTTATTGAACTGTCCTCAATTTGTGTGGGATTAGCTAACTCTAATGTTAGAGGATACTTCTCTGGTGAACCAGCAGAAAGTCTATGGTGGACACACCACAGCTGGCCCATTACCAGCCACCTCTAAATCAGAGCCAATGTTTTCTTCTCTTATAATATACTGCTCCAAAAATAAAATATATCTTTCAATCTTTTTCCATTCAACAGGATGTAACCAGATGGCGTGACACAAGCAACAAAGAAATGCAGACTATGATGCCTAGCATGAGATGCGGAAATGCCCTTGCTGTCCAATCAAAACAGCTGCGAAAGATTGAGGTACACACTCTTTTGTTAGGTGGTAGAGGGATATATCATCATATTTAAATTGTGATTTCCACTGTATTTTATCCATTGAATGTTATTTGATTAAACTATATAGTCCAAATAAGCAATTGCACAAACATTTCATATTAGATTTCCATTGTATGACTAATATAATTTCCACAACTTTGATCTTATGTCGTAGAAATGAATCAAACTACTTCTGTTTCATTCCTATAGACGTTTTAGCCACTCTGTAACTTCATCAGTTTGCTTTTTCCTTTATGCAGATATTGGCAACAACAGACCGAAGATCGTCAAATTTGTCCTGTGCACCAAGTAGCATCTTTGACCACACCTACTTGACCCTGACACCCCAGGTTAGATCGAGAAATTTCTATTTTTTGGTTTTTGAACAATTTATGGAACAAGTAATGTAGTTTGTCTGCTGGAAAGGGATTTCTCTAGCTCAAAAAGATATATTAATGTATATCGAGAACTATGTGCAACATTGTGAGTGTGCAATATTTTTTTTGTGACTTGTTCCATTTCTCTGGCATTAGTATTATACTCTTTTTTGGTACGCTACTTTTACTCATACTTTATGACCTCATTCATTCTCATCTCGATAAGTATTTTCAGTTTCTAGAGATGAACTTGAAGCTTAACACTAACAGTTAAATTATGAAAGCAAAGGACACAATGCACACCCACTATATTACACAATCCAACCTTCCATTTATAAACTACATGACTCTGCTCTTCCACTCACCTAGGTAAATATGGTATTATGACATAATCTCTCCTTTTTAATAATGTTGTTACTGAGCCTTTTTGGAATCACTAGTAAGGTGTAGCCATTGTATCTTTGGTTCTTTAGACCAAATGGTCAGCTGCTTCTCACAACTTCTGATCCGCTCATAGAAGTTATAGACTAGCATGCTCATGAATCTCCTCCTTTTTTTCTAATGTAATTTATTGGTATTTTGGTTAAAATAATAACCAACCACCCAAACAATAAAAGGATAGCAATGCAAAGTATGGGACATCAAACTGCCCTCTCAGATTGTCCTTGAACTCCTCTCCTGCACCTAATGTGCCCTCCCCAGCTGTCTTCCCACTAACACTACCTTCATTTCTTTTAAGGGTTTGTACTTCTGAATTGAAACTGAGATCGATCTGTGTGATCTGTGTGTATCTTGCGTGTAATTCCTCGATAATGGGCACTCTCTTGTGTGGACTACATATTGTTCTTATGAAAGAGAGTTTCTTTTATCTGAAATGCCAAGACAGAAATAGTGATTGTGTGAGGACCAGAAACCCTTCCAATGCATTCAAATATAACAATTGGGAGACATGCCTCATATTCTTCAACATTTCAGCAGCGTAGGCCACTGTGGACCATGGCATACTGTAAAGCAGCCTCGAGGAGTTAGTGTTTCCATCTTGAATTTTTTTGGGTCATTCTCCTTCAGATGCAGCCAAAAGCTTTGGATTGGGTCTATGAAGTCAACACCACACATGGTGCCTTTTTGAATATTAATAAGGGTCTTACTTACCATGCCTCCTCGTCAAAATGTACTTGTATTAATTGACACAGCTCTTGCAGTAACTCCGGGTAAATTTACAGTTGTAAGCAAATGATATTTAAATGTACTTTCAGGTTGGAAAAAGGCTAACTAATCAAGCTATCACAAAAAGGCGATTGGAGGATGCTCGCAATATGTCCAACCACTGCCAATTGCATTTCAACCCACCATTCTTTTGCCCGTCATGCCACCTCAAATTAGACCCAACCATGTACAAATCAGTCTTGTTCCTGCTCCAATACGAACAGTCCTGCCAAGCCACCCCCTCTCTGAAAACAAGCAACCCAAAACTGGTACCACCAATATTAAGGCTCTTCTGTTGGGTGTACCTTGGTTCATTCGGCACGATGGGCAAAGGACCCAACTCGGAACATGACCATTACCGCTTAGGGCAGTTCATGACCCACACAAAAGGTGATGGGATGATACTTGTAATAAGTCTACCACTGGCAATTGCTCAGAGTAGCATTTTAATCCATTGTTCTTTTGCCCAATATACCACCCCAGATTTAAACTAGCCGTATTAAAATCAGTCTTTACTCTACTACAATAGAAACAGTCCAGTCCGATCTGCCAAGTTACGTCCTTCCTGACCCAGAACACATGCAATCCAGGACAGGTTTTGCCCTGATTGGTGCCTTTCAGTTGGGTTTGTTTGGTTCCATCGGCACAGTGAGCTAGGGACCCACGTCTGGGCATATCATGGGCTACTTAGGGTAGTACAGGACAAACACGAAAGGTGATAGGAGGATGCTTGCAATAGGTCTAACCACGAGCAATAACTTGGGTCGTGTAGGGGAGTAGGATATGCTTACTATGGTTACCCCCACTTTTTGCTGTATTTCACTGATTTATCAACTTTAGTCTGGCTGTGGCCCTGCTAACCAGGACCCCAGCCTAGCTGCTTCCTCTCTAAATTGATTGCATGTACATTAGGTACACTCCAGATTGGTTACTGGGTCACCCTTATGAGTCCCTAGTATATGGTACCTTAGGTACCAAGGGCATAGGTACCCCAGAGGCCTACCAGGGGCTGAAACATGTATTGACAATACTGAAGGCAGAGTGCTTGGTTTGGTGTGAGAGGGTGCCCAAGCATGAGCTGAGCCCTCTGCAGCTTTCGGAATCCCTTCCTTATAGCTGTTCTATGATACAGCCATACCATATACTCTTAAGTGCACTTTGGAATACTACCCCCCCCCTTCTGGAGGGAGAAGACATGTACACACTGGTAAACCCGGTAGAAGTTAAACAGAGCCCCAGCATCACAAAATAGATGCTGCTTCCACAGACACGAGTCTGACCTCCTGCTGCTGGACGAAACTCCAGCAGGGGAGGCTTGGACTATAGGTTTCTGGTCCAGGGAGGTGGCAGCACCTCCCCAGACAGGCTTTAATGTATTGGGGCAGGGTGGGTGCATTCAGTGAATGCTTTCCAGACAGTGCCTGTGGCACACAAGGTGTACCCAATGCATTTCCCAGTTCAAGCCGGGTGCTGGGGCACTCAGCCCCAGCTCTAGCGTGAAACTAGACAAAGTTGAAGGGGTGTAACCACCCCCTCCCCAGGTCCTCCCATAGGTGGGACCCTAGAGTTAGTCCAATGCCTAAACTTAGTATAAGTATAGGAACCCAGTCCCTAGGACTTTAGATTACCCTGGACGAAACTCTGAAACATAAATCTTGGACCTTCGACATTCCATATCAACTGGAAGAGGGAAGAAATCTCCTTGGGGTCAAGGAGCGACTCCCCTGTCAAACAGGCACCAAAGAAGCATCTTGCCGGTCTGCATTTTCAAGGCTCCCGCCGGATCCCGAAGAATCTGCGGCACAGGACATGGACTTCCAGACATCTCCGAGGGTGACATGAGTCCCCAGCAGAGTTGAGACCAGTAGCTATCAGGAGAGACGTGGGACCGGAACTCCTGGACATCCAGCACATTTGCTAGTGCATTGACTTCCCAAGTTTTCCCAAAGTTGTGCATTGGGCTACTTGTAGTCCAAGCCCTGAGCACCTTTTTCCCTGAAGCTTAGAGGCCTACACTCCACAAGTGTTTATTGGGCCCGCTTCCTGCATTTCTGCTTGAGGTCCCTTTGTGATCCCTGGTCTGTCGACTGGTGGATCCCCACAAAGGAATCTACTTTGTTTCTTGAGCTTTACTGGTTCCTCAAGACGTGCCTGGACTACCCCCCAAAGGGTGAGTCCCTCAGACCTTGCTGGTCTGCTCTGAAGCCAATCGTTCTATTTTGTGTGGGTTGCTGTTGCCAAGGCTTGTTGGGTCCAAACTGGATACCGACACTGCAGCACTCGACAATCGACGTGGAACAGCTCTAATCCAGCTCCTGTTTGTTGTCAACGCTTCCTGGACCTCGTGGCTGAAGAGTGGAGCTTCACCTAAATAACCCGGAAGCACCCGACATTGGCTGGCATCTTCTTGTCGCCTTCCTGGTCACTGGCTAGTGACCCAGACTCTGTCCCCTCTGCTTTCAGGTTCTTCAGATCTCCGATCCACCCTTGTATCCATCTGTACACTCTTCACTTGGTCACCTGCAGCACTTCTTTGCAGTTCTCCATTGGAAACGACGAGAAAACCCGACACGAAAAGACACCTATGCACCCGGCTTCCCTGGGTGAGGTAACACGTGTACTTTGGTGCCCCCGTGGGTCTTGACTCTCGAAGTGTCCAGTGCTGAAAGGGTTTTTCCAATACATCATTCTTATGTCTATCATGCCAAATCAGATTAGACCTAGCCATATACAAATCAGTCTTGACCCTGCTCTAATAGGAAGCATCTAAATTGAACTGCCAAGCCAGGTCCTCTGTGAACCAGGAAGATTTTTTCTTTTTAAAAAAAAAGTTTTATACAGCTCGAACTAGACCCTAGACATCGCCTATCAGAGCACTTTACATGAGCACCAGTTTTGTTACATGAGAACACATTCATTTTTGTTAGGCACAGGAAGATTAAACTATTTGCCCAGAATCGCAGGATGTTGAGGGTCGTTGCCAAGACTCAAACCTGGTTCCCCAGCTTCGAGGTCGACCACTCTAGCTGTAAGGCCAAATCCTCTCCCCACAATCAATCTAAGACCGGTTTTGCCCTGATTGGGGCTCTTCAGTCCAGTGTCGCTGGGTTCAAGTGAGACTGCAAGCAAGGGACCCCTGTCTGTGCATACCCATGGCCATTTAGGGCAATTGATCTGGTAGCATTCCAACCCTTCGTTCTTTTGCCCAGCATGCCACCTCAGATGAGGACAGCCATTTGCAAATTAGTCTTGACCCTATTCAAAAAGGAAAAGTCCAGCCAAACTGTCAAACCAGGTCCTCTCTGAACTGCAACATGCAACCCAAGACTCTTTTTGCCCTGATTGGGGCTGTTCAGTCATGTGTAGCTTGGTTCTAGTGGGTCAGTGAGCTAGGAACCCATGTCTGAAAATACACTTGTCCAATTAGGTACTGAAAATCGTTCAGGTTGCATTCCAACCCATTTTTAACCAGACGGGAAGATGGAAGTGGCCGGCGCGGCAAAAATCCCCTACCTTATCCGTAGCATTCGGCATATCTCAGAGTAACCACCCTCCTTTGGACACAATTTGACAGGCAAAGCACCAGCACTTTCTCCCATGCTTGCCGAAAAATATTTGGTTCTATGGCTTGCCACCATATAGTGGTGCAACATTATCATGGAGTTGCAGGAATGAGCTATATAATTAAGATAGGACGGGATTTGAGGGTACAGTGCTATCCTGGTTCAGCTCCTGATGGCAGGATGGTCCAACCTCATCACTGCACTAAAGTGCACTCTGAAGATTGTGGAGTCAACTAAATATCTGGGTATCATTCTGGACAAAAACCTTAATATGTCGGCACATATCAACACAATGGCAAAAAACGCCAGATTCCACTTGAGTTACTTACGAAAACTAAAACCTTTTTTAAATAAAGCAGACCTCAAAACAGCAGTTCAAGCATTGGTCATCTCAAGGATTGAATATGGTTGCAAAACCTTAGATGGACTCCCTAAGATCTCAACAGCCCCGTTGAAAGCATGTCTTAATGCAGCCACAAAACTCATAGTGGGATCCAAAAAAGTTGACCATATCTCCACCAACTTGAAAGCTCTCAACTGGCTTCCTTTCGAAGCACGAATCCAGTTCAAACTGGCATGCATCACCCACAAAGCAATACACAACAATACTCCAGTCTACCTCGCCCAGAAACTCACGCTGTCGGGAGGGTCGTTCCTCCAGAAGCAAGGCTGATCTACTACTGAAACCGGCGCGCTTCCGTAAGAAAAGAACGTATGACCGAGCATTCTCAGGGGCCGCACTGAGAATCTGTAACGCCCTCCCCCCGACTTGAGAAGAATACTAACCATCGCAAATTTCAAAAAGGAAGCAAAATCGTTTCATATGAGGACATTTCTCCCATAATTCCTTAAAACTGTTCTTTATTTATTTCATTCTGCCTGGCGGACACAATTTTCACACTACAAGCTCACTGTACAATGTCGGTCTGTTAAACTCGTTTTTATCTCATTGTTTTAAAAAGTTCTAAGACTTTATGGTAATCTATCAGTGAATTTTTTGGTTGCTGCTAGCCCTTCGGAATTGCAATTACTGCAACCACCAATGTCTAGTAATATGTAAAGTTAGGAATGTTGTTTAAATGCTACTGTAAAGCGCTCTGACGCCCTTTGCAGGGTCATGTTAGCTCTATAGAAAACACTAAAAATAAAATAAATAAAAGAAACAAGATATCATTATAGCAGACCACAATAAACCAACTCTTATTAGATTTTTTGAAGTATTTTCTAAACTGGGACTAAATCTCACAACAGAGGCAATGTAATCAGTTATCTGAGCGTCTGTGATGAAAAGAAGGCCTAAAAGCAAATGTTCTCAAGGTTTGTGAGTTACCACTCTCTCTGCTTTTTGGAAATAGTATTTACAAAGTAAAACTGTAAGCTTTTCAGGTATACAGGAGGCAAGGGTGTATAGGTTACCGGCATCAGAAGAAACAGTGTCATCTGCAGACATCTCTAAGGGGAACGCAACTACTACCTAAATCACTTAGTAATGTGACAATATTGATGGGACCATATGGCTTGTAATTCCTTAGAAGAAGGTGTAGAACGGAACCCAGAATTTGGGTTGTATTTCCATGAACGTGCACATCTTTTTGTCGTGTACTCAGTTTTCTCTCAGTATATATGTGATGGTGATGTGCCCTATTTGCTTCTAGAAGGCTTTTGATCTGGTGGTATTGCTATTGCCACTTCCACATTGTGTGATCCTGAGCCACAATCAGCTTCTAAGCTATTAGATTTATGAGGGAAATGTGTGGCCCGAAATTTTCAAAACAAGATTCAGTTGAGATAACTAATTTAAAATGTAAATATTTGACTCATGGACTTTGCAGCATGTCCTTTTAACTAGCTATTCAAAATTTAGAAAGTCAGGTTGACATTTTGAAAATAATATCATCAACCATCAGGCATCAAAAGCAGATAGTCTGTAATTTGGGCATGTTTTTATCTGTACTGTTTCCTTCTTTTCACATACAATGTAATTTTATTTCCAAGAGAGGCTTTTACACTATTTAAGTTCACACAGATTGGAGGTTTGTTCCTGCCGCCGTATCACTCTTGGACACTGTACTCTACCCTCTTGTGCGGACCTGTCCATATGCCCCAAGGAGAGTCCAGCGTAGTCAACCTAGCTCTCTTGGACAATAAAAGAAACAAACAAAGGACCAATTGATACAAACAGGGCAAGTCCGAAGGAAACCTTTAGAAGTGAAAATAGATCAACAGACCCTTAAGAGAATGCCAACTTTTATAATGGGACTACATTAATAATACACAAAGGACTAACAAGGACATGAGTACAGCAAGTCAATAGGATTGAATTAGAAATGGGAAGAGACCATTACACATCACTCATGGATATGCACACAGATTTGGTGAACTGTACAGCTCTTTTTGTGACAAAGCGAAATAAGTTTCGACTTGTTTTAGGCAAAAGTTTGGTACTTGTTGGCTGTACCTTTCATTATGTGCTTTGAATATCTATCTAAGTTTTAATGTGCTCTGGTCCGTTGATGGAGCCTACAACTAACAATTGGCTGTGTCAGAAAACTTAAGTCATGATTTTTAGACAGTTAAAAAAGGAGATATTGTTATTGTAAAAAGTCCAAATAATCCCAAAACAAATATCTGTAAGAGTGTATTTGGTCTGGAAGGAGACAAATTGTACCTCACTGGTCCTTCAGATCTTTTGAAAAGGCACAGCTATGTAACCAAATACATATCTGGTTAGAAGGTGACAATATTATGAATTCCCTAGATTCTCGTGCTTACGGCCCAGTTCTGTATGCACTGATAAAGGGGGTGCATTCTTCTAAAGATCTGAGCTCTCGCTCCGTTTGGCTGTGTACAGGAAAGTCCAAATGACCGTGAACTTCGAGATAGTTGAGTGATAGGCAATTATTCTGTTAATTTAGCAGTAGTTTTATTAATTGACAATAAAGTATTTTTTCATTAGTGGAAGGTAGTATGTAATTTAGCAAAGATGCAGCATAAATATTATCAGAAGTGCACATGCAAATGTTGCTGATAAATTCATACTTTTCGTTGGAACCTAACTGTGCATGTGACCATTCTCTGTGCGGACCCAGATCCCAGTTCAAGACTGCCAACACCAAAAGTCGTCTGGGAAAACATGTCTTTGGAAGCTCAGCGGCCTAAAACTTTCAAGGTGTTATAGGTTACTCACTCAGCTTAAGAAATTCTTAGCAATTTCCAATGGTGTTCACATTTTTGAAAGCCAGTTTAAAAATGTCATGAACATTAGATAAACTGTTTTAGCAAAAGCATAGTCTAACCACTTTCAGAAGTATGAACATAGCATGCCCTGTCCATCCAAAACAATCCTCTGGGAAATAAATATATTTTCTGAACTGGTACCTCACATTCAGAAAGGGATGCTAAATTAGACAAGCAGCATTGTTTCCCCATACTTTTGTAGCATATAATGAGGATGCCTGAGACCTCTTGTGTGAAATCCTCAAATGATTTGTGATGAAACTTTATAAGATGAAACCTGTTTTGTACGAAATTCACATTGTTCAAATATATGTTTTGCGTACAACTGTACTTTGATACATTCTCACATGCCTTAATTAAAATCCTCAATTATTCAGGAAACTATAGGAATGGTCTGTTAACGTACTAGTAGAAAATATGTGTTCTTTATCTAAGAACAGTATTTTGTTTTTCCATTTTTCAGATATCTAATGATGACCAAGCAAAATCCAAGAATAAGAAGGGTAAAAGACAAATAATAACCATCATCATATACCTTAGGTCAATCCACCCAGTTTTGGAAAATGGAAATGATGGAGCAGGCACTGCTCCTACACATGTGTAGGTGAGTAGCATCATGGTGTGAAAATGTCAAGGTAAATAAGGACATCAATCTTACGGGTGTAAAGGTTGTCCTGGGATGATGAGCTTTAGGTTAATTCTTCATCTTATTTTGAATAACTAGAAATAATCTAAATGAGCTCTCAGATATGTTTTAGGCAGTTCTTACTCAGAAACAAAGTGCAAGTGCAGTGCAGTGCGCTTTACAAGTATACCTACAAGGCCCAAAGGTTTCCTTAGTAGCCCACTGATGGTAATACCAAATGCCAGAAATGATAAATAGCAAGGCTGCCTAGTCTTGATTCCAACTTAGGCCTATGTCTTCCACCACACTATATTTCCGTCCTCTTAACCTCACTCTTGCAGGGTTTTTTAATCACTGCTTACTGCATAGAGGGCTGTTTCTTATCTTCTTCTTCCTCCATCTATCTCTCTTTTCTGTCTTTCTCTGCCTTACTATAGATAGTCAAATGTGAAAAATAAGTCACTAATTCTATAAAAAAAAGTGTGCCATTGGCCACAGCCTGTCCCCACCTGTACAAATTAAGCAGTGGTTTTAGGGCTTCTACTACTTGACAACACTTGTCATATCTTGCATTACATTCCTCTATTATTATAAGACGACTCAATTACCTTATCAAGTCAATAGAAATGCTCTCTCAGCTGTTCCCTCCCTTCTGTTCTCCTAGATTGATGCACAGGATCTCTTTCATAAATACTGTTGAATTTCAACTACTGGTTGAATGGGGTTACTATTAATACTGGTTTGAAACTCCAGTGAGAAAGTCAGGGCATAAAAGGGCACACTTTTTAAAAAATTCACTCAAGGCACTTCATCTTCCCAGGCTTTCTAGCTGGCAAACAAGGACTGACACCAACTAGTCGTGCTACATGCTTTGCCTCCGCTCAGCTCCCTTCATTGCTAAATGCATCAGATGGCTTGGCACCTTCACGTGGAAGAAGAAAGGCAACTGAAAGATACTATGTTGAGATTATGTTATATATTATATATATATATATATATGTATATATATATATATATATATATATATATATATATATATATATATATATATATATATATATATATATATATATATATATATATATATATATATATATATATATATATATATATATATATATATTACCTACTGGCGGTCGCCAGTAGGTATATATAGTTAGGATTTTTTCTCTATGGGACTTTTGAAAATTCTATGTCTAATAACTTTGGCGTTTGTGTTCAGGAAAATGGTACATTTTCTTTCTGAGCAGCCCCTGAAAATTTGGGGGGGTTTCGTCAAGGGGGGGCCGAGAAAAAAGGGGGGTACCAAAACGCGTTTTTAACATTGAGTTTTCTATAGGGCGTTTGGCCTCACTTTTAGCTCGAACGGCTGAATGGATTTGCACGAAACTTGGCAAAATTTTAGGGACTGTTAGCCCGATGTGCCTTTGCTGGGTCTCAATATATGTGCTCCAGTGGTTTTTCCAAAAATTAACTTTGAAAAATATATATTGGGCTACATTGGGCTATATATATGTTAGAGCCCAAATGTAGCCCAATGTAGCCCAATGTAGCCCAAAGATGGCCACCAGAGACAAAAAAAACAAATGCTGCCCAAATATCAGCCAGATGTAGCCCAACTATAGCCCAATGACAGAATGTCCCAGAGTGTCCTAAAGAACAACTAGAGCGCTAGCAATCTTACTTATGACAAAAGTATGGCACACCTGAATTCATCTTGATTGGAATAAAGTGTTAACACTTAAAACATTTAATTTGCAAAGGAACAAAATGAGGGGGTTCATTTTGCCATAGAAATTATGATTATTGCTAAAGAAAGAAAAATTAGGGCACATTTTCAGTGACTTCTCAAATCCTCTTATATTTCATTAAAAAAATTCTGATATGCAGTCTCCCAAGATGGCCACCAGAGACAAGATAGCCCAAATGTAGCCCAAATATCAGCCAGACCAGATGTAGCCCAACTATAGCCCAATGACAGAATGTCCCAGAGTGTTCTAAAGAACAACTAGAACGCTAACAGTCTTACCGATGACAAAAGTATGGCACACCTGAAGTCATCTTGATTGGAATAAAGTGGTAACACTTAATACATTTAATTTGAAAAGGAACAAAATGAGGGGTTTCATTTTGCCATAGAAATTATATATATATATATATATATATATATATATATATATATATATATATATATATATATATATATATATATATATATATATATATATATTACCTACTGGCTGTCGCCAGTAGGTATATATAGTTAGGATTTTTTCCCTATGGGATTTTTGAAAATTCTATGTCTAATAACTTTGGCGTTTGTGGACGGAATCGGCTGAAATTTTCAGGAAAATGGCACATTTTGTTTCTGAGCAGCCCTTGAAAATTTGGGGGGGTTTCGTCAAGGGGGGGCGAGAAAAAAGGGGGGTCCCAAAACGCGTTTTTCCCATGTTAATTTCCATAGGGCGGTTGGCCTCACTTTTAGCTCGAACGGCTGAATGGATTTGCACGAAACTTGGCAAAATTGTAGGGACTGTTAGCCCGATGTGCCTTTGCTAGGTCTCAATATATGTGCTTCAGTGGATTTTGAGAAATTAACGTTCAAAAAAAGATATATATCTGTAACAGCGCTCCGGGCTGCGCTCCGGATCGCGTACTTTTCGCGAAACGGAACTTTGCGATGCGAAGCTGATTGGCTCTCCGGTGTCTGTCAACATTCTAAACAGTCCGGAGCGGCCGCCATCTTATCTCTCGGTAGGATCGAGAGAGAAGAAGAGGTGAAAAACGAAGGGGGAATTTAATGAAAGGGGGCAAGGTAGACCCCTCTTGACCCCCTAGGAATGATGTTGGGGTTATTAAAGGGTCCCGTGGGGAAAATAAAAAAAAAATGATTTTTCACGGTAGAAGCGCTTCCCGGGCCGCGAACTGGGCCGCAAACTGGTAGCGAAACGGGAATTCGCCATTTTGTGTTTCGTTTTAATTAAATTACTAGGTATAAGGGGGTGCGGGAGACGTATCCTGATCCCTTATGTTTTCTGAGGGTGGCTGAGGAGGCTCATATATGTTGATACATGTCTTCCAGCGGCAGTGCGTGAGCGTTTTTTTTTTTTTTGCTGCGTGACGTCTGTTAACGTTCGATTCGATGGAAATCAGGAAGTGTTGACCGCCAATTTGTCACTGAGATAAAATATTTTGTTATAAATGAATCCTTATTGATAAACATTGTCTGCGCCATCTTGCCTTTTTTCCAATGCCACAATTTTGTCGTGCACGGCAGCCATTTTAGATGCCTTGACCAGACCCACTCTCTGCACGCCGTCGATTCTCAGCACGGCTCCCCACCCTCGCAAGCATCTCCCCCACGCACTGGTCACCCCCGCTCTCTCTCTCATGCATGGGCCATAAACTTCCCCCCATCTGCGCTGCTCTTCCCTGAGAATCACACCCTGTGCCCGCCCGACACCTCCCTTTCACCCTATTCACTACCGCACCCTCTGACACTCCTCTTCCTCTGTGTCCGATTGTCCAGGCCGGTCCCAGGCTATCACCTAGCCCTGCGGATGTAGTTTATGGCCCCAGCTGTAGAGAATCCAGACATGCCAACCCTCCCGATTCAGTTGTGAGACTACCGATTTCAGTGCTAGTCTCCCGCCTCCCGATTCCTGCAAGCAAAAACCCGATTCCTCGGGGGTTTAAGCTGACAGGGCTTGGTATTGTGTTACCTGCTAATTCTTCCAGGAAACGTCAGAGGGCCGATGCAGGGGCTCTAGAAGGGGTGATAAACCATTTAAGCCTCATTAACAAGCGCATGGTCTTTTAAAGATCTGTGAAGTACTCGGGGCGGCGGTGTGTGTGTGCCCTCTTTCAGGAGCGGGCGGGGGGGGGAGGCACTGCCAGCAACTTGCCAGGCCAGGCAGCGTTCAACACTTGCATCACCCTTTCTCTGCCTGCTATTGCGCTCCATGCTTCGGAAAGGTAAGAAAAAGAACGTGCATTTGAGTTTGAAATGTCCGATCCTGTAGCAGCACACTTCCAAAGCCCACACATGACAATAACCCGATTCAAGACCCCATTCACCCGATTTTTTAAAAATATATAGCACTCCAACAAAGTAGTAGGATTATAAAACTTTATTAACTTATAAATATATAGAACGCAACAAAAACTGTAAATACATTTAAACATTTTTTGAAAAAAAGAAGCAACAATGGTCAGTAGCTGTCTTTTGTGCGAATAGTCCCAAGGCAGCACAACGTGCTGAGTTCTGGACGGCACCCAGGTGATGTTACCTGGGTGCCGCACTGGTTTTTGGTTTCCTACAATGCAGCTCAGAAAAACAGCGTGGGGCGTCCCGGGTGGTGCAGGGGGAGGCCTCGTCAGTAGCGGTCTGTTGTGCGAATAGTCCCAAGGCAGCAGAACGCGCTGAGATGTGGATGGCACCCAGGTGATGTCCAGTAACTTGCCGCACTGGTTTTGGTATCCTACAATGCTGCTCCGAAAAACGGCGTGGGGCGCCCCGGGGGGGGGGGGGGGCGTGGGGGAGGCGGCGTGAACGGGCCTCCCCAGGTGGAGGCTCGTCTGCTGTACTGGGGCGCCCCTTTACCGTTTCAGTTGCCATTCCGCCCGCTTTTGCTACACTGTGCCTCATCCTCCATTCAGCTGTTTATCGCCCGCTCTTGCGGCTACAGCGTCTCGCTCACCATGTAGTTGAGTTGCGCCCACTCTTGCGGTGCAGCGATAGGCGGCTGCCACAGGACTCTCAAAATGGCGGACGGCTCTTCGGATTTGGGCCTGGTCCACTAAAATGGCCCTGGGACACCTTGGAACTCGGACGCTTGCCTGCTAGGGCTTGGGCTCCATTCTCGAAAGCGTCCCCTCAGCCGTGAAGATTCTACAAAAGTCTTGGGGGCCCTCGACTCCTGCAGGCTTCCGGTGGGGAGTGGCTGCCATGATTGCTCGCGGAATGACCACGACGGAGCCACGAGATGGTGGTGCTTTCATGCTGACGCCAGCTTCAGTCTGAAACATCCAGAAACAAGGTGGGGCTTTCATCGTTTGAGAAAAAAAAAATTTCTAAACCAATGAAAAGTGTTATTTTTAGGTCATATGACCAAGCCTTCCATCATTAGGAAACCAAAAGTAAAATGAACCAATGAAAAGTTTTATAAACAAGTCACATGACCTGTTATGCGGCATAGGGCTACAAAAAGCGTAGAAAATCCGTTGGCACGTGAGGCGGCGTCAGTAGCGGACCGATGTGCGAATAGGCCGAAGGCAGCACAACGCGCCGAGATCCGGATGGCACCGAGTTGTGTCCAGCAAGTTGCTGCACTGGTGTGGCTATCCTACAATGCTGCGCCGAAAGTCGGCGTGGGGCGCCCCGTTGGCCTGTGAGGTCGCGTCAGTCAGTGGGGGCTGTGCGTCTCCCCCAAGATGGAGGCTCCTCGGCTGCAGTGGGGCGCCCCTTAGCGTTTCACTCGCCGTCCAACTGAGTTGCGTCCGCACTTGCGGCTACAGTAGGCCGAAGGCAGCACAGCGCGCCGAGATCCGGATGGCACCGAGGTGGTGTCCAGCAAGTTGCCGCACTGGTGTGGCCATCCTACAATGCTGCGCCGAAAGACGGCGTGTCCAGCTGAGTTCCGGTCACTCTTGCGGTACAGTGACTCGAACGCGCCGAGATCCGGATGGCACCGAGGTTGTGTCCAGCAAGTTGCCGCACTGGTGTGGCCATCCTACAATGCTGCGCCGAAAGACGGCGTGTCCAGCTGAGTTCCGGTCACTCTTGCGGTACAGTGACTCGAACGCGCCGAGATCCGGATGACACCGAGGTGGTGTCCAGCAAGTTGCTGCACTGGTGTGGCCATCCTACAATGCTGCGCCGAAAGTCGGCGTGGGGTGCCCCGTTGGCTTATGAGGTGATGTCAGTAGTGGACCGATGTGTGAATAGGTCGGAACCAGCACAAGGCGCCAAGATCCGGATGGCAAGTCCTGGATGTTGAGTGCCATAGTTGAGAGTTCTGAGCAGTGTTTGTAACACTGTCTGAAGCTTATTTGCACCTCCTGCAGCTTCACTATTGCTCTGGTGTGGCCAAAGATCGCCCATGACATAGGCGGCCGGCTCCCGAGGTCCGGCGGAACTTTTTTCCTTTTCCTTTCTGCATCTTGTCCCACAATCCGTTGACCTGAAGACACGACCAGGTCCCTGAATTTGTGCAGGGGGACGCTATTGATTGAATCAAAATGTCGGCTTCACACAAAGCTGACTTAAGCGTTGTTGTTGATGCTATACAGACAAAAATTGGTTTTCAGTTTGTACATTCTTCAGGATTTTTTTTTCAATCCAAGGCTGATTGAGAGTTTGTAGAACAATGGCTTCAGATTTTCAACATACTACTCTTCAACATTCTTCCTAAATGTAACAATGTGAGACTCACTAGGAGAACGGCTGTTTATCTTTCCTTTCAAAATGCTGCCAACAATATTTTCTGAATGGAAGACACCATTTTGTAGCATAAAGGGCCGAAAGGGGTTCTGGTCTGGCCGATGGTTGGTGGAGACATTTTGACTATATCTTGGACCTGCCCGGCCTCGCCCAAAATGGCGCCGGTATAAATAGGACTCGTAACTCCTTGTTGTGTACTGGTTGAACAACCTTGATATCACGAGATATGAATGCAGTTTTGATGCTCATGGCGGGCGGGGACGAGAATTGATTGAATATTTCGACATCCCTATTGATATTAAGTTCTGATGTGTTATTGATTACTGTACTATTGAAAGTTCGAATTAACGTCACCCATGGTACTTGCCCGCAAATGTATATCTAGATAATTTTTTTGTAAGTGGCCCTGTCGTATTTTAATTACAAAATGTACGTCCACCGATTCCGCAACTGTTAGACACCTTAGTTCTTGCAACCTAATGGCCCGCTCGTTACGTTCCTCTACAATGTAAATGTCTCCTCATCATATACGATTTCAGTTTGCTCCGTGGCTGGCCCACGTGGGTATAGGCCCGTATTTGTATACTGACATTTTCACAATAAAGGTTTTTAAAACAAAACATGGTAGTAGTATTTACATTGGTAAAGTTTTTACTTTTAGTTACTGTTTTCGAATCAGTAAAAGGCAAGTGAAATAAAGCAGTCCAATTACATGACGGATAAAAGGTATAATACGTAGGAACGCAGTAAAGATAAATGGTCAAGGGCAGTTGTGTTTTCCACTTCTGCAACATAAAGTGATCGATAAGAATCTGATAATCAGGCGTATCGGCGACTAAGACAGCAGGCCGAGCCTCTTTTACTCAACGGCTCCGTCATGGGACGAAGAAACGCCCTTTTTCTCGAAAAAGGAATATATTTTACTTGCAGGACAGTTGTAAATTTTCCGGGAAAGTACATTAGCCTGAAACATTATAACATATATGTTTAAAAAAAAATAATGTTCGAAACCAATAAAAAGCGTAATTTTTAGGTCATATGACCAAGCTTTTCATCATTAAAATAACAAAATTAAAATGAACCAATGAAAAGTTTTATTAACAAGTCACATGACCTGTTATGCTTACGTTACGCGCTGCGCCCCGGATCGCCTCCGGGAAGCTGCGCTTCGCGCACCGGAGCACTTCCGGGTGCGCTAACGCGGCGTGTCATATAACGCATTACGCGACAACGTAGGTCAAGAATATAGTCAAAATGTCTCCACCAACCAGCGTTCGGAACACAACCCCTTTCAGCAGTCCAAAAAGTTCTGTTAATTGACAACAGAGGGGACAGGCAACAAGAACCATCAGTCAAAGAGGGGAGGGCAAGTTCTTCTCTACCGGGTCATGTTGGGGCGCTACCGGAACTGATCGAATTGGTAGTCTACAGTGTTTCTGGATGTTTCAGACTGAAGCTGGCATCAGCATGAGAGCATCACCATCTCGTAGCTCCGTCGTGGCCATTCCTCGAGCAATCATGGCAGCCGCTCCCCACCAGAAGCCTGCGGGAGTCGGGGGCCCCCAAGACTTTTGTAGAATCTTCACGGCTGAGGGGACGCTTTCGAGAATGGGACCCAAGCCCTATCAGGCAAGCGTCCGAGTTCCAAGGTGTCCCAGGGCCATTTTAGTGGACCACGCCCAAATCTGAAGAGCCGGCGGCCATTTTGAGAGTCCTGTGGCAGTCGCCTATCGTTGCATCGCAAGAGCGGGAGCAACTCAACTACATGGTGAGCGAGACGCTGTAGTCGCAAGAGCGGGCGGTAAACAGCTGAATGGCGGAAGAGGCACAGTGTAGCAAAAGCGGGCGGAATGGCAACTAAAACGGTAAAGGGGCACCCCACTACAGCGTGTCTTCAGGTCAAACGGATTGTGGGACAAGGTCCAGAATAGAAGAGTCATCAAAAGGCAAAAAGTTCCGCCGGACCCCGGGAGCCGGCCGCCTATGTCGGGGGCGATCTCAGGCTACACCAGTGCTATAAGACTTGGGGAGGGGGTCGGAGCCAAGCGTCTTCTCCGAGTCCGTGCCATCACACCGCCCCTCGGGGGCCTCCGTCAAGCGGTTTAGGGAGGTACCATATCACATTGTTTTCAAATGCAGTCAGGTCCACAAACGACCCTCACTTACTTTGAGAATAGTGAAGCTGCAGTAGGTGCAAATAAGCTTCAGACAGTGTTACAAGCGCTGCTCAGAACTCTGAACTATGGCACCCAACATCCAGAACTTATGCCATTTGAGAATGGCAGTGACATCGAAGCAACTCAGGGACCAAAACCATTAACGTACTTTCACGTATGAAAATCTTACTTGGGGAGGGGGCAGGAGCCAAGCGCCCCCTCCCAGTCCGCGCCACCACACCGTATGTTGAAAATCTGAAGCCATCGTTCTACAAACTCAACCAACCTTGGATGGAAAAATCTAGAAGAATGTACAAACTGAACACCAGTTTTGGTCTGCATAGCATCAGCAGCAACGCTTGCTATCAGAGTGCATGAGTTTCATGCTCGATCGATTGAGCTAGCCGGATCGGGCAACAAAAAGTATAAAATAGTTATGTAAATAGTTATTTAATAAAATGTTTTACCCTGTTACTTTGCTGGTGTGTTGTATATATTTTTAATATTTGCATAGGGTTTGTCGTTATTTTGGGCGGGGTGGGTGACGGAGCTGAGCTGTCTTGCAGCCCTCATGGTGTGGAGCTCAGTTCATCTCACTATTTTCGTATTTCTCATGAAGGGTTGTTCCTAATGTTTCTATTTTAGCGAGGTCAAAAAGAGATCCAATTAGTGGCCTACTGATTTTGCTCGATTACTTTTATTTTTTTACACGATTTTTCACTATCTGCAAAGACTAAACAGAGTATTGCGACTTTGTGCTTGTTTGTAAATAGAGAATGAACCAAAGAGAATCAATTGTAAAACAGTAAATGCTTGGATAACAATCAATCAAATGGAGAGACAAGCAGGCACGACGGATTACAACGGGGGTAAAGGCCTGCGTTAACTACCCTTCACTATCTGCAAAGAGAGAGTACTACTAAGAGAAAAGAGGGGAGGGGGGGGGGGCAGCGTTCAAAGCACATCAGCGTGCATAAACACGAAAAAGTTTTTACCTATCACGTACTTGACATTTGACAGCTTTTGATATTTGCTATTAAAAAACCATTGAAATTCACAGAAAAAACCATAGGTTTTAGGCCATATATAGTTAGGAATTTGCATTTACAAAACCTTGAAAATTCACTGAAAAAACCATAGGTTATAGACCATATATAGTTAGGAATTAGCATTTACAAAACCTTGAAAATTCACTGAAAAAACCATAGGTTATAGACCATATATAGTTAGGAATTCGCATTTACAAAACCTTATTTTACTCACACAAACTCATTGAAATTCCATATATAGTTAGTTGCACTAACTATATATCGCGCACCCGCAAACCACTGCTGATGATGTCACATATTACATCATTCATGACATGGTCAGTGACATCACTGATGACAGCGGGTGCATAGGGTCGAAGTGGCGTCGGGTTTCGTCACGCAGGTTCTTGGTGCTTAAAGCTGAAGATGCTGCAGGCGATGTGAAGGAGAAGTGTCCGGTGTGATCCAAAGGTGGATCAGAGTCGTAAAGTACCTGAAAGCAGAGGGGACAAAGTCTGGGTCACTCAGCAGTGACCAGGGTGGAACCAGGGCGGAACCAGGCAATGTCGGGCGCAATCAGGTGGTTGTCGAGGAACTTCTCTCCGCTGCCACGTGGGCTCTGGGGCATCTGCGACGTCCAGGAGCAAGTCACGAGTTGTCCCACGCAGGCTCTCACCGTCGGCGCTGTCGGCTTCAAGGTTTTTGTTGGCACAGGGGCCACAAGCCAGCTGGCAAGTGACCGGGCCAACGCGTTGAGCCAAAGAAAGCAGAAGGGCCCCACGCAGCACTCGTCGAGTGTAGAGGGGTGATCTTCGGTGCAAGAGTGGCTCAGGGTGGGGGCTTCTCAAACCCCGGTGTACAGCTTCAAGGGTCACTCGTGGGCTGCACGGTCAGCGTCTCGTGGTCTTTTCAAGATGGTGTGCCCCACGCTTCCGGTCGCCTCCATGGGTCTCAGCTCTGCAGGGACTGTGGATCGGGCTGTAAGAAGGCAGGCAAGCTTAATCTCATTGATCTCTGTCGCTCGAGTTCCGGCGGGAACTGCAACAAAGCAGACGTCGAGGTGCTGGATGGTGCCTGTTTGCACAGGGTGGTCACTCCTTGACCACAAGGGAGATTCTTCAGTCTTCTACGTTGAGTAGGATGTCAAAGGGTCCAGAGTTTCGTTTCAAATGTTTCATCAGGATAATGTGAGTGCGTTGGCACTGCTCCCATTCTTATACCAATCTAGGGGGCTGGATTACCTGCTAGGTCCCCTCCTATGGGTGGGACCCAGGAAGGGGGTGGATATACCCCTTTCCTTTGATCCAGGCCGCGCTGGGACTGGGGCTGGTCTGCCCCAGAACCGGTTTGGCCGGATTATGCAAGGGGCAGCCTTGTGCTCCCCAGGCAGTGTCTGGTTTCTTTCAAACCTCCCTGCTACAATCCACTATCTCCTGTCTGGGGTGGTGTAACACCGCCCAGTGACAGGAAAGCCTTTGTCCAGGCCTCCTCTGCTGAGTTTCGGTCAGCAGCAGGAGGTCAGACTCGTGTCTGTGGCAGAAGCATCCATTTTGTGGATCTGAGGCTCTTTTAAAATCAACCGCGTTTTAGTAAAGTAACATGTCTTCTCCCTCTAGAGGGGTGGAATGCTATCCCCGTCGACAGGACTGTCGAGGGGATAGTATTCCAAATCGTATGACACCTTACACAACATGTTTTGATAAAGCCAAACCAAAGTTGCTATATAACCGCAAGGATTATAAGGCACTTAATAGTATATGGTATGGCATTATCCCGGAACAGCTTAGGGAGTTGTTCCCGACAGCTGCAGACAGGCTCAGCTCATGCTAGAGCTCCATCTCACCTTAAACCACGCACTCTGCCTTCAGGATTGATAAGGCCTTCCATAGGAGTGGCTCACAGGTTTATATGTGTCCAGATATAGGTTTAGATATAGGTATACTATATCTAAGCAAGGGGTGATTACACCAACTTGCCCCAGCTGAGTGAGCAGCCAGTTGTGTCAATTTAAGAACCAGCCAGGGGTGGCAAAAGCTATGCTGCAGCCCCTGGTAGGCCTTGGTGGCACCTATGCCCTGAGCACCTATAGTGCATGGTACAGGGGCTGACAAGGAGTCCAGTTCCAATTGGGTTAGGTACCTAGGGTACATGGAGTCCATTTTACAGAGGGAGCAGATAGCCTGGGGCCCTGATTAGCAGGGAACCAGGCCATTTAAGTCAAAAACCAGCTAAACACAGGCAAAAAATCTGGGGTAACCATAGTCAGGTATCCACCTTGCTACATAACCCCCCCCCCAAACAAAAGGAGATAAGGCTATCCTTGGCCAGGTAAGCCTATATTGCCTGAGTGGCCATATAAGGAAGTACCTGCACTAGCATGGGTACCCCCTGTCTCTTGGTCCACTAAGCAGTCCCTCACCCTTGGGGTATTAGAGGGTCTCCACCATAGGAATCACTACCTTGGGTGTGTTTATGCAAGGAAAAAGGCTGGTTTTGATATGGAGTATTGAAGTGAGGCTCCACTAACTTAGGGCTCAGCTTCCTCCAATTATCTTCAACCATGTGTGCCTTTCTTTCTTCAACTGAGTTGCACTGTGCTCCCAGGGTCAGCCTCTGGCTACCTAAAGCTGGAGGCTGGGTCCCTCTGTTTGGCTTGCTGGAGGGACAGTTCAGGGTTGGGCCCTTTGGGTCCCAGGTTTGGCTGTGCCCAACAGACTCCATCTGTGGGAGGTCCCTGACTACTTTTAAGGGGGCTCCCTCAGGAGTTTTTAAAGTTTTCCCCTTACTAGGGCTACTAGTTTTGGTGCCCCTAATCTGTTGATGGGGGTGCTTTATTTGACAGGGGTCCCTCTGGGTCTCACTGTCCTTCTTGTCCTCTGCAGCCCTGGACTGACTAAGGCAAGGTAGAGAGGGGCAGGTTACCTGCTCCAGACTGGGTCCCACCTGAGAAGGGTCCACTGCCATCAGAGGCTCTGTCAGGCCAGGCCTAACAAACTCCGGGGCAGTTCCTTCATCAGGGGTAAGATCATTTCCCTGAGGAGGCTGATCCTGTCCTAATGTCTGGTGAGGGGAAGATTTCTCTTCCTCCTCCATGCTCTCAGTTTGGGTGGAGTGATCCATCATTTCAGGCTTCACAACACACATATCTGTTAGAGTTTGGGCTGTGCCATCACAGCCCCACCAACCTTTTCAGGAGGAGACTCAGTTTGGGTTTCTGCTGTTATCATAACAGCTTTGCTATTCTGTTTAGGAAGAGCTTCTGCTAAAGATGGGGCAGAGAGTTGCTCAGCCTTACTAAGCTTTTCAGGAAGGACATCTTCGGTTGGGGCTGTAGCCATTACAGCCCCACTAACCTTTCTATTGGAGTTTACCATTCTAGAATGGATTTCCTGTTCAACCTCAGCCCAGGCTGAGATTTCTAAATCATTACCCAGTAGGCAGTCTACAGGCACGTTTGATGACACTGCCACTCTCTTTGGGCCAGTGACACCTCCTCAGCTGATACTTACTACTGCCATGGGATGATTTGTTTGGATGCCATCAATGTTTGTTACCTGGTATGTGGCACCATGTAAAAGTTGCTTAGAGGGGACTATATAGTCATCCACCATGGTGATGCTATCCCCAGTGTCTCTAAAGGCTTCAACTTTCAAACCATTGATGATGGGTTCTTGTCTATATTTGCTCAGGGTATTTGGGCAATCAGAGAAGTTGGCAAACCCCATGCCAGTCTCATAAACAAGATCATTTGGGGATGGGGACCTGGATAGGCCAGGGTCCACCTGGGCTCCTAAAGTAAACCCACCCAGATTCCTGGGTGTGCTCCCACTCCCTGGGGGATTACTGCTGGCAGTAAAGGGGGGTGTTGGAGCTGGCTTTGGAGGTATATTCTCTTTATTGCCATTCTTGGGACAACAGTTGTCTGTTTTGTAATGCCCCACCTGTTTACAGGCATGACAATAAGGCTTTTTCTGAATGGAAGAAGTGTCTTGGGACCCACCCCCATCCTTGGAGTTTTGGGGCCCTGGGGAAGTCTTTACTTTACTTTTATCCCCACCCTTATCTTGAGGCTTGGTAGACTCCTTCTTCTGGTTACTGTCCTGATTCTTAGGCCTAATCCTGGTTCTGACCCATTTGTCTGCCCTCTTTCCCAATTCTTGGGGAGAGGTCAAATCTGAGTCCACCAGATGCTGGTGTAAGAGCTGGTTCTGACAATTACTTAGGATCTGCTCCCTCATAATCAGATTATACAATCCTGTGACGTCATGTACTTTGCTGCCATGTAGCCAACCCTCCAGAGCCTTAGTTGCACAATCTACAAAATCAGTCCAGTCCTGAGTCTGTGTCTTCTGGGTGTCTCTGAACTTTAACCTGTATTGTTCAGTGGTTAAGCCAAACCCATCTATTAGAGCACTCTTCAGGACTTTGTAGTTTTTAGCATCCTCATGTCTGACAGTGAGGAGCTTATCTCTCCCTTTCTCTGAAAAGGAGTACCATAAGATTGCTGCCCACTGTTCCTCAGGAACCTGCTGTACCACGCAGGCTCTCTCAAGAGCAGTTATCCACTTGTGGATGTCATCCCCTTCTGTGTAGGGGGGCACAATCTTTGTCAGGTTTCTAGTATTATGGGTCCTGTCTTTCTCTCTAGGAATATTGTTGCTGCCACCAGTGGCATCTAAGCCACACATTTTCTGTTCCCTTGCTAAAACAAGTTTAGCTTGGGCCAGGGCTAACTCTTCCCTCTCTATCTGGAGTTCTACAGCTCTCATCCTGGCCTTATGCTCTCTTCTATGAGGGGAAGTCATTCCCCTTTGAGAGTTTCTGGAGACACTAGAAATGTGAGAATCCCTGGAGAGAGATCTCACCCTTCTATTGCCTGTGGGAACTAGGTTATAGGATCTGGGGAGGTGCTGGCCCTCTCCATTCCCATGTAGGTCCAAGTTGATCTGGCTAAGCCTGCCAACATGTACCTGGTTACCCTGCTGATCCTGATCCTCAGGTTCATCTACCTCTGAGCCCTCCTCCTTCTCCTCTTCTTCCTCTTCTGGAGTGGTCTCATTCTCAGGGTGGTTCACTCCATCTCCTAAAGCTAAGGGAGCTGCACTCGCCTTATCTAAGTCATCCTGTTCCAGGATGGCTATCCGGATAGGAATGGTGGGGTGTCTGCCCCTTTTTAGCCCTCTTGCAATGCACAAGGCACTTAAGTCTTTGTGGCTAAGTTTGTCATAGCTGGAAGTTGCCTTGGCAAGGTCAACTGTCACAGGAGCAGAGCCTGAGGCTCCACCTGCGTCAGACATGACTGCTAGTGAGGTGCAAGAGGTGCACTTACCCACACTAAGTGTTTTCCTACTGTACCTTGCTAGTGAGTTGTAGTCAGGGTGTGCTAATCCCTTTAATCTACAACTACTAAGTTCAGTAGAACTTAATATGCTAAGCTTTTGATTTATATGTACCTAAGGTACTTGATGTGATCTTTAAATTTGATAAAAAGATTGCAATGGTAAAACAACAGCCAGCTCAAATCCGCACCGCTGCGCACCAATGTGAGAAGTTGTCCTGATATATGATGTTTCCAATTCTGGAACCACCTTGTATCAGTCCAAACAATCCCTTATGGTGTCTGGTTGTAAGTCAACCTTATTAGATAAGCTATCTTAATGGTAGCATAGACTAAGCAGCCTTAAAGGCTAAACTTAAGAGGTCGTGATAAGCGAGCTGTTTTACCAATCACAGTCCTGTAATATCAAATGAAAGGACACCACACAAGTATATATTATAAAAATATATGTATTTATTTCTAAAATAATCCCCAGTACTCTTTATGAGCAAAGGGGCACAAGCTTTAAATCAAAAGCACAGTATAACATACAAAGTTGCACAATTATGGATGAGGGCAGGTGGCCGCTCAAACCATATATTAAGAAAGTGGTATAAGAGATACCAATCGAACATTGGTTAGGCCTAGGGCCTAGGGAATCGCTGGGAGCAGTCGGGACAAGCAATGCTGAAGCCAGGAAAAGGTCGCGGGATTCGGGTGCAGCTCTCAAAGCACACGCATGCACCAATGTTAAGTCAATGGTGCGTAAAAGTTACACAAATAGAGTTTAAGGACACTTCCGCTGAACCTAGAAGGACAAAACTTTAGACACAGGCCCTAGAGGTGTGTGACAGTGTGGGAACACCGGCGTTGCAATGTTACCTCACCCACAAGAAGCGGGCGCATAGGGTCGAAGTGGCGTCGGGTTTCGTCACGCAGGTTCTTGGTGCTTGAAGCTGAAGATGCTGCAGGCGATGTGAAGGAGAAGTGTCCGGTGTGATCCAAGGGTGGATCAGAGTCGTAAAGTACCTGAAAGCAGAGGGGACAGAGTCTGGGTCACTCAGCAGTGACCAGGGTGGAACCTGGACGGAAGCAGGCAATGTCGGGCGCAATCAGGTGGTTGTCGAGGAACTTCTCTCCGCTGCCACATGGGCTCTGGGGCATCTGCGATGTCCAGGAGCGGGTCACGAGTTGTCCCATACAGGCTCTCACCGTCGGCGCTGTCGGCTTCAAGATCAAAGCAAACAACACTTGGCAAGAGCAATCCATGCAGGACTGGAAGATTGCTTCTCACTCGGACCAGGAGGGTCAGAGCGGGGGCTCCTTTTCAGAGGAGCTGGTGCAAGTCTGGAGCAACCAGAATGGCAAGTAGGTTTTAGGTTTTCATCGGCACAGGGGCCACAAGCCAGCTGGTAAGTGACCGGGCCAACACGTTGAGCCAAAGAAAGCAGAAGGGCCCCACGCAGCACTCGTCAAGTGTAGAGGGGTGAGCTTCAGTGCAAGAGTGGCTCAGGGTGGGGGCTTCTCAAACCCCGGTGTACAGCTTCAAGGGTCACTCGTGGGCTGCACGGTCAGCGTCTTGTGGCCTTTTCAAGATGGCGTGCCCCACGCTTCCGGTCGTCTCCACGGGTCTCAGCTCTGCAGGGACTGTGGATCGGGCTGTAAGAAGGCAGGCAAGCTTGATCTCGTCGATTTCTGTCGCTCGAGTTCTGGCGGGAACTGCAACAAAGCAGACACAGAGATGCTGGATGGTGCCTGTTTGCACAGGGTGGTCACTCCTTGACCACAAGGGAGATTCTTCAGTCTTCTACGTTGAGTAGGATGTCGAAGGGTCCAGAGTTTCATTTCAAATGTTTCATCAGGATAATCTGAGTGCGTTGGCACTGCTCCCATTCTTATACCAATCTAGGGGGCTGGATTACCTGCTAGGTCCGCTCCTATGGGTGGGACCCAGGAAGGGGGTGGATACACCCCTTTCCTTTGATCCAGGCTGCGCTGGGACTGGGGCTGGTCTGCCCCAGAACCGGTTTGGCCGGATTATGCAAGGGGCAGCCTTGTGCTCCCCAGGCAGTGTCTGGTTTCTTTCAAACCTCCCCGCTACAATCCACTATCTCCTGTCTGGGGTGGTGTAACACTGCCCAGTGACAGGAAAGCCTTTGTCCAGGCCTCCTCTGCTGAGTTTCGGTCAGCAGCAGGAGGTCAGACTCGTGTCTGTGGCAGAAGCATCCATTTTGTGGATCTGAGGCTCTTTTAAAATCAACCGCGTTTTAGTAAAGTAACATGTCTTCTCCCTCTAGAGGGGTGGAATGCTATCCCCGTCGACAGGACTGTCGAGGGGATAGTATTCCAAATCGTATGACACCTTACACGACATGTTTTGATAAAGCCAAACCAAAGTTGCTATATAACCGCGAGGATTATAAGGCACTTAATAGTATATGGTATGGCATTATCCCGGAACAGCTTAGGGAGTTGTTCCTGACAGCTGCAGACAGGCTCAGCTCATGCTAGAGCTCCATCTCACCTTAAACCACGCACTCAGCCTTCAGGATTGATACGGCCTTCCATAGGAGTGGCTCACAGGTTTATATGTGTCCAGATATAGGTTTAGATATAGGTATACTATATCTAAGCAAGGGGTGATTACACCAACTTGCCCCAGCTGAGTGATCAGCCAGTTGTGTCAATTTAAGAACCAGCCAGGGGTGGCAAAAGCTATGCTGCAGCCCCTGGTAGGCCTTGGTGGCACCTATGCCCTGAGCACTTATAGTGCATGGTACAGGGGCTGAAAAGGAGTCCAGTTCCAATTGGGTTAGGTACCTAGGGTACATGAAGTCCATTTTACAGGGAGAGCAGATAGCCTGGGGCCCTGATTAGCAGGGAACCGGGCCAACTAAGTCGAAAACCAGCTAAACACAGGCAAAAAATCTGGGGTAACCATAGTCAGGTATCCACCTTCCTACAGGTAGATAGATAGATAGATAGATAGATAGATAGATAGATAGATAGATAGATAGATAGATAGATAGATAGATAGATAGATAGATAGATAGATAGATAGATAGATAGAAAGATAGATACATAGATAGAGATAGACATATATTAGGTTTTGGGTGATGCGCAAATTATGACTTTAAGCTATAACTATAAATGTAGAATTTTGAAGATTTGTGTAGTTTATTTTGGCTTTGTATACAAATAATTAATAGGTCTTTATAACTATAATGTATCTTCAAACTTTGGTTTATTAATTGAATTTCAATTTTTTTAGATATTTACAAACAAGTTTAGAAAGATTTACCACAGTTTTTTCCCATTACTGTGCTGATGTTTGCTCTCTTGTTTGGATTCCCATGAAGCCTTCTATATCTTCTTGTTTTTTTGCACCTTTCCTGTTGCCTCCTCTGCCTTTGTGTCCGTGACCTCTGTACCCCCTGTGCACCTTTGCCCGCTTGTGCTATTAGGCTTCCTTATGCCGTATGGCTGAACACCTTTAAAATGTTTGATTTTAATCCTGCCGCTTCTTACTGAACTGATGTATCACTCTCACTTTCAGCTTGCTCTGGATGGCCACTATTCCTGATCATTGACTGTCTTTTTGATTCTGCCAGAGGCTGCTCCCCTTGCATCTTTTCTTGTATATTGTTTCTTAGGTGATCAAATTTTCTACCGGTTGTGAGGATTTGACCTCTTTCATAGTCCACTTTGTCTCAATGGAATGTGCGTTGTTTTTTAGCCTTGATCTCTTATTCGACTTTCTCCATTCTTCTTCTTCAATTATTAATATCATTATCAAATTCTTCTTTGATACACTTTCTTTCAACATATTGGTCATTTTTTTCGAGCTCTGCTGGTAATCTTTCACAGTCTTTGTTGCATATTTTTCAAGGATTTTGAGCATTGTTATTCCTGCAGTCATGATTGCTTGTCACCCACTCCTCAATCATCTCTGGATCCGGGTTGTTGAGGATGGGTGTAATAAAGATTCTTAATTCTCTCTGGACTCTACCACAGTCCATTTACTTCTGCAAAGTGGTAGCCTTCCACTACTTCAATTGTTCTTGTTTAGATGCCCTCCATAAGTTATCCCACAATTATTTTTTAAGTATCTGTCTCATCCTGCGTTGCATCGCCATTGTTATCATTGGTATTAGTCCTGTCACTGGGTTGAACAAATAGTTTCTCTGTAGCTTGCTGTCTTTTTATATCCCTAGCTGCAGCCATCGTAATGTGTTTCCTTTCTGGATTCTGGGTTATCCAGCAATCCTATGAATCTCTTGGGTGTTTGGGGCAAATGGGCGCTCATATAGTAAAATTCACTGATTTTCTCTATTTGCAAGGCAGATCAGTCTGGTGCATCCAAAATTTTGGGAAGAGAACACCCTTACCTCCCTAAACTCAATCACAGATTGAAAACTCAATACAATAGTATTTGGAGCACGCAAGCACATATCAATGTCTAGATTACAGGAATAATATAAAGTATCAACACAAATTGTCAATGGGGCTCTTGCTGTTCTTTGCTTTATTTTCATCACACTCCAATCCCCTTGTGCCAACGCGTTTCGCCGTGGTTGGGTTACCCTACGGCTTCAGCAATCCTATGAAGTTAATGAAAAAACATGCTATTGCTGACCAACCTGTAGTCTTGCTTTCATGGCTGTTGTACAGACTAGATGACAATTGAACTGATACCAGTGTATAAAGATGTTGATGGGTGTGATTTATTTTATGCCACAGATGATATGATGTGAAAACAAAAATGGGGCTGGCTCTAATCAGCAAGGCTGAGCCTATATCATAAACAACAAAAAGAGGTGCCAGTGCTGATAATTGTGACTTAGAACTGTGATTAATCCTCCACAAACAGAAAGTCAAATTCAGGAAGGGGAATGCTTCTTAATCGCAATTTTATTATATATAGAAATTCAACAATATTTTATAAAATACATTTTTACATTTAAGAAGAAACATTAGAAGGAAATCAAGATTGAAGACGGACACATGAAAATACAATCAATTAGGGCGAACCACCATTCAATACTGCAATCATATCACTTTCACCACACATTCAAGACATGCAGACTACTCTCAAACATACCATATTTACATTATCTACAACAGAAAAGCATATAACTGGTACTACCTTAGTTTAAACACAACATTTACAATTGGAATTGAAAAGATAGTACACTACCAAAAAGTTTTTACAATTTCAAACAGTCTTTGCAAAATGAATGGAAATGGGTAATGTACACCAAATAGCAAGGGGTCTATACAAGGATGTGACTCTTAGATCAAATGGCAGACCAGTAAGAAGATGGAGGATTAATCACAGTTCTAAGTCACAATTATCAGCACTGGCACCTCTTTTTGTTGTTTACAGATGATATGATGACATGTGGATCACGTTGGATAATCACTATGTTAAAATGGGCGAAAATGTTACATTGACCCAGCGTCAACAGGAGAATCCTTCATTTATGTTAAGTGACTATGAATCACATGGGTGTATTAAAAGTACTTGATAGTGATCATAACCTGAACATAATCAAGGAGTCAATTGCTTCGGAACTCTTTGGGATGTTTTGCTACCTATTTGTGTAAATAAACCTGCTACATTCGCACCAGAGTGATGGGCCGTCTTCCCTTTTTCACCATATGGAATGAGAGATGTTGGGAAACTGGATTGGTGGATTATATGGGGCTCGCTACCCCGCTGCACAATCGTCGCAATAAAGAGGCTTGGGGACCTAGAAACATCTTTGTTTGGGTGGTCTGCTGTGACGACGCGCCCTTCGGTTAGGACTTTGCGTCGGCTGCTACATAAGCAATATGAAGGAATATATATTATATATATATATATATATATATGTATATATATATATATATATATATATATATATATATATATATATATATATATATATATATATATATATATATATTCACTGAAAAAACCATTGGTTATAGACCATATATAGTTAGGGATTAGCCTTTTCAAAACCTTATTTTACTCACACAAAACCATTGAAATTTCATATATAGTTAGTTCCACTAACTATATATCGCGCACCCGCAATCCACTGCTGATGATGTCACATATTACATCATTCATGACATGGTCAGTGACATCACTGATGACATCACTGATGACATTATCCAGTGACTGTATGTTTCTGTAAAGTTAAAATATGTATTACATATTGAAGAATGAGTGGATGTATAAGTGTCTGGATGAAGGATTTAGTAGGTGCATGACTGACTGTATAAGTGAGTGATTAAATGTGTCTCACTGAGTGCATGGGTTAGTGACTAAACTGTCTTAATTTGTGCATCATTATGTCTGTTGTTCTGTAAACTGCTGCATGTGTTGATCAGTAGCTATATGAGTAACTATATGGGTTATTGATTGGTTGCCCAAGTATTTGTATGGGAGACTGAGTGTGTGTGGGGGTGGCTGGGAGGTGTATGACTCTGTGCATAGATGTGTGAGCAGTTGATTCACTAGATGTATGGGTTCAAAAGTGCATGTGGAAACAGCTGTATGGGCGGTTGACTGTGTGCATGAGTGTATTGGTGAGTGAATGGATATCTCAGTGCTACATGTCAAAGTAAGTACATATGTAAAACACAGTACATGTGAGAGTTGACATATATAAATAACTGTGCATAAGAGCCAGTGAATGTGTGAGTGGCTGTATGGATGATTGTGAACTTGTGTCAGGGATTGTATAAGGGAGTAAATATGTGTTAGTATATGTTTGAATAAGTAAGATGTGTATAACTGTATAGTTGAGGAAATGGAGGTGTGATTGATTCTTTGCATGACTGACTAGGTGTGTGAGTAACTCCATGGATGAGTGACAGTCTGTGAGTGTCTGTTTACACTGAGTGTATCTAAGGTTATATCAGAGTATGAAGAGGTTCATCGTATAATCACATGAATGATGTCATCAGTGATGTGATCAGTAATGTCAAATGAGATGTCATCAGGGATGTCATCAGTAATGTCATTTAAGATGTCATCATTGATGTCATCAGTGATGTAATTTGAGATGTCATCAGTGATGTCATCAGTGATGTCATTTGAGATGTCATCAGTGATGTCATCAGTGATGTCACTGACCATGTCATGAATGATGTAATATGTGACATCATCAGCAGTGGATTGCGGGTGCGCGATATATCGTTAGTGGAACTAACTATATATGAAATTTCAATGGTTTTGTGTGAGTAAAATAAGGTTTTGAAAAGGCTAATCCCTAACTATATATGGTCTATAACCAATGGTTTTTTCAGTGAATTTTCAAGGTTTTGTAAATGCAAATTCCTAACTATATATGGCCTATAACCTATGGTTTTTTCAGTGAATTTCATTGGTTTTTTAATAGCAAATATCAAAAGCTGTAAAATGTCAAGTACGTGATAGGTAAAAACTTTTTCGTGTTTATGCACGCTGATGTGCTTTGAACGCTGCCCCCCTCCCCTCTTTTCTCTTAGTAGTACTCTCTCTTTGCAGGTAGTGAAGAGTAGTTAACGCAGGCCTTTACCCCCGTTGTAATCCGTCGTGCCTGCTTGTCTCTCCATTTGATTGATTGTTATCCAAGCATTTGCTGTTTTACAATTGATTCTCTTTGGTTCATTCTCTATTTACAAACAAGCACAAAGTCGCAATACTCTGTTTAGTCTTTGCAGATAGTGAAAAATCGTGTAAAAAAATAAAATTAATCGAGCAAAATCAGTAGGCCACTAATTGGATCTCTTTTTGACCTCGCTAAAATAGAAATATTAGAAACAACCCTTCATGAGAAATACGAAAATAGTGAGATGAACTGAGCTCCACACCATGAGGGCTGCAAGACTGCTCAGCTCTGTCACCCACCCCGCCCAAAATAACGACAAACCTTATGCAAATATTAAAAATATTTACAACACACCAGCAAAGAAACAGGGTAAAACATTTTATTAAATAACTATTTACATAACTATTTTATACTTTTTATTGCCCGATCCGGCTAGCTCAATCGATCGAGCATGAAACTCATGCACTCTGATAGCAAGCGTTGCTACTGATGCTATGCAGACCAAAACTGGTTTTCAGTTTGTACATTTTTCTAGATTTTTCCATCCAAGGTTGGTTGAGTTTGTAGAACGATGGCTTCAGATTTTCAACATACGGTGTGGTGGCGCGGACTGGGAGGGGGCGCTTCGCTCCTGCCCCCTCCCCAAGTAAGATTTTCATACGTGAAAGTACGTTAATGGTTTTGGTCCCTGAGTTGCTTCAATGTCACTGCCATTCTCAAATGGCATAAGTTCTGGATGTTGGGTGCCATAGTTCAGAGTTCTGAGCAGCGCTTGTAACACTGTCTGAAGCTTATTTCCACCTACTGCAGCTTCACTATTCTCAAAGTAAGTGAGTGTCGTTTGTGGACCTGACTGCATTTGAAAACAATGTGATATGGTACCTCCCTAAACCGCTTGACGGAGGCCCCCGAGGGGCGGTGTGATGGCACGGACTCGGAGAAGACGCTTGGCTCCGACCCCCTCCCCAAGTCTTATAGCACCGGTTTAGCCTGAGATCGCCCCCGACATAGGCGGCCGGCTCCCGGGGTCCGGCGGAACTTTTTGCCTTTTGATGACTCTTCTATTCTGGACCTTGTCCCACAATCCGTTTGACCTGAAGACACGCTGTAGTGGGGCGCCCCTTTACCGTTTTAGTTGCGATTCCGGCGGCTTTTGCTACACTGTGCCTCTTCCGCCATTCAGCTGTTTACCGCCCGCTCTTGCGACTACAGCGTCTCGCTCACCATGTAGTTGAGTTGCTCCCGCTCTTGCGATGCAACAATAAGCGACTGCCACAGGACTCTCAAAATGGCGGCCGGCTCTTCAGATTTGGGCGTGGTCCACTAAAATGGCCCTGGGACACCTTGGAACTCGGACGCTTCCCTGATAGGGCTTGGGTCCCATTCTCGAAAGCGTCCCCTCAGCCGTGAAGATTCTACAAAAGTCTTGGGGGCCCCCGACTCCCGCAGGCTTCTGGTGGGGAGCGGCTGCCATGTTTACTCGTGGAATGGCCACGACGGACCTACGAGATGGTAGTGCTCTCATGCTGACGCCAGCTTTAGTCTGAAACATCCAGAAACACTGTAGACTACCAATTCAATCAGTTCCGGTAGCGCCCCAACATGACCCGGTAGAGAAGAACTTGCCCTCCCCTCTTTGACTGATGGTTCTTGTTGCCTGTCCCCTCTGTTGTCATTTTACAGAACTTTTTGGACTGCTGAAAGGGGTTGTGTTCCGAACGCTGGTTGGTGGAGACATTTTGACTATATTCTTGACCTACGTTGTCGCGTAATGCGTTATATGACACGCCGCGTTAGCGCACCCGGAAGTGATCCGGGGCGCGGCGTGCAGCGCGTAACGTAAGCATAACAGGTCATGTGACTTGTTAATAAAACTTTTTATTGGTTCATTTTACTTTTGTTATTTTAATAATGAAAAGCTTCGTCATATGACCTAAAAAATACGCTTTTTATTGATTTCGAACTTTTTTTTAAAAAACATATATGTTATAATATTCCAGGCTAATGTACTTTCCCGGAAAATTTACAACTGTCCTGCAAGTAAAATATATTCCTTTTTCGAGAAAAAGGGCGTTTCTTCGTTCCATGACGGAGCCGTTGAGTAAAAGAGACTCGGCCTGCTGTCTTAGTCGCCGATACGCCTGATTATCAGATTCTTATCGATCACTTTATGTTGCAGGAGTGGAAAACACAACTGCCCTTGACCATTTATCTTTACTGCGTTCCTACATATTATACCTTTTATCCGTCATGTAATTGGACTGCTTTATTTCACTTGCCTTTTACTGATTCGAAAACAGTGACTAAAAGTAAAAACTTTACCAATGTAAATACTACTACCATGTTTTGTTTTAAAAACCTTTATTGTGAAAATGTCAGTATACAAATACGGGCCTATAACCACGTGGGCCGGCCACGGAGCAAACTGAAATCGTATATGATGAGGAGACATTGACATTATAGAGGAACGTAACGAGCGAGCCATTAGGTTGCAAGAACTAAGGTGTCTAACAGTTGCGGAATCGGTGGACGTACATTTTGTAATTAAAATACGACAGGGCCACTTACAAAAAAGTTATCTAGATATACATTTGCGTGCAAGTACCATGGGTGACGTTAATTCGAACTTTCAATAGTACAGTAATCAATAACACATCAGAACTTAATATCAATAGGGATGTCGAAATATTCAATCAATTCTCGTCCCCGCCCGCCATGAGCATCAAAACTGCATTCATATCTCGTGATATCAAGGTTGTTCAACCAGTACACAACAAGGAGTTACGAGTCCCATTTATACTGGCGCCATTTTGGGCGAGGCCGGGCAGGTCCAAGATATAGTCAAAATGTCTCCACCAACCATCGGCCAGACCAGAACCCCTTTCGGCCCTTTATGCTACAAGATGGTGTCTTCCATTCAGAAAATATTGTTGGCAGCATTTTGAAAGGAAAGATAAACAGCCGTTCTCCTAGTGAGTCTCACATTGTTACATTTAGGAAGAATGTTGAAGAGTAGTATGTGGAAAATCTGAAGCCATTTTTCTACAAACTCTCAATCAGCCTTGGATGGAAAAAAAAATCCTGAAGAATGTACAAACTGAAAACCAATTTTTGTCTGTATAGCATCAACAGCAACGCTTGAGTCAGCTTTGTGTCAAGCCGCCATTTTGATTCAATCAATAGCGTCCCCCTGCACACATTCAGGGACCTGGTCGTGTCTTCAGATGAAACGGATTGTGGGACAAGAAGCAAAAAGGAAAAGGAAAAAAGTTCCGCCGGACCTCGGGAGCCGGCCGCCTATGTCATGTGCGACCTTTGGCCACACCAGGGCAATAGTGAAGCTGCAGCAGGTGCAAATAAGCTTCAGACAGTCTTATAAGCACTGCTCAGAACTCTCAACTATGGCACTCAACATCCAGGACTTGCCATTCGGATCTTGGCGCCTTGTGCTGGTTCCGACCTATTCACACATCGGTCCACTACTGACATCACCTCATAAGCCAACGGGGCACCCCACGCCGACTTTCGGCGCAGCATTGTAGGATGGCCACACCGGTGCGGCAACTTGCTGGACACCACCTCGGTGCCATCCGGATCTCGGTGCGTTCGAGTCACTGTACCGCAAGAGCGGGAAAAACTCAGCTGGACACGCCGTCTTTCGGCGCAGCATTGTAGGATGGCCACACCAGTGCGGCAATTTGCTGGACACCACCTCGGTGCCATCCGGATCTCGGCGCGTTGTGCTGCCTTCGGCCTACTGTAGCCGCAAGTGCGGACGCAACTCAGTTGGACGGCGAGTGAAACGCTAAGGGGCGCTCCACTGCAGCCGAGGAGCCTCCATCTTGGGGGAGACGCACAGCCCCCACTTACTGACGTGACCTCACAGGCCAATGGGGCGCCCCACGCCGACTTTCGGCGCAGCATTGTAGGATAGCCACACCAGTGCAGCAACTTGCTGGACACTAACTCGGTGCCATCCGGATCTCGGCGCGTTGTGCTGCCTTCGGCCTATTCGCACATCGGTCCGCTACTGACGCCGCCTCACGTGCCAACGGATTTTCTACGCTTTTTGTAGCCCTATGCCGCATAACAGGTCATGTGACTTGTTTATAAAACTTTTCATTGGTTCATTTTACTTTTGGTTTCCTAAAGATGGAAGGCTTGGTCATATGACCGAAAAGTAACACTTTTCATTGGTTTAGAACATTTTTTTTTCCCAAACGATGAAAGCCCCACCTTGTTTCTGGATGATTCAGACTGAAGCTGGCGTCAGCATGAGAGCACCACCATCTCGTGGCTCCGTCGTGGTCATTCCGCGAGCAATCATGGCAGCCGCTCCCCACCGGAAGCCTGCAGGAGTCGAGGGCCCCCAAGACTTTTGTAGAATCTTCACGGCTGAGGGGACGCTTTCGAGAATGGAGCCCAAGCCCTAGCAGGCAAGCGTCCGAGTTCCAAGGTGTCCCAGGGCCATTTTAGTGGACCAGGCCCAAAACCGAAGAGCCGGCCGCCATTTTAAGAGTCCTGTGGCAGCCGCCTATCGCTGCACTGCAAGAGTGGGAGCAACTCAACTACATGGTGAGCGAGACGCTGTAGCCGCAAGAGCGGGCGCAACTCAGCTGGATGGCCGCCACCTGGGGAGGCCCGTTCACGCCGCCTCCCCCACGCCCCCCCCCCCCCGGGCCGCCCCACGCCAATTTTCGGAGCAGCATTGTAGGATACCAAAACCAGTGCGGCAGTTTACTGGACATCACCTGGGTGCCATCCACATCTCAGCGGGTTCTGCTGCCTTGGGACTATTCGCACAACAGACCGCTACTGACGAGGCCTCCCCCCGCACCACCCGGGACGCCCCACGCTGTTTTTCTGAGCTGCATTGTAGGATCCCAAAAACCAGTGCGGCACCCAGGTGACATCACCTGGGTGCCGTCCAGAACTCAGCACGTTGTGCTGCCTTGGGACTATTCGCACAAAAGACAGCTTCTGACCATTGTTGCTTTTTTTTGTCAAAAATGTTTAAATGTTTGTTACAGTTTTTGTTCCGTTCGTTATATTTAAAAGTTAATAAAGTTTTATAATCCTACTTTGTTGGAGTGCTATATATTTTTAAAAAATCGGGTGAATGGGGCCTTGAATCGGGTTATTGTCATGTGTGGGCTTTGCAAGTGTACTGCTACAGGATCGGACATTTCAAACTCAAATGCACGTTCTTTTTCTTACCTTTCCGAAGCATGGAGCGCAATAGCAGGCAGAGAAAGGGTGATGCAAGTGTTGAACACTGCCTGGCCTGGCAAGTTGCTGGCAGTGCCCCCCCCCCCCCGCCCGCTCCTGAAAAAGGACACACACACACCGCCGCCCCGAGTACTTCACAGATCTTTAAAAGACCATGCGCTTGTTCATGAGGCTTAAATGGTTTATCACCCCTTCTAGAACCCCTGCATCGACCCTCTGACGTTTCCTGGAAGAATTACCACGTAACACAATACCAAGCCTTGTCAGCTGAAACCCCCGAGGAATCGTGGGGCATATTATCAAGGGGGTTTATCTCTGCTTTTTTGGCTTTAAAAGCCAAGAAAGCGGAGATAAAATTATCTCCCTATTACCAAGCTGTCGCTAACACCAGTTAGTGACAGCTAAAAGGAGATAGCGACCATCTTGGGCCCCGCTTTGCATGTCAGTGATATTTATCACTAATGACATGCAAAGTGGGCGTGCCAAGATGTTAGCGACTGGAAACAGTCCCTAACATCGCTATCTCCTATTACCAACTTTTAGAGATATTCGCGCTAAGCGCGAATATCTCCAAAAGCTAACACACCAGCCCTGAGCAGTTCTTAGCCATGTTATCCAATGGGAGGTGGATAACATGGCTAAGAGCATTTGCTCGATAATGCATGAATATCGCTGACTTTTCAGCGATATTCATGCATTGCGGCCGTTTTTTTTCGCATTTGAGATAAACCTTGCTAATAGCAAGGTTTATCTGCGATAAAAATCGCCGATGTGCGGCGATAATTTTTGTCTCTAAACAAGTTAGAGACAAAAATTATCGCTAGTTGTTGGTAATATGCCCCCGGGTTTTTGCTTGCAGAAATCGGGAGGCGGGAGACTAGCACTGAAATCAGTAGTCTCACGCCTGAATCGGGAGGGTTGGCATGTCTGGATTCTCTACAGCTGGGGCCATAAACTACATCCGCAGGGCTAGGTGATAGCCTGGGACCGGCCTGGCATCTAAAATGGCTGCCGTGCACGACAAAATTGTGGCATTGGAAAAAAGGCAAGATGGCGCAGACAATGTTTATCAATAAGGATTCATTTATAACAAAATATTTTATCGCACTGACAAATTGGCGGTCAACACTTCCTGATTTCCATCGAATCGAACGTTAACAGACGTCACGCAGCAAAAAAAAAAAAAAGCTCACGCACAGCCGCTGGAAGACATGTATCAACATATATGAGCCTCCTCAGCCACCCTCAGAAAACATAAGGGATTAGGATACGTCTCCCGCACCCCCTTATACCTAGTAATTTAATTAAAACGAAGCACAAAATGGCGAATTCCCGTTTCGCTACCAGTTTGCGGCCCAGTTCGCGGCCCGCGAAGCGCTTCTACCGTGAAAAATAATTTTTTTTTTATTTTCCCCACGGGACCCTTTAATAACCCCAACAACATTCCTAGGGGGTCAAGAGGGGTATACCTTGCCCCCTTTCATTAAATTCCCCCTTCGTTTTTCACCTCTTCTTCTCTCTCGATCCTACCGAGAGATAAGATGGCGGCCGCTCCGGACTGTTTAGAATGTTGACAGACACCGGGGTGCCAATCAGCTTCGCATCGCAAAGTTCCGTTTCGCGAAAAGTAAGCGGACCGGAGCGCTGTTACAGATATATATCTTGTTTTGAACGTTAATTTCTCAAAATCCACTGGAGCACATATATTGAGACCTAGCAAAGGCACATCGGGCTAACAGTCCCTACAATTTTGCCAAGTTGCGTGCAAATCCATTCAGCCGTTCGAGCTAAAAGTGAGGCCAAAGGCCCTATGGAAATTAACATGGGAAAAACGCGTTTTGGGACCCCCCTTTTTTCTCGGCCCCCCCTTGACGAAACCCCCCCCAAATTTTCAGGGGCTGCTCAGAAACAATATGTGCCATTTTCCTGAAAATTTCAGCCGATTCCGTCCACAAACGCCAAAGTTATTAGACATAGAATTTTCAAAAGTTCCATAGAGAAAAAATCCTAACTATATATACCTACTGGCTATCGCCAGTAGGTAATATATATATATATATATATATATATATATATATATATATATATATATATATATATATATATATATATATATATATATATATATATATATATATATATATATATATATATTCACTGAAAAAACCTTAGGTTGTAGAGCATATATAGTTATGAATTAGCATTTACAAAACCTTGAAAATTCACTGAAAAAACCATAGGTTATAGACCATATATAGTTGGGAATTAGCATTTACAAAACCTTATTTTACTCACACAAAACCATTGAAATTCGCATATATAGTTAGTTGCACTAACTATATATCGCGCACCCGCAATCCACTGCTGATCATGTCACATATTACATCATTCATGACATGGTCAGTGACATCACTGATGACATCACTGATGACATCTCAAATGACATCACTGATGACATCACTGATGACATCTCAAATGACATCACTGATGACATCTCATTTGACATTACTGATCACATCACTGATGACATCATTCATGTGATAATACGATGAACCTCTTCAGACTCTAATATAACCTTAGATACACTCAGTGTAAACAGACACTCACAGACTGTCACTCATCCATGGAGTTACTCACACACCTAGTCAGTCATGCAAAGAATCAATCACACCTCCATTTCCTCAACTATACAGTTATACACACCTTACTTATTCAAACATATACTAACACATATTTACTCTCTTATACAATCCCTGATACAAGTTCACAATGATCCATACAGCCACTCACACATTCACTGGCTCTTATGCACAGTTATTTATATATGTCAACTCTCACATGTACTGTGTTTTACATATGTACTTACTTTGACATGTAGCACTGAGATATCCATTCACTCACCAATACACTCATGCACACAGTCAACCGCCCATACAGCTGTTTCCACATGCACTTTTGAACCCATACATCTAGTGAATCAACTGCTCACACATCTATGCACAGAGTCATACACCTCCCAGCCACCCACACACATACTCAGTCTCCCATACAAATACTTGGGCAACCAATCAATAACCCATATAGTTACTCATATAGCTACTGATCAACACATGCAGCAGTTTACAGAACAACAGACATAATGATGCACAAATTAAGACAGTTTAGTCACTAACCCATGCACTCTGTGAGACACATTTAATCACTCACTCATACAGTCAGTCATGCACCTACTAAATCCTTCATCCAGACACTTATACATCCACTCATTCTTCAATATGTAAGACATATTTTAACTTTACAGAAACATACAGTCACTGGATGTTGTCATCAGTGATGTCATCAGTGATGTCATTTGAGATGTCATCAGTGATGTCCTCAGTGATGTCACTGACCATGTCATGAATGATGTAATATGTGACATGATCAGCAGTGGATTGCGGTTGCGCGATATATAGTTAGTGGAACTAACTATATATGCAAATTTCAATGGTTTTGTAAATGCTAATTCCTAACTATATATGGTCTATAACCTATGGTTTTTTCAGTGAATTTTCAAGGTTTTGTAAACGCTAATTCCTAACTATATATGGTCTATAACCTATGGTTTTTTCAGTGAATTTCAATGGTTTTTTATTAGCAAATATCAAAAGCTGTAAAATGTATTCTTCTTTTAAAGGAAAAATATATTTTATATGTATTTAATATAATTTTTTTATGTATATAAATTTTTTGAGGGAACAAATTTATCAACTATCATGCTGAAGAAGAGTGTGGGGGAAAAAAACAAAGAGGAGGACTAAGAGGAAAGAACAATCAGTTCAAAAATACAATTGCTTTAAAGCATGAAGTGCTTTTCCACACATTTACATTTAAATAACCCATATTAGAACATACAAAATATCTACAGAGGAGACGGTGTACATTGAATTCTAGACTCTTCATTGGTACCTACATGTTGGCACTTACATCACCCACACAACACAACAGCTCTATTCAGAGCTACCCTACCTCAAAGCACTCTAAAATATTATTTTACTATTTCCCTTGGTTTTCCCCTTGTTACGCTTTCCGGAACGCTACCCGGTGCGCGGACCGGGCGCTAACCGTGCGAAAATTTGAAAAAAAAAGGTTTTTTTTTTTACATATATGGGCCTCCTCAGCCACCCTCAGAAAACCTAGGGGGTCAGGATATGTCTCCCGTGACCCCTTATACCCATTCCCAACATTGTTTATCCTCCATCTTGTGACTAAATTCGTCCGAAACACAAGATGGCGGACTCCCGTTACGCTACCGGTTCGCTACCCGGTTCGCTACCCGGTTCGCGTACCAGGTAGCGCTTCCACCGCGAAAAATCGAAAAAAAATGGATTTTATATTTTTTGCCCCGCGGGGCCCTTTAATAGCCCCCACATCAATCCTAGGGGGTCCGGAGGGGTCTACCTTGCCCCTTTCATTCATTTCCCCCTTCGTTTATTTCCACCTCTTGTCTCTCGATCCTACCGAGAGACAAGATGGCGGCCGCTCTGGACTGTTTAGAATGTTGAGAGTCACCGGAGAGCCAATCCGGTTCTCCTCGCGAAGTTCCGTTACACGTCTGGTACGCGAACCGGGGCGCTAACCGGGACGCTGTCAAAGATATATATATTTTTTTGAACGTTAATTTCTCAAAATCCACTGGAGCACATATCTTGAGACCTAGCAAAGGCACATCGGGCAAACAGTCTCTACAATTTTGCCAAGTTTCATAGAAATCCATTTAGCCGTTGGAGCTAAAAGTGAGTCCAACTGCCCTATGGAAAACTCAATGTTAAAAACACGTTTTGGGACCCCCCTTTTATCTCGGCCCCCGCTTGATGAAACCCCCCCAAACTTTCAGGGGACGCTCAGAAACAAAATGTGCCATTTTCCTGAAAATTTCAGCCAATTCCGTCCATCAACGCCAAAGTCATTCAACATAGAATTTTCAGAAATCCCTATTCAAAATAATCCTAACTATATATACCTACTGGCGACCGCCAGTAGGTAATATATATGCAAAAGCTTCTCTCTCCTTCGAAAAAGAAAAGGGGCACAGTATATATATATATATATATATATATATATATATATATATATACACACACACACACACACACACATATATATATATATATATATATATATATATATATATATATATATATATATATATATATATATATATATATATATATATTAGGGTTTAGCAATGTTAGGAGGTAGTGAGGTAAATGTAGGCTTTTCTATATATCATACCTGAGATTTGGATTGTAGCTCAAACAAACTCGGCATGGAATGGTGTCTCATGCAGTGTCCAGAGAGCAATGTAGACTAGAAAATTTAAAAAATATCATTAAACAGACTGCTAAAAGCACCAACGCAAAGTCTGGGGGAAGTTTACAGACACTTTTCTTGTTATTTGGATTGGTGTGCAAGCTCTTCATTGCTTACATACAATATATATAGTTCAACTGTTCATGTGTTAGATTTGTGGCTTCATTTCTGTAAAGTGTTAAAAGATCATATGTGTATCCAGTTTCCATGTTTGTAAGCAAAACTCCGGCATGACTGGCAAGATAATTCTGTTTGATAGGGTGTTGATTCAACCAATTAATTATTAGCATAAATGATACTGACGTGATTTAAAGAAGCAAAAGTTGATCTGAAAGCACTCAAACCTCTGATCTAATAAAAAAAAAAACATTTTATTTGGGGGCATGTTTCAAATTAGTTTTAGGCATGTAATAAAACATATTATCTTGGTTTTACATTGCGTTTTCCATGTTTCATCTCTATAATTACGTATATGAATCAATCAACCTGTGTTTATGCTATACCAACCAAACAGATATTTATGTTACTTGTTCTAAATTCTGCAGGTTTTCAAATTTGGCACAGCAGATGGTGTGGTAACAACTGCCTTGAGTTCCAATAATGAATTCAGAGGAAGAAAGATAATTTCCAAATCAACTCATTTTCCATTTAGAAAGAGTTTTTGTTATAAATGATTCATTTGTCCTTTTGTGCAGTATTTGTTCACAAAATAAACTTTATTTATCTTATTTGAACATTGTCTTGGCATCAATTATTTAAAACGTCTCTGAAACTATCCTCTTCCTGGAGGTTTGTAAAGCAATTTTATAACATATAAATCATCTCACTTTTGATTCCCCTTTTTGTCTAAAGGTAGATTAATGAAAATACAGCACATAATGCATGACACACCTCTTTTTTTAGATAAGAACTTGTGTCATTCTGGGAAAGCCTAAAACCTCAATGGAGGTATCTCTGTGAAATTTGACTAAAAGGTGTCATCAACCCCAGGGTGATAAGGTTTTTTTTTCATTTTGCAGTAAGCGCAAGTTGATTACATTGCTAATATGTAAACCTTTGTAATCTGCTTCCACCTGTCACATATGAAAAACAGGAAGGAAGGCCGACAGTAATCCTGAGATGAAGTGCGAATTGCAGATACATTGTGATTTGATTTGGACTCTGTGGGCCATAATTACCAGGGAGAATCACACAAAATTCGACCATACAGAAAATCCGCAAAATCTACATGCTTCTCTGGTTCACCTGCAGAGCAGACATAGCCTGAATATGCTTTGCAAGTGCATTGAAAAAGTTTGTATTCTGTTTATATTTTTTGCTCATTATTATTTTTAATCACCTCTGTGGACTAATTAGAGTAAGGGTGGGATTTATGCAAATTTCCCATGGATTCGATTGCTATGTATGAGTGAAATAGAATGGGAATTTGTGATTTCAGGCAAACATTTAAAAGAGTACAACATGCATACTTCAAAATTAATCACAGTATTTTAATCCATACTTTTCCATTGCTTAGAATAACAGATTAAAAAAAACATACCAATCCCCTGTGACTCTAGTCTCTACAGATTTGCGCTGTGTGAATTTTTACATGAACTCAGTATCATCATCAACAATTCATGTGGAACTGCCTGGCAAAAATTAAACCAAAACAAATAAAAAAGTGTTTCTCCCTCTAAGTAATAGTGGCATTGTATGAATGTGCAACTATGTGAATGGGTATGTAGTGAATTTTAATATTCAGGTTTATGACTTCTATGATACACAAAGAGGATTGCAATTACTGCATCTATTTCCTAATTGTCTTGCCTATTGCCTTGCCTAGAGGTCCGGGAAAAGGTTTAAAATAATACTATATAGCAGAAGTGAGGTTGCGTCTCTGCATTACCTCCAGAGACAGGTATTTGCAGAACTACCTGTAAAATTACCTGCAGTATCAATGTTACTGCTGGTCTCTGTATATGTTTTTTGAATTTTTGTTTCAATAAGCCATTGGTGGGCCAAGGCTATTAATAGTATATCTATGAAACAATAACATCTGCAACCCTTGGCTTGCCCATTGGTACACCAAAAACTCCACTTACGACCCTTGTTTACAGAAATCATGAAGGCAGCGGCTGGGACATTAAGTTAATAGGGTTCTGAGAGACCTGTTTTTAGCCTGCTGTTTTCACTTCGTGTCCTTAGTGTAGTGCCTGAGCAGAAAATAAGAGGATGTTAACGGCCAAGTGTGGAAGAAGGCGTAAATCATGTGCTGTTATTTTTGATGTTGAGTGTGGTGTCCTACCTGCTACCCCTTTCAGTGAACAGATATCCATGTTTAGCTCTTTGGAAAATTTACAATTTGGATAATTGTTTATTATGAATCTTCTTCTCAGTTCTAAACATTAGAAATTCTTCCATGCAGTAAGAGTAAACCCACAGTATATGTAGGGGCATATTCTCAAGGACTTATCGCCAAGTTAGCAGCAATTTATTGCAGCCAAAGTCACAATAAATGTATTGTCCCATTCTCAAGCTGGTGCTAACATCTGATATCACCAATTTCCCTGCGATAGCAGCCGCAAAAAACATCGCCACAGATGACACTGGCAACTATCGCTAATAAGATGCAGAGTAGGCGTTCCCGTGCAAAAAGCAGTGACAGCACCACTTCACAACATTCTCAACGACCAGCCAGATCGGCGATAAGTTCACAAAACAGGCGATAAGGCACGTTAGCAGCAGGAATTTAACAGCCTGCTCTTACCTGGTGTAAAGTCAGACAAGAACCTGCACTATAACAAGCATTTGCAATGCAATAGGTTTCGCAGTTGTTAGAGTTTGAGCCATTGCCATTGTAAATGGCAATGCCTTTTATTTATGTATTGGTTTATAAAACGTAAATAAAAGGCATTGCCAATTACAATGCCAATGGCTCAAACTCTAACAACTACAAGAGCTATTGCATTGCAAATGCTTGTTTTATAGGGTTTTGTGGTCGGCTAGCCTCCTAGCAAAACACATGTGTGCGTTCAAGGCGCGCTGTCCCCATCTTGTCTCTGCTGTGGCAGACAAAAAGGTGCCAGGAGTGTCCATTTTACTGTGCGACGATTATGTCTATTTTCCCTCTTTGGTTGTAAACTTTATTTACAGCCTGCGACAATAGGGGACACTGCTGTGTGAGATCTCCTTCACGGAATCCCTTCTTAGCACTACCGAAAGGACTGTCCTAGCGCTACTTCTTTACGCACCCGCTTCGCGGGTGCCGCTGCGCCGTCAGGAGACATTGAACACTGGTTGTGTGTGCGTTGCAAGGCGGGTGAAGCAGCGGAGCAGGGACTCAAACTCCCTCGAGTCCCTGCTGGAATCACCTCACCTGCTCCAGCATCACCATCGAGAACCGCCCACCACCGCCAAACAGGTTAAAAGCGCCATACCACCTTGCGGACCTTGGTACACTGCTGTGTGAGATCTGCTTCACGGAATCCCTTCTTAGCACTACCGAAAGGACTGTCCTAGCTCTACTTCTTGCCGCACCCGCTTCGCGGGTGCCGCTGCGCCGTTAGGAGACATTGAACACTGGTTGTGTGTGCGTTGCAAGGCGGGTGGAGCAGCAGAGCAGGGACTCAAACTCCTAGGAGTCCCTGCTGGAATCACCTCACCTGCTCCAGCATCACCACCGAGACCCGCCCACCACCGCCAAACAGGTTAAAAGCGCCATACCACCATGCAGACCTTGGGACACTGCTGTGTGAGGTCTGCTTCACGGAATCCCTTCTTAGCACTACCAAAAGGACTGTCCTAGCGCTACTTCTTGCCGCACCCGCTTCGCGGGTGCCGCTGCGCCGTCAGGAGACATTGAACACTGGTTGTGTGTGCGTTGCAAGGCGGGTGGAGCAGCGGAGCAGGGACTCAAACTCCCAGGAGTCCCTGCTGGAATCACCTCACCTGCTCCAGCATCACCAAGAGACCCGCCCACTACCGCCTGATCACCTTATAAATATACTGTAGACCACCGCTGCGCGGGAGCGCCGGGCGAAGCCCGGGCAAAGGGCGGGCCCTCTTAGGCCCTCAGAGGCCGAAGGAGACTGGGCTGGGCCCACTCATTTTAATTTCCCGGCTGGCGAACTGACGCTTAGGACGCACAGAGACTTCTATCACACTCCCTGAAGTAAGATGACTCTAGTATAACTATCACTCGGTATCCTTGTCATAAATGCCCGGCTTGACATTGGTATTGTTCAATCATTGCTATTGCTAGATTTGTATAGGCAGTCTAGTCGGTCCCCCTACCCTTTAACATTGTGCTAGTATAATGTCAGCTACTCAAAAAGAAACATTGCTTCCCTCAGGAGGAACTAATCGAGGCCCGCTCGATAACTATATTTTCAGGATTGGTAATGATGCTGATAGGGAGACAATGCTCGCTGAGCGCCGGGCCGAAAGACGCCGCTCAGTGGAGCTTATTAAGAACAAACATTCGTCTATGGGCGCACTGATGCAGGCTGTCTCCCCAGTCCCTAATCCCATCTGTGAAAAGGAGGGTTTTGTTGTATCCCCCGTAGATAGCATTCCACTAATCTTTCAGGATAGATCTCCTACTCTGCCAGTAATTAGTTCTCCAACATTAAATGTTTCAACACTCTCTGTTAATTCAACCCCTGAGGTGGAAATATTGTTAGACACCACACCACCAAGAAATAAATCTAACCAAAAGGTAAAAAAGACTAATAAACAAACCCCTACTTTGGGCCCGCCCCCGAAAAAAAGACGAAAAAGAGGTAGTGCCCAGAATAAAAATATAAACAAAATCACTAACACTAGTTCTGGGAATAATAAAGGCACAGTGGATGACCCATTACTAGCTTCTGTAGTAGTCACACCACTGCATATACCACCAAAAGATGCATCTTCCACTGACCTAATGAGTAACATGGTACATCTAATCAAATCTCTCATACTACCAATAGCAGAGCGGTTGAAAAGAATAGGCTTACTATTGGGAATTTTGGAGCAAGTTATGGGGGAAATTAAAGAGGCCACAAAAGATCTAAAAAAGCCTATACCTGCTCTTTTGAAATCTGTCCCAGCCCCAAATAACACAGATAATGATGCAACTAAAATTGTGAACCCACCCAAAACAAAAGTTGTAAAATCAGTTCCCCCCAAACTAGTAGTAACTAACATAACTGCAAAGCAGAAAGATAAGGAGGGCTTGGCAACTGTGAAATCGAATCCTCCCCGGGGCGCTCCGAAAGTAAAAGAGCTTACGAGGGAGATTCCATCGAAAAAGCTCACTGTGGAGTTGCCGCCGGAATCGGTCCCATTTGTGGTGGTATTGACTGGAGTACCATCTTTGGAGGAGGGGACCAATGAAGCCGAACACCAATTAAGGAATAAAGTAATATACTAGCTAAAACAGAACCGTCCTCTCCCTCCAAACTTAAATGGGAAAATCTTGTATGTCAGACGCTTTCCCTGGATAGGACATAGGAAAAAAGTTATAAAGGGAGACATAATAATAATATATTTCAAAGATAAAAGGGCAGTCAGTCACATTATTAATTGGATCCCGCAAAATCCTAGCAACACCATAAACACATGTGACCTTACATATTTCTACCCTAGAATTCCAACGGCCCCAGTATCCAATGTCCAATCATTGTTTCAGTCCACTGTAAATTACATAGAACCTCCATTTCGAAACCAGAATGATTGGTTAGGACACCCACCTCTAGATCTGGAAGGTTACTCTAGGCCTTTAGCACATAAAGCTCGACCATTGCTCCAGCCTATTGGAAATTACAGAGACCCGCCGATCCAAAGACAGACTGATTGGTTAAGGCAACCGCCCCCGAATCTGGAAGAATATCCTAGGTATCCGTTTTATCTACATCCCAAGTACCCAATCCCACTTTACAATCGCTACGCTGCATTGTCAGGCATGGAGGGAATCGATTGACTTGATCAAGGGATGACAGTTGAAAATAGTTCTGAAAATAGTTCTGTTAGTCCACAAAAGGTTCCCCCCATGATCACTGATCAACAATTTCCAAATGACATTCTGTCTATTCAGTGCCTTAAGCAAGCCTGTCTGAAAGACATAGCGATTGTCCCTACCACTATGATCCCAGGTCAAAATTGCCCTTACCCCTTCCTAGCTTCCAAATCCAAACAGAATTGCCACTCCGGAACTGACAATATATTAAAACCAGTTATTGGGGGACATAAAGGGGTAGAGACTAAACATCGTATTCCTGTCTTATTTTGGAATGTGGCAGGGCAGCGGGAAAAAGTGACCAATGATAAGTGGATAGATTTGATCCCAAATGTTGACATTCTAGCACTTCAGGAGACGTGGGCATGTGATGTGATACATTTGGAGGGATATAAGACCTATTTCTCGCCTGCCGAACCTTCCACCTGGGCAGAGCGAAAGGGGGCCTAACAACCTACGTCTCAAACCTCCTTAATACCACTAAAGTTGTATCCATTAAATTAGACCCAAATTTCCAGATCCTCTGGATATGCCTTAACAACAAGGAAAACTTTCTCGTGGTTAATTTTTACAACAATCTCACAGTTCTTGATGCAGTAAATGTGGGAACACTGATTCGATTCACTCTATTAACTTGTATGAGAAAGACCGAGAAGGATGTGACAATCATTTGGGGGGGGGGGGGGATTTCAACCTGGGTCCATGTATTTCTGAGGGTAAAGGTATTTGTGGTATAATAGATGAAGCTAGTAATTCAATTACACACTTTAGGCATTGTACCTTAGGCAACCTCCTTAATGAAATGTTGTTTGATCTACATTTAGTAATAGCAAACAACGCCAATAAGGAGGATTCACTACTTGCTCCAACATTTCATGGGAGGGGACATCATTCAGTTATAGACTACATTCTGGTCTCTAATGGTGCTATGTGGGCGGAAGCAGTGTTCACTCTGCATAAAATCCCATTGAGTGACACACTCCAATTAGCATCTCCATGCCATTGTCCCAAAACTCAAGGAGCGGATGTAGCTCCATTTTAACGCAAAACAACTTGGCCTTAAGTAGAATAAATGGCTATGCTTTGAAGTGGGGAAAAATAGACCCTGCAGAAATAACAAAGCAAGTGGTAGTAAGGCTCTCCCACATTTTATAAAATGTCTTAGTATGGATGTATCTGACCAAGAAATTATTATTAATTTCGAGGCAATTCTTAAAATAATAAAAGAGGCGCTCTGGATTGAAATTAAACAAAAACCTAGGCAGAAAAAAGGGTGGTTCAATCATGCATGTACGGTGGCTTATTCCAATCTAAAAAGTGCCCTTAGAAAGTCGGCTAGGATTCCTCAAGAGGTAAAAACACTGCGGAAGATATACAATCTAGCACTCAAATCGAGGAAGAGGGAACTAAAAAACCAACTCTGGGACCAATTGCACGAAAGCTGCAGTCTTAGGAACTCCGCTGCTTTCTGGCAAGTGGTCAAATCCCCTTTTCTAAATGACAACACTAAGCTTCCGAAAATTGAGATAGCAATAGAAGAGAAAGACTGGGTTCAACACTTTACTAAGATCTTTTCATACAGCTCGGACTCCCAAAATTCAGGGGATCCCAGACTCAATGATCTACCCGGTTCTTACCCTATCAACCTGCAGTTCACAATGCTAGAAGTTGCACAGGCTTTGAAAGCTAGTAAAAATGGGAAGGCGCCTGGTCCTGATGGCGTCCCAATCGATCTGTTCAAAGCCCAAATGGATTTATGGACCCCCTTCTCACAAGAGTCCTGAATGCAACTTGTAATGTTGGTTTATTGGAATCCTGGTCATGTTCCGTACTAGTTCCCATATTTAAAAGAGGGGACAGGGGGTCTGTTTCCTGCTACCGCCCAATCTCGCTTTTAGACTCCCTTGGCAAAGTGGCAGGTCGAGTCATCTTAGAACTGCTACAAGATTGGGCGGAGGAAGGAAGAATCATCTCAGACCTACAATATGGGTTTCGTCAAGGTCTAGGGACTATTGAGCAGGCCCTAAATCTCTCCCTCCTAATTGATAAATATGTCTCCATTAAAGGCGGAGATCTGTACATGGTTTATGTGGATTTATCATCTGCGTTTGATTGTGTCTCCCATTCTAAACTCTGGTCCTTGTTGACCGATATGGGGGCACCATCAAACGAAGTGAAGTTCCTGAGAGAACTCTATTTCAATGCCACAGCCAAAGTCCGCTATGGAATGGGAGGTGAGCTGACGGAGGACTTTCCTATAGAAAGAGGGGTCAATCAATCAATCAATCAGTGACACTTATAAAGCGCGCTACATACCCGTAGGGTCTCAAGGCGCTGGGGGGGGGAGGGTGCCGCTACTGCTCGAACAGCCAGGTCTTCAGCTTCTTCCTGAAGGAGAGGTGGTCTTGGGTCAGGCGCAGGTCGGACGGGAGGGAGTTCCAGGTCTTGGCGGCCAGGTAGGAGAAGGACCTTCCTCCTGTAGTCGCTCTTCGGATGCGGGGGACGGCGGCGAGGGCGTGGTTGGCTGATCGGAGGTGGCGTTTGGGAGCGTAGAAGTTGACTCGGCTGTTGAGGTAGCTCGGGCCTTGGTCGTGTAGGGCTTTGTGTGCGTGGGTGAGGAGGCGGAAGGTGATTCTCTTGTTGATGGGGAGCCAGTGAAGGTCTCTCAGATGTCCGGAGATGTGGCTGGAACGTGGGATGTCGAGGATGAGTCTGGCTGAGGCGTTTTGGATCCGCTGGAGTCTCTTCTGGAGCTTGGCGGTGGTCCCGGCGTAGAGGGCGTTGCCGTAGTCCAGTCGGCTGGTGACGAGGGCCTGGGTGACGGTCTTCCTGGTCTCTGTGGGGATCCACCAGAAGATCTTCCGTAGCATGCGTAGGATGTTGAAGCACGCCGAGGAGACGCTGTTGACTTGCCTGGTCATGGAGAGGGAGGAGTCCAGGATGAAGCCCAGGTTTCGTGCATGGTCTGTTGGTTTGGGTGCGGTGCCCAGGGCGGGAGGCCACCAGGAGTCGTCCCAGGCGGAGGGTGAGGAGCCCAGGATGAGGACCTCCGTCTTGTCTGAGTTCAGTTTCAGGCGGCTGGTCGTCATCCACTCGGCTACCTCTTTCATCCCTTCGTGCAGGTTGGCTCTGGCGGCGGCAGGGTCGTTGGTCAGGGAGAGGATCAGCTGGGTGTCGTCGGCGTAGGAGATGATGCTGAGGTGGTGTTTGCGTACGATGGCCGCGAGGGGGCTCATGTAGACGTTGAAGAGGGTGGGGCTCAGGGATGACCCTTGGGGGACGCCGCAGATGACTTCGGAGGCCTCTGACTTGTACGGTGGTAGGCGGACTCGCTGTGTTCTACCGTCGAGGAAGGAGATGATCCATTCCAGCGCCTTGTCCTGGATTCCGATGTTGCTGAGGCGCCGTGTTAGGGTGCGGTGGCAGACCGTGTCGAATGCCGCGGAGAGGTCTAGGAGGATGAGGGCCGCTGTTTCTCCATTGTCCATCAGGGCTCGGATGTCATCGGTGGCGGCGATGAGGGCGGTCTCGGTGCTGTGTTTGGCTCGGAAGCCGGACTGTGAGGGGTCGAGGGATCCGTTCGTCTCGAGGAAGGCGGCCATCTGCTTGTTGACGGTCTTCTCGATGACTTTGGCTGGAAACGGGAGAAGCGAGATGGGGCGGTAATTCTTGAGGTCGGTGGGGTCCGCTGTTGGTTTCTTGAGTAGAGCGCTGAGTTCGGCGTGTTTCCAGCTTTCAGGGAAGACGGCGGTGTCGAAGGATGTGTTGATGATGTCTCGCAGGTGGGGTGCGATGACCGCGTCGGCCTTGTTGAAGACGTGGTGAGGGCAGGGGTCGGTCGGTGATCCGGAGTGGATGGAGTTCATCGTGCGGATGGTGTCTTCGGTGCTGATCGGGGTCCAGGCGTGGAGGGTGGTGGTGGGGGGGGGTGGCTGGTCGGTCGTGGTGTGCGTTGGTTGGTTGTTGAAACTGCTGTGTATGTCCGTGATCTTGTTGTGGAAGTATGAGGCGAGGGAGTTGCAGAGGTCTTGCGATGGGGTGATGTCGTTGTTTCCTGCGCTGGGGTTGGAAAGCTCTTTCACGATGTTGAAGAGTTCCTTGCTGTTGTGTGCGTTGTTGTCCAGCCGGTCCTTGAATGCTGTTCTCTTGGCGGCGCGGATCAGCTGGTGGTGTTTCCGGGTGGCAAGTTTGTAGGAGGTCCTGTTGTCCGGTGTCGGTTCCCTTTTCCAGACTTTCTCGAGGGCTCGGCAGTTCTTCTTGGAGCGCTTGAGTTCGTCGGTGAACCATGGGGCCTTCTTGCTGCCGGGTCTGCTAGGCGGGGTTCTCAGCGGGGCGAGTTCGTCCGCGCAGTTGCTGATCCACTTCGTGAAGTTATCGGCGGCCTGGCTGGGGTTCGCTGAGCTGGCCGGAGGGTGTTGGCTCAGGGAGGTGGCGAGCTGGTCTGCTGTGATCTTGTTCCAGCTTCTGCGGGCGGTGTGTTGCTGGTGTTGGTGGGTCGTCGTTCTCTTGAAGGTGAAGTGGACGCAGCTGTGGTCCGTCCATTGAAGCTCTGTGGCGTGGCTGAAGTCGATGTCTGTGCTGGATGAGAAGACGGCGTCGAGTGTGTTTCCGGCGAGGTGGGTGGGGGTGGACACCAGTTGCTTGAGTCCCAGGTTGGCGAGGTTGTCGAGCAGGGTGCTGGTGTTGTGGTCGTTGTTGTTCTCCAGATGGAAGTTGAGGTCTCCCAGGAGGATGTAGTCAGCGGAGGGGAGGGCATGCGGGCTGACGAAGTCGGCGATGTCCTCGCTGAATTGCGTGCGTGGTCCAGGGGGTCGGTAGATCAGGGTGCCTCTGAGGGTGGTGTTCGGGTTGGTGTGGATCTGGAAATGCAGGTGTTCGGCGCTGGTCAGGGTGTTGTCGGTGCTGGTCGTGAGACGGATGGTGTTCCTGTGGATGATGGCGATGCCTCCTCCCATCTGGTTGGCGTTACGGTCCCTCCGGATGATCTTGTAGCCCTCTGGGATAGCGATGGCGATGTCGGGAGCTGAAGAGGCGTTCATCCAGGTCTCCGTGAGGAAGGCAACGTCAGGGGCAGTGGCGTCTAGCAGGTTCCAGAGTTCGATGGCGTGTCTGTGGACGGAGCGGGTGTTGAGCAGGATGCACTTGAGGTGGGTGCTGCTGGAGTTCGACTTGGTGGGTGCTGGTGCGGGGCTGGTCCGGATGCAGGTGAATTTGCAGGCGTGGCAGCTGAAGGGTCCGTGGGTGCGTCGTGGTGTGGCTTGATGGCATTCTGGGAGTCGGCCGGAGTTGAGAGCGATGAGGGTGGCGGCGGAGTACGTCAGGTGGGTCGGTCGGGGTCTTCGGGGGCCAGGGGTCCTGGCACTGGGCGCGGTCCAGGCGCGGACGGGCGCAGACGGGCTTACCTTTGGCGTGCCTTCGGCGCACAATCGGCGCGCCCGCTGCGCGTGACCGCTGCGCGTTCGCACGGTCGCCATTTAAGGCGAAGTGCGCGGGTGGGCGGGGCAGCTGGGAGGCGGGAGCGGGGAGGGATACAGAAGACAAAAGGGGCGGGGACAAGCGGTGGTGGCGGGAAGGGAGGGCGGGGGGCGGCGCGGTAGGCGGACAACAAGGAAGGAGAAAAGACACGTAAAAAATGCAAACAGGCACAAATTAACGAAAAAAACGGGAAAAAGAGAGAGTTACACAAAGTAATGCAAGGCAAGCACAAAAAATCGTCAAAACCAGGGAAAAACACTCGCAGCGGCGGCAGCCGGCAAACGAGGCAGCAGCGAGTCAGAGGGCACGCAGGGGGCACACGCAGCAGCTGGTGGCCGTGCGGCGCGGGGGTGTCCCACAAGTGGGTCACCCCCACAGGGGTGAGGCAGGGATGTGTCCTGGCCCCCCTCCTTTTCACTTTGTATACTAACGGGCTGGAAAGTGAGATGTTGAAGGATTCCCAAGACCTCCCAATGGTGGAAAATCGCCCAATTCCTGCATTACTCTATGCGGACGATACAGTAATACTAGCCCGCACCCCCATTGAACTGCAAAAGAATCTGGACAGGTACTCAAGGTTTATGGCGGGTCTGGATTTGAAAATAAATATCAGTAAAACCTTCGTTATGAGGGTGGGTTTGAGTCGCAAAAGCAAAATGAGGGGGATCTACCTCAACAAGGAAAAAATAGCGACCACTGATAAATATTCATATCTAGGCATAACAATAGACCATAAACTTTCATGGAGAGCCGCTGTGGATACACGCAAATTGCTTTTCTTAAGAACCACAGCTGCCCTAACTAATTTTGCCAGAAAGCTGGGAAAGAGAGCGCCCTTGGAAATGATAAAGATTTACAAAGCCAAATGTCTTTTTGTGGCTCTGTATGGGGCGGGTCTTTGGGGTTTCGTCGCACTTGATAGTATTCAGCGGGTAGAAAACTCCTTTTCTAAGATATCTACTAGAAGTACCTGGCAGCTCGGGTACTCTTGCCTGTCACATTGAGCTAGGTCTTTCATATATTACGGACCTAGCAAAAATTGAACCACTGTTACTGTGGCATAGGATTTGGACCTCAGAAAAGGCAATCTTTACCCAGCTCTTTCTCTCTGACTGCTTGAAAATGGATGACGCAAATAACTCAAGGTGGCTGCGATATGTAGCGAGATTTTTTCATGATTTGGGTTGGGACCAATATTACTCTTATCCCTCCTTAATTCGTGAGGTACCGAGAAAGGTTTTTAAAAAGAAATGTTTGGCTCATTTAGAGGCTTTGAGATTAACGAGTGAGATTACGAAACCCTCTGTCACTCATGCCTGGCTTATACAAACGGAACCTTTAATACAACCATACCTCACTTACAACACCACGAGTTACGAACGACATCTGTTGGTAAGGTTCAGAATGAACTCCTTTTATATATTGGTCACATTTCCTACTAGAAACAACTGGGCAAAAGCACTTCCCCCTTGTCCCTGTGATGGTCTTTCGTTACAATCCACTCCCCATATCTTATTTTTTTGTATATTTTATCACAACCTTAGGAAAAAATGGCTTATACCCATACTAAGGAGTACTGGTCTTAAACAACATCGTCCAGCATTGCTTTTTTTACAATTGTTACAGGGTGAGCGGTTGGTTTTCCTAGTGGCGAATTTCCTTACATGTGTTGTTCGCCATCGTTTGACCCTTGAGTGCTCACTACAAAATATCGAAACCTGAATTCTAATGGTATAATAATTAATGCTTAGACATCTGTAAAAATTCAACTTGCAGGTTGCCAATCGAATAACATTTTAGCTTGTAAATATTGTACTTTTTTAATTGTATTATAAACGGTCATATGATTGTATTTATTTATGAATATATGTATGTTTTGTAATGTATGCTTTTATGATTTGCAACCAAAATCGAAATAAAGCAATATTGAATTGAATTGAATTGAATTGAGTGCATCTGAAGTGATCACCTTTGGGCACCAGTGCACATTTGCCATTAAATTAGCCACGCTAGACACAAGTCCGGGCACACGTCCCTTGAGCAACTTACAAATCCTGTCCGTGCGGGTCTGGTGGTGGCTTGCCGTGGACTGTGGACCTGAGATAAAGGCTGCTTTCTATCTTGATCTACTCACAGGAGCGCAGCTTCACAGGGGTGTTACACCCTCGTAAAACCGTCTTGTGTGGTAAATAGCTGTGTACAAGTGCTTTCATTCTGGTTCTGTGAAGTCTGTTGGATATCACCTGGATTTTGACATGCCCACGCAAACAAAAACACAGTCTCGTCTGTGTTTGAGGTCTTCACAAATGTTTATTGGTTGGCAAAATATTGTGTTTTAAGTGCCCATAAGACTCTACACTCCTGCCCTTAAGCCCCACTCATGTCCTGCTTCTCATTTATTGTATATTTTAAAGATATGCCCGCGTCATCTCTGCCCCTCGAGCTCCTGTGCACATTCCATTGCCCGGGCCTGCCCCGCCATAACTTTTAAGTTCCAGCAAAGCTGCTCCCTGGAAAGATGGGATAAATTACCTGGCTTGTACCAGCGAGTATAGTATCAGTCCACAAGTGACGACGCATCGGTCGGCGGTAGCTCACATTCTGAAAGCACGTCCATGGTGACTACTAAGTGCTAATCGCCAGAGTGCAAGAGACCCTCCTGATTATTGTACAGACGATTTTGCATTTTTAAATAGTGTGCGCATGAGTCTTTCTTTCTGGATTTAGACCAGTTAAGATATTTTCAATAAAGTTTAAAAAAAAAAAGTCTGAAGTTAAGTTTTTGTTTTGTCTTTATGCTGAACTAAACGTCCGTACCCAATCGGAACTAATCGTTCCGAAAGCATGTCATTTATTGTGTTGTGTGTACGTTCTGCAAGTAGGTTACAGTATATGTCCTAACAGGTACCAGCCCAAGGTTTACTATAATTTTCCTTAAAGGGTATCAGCCCCAAGGTTTGACGGCCAGTACGAGAGAGCGTATTTCGGCACTGCGTGCTAGATTTTTCACTTTTTTATAGTTTTACATTGTTAAACCTATAAATAAGTTCCTCATGCTGCAGTTGCTGTGTTTACTCGACAGGTTCTTAACGATGAGAACCTGGGAACCCACATTTTCCAGACGGATGGCTCTTTGTGTTCAACAGGAAGCCAGGCAATCTGTGTTGGGATGGGGGCGGGCCACAAAAATACAGGAAGCTGACGGGAGCGCTCCTGTGCCCGTCGGAAGATTTGCGTGTGGAGAGCCCCGCCTGTTGGCGACCGCTGGCTGCAGAGGGAGAGAGGGACACGCAAAAACAACCCGGTGAGTGGGGGGGGGGGGGAATGTGTGTGCGCGTGTGTATGCGTGTGTAAAAAGAGCCCGATGACTGGGGGGGAGAGAGGGGATGTGTGCGCGAATGTCTGTGTGCGTGCGTGCGCGTGTGTCTCTGTATGCTGTACGAGCTAGGGGAGACAGGAGATGGTGAACGCGCGCGCGACCTGATCCGATTACGGCAGGTTGCGCATTCACATCTCTTGGCTTCCTTACCACGTTGAAAGCAGAAACGATTGCAATAGGGTCTCGCAGCGACGATCGCTTTGCGATCGGTTCGCAGGTGCGAGACCTAAAAAAAGATTATCATGAGTGATGCCTGCCCCAAGGCCCTGACTCTCCAAGAGATAGGTGAAGCCACCAAGAATGACGGAAGCCTGACACGAGCGAAAGAAGTCCTAGCCAACAGGTAATGGCAAAGCTTCCTAGATGGGATGCGGACCTGACACCGGACTAGCGAGTTTCCCAGCAGTAGCTTTTGAGAGCCAGGAGTGAATGGCAAGATGGCCTGCTGCTGTGTGGGCAGCCGACTGTGATACCAAAGTGCCTATGGGTCTGCGTGGTTGACCTGGCGCACCAAGAAACAGCGAAAACGAAGTCCCGCTTGGTAGGTAAGGTGGTGGGTCCCATGCATGGATGCGAAGGTTAATAACAAGGTACTCAACTAACACTCATGTACCATCAAGGCTCTGGTTCCGACAGAGAAACCCAGCCACCAGTCCTAGTCGAAAGTGAATATTGGCTTTGGGAACTTTCTGGATGGACGGATCATGGTAGTGATAGTGGACTCGCACACAAAGTTCCCAGTGGTAGAGGTGGTGTCGTCCACAGCATTTTCCCAAGTCAAGCTAGTCCTGAAGAAAATATTTACAATGACGGGTCTTCCTGACAAAGTGAAGTCGGACAACAGGCCACCATTACAGGGACATGACGTTATAGAATAATTAGTAGAATAATACATTACAAACATGCCCATCACCTGTACTACACACCAGCGCGTATGTTCCGACTAAAACTTCGGGACAATGACCATTGTAATTGCTGCAGCAGCAAAGGGGCCGACTTCAAACACGTGGCTTGGGATTGTCACCCCATACAGATCTTCTGGGCGGAGGTTCTGGGTGCTCTAGATCTTATGACGGGTCTGCACATTACTATGGATCCCCTCACAGCATTATTGGGATACACTCAACCCCTCACTGCAAAAATGCATAAATACATTTTCCTTGAGCTCCTTCTTGCAAAGAGGAGAATTGCCTGTAGATGAGACAGAGGACGGGCGTCGAAGTTCAAGGACTGGCTCCAAGACCTTGTCTACTGCCAAGAACAATTGCAAACATATGCTGAACTTCAGCCCCCCTCATCACGGCCGAAAGACATTTGGGGTCCCCTCCAAACCTATTTATTAGAGCATGCTACTGACACACATGCAGAGGCACCATAATGAATGACTACCACTCTCGCCAATATGCCTCGCTCATTGGAGAACATAGGACACCTTGTCAAGCTACTCCATGTTCACTTGACTGGACTGCACCAGCACTTTGAATACACACAATTTACTTGCATTACGTTTGTGGTCATGACCGTTTTACATTACATCATTGTCGTTGTTTGTTAATGTGACACTGCAATGATATTACTGCCCTTACAACCTGATATTCAAACTGACGCGGCCGGCCTGGAAGGTTGTAGGCGGCCTGCTGTGTACTCCCCTAACCCATCACTAGATCAGTTAAACGTTTGATGCATCGCAATGCTGGCCCTACTGCGGATGTAAGCAGTATGTTGACTACCACCCTCGCCAATATGCCTCGCTCATTGGAAAACATAGGACACCTTGTCAAGCTACTCCATGTTCACTTGACTGGACTGCACCAGCACTTTGAATACACACAATTTACTCGCACTACGTTAGTGGTCATGACGTGTAGGCGGGCTGCTGTGTACTCCCCTACCCCATCACTAGATCAGTAAAACGTTTGATGCATCACAATGCTGGCCCTACTGCAGATGTAGGCAGTATGCTGTGTTTCCTATCCTTTTTTCACTAATAAAGGTTTTTTCAACAAAAAAAAACTTGAACAAAGAAAAAATAATTAAAAGAATAATTAGAATCTCTGGTCATTCGCCACTGGAAAATCACCATGCAGTGGCCTCAGGCGAACGGGGAGGCAGAGAGATTCATGAGAACACTCTACCGGGCTCTGAAGATTGGGCTGGAACTTGGCGAGGATGCTGAATGCTGCCTGCACAAGTTCCTACCAGCGTACCAGCAAATCCCTCACAGCACAATGAACTGGGATCGAGAAAATATACTGTTTAGGAAGCAGACACGGGATAGCATCCTGGCTGAAACTGAGTGGCGACCGGCAGACATGGATGTTGAAGCTACACAATCCCGGAGAAAGGCCAGCCAGTGTCGCCGGGCAAACCCACTCTACAAATCGGAGAATTGGTTCTCATGAAGGACAGACATCCTGGGTAAAGTTTTGAACCCCTTACGAGACTGAAGCATGGGAAGTGATTAAGATCAACAGAACCATGGTCACAGTGCAAGGAGGTGATCACCAGAAACATCTCATGGTTAAAACAGGTGGCAACTTCCATAGACCGCTCAGAGAATGCTGCTGAAGAGCATGCTGAAGCCGAGGAAGAGTATCACCTGACCTCCACCTCCCAGCAGAGGTGTAAAACTCAACGAGCATCTGAAAGGGCAAGCACTAGAAATACCCCCACGTTCCCCTCACATGGACATGTGCAACTAAGAAGGTCCCCGGCTTAATGGGCATGAGACTTATAACATCTCCCGGAGCCTGAAGTATGGTCTTCAGCCACACCTGGTCCACAGTCAGACACTGAAAGACTTTATGAGTCCGGCTCAAGTGTCCAGATTTTCTTTCATGCAAGAACATTTGAAAAGATGGGAGAGATGTAGAGTGCCCCTTGCCTCTACATTACAAAGTATCAATTTCCTCACGCAGAGGGTCATGCTCGGTCCGAGATGATAAATAAATGGGCAGATCATTGCTCTGGGCCATTGCCAATAGTATAACCACAATGTGTGCGTGTATTCTGTTGGGGGTCCTGTGTGTTGAGGCCAAACCACATGGCCAACACCTACCCGACCTGCTACAGATGGAATCCGGTACTGGTCGGCTAAACACACATAAACAAAAACTAAGCGCCTGGACCGGCATCAAGTGGACTTGGTGCCTATTGTTTTCTTGGCACCGGTTGCAAATCTTTAGTCCCAACATTATCTCCAAAAAGGTAAATTTCATTAAGGGCTGATTACAAAATCTTTAACGGGACCAGATTGACACCAAGTGGAATGGACAGGCTGCTGCTTGCATGACATTAAGTCAGGCAACTCCCTGCTGCGCTCAGATCACCCATGCCCAAGGCCGGCCCTAAATATAAGATTAGTGTGTTAAATAGACCGGAACCCATAGTTACTGAGTCGCAGCACTTCTGATTCGATTACTCAACTCTTCTCTCACCATAAACCGACAGTTCAACACCATATCCTCCACATGCTTCAACACCCTCGGCATACTCCACAAGACCTTCAAATGGTCGAAAGCTAAGGGGGTGAATGGGGTAATCAGGCGCACAAGGCTATGTGCCCCTAAGTTTATAAATCTAATTGTACGTAGTGCTCTAAGAGTAAGGATGTAAACCCAGCATCCTCAAAACATTCAAACGTTAAGCTGTGCCCTGAGCACATACACAAATAGTGTCCCAAAAGAAGTAAAGTAATAGTCGTCAGATTGTTGTCCACTTTTCATCAAGTCTTGACTTTATTCTGGGATATAAATCGGCCTCACATCTGCCGATATCATACTTATATTCAGTCTTATATTAACAAGTAAGCATATTTGTTCTTGTGTCACCTCGCAAGTATGGCCAGGCTTCATCATCCCAGTGTTTCCCACGCACTCATCACAAGCAGACTGGATACGGACACGCCCTTTGTGCCGGGCTCAAAAAAATCTCTCCTTCCCAAACTTCATACAGTCCAGAACACAGGAGTAAGACTCATCCTCCCCATCCAACAACACAACCACATCACCCAGCCCCTCCACTCGCTCCCCGGCGAATAAAGAGTGACCTTCAAGCTGCTCACACACACCTACAAAGCCCTTCACAACACTAGACTCCAGTACCTCAACGAAAGAATCTCCTCCACGCCCCCAAGATACCTCCGGTCCGCTGACCTAATCCCTGTTTGAAATCCCCTGCGTACACAAAGCCAGACAGGAGGCAGATCCTTCTTCTACATCGCAGCCCAAGCCTGGAAAGAACTCCCCCTCAGCATCAGACGAAGCCCTACTCTGCAAATCTTCAGAAAAGACCTCAAGACCTGGCGCTTCGGATGACCTCGGAGGAGCCCGAAACCCCCCACGCCCCATCACTTTGAGACCCTCACGGTTAAGTAGTGCGCTCTAGAAACCCCTGATTGATTCTCCTCTCCACCTCACTCCCTAGTAACATTTTCTACTTGGTCAAAAAGAGGACTGGTGCAGGAGCCACCCTCATGCTAATACCTAACATTGCAGGACAGGTGCTGATCCGCTGCTGATGGACTACCAATGAAAAGAATGTGTACTACTGACAGCGAGGGTTACCATGTGTGCGTGCAACCAAAGAGAAACCAAACTGAATCCTGGCTTGCACAGTGAGGAATAGTTACTTGCTTATTGATATTGCTAGGAGGTCGCAGCCTACGGCTGAGAAAACACTGCGAATAATAAAGTCATATTAAAACTGCATTACAAACAGTATGTGTGTCATTCAAACTGTCTCCATTTTTCTGTACGGAGTCACTCATAAGTACACTAAGCACATGAAAATGTCACACATAAACTATCTGAAAACTTGGCAGCTATACTAGGAGTTGACAACCTCGCCAGAAAAGTCAAGGATTTCTGCTGCGTGCAATTTCCGCATTACAAACTCAATATGGACCAGGACTGCATGTTCGAGGCGCCTTCTGTTCAGCTTGTACCTGAGGTCGTACTGTTCTGGTAAAGTCTTAGAAGAGGCCAGGCGCTGCAGCACCGTAACACGGGCCGACACTCGCTGCCACCTTCCTTAGTCTCCAAATGTTTCTTTGAAGCGGCGGTCTGAGAAACAAACCCACGTGACAGGGGAGAATGGGCGGGGACCATCTTTTCACGTGAGGGGGTGAATTAGAAGGAACATCATTGTTGTGAGCCACTGTGGTTGAGAAAGGGGAGGGGAAAGAAAGTGACAGAGATAACATATGAAGAGGCGGTGTCAATGACGTCAATCGTAATGACATAATGACAACGTGGATAATAGGCTTGGGCTGAGAAATACAAATTTATCTTGTAGCATCCTTGTTGGAATGGGAAGCGTGTCCCATTCTTACGTAGCGGTTGTTTCGTCGATTTGCAAAATGTAGAAAACCGCACTATTAATTTCCGTAAAATAGGTTAAGGTAAACTTTTAATGCGTGTATTGCATAATTTATCGTATACCGTTTTTTTCAAAGACACAATCTGCTGTACATGAAAATCCAGGACTCTAAAGTTCCGTTTTGGCAGCCTGACAGCGCTAAAAGGTAAGAGCACTAGGCCACCTCTCTCGTTCTATCAGTAGAACTGCACGAGTTGACACGCAGCTGCCAGAAAGCCAGCCAAGGCGTGTTGAGGCACCCAGAGATGACGTCACAAGCCCTGCTTCTGCTTGGGCATCTGCAGGCTGCATCTGTAGAAAGCTGTCTGTTTGTACGTCATCGCCTGCGACACGGTGTGTACTTGGACACCGGTTCTTTCTGAGGCTCTGAGAGTGTGTGAAAGGGGCAGAGGAAGCCGCTACTACCATGAGCCGCAGCTACAATGGCGAGCTCTAGTATCTGGACAAGATACACAAGAACTGCTGGAGGATCAACAAGCCGTGAGCGTGCACGTTCCCGAACTTCCGGTTTCGGAATGTGCACGCTCACGGCTGCCGTGGGGCGGGACTTCCATCTTTGCGAGAAGCCCGCGCCCACGGAGTGGACGGCCCAGAGGAGCGGTGGCAGCAGAAGTCAGGAGTGGCGGCTGAGGCCGCTGATGCGGTAAGTGGGGCTTGGGGGGCTTGGCACGTGTGTGTGTGTGTGTGTGTGTCTGCGTGCGCGCACGTGTGTGTGTGTGTGTCTGTGTGTGTGTGTGTCTGCGTGTGTGTGTGTGTGCGTGCCTTCGGCTGGCCTGCGTAAGCGGGTCCGCAGACCCTGGTCGGCTCGTGCACCGGTCTGTCTCCCTTGAGAGGCAACTCGTGACAATAGGTCTCGAGCGCGAGACCTAAAAAGGAGCCCAGCCAAGAGCCACACCTGAAGAACAACAGATGCCATGGAGCTACTGATCATGCAGCTTGGAGCCCCAAGAGGGCCAGTACACCCACTGCCACTACCCCCAGGTGACACTGCACACAATTACTGCAACAGAAAGCACACACATTCCATCAATGTGCAGGCAATAGTGGACCACCGGGGACTCTTCACCGATGTCGTCGCCAACTACCCAGGCAGTGTGCATGATTCCTACATCTTCCGACAGTCCATCATCAACCAGCGCTTCCAAGATGGCACCTATGGGAATGCACTGCTCGTTGGTAAGCACCAAATGAACACACCACAAACCTCAACTACACAATCATGAAACTCACAACTCTGGGGATGCACACGTTACAGACTCAGATACAATCTGCCAAACAACATGCCCACCTACCAGACACGACAACACAACTTACTGTGGTAACCTGGGCTAGCCATGTACATAAGCCATTAATGGCATGGCACCTCAGCCACACAATAGCAGATTGTGGGGAGACATGGGAATCAGGCATGTGTGAAGGAGGCAAGTGACCCATGAATGAGAATGTACACAATGCCAAGTGTGGCGTGGATGTGCTGGACAGACTGCAGTATGCAGACCACACACATATCCATGTCGACATACACTGCTGGTGTTTGGAGTGTAGTGGATAGTGAAGGCAACCATGTTACCTCAGCCAGTGGGGAAGATTGTGGAAAAGTAGCTTGTTACGCCCCCCCCCACTTGTAAGTGTTAGCGGAGTGGGCTTGCCCGGCATACGCCAGACTCGCATAGGGGTTTGGATAAAAAGCACATAGCTCTGGGCGTGGTTCTCTTCCGGAATGGCCAACGTGTCAGCCAGGGCGGTGCCTCTCATCCCGCAACGAGGCCAATGCCATGAGCGGTGTTGCCTGCACTCCTGTGCGCCTGCTGCACCCCAGGCCGCTGGTCCCCAGACCCGTCTTGCCCGCCTCTGTGCACCCAGGCCTCACTGCTCACCTGCCGACACTGGTGTGTGTCAAAGAGGGCCCACCACGTGCCGGTGCAAGCTCTAAACCCGAGGCCCATGAACTTGGCAGCCTCCTCAGACCATCATGGCCTCCGTGACACAGGCCCCCAGCACTCCTTTCTCATTAACATACTCCACCGCTGCCGCTGGCCTACACTGCAGTCTACTAGGTCACACATTTGGAACTGAATCTTGATTTCTTTATGGCAGAGATCATATGTCAATGGGACTTTTGATGTCACTGTTCTCCCTTCGATGTGGTGCCACCAACTCTGTGCATAGCATTCCAACGACACCTGTCTGTGGTCTCCTGCTGATTACTGCCTTTGGCCTACACTGCGTTCAAGTAGGTCACACATTTGGAACTCAGTCTTGATTTATTTATGGCAGAGTACATATCATTGTACTCAAGGAGAGGAGTAAGAGGATGACGTGCTTCAGTCCGGAGGAAAAAAAGATCATTGTTACGGAGGTGATCGAACACTACTACAACTGCTCTGTTGCCACTAACTCTGTGCATCACAAGCCAACGACACATGGCAGTGGGCACTTGCTGACTACTGCCTTCGACCTACACTGCGGTCAAGTAGGTCACACATTTGGAACTGAGCCTTGCTTTATTTATGGCAGAGTTTATATCATTGTACAGGCCTCATCGCAGACTGCATCCCCTTTCAGGTCTGGTGCCACTAGCTCTGTGCCCCGAAATTCATGGAGACTCTCTGGTTGAACTTTGGTGGCGTCTGAGTATATGGCCTGGGGTTTGTCTTCATTATCATGTAGCTGATACTGACCTGGTGTTAAGAATGAGTCTGTAGCATTTATCTCCTCCATATTGCCTGTTTCTGCTTGGTTATGCCCTCTGCATCAGTACAGCCTGAGTTGGAACTCTGACTAGGCCAGAGTCCACCTCAGAACCCAGGGTTAACCCTACTGCACCCTTATTCTGAGTACCACCACTTAGAACTGAACTAGGGGAAACAGTTGCCTTCGGGGCAATGGTGGCTGGAGTTGAGTCCTTGGACTTACTACAATCACTTGCCCAGTGGGTCTTCTATTTACAGATTTTACACCATGGTTTATTTTGGCCTTTACCCTTGTTGGATTGTGACTCCCCACCAGATGCAGATTTTTGGGGCCCTTGAGAAGACTTCTGGTCTTTACCCTTTTCCCCACCCTTATCAGAGCTTTTAGAATCTTGCTTCTTTGAGTCACCACCTTGGTTCTAAACCTTCTGCCTCACCATGGTTCTGACCCATTTTTCTGCCTTCTGGCCCAATTCTTGGGGAGAGGTCCGATCAGAGTCCACCAAGTACTGATGCAATAGCTGATTTTGACAATTATTAAGGATCTGCTCCCTCATAATTGAATTGTACAATCCTTCTAAAATCACACACTTTACAGCCAAGTAACCAGCCTTTCAGAGCCTTAGTAGCACAATCTACACAGTCAACCCAGCCGGAGGCTGTGCCTTTTGGGTGTCTCTGAACGTAATCCTGTATTGTTCAGTGGGTAAGTCAAACCCATCAATCAGAGCACTCTTCAAGACTTTGTAGTTATCACCATCCTCTTATCTAACATTGAGGAGCTTGTCTCTACCCTTGTCTGCAAATGAGAGCCACATGATTGCTGCCCACCACTCCTGAGTTAACCTCTGTACTTTACAGACCCTCTCAAGTGCATTTATCCATTTGTGGATGTCATGCCCACTCCGGTAGGGAGGGACAATCTTGTTCAGGACACTGTAGCTGCCACCATGGGGCTCAAGCTCTAACCTTTGTGACGCTCTCTGTAGCTCCAGGGATTCCCTGTCTGAGGTCAACTGTTCTCTCTTGATTCTAAGCTGAGCTTTCTCAAACTCAAGCAGTTTGTACTTTTTATCATAGGAAGTCTCTCTCTTGTGAGAAGTAGAAGTCCTATGAGAAACAGAGGTCCCTACAGAATTACTAGAATGATGAGATTGCTGAGAAGGAGATCTTGATCTTCTTGGTAAACTGCTAACCCTTCCAGGTGGAGTAAAGAGAGGGCCCATGGGGCCTTCCCCCCTACCCATGGGAAGAATTGGATTTTCCAAGTTAGAATCATCATGTTCATCCTGGTCAGCTTCAGAGTCTAGGTCTTGGATGTGTTCACCCCCTAACCTTTCCTCTTCTGCTTCTCCACCCAACCTGCCTGCCTCATCAAACCCTGGGGTCTTTCTGAGGTCATCTAAAAGCTATACCTCTATGAGGCTTTGTGCTTTAGGGTTTTTCCCTGTCTTCAGTTTCCTAGATGCACATGTGTTCCTCAATTCTGGGACGGCAGCTGGTCATACTTAGTCATCATGGAGCCACTGGCTTCAGCTCTTTAAGATATACTAGTGTTATGTGGAGTAGGCACCTACCTAACCTAGTGGGCCTACTAAACTCTCTCTTGAGTTGGAGAAAGGGTGTACTAGACCCTTGACTTACCCAACTCTAAGTTCAATAGAACTTACTTTATTCTGGACTTGTTTTATATGTACCTAAGTACCTATAGTGGTTTTCAGGTAGTCACTCAATGAGATTATCTGGTAAAGCAATAGCAAGCTAGAATCCCACCGCTGCCACCAATGTGGGAAGTTGACCTGGTATATGCTGTCCACTAGTTATAGTGGGCACCTTGCACCAATCCAAAAAACTCCTACTAATGGATAGGTTTAAGACAACCTTTATTGAAAGCTATCCTAGTGGTAGCTATGGAGAGCAGCCTTCAGGCTAAGTTTTGAAGCAGTGTAAAGCAGCTTGGTTTACCAGATACCTCTTGAATGACCAAATGAAAGGAGAACCACACAAGGTATATGTAAAATATATGTATTTATTACTAAACACTCTCTCTTTATGAGAGTAGAGAGCCAGATACACAATATCAACACACTTGAATGTAAGTAAATAGCACAATATACAATTGGCCCCAGGGGGAGACCAAACGATATATTAAGAAAGAGGTATAAGAACCACGACTGGACTAGACACAGTGCCTAGAGCACGTAGGATCACTGGGACCCCAAGGAACCACCAAAGGTAGTGACACAGGAGACCCACGGGGGACGGGTGCTGTGTGAGAACACAGCAGCGAGCACCGTACAATCTTATGGGAAAGTCGCTGTTGGAATTTTAAAGATTATTAAGACTTCGGAGAGGACTTGGAGCAAAACCTTTTAGACTTAGAAGGTTCTAAGACCAGCACCCATGTGAGCACAGAAGTACTTGTGTTACCTCACCCAGGGAAGCCAGGTGCATAGGTGAATCGGGAATCGTAGCTGTTTTGGTGAGTTGATGTAAAGTGCTGTTGCCATGGAAAGGAAAAGTGTCCGGTGTGATCGAAGCCAGGATAGACGATGTAAAGAACCTGATAGCAGAGGGGACAGTGTCTTGGTCACTTCAGGGTGACCAGGGGCATGATAGACCAATGCCCACCAATGTAAGGTGTTTCAGGTGTGATGAGGTGAAGCTTGACTCCGCTGCCATGGGGACCAGGAGAAGTCAACAATGACTAGAGTCTGCAGGCGAGCTGTCCCACGAAGGATGTCGAGTGCAGGGGGGTCAGTGTCTTGCTTGGAGACCAACAAGCCTTGGCAACACCAAACCACGTGGTGAGAGTAAAAAGGCTGGACCAGCAAGGTCAAGGCCCAGGTGACTTCCCAAGCGATGGAGAGTCAGGGCACATCTGGAGCAACCAGGTAAGCCTGTTCAAAGTTACAGTACCCTTCTTAGGGACCCACAAGTTGACAAACAAGGGATCACAAAGGGACCTCAAGAGGAATCACTAAATACCAGCCCACGGGTCACTCGTGGAGTGTAGGCCAGTAATATTCAGTGGAATCACTGCTCGGGGTCTGGACTACAAGTAGCCAAAAGCCAGCCTCAGGGATTGCCAAGAAGCATATGCTGCTTCAAATGCGACGAATGCCCACCGATGTCCGGTGCTGCAGGATAGATATCGATGAATTTGACTCTGCAGCTGTGGGGACCAGGCGATGCTGAGGATGACCAGGAGCTGGATATGAGCTGTCCCAAGAAGAATGTAGAGTGCTGAGGGGCCGGTGTCTGGCGGGAGCACCAACAAGCCTTGGCAAAAGCAACCCACACAAGAGGTCAAGAAATTGCAAGAAGAGGACCAGCAAGGTCAAGGAGAATCACCATAAGCAGGGAAGTCAGGGCAATCCCAGAGCAATCAGGGAAGTTCAAAGAAAACATAGTTGACCTTCCACAGGACCCACAGCTGAAAGTTACTGGAGTTTCAGGAGGACCTTGTGCTTCTTTACAAACCAACAGGCCACGGAGCACACATGCAATGTGCTCAAAGATTTTTCCAGGCAAAGTTGCCAGAGGTTGGGGCGACTTGAAGCCCAATGCACTTGCTGCAGAATTGCCAACAAGCATTTGCACTTGCAAAAGTTGGTTGTACACAGGGGTGCAGGTTTTGCAGCCCCCACAATGGATTCTGGCCTCAAAGTGGGTGAGAGGGTAGCTCAGCCTCGAGAGACCTAGAACACACCTCCTGTGTTGTTGAACCCTTCTTAGTCCGTAGGAGCTCAGGATCAGCAGACCAGTCAGCAGTGTTGCGGTGCTTGCGAATGCAGGGGAGTGACTCCTTCACTCCAAGGGAGATTATCTTCAGATGTCTTGGATGCTCCACCACCCTACATGGATCCTGTATGGTGCACATGCACAGACAAGGCAGCAGACTGGAGGGGAGACAACGTTAGGCTCAAACGAAGTGCAACGATGTCTAGAGTGCCCAGACGGTAGAAGTGCAGTAGTTTCAGGTCTGAATATTGTCCACACCGAATCTAGGAAGCTACACTCATGTAACCCCCTAAGTACCCTAAGGAAAGGGTTGGGAATATTCAGAGGGGAATGTCAGGACAGGGCAGAGGTTAAGCCCATGTCCTTTTTCCAGTTTCACACCAGAGCAGGAGCTAACAGCTAATAGGACTGGTTTGAACTGAACTATGCACAGGGACCCAACATTTGCCCCTCGTGTATATTTTAGGCCCTGCAAGTGCATCCACCCAGCCCTAATACTCTAAATCCTGTCTGGTAGGCGGTCATACCTCCCTGTGACAGGGTGCCTATTGTCCAGCCTTCCCCTGCTCGAGCTTGGCTCAGCAGCAGGAGGGCAGAAATGTGTCTCTGGTCAGCAGCAACCATTTTGTGCTGTACGGGACTAGAAGGCTTATCAAACCCGCCCCTCTTCCCCCCCCATTGCTGCCCTCCTTCTTAACACGAGGTCAGCTGTCAAGCATCAGACCGAAATATTTGATCTTCTGGATTCCAACTCTCCGGACCTATTGTTTTTAACCGAAACATGGTACAGATCCGACTCCCTACCCAGCATCCTGGCAGCCCTCCCGCCTCACTACTCCATGCTCCACGCAGACCGTTCGGAGGAGAGAGCAGGCGGCGGGGTAGCCTTGATTGCCCGCAAGGGACTCCATTTTCAAACACTTGTGTCGCCCACGATACCTGCAGCCGATTGCCTCGTAGTCCGCTCCACCTCCTTCAAGATCCAATCACCTGCGTATTAACATATCGGCCACCTCAACCATCCTCAGGATTTCTCTCTGCCTTCCAGGACTTATTGGCCACCTTGGTAGTCAATAGTGCCTCTGTTCTCGTTCTGGGCGACTTTAATTTCTGGCCCACCGACCCCGCCGAGTATACTAAATCCAAGGACTTTACACAACTGCTTCTTAGCCTCAACTTTACCCAGCATGTCCAAGGTCCTACCCATATTCGGGGCCATATTCTTGATCAGGTCTGGACTCTAAACATCCCTATTTCTGCTCCAACCACCTCCCCTGCCCATGGTCTGATCACTCCATGCTCGCTTTTTCCTTGGATCTGAGCCAAAAAACTACACCCCCCTGCCCTAAAAACACCCGGGCAAGGAATAGGAATCGAGTCGACATTCCATCCCTGTGCAACTCGTTAGTTGCCACATGCCCAGATCTATCGGGCCTGACCCCATACTCCCCGGCTACCACCCTTGATTGCTGGCTTTCCAAAGCCTGCGACCCAGTGGCCCCCCTGAAGCGGATTACCATCAACCGCACCCATAATGCCAACAAGTGGTTCAGCCCTGGTCTTAAAGCCAAAAAACTGGAGTTACGGCAGGCTGAACGAGCTTGGAGAAGAACATATTGCCCAACCCGGAAACAATACTACACCAGCACTCTTAGCGAATACAAACAAGCCATCTTGGCAGCTAAGACAGAATATTTCTCGGAGAGTATTCTAGCTGCAGAAAGCCAGCCGCGTGAGATTTTTGCCACTGTCCACGAGCTGGCATCTTCGGACAGAACTCAGCCCAAGATCCCCCACTCCCAGGCTCTATGCGATTCGCTAAATGAATTTTTCATTGATAAAATAGCTTGTATTAAAGCTAACATTCCCCCCCCACCCTTCGCTCACTTTTATCTACCCCCAGCCCCCTGGCAATAATATGTCCCTTACTTCCATCCCTGCACTTACCAGAGAATCCTTGCCCCCCTTACTCAGTCGCGTTAAGTCGAGCTCCCCAGCTGACATCTGCCCGGCACACATTCTACGTCAGATTTTCCTCGAATGTCCATCCCCCGCTCTTCCCCTCCTCAATGAGTGCCTTGCGCATGGCTCTGTCCCTGCTACTTTTAAGACTGCTATAATCCTCCCCATACTAAAAAAAACGGGGGCAGACCCTTCCTCCCCGGCAAACTATCGCCCGATATCCCTTCTTCCCTATCTGGGTAAGGTAGCTGAGTCCCATGCCACCCAGGTACTCAGCGCCTTTATCGAGGACAGCAATTACCTTGCACCCTGCCAGGCGGGCTTTCGCCCCAGCCACTCCACTGAGAAGGTGGTCATCTCGGTCATGGACCAACTTAGAGAGGGACTCGACACCAATACCCCTCAGGCCTTGGTCCTCCTAGATTTGTCCGCCACTTTTGACACGGTGGACCACTCCATTCTTTTGTCCCGTGTCGAGGCGGCAGGCATAGGAGGACAAGCATTGGCCTGGATTGGCTCCTTCCTAGATGACCGCACCCAGGCCGTCCACTTGGCCGAATTCTCTGCTCCACCGCGTAGGGTGCAATGCGGTGTCTCTCAAGGCTCCTCTCTCTCTCCCCTTTTATTTAACCTTTACATCTTCCCTCTTATTTTTGCATTACTACAAATGGAGGTCACAGTCTACAACTACGCTGATGACCTCCAACTTATTTTCAATCTCTCCTCCCCCTCTTCAGGTGTCACTGCCTTCCAGTCTGTCATGCTGTTTATCCGGGATTGGATGAATGCAAACCATCTCAAACTCAACCCGGATAAAATAGAGCTGATTTTGACTGGTGGCAGTGGCAACCCTTGGTCTCCTTCATTCTGGCCCCACTCCCTTGGCTTACCCCCACCCCCTCTCATTCTGTTAAGACCCTTAGCATCACACTTAACCATCACTTGACTTTGCACTCCCACATTAGTTCCGTAGTTTCTTCCGGTTTCTTTACCCTTCGCATCATTAGGAAAGTATCTCGGTTTTTCTCTCCCTCTGCACTCAAACTGATTGTAATGGCCATGGTCTTATCCAAGATCGACTATGGGAACATTATTTATAATGGTGCTCCCGCCTATGCACTTCAACGCCTTCAGCTGGTGCAGAACAAGCAGCCCGCCTGGTACATGGCCTATCTAAATTTCATCACTCGTCACCCCTCCTCATTGATCTTCATTGGCTTCCCATTAAACAACGGGCCCTTTTCAAACTTGGCTGCCTTACTTTTCAAGCCCGGGCGGGCACGGCTCCTGCGTTTATCAACTCTGCCATTACCAACTACTGTCCTTCTAGAGATCTCCGCTCCTCTACCAAATCCCTACTAATCATCCCCCGTTTCAAGAAATCAAGATCGGGAGGCCAGAAATTCTTGGACCTTGCGCCCACCTTCTGGAACACCCTCCCCCCCCCCCCCCCGCCCCCCCCCCCCCCACATCAGACTCTCTCCCTCCTACACAGAGTTTCGTAGGGCTCTCAAGACTTTCTTGTTCCAGCAGGCGTTCAACCTATAGTCTTTTCTATTCTTTCTTGCCCAGGAACGCCTCTAGCGCCATGAAACTGTACTGTGAACGTGCGCTCTATAAATTTCTAAAAATTCTAATTCAAATGGTACCGGAAACACTGAGAGCCTACCGGACGATCCCTCCTGGTGGGTGGAATCATACCTCCCACACCAGTAATGGTGTGTGGGTATAATTCCAACATGTTTGACACCAAGCATAAGGTGTTCCAGAACATGAGCAAACTAGAGAATGAGACGATTAGAGAACTAAAACTCAACAAAAACCTTACCATAAAACCTGCAGACAAAGGTGGGGCAGTGGTCATTCAAACTACTACTGCATATGACAAAGAATGCAGGAGACTCCTCTCTGACAGAAGGTATTATCAAGTTTTGGCAGAAGACCCCACCGAGTCTTTACGAGTACAAATAGAAGCGATGATTGAGGAAGCCCTGGTGCATAATTGGCTTACCAAAAAAGAATCAGAATTCCTTGTTCAAAAAAATCCTCGCACTCCCTATTTCTATACAATACCCAAGGTCCACCAGAACCTTGAAAACCCACCAGGTCGCCCTATTGTGTCCGGCATTTCATCTATCCTTGAACCACTGTCAAAGTTTGCTGATGCCTTTTTGAGACCCCTGGTGCAAGCAACTGACACGTACCTTAGGGATACCAAAGCGGTTCTGCAATTACTACAGAACCATCCCTTTGATCCTGATTCACAAATGCTTCTGAGCCTTGACGTGGAGAGTCTCTACACGAGCCTCCCACATGATGAGACACCACTGATTATCGAGGAAATACTTCATTCTGACCAGTGGAAATACCAAACTCCCCGTGGAGTGGTCATGGAATGTATCTCGCTAGCCCTTACCAAAAACTTTTTTGAATGTGAGGGCACTCTGTTTTAGCAAAGCCATGGAACCAGCATGGAGAGCACATTTGCTCCGAGCTTGGCGGGATTGTACGTTCACCATTTAGAGTCTTCCAAGATTCTCCACCCAGACAACCCTTTCAGGGGAGAATCCACACATGGCGGCGCTATATTGATGAAATTTTGTGATCTGGGAAGGGGATGGCCAATCAATCACTGAGTTCATGCAGTGGCTCAACAACCAGAACTCTTTCCTAAAATTCACCTCCCAAATGTCCAACAGCTCAATGGTCTTTCTGGATCTCAACATCTATCATGAGGCAGGTCTGCTAAAAACTGAGACCAATTTCAAACCCACGGCGAGGAACTGCCTCCTCAGGTTTGACAGTTTCCATCCTCGTCACCTGAGGGAAAATTTACCATACGGGCAGTTCCTACGCCTACGTCGCAACTGTAGCGACATAGCCAAGTACAAAACTCAGGCCAAGGACCTGGGCAGGAAACTGAGACAGAGAAAATATCCGAATCATGTCATTCAAAAGGCAATGAAAAGAGCCAGGAATAACAACTGTGAAGCTCTTTTGGAAGAAAAACCTCCGAAAGACAACCAACCTAGCAGAACAGTCTGTGTCACTACTTACAGTCCAGTCTCGAACCAAGTTTCCAAACTGGTCAACAAACATTGGCGTACCCTAACAAGCGGCTTACTGAATCTGGAAAAACCACTGTTTGCTCATAGACGTGGCAGGAATCTAAAGGACATGCTCGTCCACACTAGACCTCCCACACACAAAGTGGAACAAACAAGGTTACAAGGAATACATGGCCATCACCCTTGTGGCAACTGCAACAGTTGTCATCTAACCAAGAAGAGCCAGACACTCACCTTCACGAATGGTACCAGTTGGTAACAGTAAGAACGTTGTGTACCTAATCACATGCCCCTGCAAGAAGGAATACGTGGGCATGACAACAAGGCAAGTCAGAATAAGGATCAATGAGTGTAAAAGCAACATAAGATGCAAAAAATCAACTACTAAAATGGCAGCCCATTTTCTTGAATACCAACACTGTGTTAATGAGATACACTGGACAGTGATTGAGCAACTGCCTACAGAGGCAGGGCTATTTGAGAAAGAGCAGCGGTGGGTGTTCCGTCTTGGGACTGACACCTCTGGGCTAAATGACTTCATTCCTTGGAGCCAGTTACCCTGATCTTTTCTGATGACAGTGACATCTCCCATTTTTTCCTTCCAGGTTAACAGCACTACTTATTGTAACCTCCATGCATTTATCCCATTGCAATTATGAATCCATGAATACTTGGACAGTTTTTGAACAATGCAGTCTTAGGTACCTTTACTATAAATGCAATTATAATACCTTGAACACGGGGTTCGGTTCGGACAACGCTATACCCCTACTGTTGTTAATGCTCTCTTTAATTCCATCAGATAGCTAGTAAAACATGCGTAGGGTAATAGCGTCTTTTGACACGCATGCGCGCCATCTGACTCCACTAGGCAAAGTCAATGACGGGCGCCGTGCATGCGCGAGTGCAGCAACGCTAACTCCTAGCGCATGCGCATTTCAATCATGTATCGCGCCCCTGCCCATCGTGCAATACCGGATTTCTCCTGCTCACAGCACCCGTATTTGGGCATGTTCCCGCTTCAAATTAACTAATTAACTCTCTAAATTGAAGCCCTGGGCAGTATATAAGAGGCCAAATACCAACCTGATCCTACACTTCATCGGAGCAGCGTTGAGGGGAAGGCTGTCTATTAGACCGTGCAGTAACCGTGAGTTGGGTCGCAGCATCGAGGGCTAGCTAATTTTCTCTCAGAATTTCTCTTATAACAACTATATCAACCTAAAACCCACCCTTAACATCCTTTAGGTTGCTTTACTGGGCAGTGAGGAAGGAATCCCCCAATACTACGCTTAGGCTCATGAGGTCAGAAAACCTTGAACTATAAGTAAGCCTCCATTTTAAAACTCCTTCCTCACCTTCACAGTCTTTGTTGGGAAAGATATCCTGGCGTGTTTTCTACTATATATGTATGTCTATGTCTACTGTGTGTCTTTTTTAGTGTTTTACTCCACAGGGTCCCTGAACCTCAATTCGGGTTCTTTTTACCCTCATATAACTGGAAACCATTGTTTTTCCTTGTTCCTGGACGTTCGACTGTGGTGTTGATTATGTTTTTTACTCCACAGGTTCTTCTAACGCCAATTGGGCGCAACAGAGCTTATCCACGATAAACACTGATAGGTACATTTCACCTAGTTTTTGCTTTTGGTAGAATACACTTTGACATTCTACATCTATGTGAGTAAGGTGAGGATAACGTGCATATCCTCGTCCTGAAGAAGGAGTCGCTGTACTCCGAAACATGTTGACGCTTTTAAAGGTTGATATACCCTAATACGTATATTTGTCAACCTCACTTTGCACTTTTTAACAATACCAGCCGAGGACATAATAAATAATTTTTTCCTACGAGCCAGGTATTTTTTAATTAACCTTCACTTTTTCACCTCACCTCACTACTCACACTCCTTCCCTAAACACACACCTACACATAGTTCACTATCAAGTGCTCCTACGTATCCGTGAGTCGTAGCACGCCGCATCCCGTAGAGGGGTGCGAAGGCCCCGATGATGAAGCATGACACCAAGGGGCCTGTTGGTGTGTGAGGGGCATTTAAACAACACTGTGTGCTCCCCATCACTTTAGGGATCACCACCACTTTCTGATCACTGATCCCTGCAGCTGGCACCTCCGTCCACTGAGCTACCAGACCCGGCATACACACATCTCTCTCTCTCTCACTCTCTTTCTCTCTCTGTCTCCCTCCCTCCCTCTCCCTCCTTCTACCTTACTCTGTCCCCCTCCCTCTGTCTCCCTCCCTCTGTCTCCCTCCCTCTGTCTCCCTTTCCCTCTCTCACTTCCTCACTCTGTCACTCCCTTTCCTCCCTTCCTTTCCCTCCCTCCCTTTCCCTCTCTCACTCACTCACTCTGTCTCCCTTTCCCTCTCTCACTCCCTTACTCTGTCTCTCTTTCCCTACCTCACTCCCTCACTCTGTCTCCCTTTCCCTCCCTCACTCCCTCACCCTGCCACTCCCTTTCCCTCCATCCCTTACCCTCCCTCCCTTTCCCTGCATCCACTTCCCTCTCTCACTCCCTCACACTGTCTCCCTTTCCCTCCCTCGCTCTGTCTCCCTTTCCCTCCCTTACTCCCGCACTCTGTCTTCCTTTCCCTTCCTCACTCCCTCACTCTGTCTCCCTTTCCCTCCCTCAGTCTCCCTTTCCCTCTCTCACTCCCTCACCCGGTCTCCCTTTCCCTCCCTCACTCCCTCACTGTCACTCCCTTTCCCTCCCTTTCCCTTCCTCCCTCCCTTTCCCTCCGACCATTTCCCTCTCTTACTCCCTCACCCGGTCTCCCTTTCCCTCCCTTACTCCCTCATTGTCACTCCCTTTCCCTCCCTTCCCCTCCCTTTCCCTTCCTCCCTCCCTTTCCCTCCTACCCTTTCCCTCTCTTACTCCCTCACTCGGTCTCCCTTTCCCTCCCTCACTCCCTCACTGTCACTCCCTTCCCCTCCCTTCCCCTCCCTTTCCCTTCCTCCCTCCCTTTCCCTCCTACCCTTTCCCTCTCTTAATTCCTCACCCGGTCTCCATTTCCCTTCCCTTTGTCTCCCTTTCTTTCTCTCTCCCTCCCTCTCCCTCTGTCATCATACCCTGCCTCTGTGTCAGCCCGGGCTGAGACAGCTTCGGAGCACACACACACATAGCCGCACCGAGTGCATTAACAGGTCTTTAAAAGACCATTAGCATGTTAATGAGGCTGTGTTGTTCACCTCTTAGCGCCCCTGCAGCTCCACTCTAACTAGGGCAGGAATCGCCCGGCCGGCCCCCACAGAGCAGCAGAGTCTCCGAGTCGCGCTGCTGTAACTTTATTTGCAGACACTCTTTTAAAAAATAAATAAAAATAAAACACTGGTATGATGTGTGCAAGGTCCGCGGGCCGCCAGGGAAGGCTTGTCGGGCCGCCTGCGGCCCGCGGTCCTTACTATGAGTACCCCTGCTATAGAGCAAGGCCCTACAGATTGCAGCAGGTGCTCCTGTGTTCACACAAACAGCAGACCTCCACCGAGACCTAGGCATTGAGATGTTGGACGGCCATCTCCTCAAACTCAACAGGACATTCTACAAAGGATTGGATCAAAAAGAAAACCCACTGATCAGGAAACTCGCAGACATCTCTACAAACCCATTTGACCGCTACCCACGGCCCATCGAAGCGCTAACCTTGTGAAACTGAAACAGCAACGCAGCATCCAAAAACTCATCACTGCCTGAAGGCATAATCGCCTCGGCAGGCAACCAAAACCCTTTCACTGTCTGACGGCATAATCGCCTCGGCAGGCAACCAAAACCCTTTCACTGTCAGACGGCATAATCGCCTCGGCAGGCAACCAAAACCCTTTCACTGTCAGACGGCATAATCGCCTCGGCAGGCAACCAAAACCCTTTCACTGTCAGACGGCATAATCGCATCGGCAGGCAACCAAAACCCTTTCACTGCCTGACGGCATAATCGCCTCGGCGGGCACCCAAAACTCAACATTATCAGAAGGTACCAGATAGACAAAGACGAGACTCTTTTCGGACAATTCTGCAAAGTCAATTGACCGCTACCCGCGGCCCATCACTGAGCTGACCTTGTGATACAACCTCAACTGTGACAAAGTGTCACACATCAATAAGGCAACCTAAACAGCGACTAAAAAACTCAAAATGAATGTGGAGTAATGCTGCCTCTGTATCCAAAAACTCACCACTGTCAGAAGGATCTGACAGACGAAAACAAGACAGACGACGCTTGGAGACTTTTGACAGTCCGAAATGGTGAGGCAACAAAAACGACCATTTTTAAACTGCGCTACTGCGTAGGCGGAAGGAGTCCGCGTGCCGGTAAAAGTTTCAGGATTCGCAGGGGGCTTCTTACAAGACCACGAGGGTCTTGGAGAAGGCGGCGCAACAAAAAGAGTATTTATTCCGGGGTTGTTTATTTTGTTCTCTTCGGTCAAAACATATTAGGGTTGAGATACTCTTCAGGAAGGAGGCTATGAAGGAATCCGTTTCAAATGTAAGTTTCAAGTCGTTTTGTAGAAGAGACATTTTTTCCAGCAAAAAGAAACGCATTGAAACTGTGAATAGGGTTTTAACCAGCAGTAGAAATATTTATTGCTAAAAGCTAACAGTGGAAGTTGGAACTCTGTTCCCGTTTGCCCCCGCTCCCTGCTGAGTCCTGCAGCCAGGTAGACGCGTGACTGTATCAAGCCAAGACGCAACCAGCATTTGCTGCTGCTGTGGCACTCCACGCTTTTCACCTTCCCGGACGGATCCCAGTAATTTAGTGGATATGGGTGAGCCGACAAAGTAACAGGGAGAGCCGCCTGGCTCGGATCTCAGAGCCAGTGGCGTAACAGTAACCCGGCAGCTGAACAGACACTGCAACATTTCAAGTAAGCCAATGCTAGCAACTAAATTGTCTTGTACGCTTTTGGGTATCAGAATTCGCTGATGTTTTGAAATAGGCACATCAGAGCAGGAGTAGCGCATTTTTATTACATGAGCAAAGTCTTATAGATGTTGGTTATTGGCCCTTCTGGAAGGTTCTTGCTTTCATTAATGTATAGTGGCATCACTTTTAGCCACAAATTGGAAACATTTCATTGAAAGTAGTAGTTGGAACTGAAAATGAAGGTGAATTGCATGTGGATGAATTTTGGTTAAGCAACTTAATTAGTGGACAAAACGTCTTATTTTTACTTGAAAGTCGACTTACAAATACAATTGGTACTAACAGTAATAATTATAGTTTTCTCAGGCATTAAGAAAAAATTGCAAAAGAAACACTTCACAGCTTTTAACCCCCATCCAAAACAGCAGACCCCCTACAATATTACACAACTTTTTATACTTCAAAATGTTTTATTTTTATATGTTTCTAAAAACGTAACTCGCAAATATTCATGGGATGGCCAATAAATTGTGTTCAGTGAAAAGTTAAAGGTAAGTTATCTGCCCATAAAAAAGATATCACCCTTAAAAATCTGGAAAAGGCTGTCAGATGAACGCAGGTCACACAGCACCAGCAGAACAACCAATCGAGTTTGGGAACTTGGGACTTTGGAAAAACGAAAAGATTCTGCAAAATGTATCCGTAACCTTCCATGGATGTTTGTGGGGTAGGGAGGAGTGTAGGGTTGCAGGGTCTCGTGTGTCTTCTGTGGATATTTTTGATAAAATGCGCAAGATACAGGCTCAAATGTCAGCAGGGCTGTCTATACCACTCATTCTCAGCGAGCCGATAACACTGGAACTGCTCTGTAACCGTGACGTGTGTAAGATACATCCTGTAAAGTACTGCGGCTGTGGCAGAGAGGGACACCACAAAATACATTCATGTAATAACCCATGTCACAAACACACAACAAACAATTCTGGGCTATCTAGTTCTGAGGGAAACTTCTAATTGTTTTGCTGAATCTTTCAATGTATTTATTGCATATGAGGGTGAGTCAAAGTGTGCGCCCATGAAGTGGACAGGAATTAAGTGATAACTGGGCTGGAGGAGGTTATGGTTTCCAAGATCAGGGGGTGAGGGTTCTCTTGGCATTGCCAAATATAACTTGTATTGCGCACAACCAGGCCATGCATGGGCCAGTACCACTGGGTTCAGCAGGAGTGTTCAGGGCGTATCAATTTCAATTTCAAAAAGCTTTATTCGACAGTGAGTCATAAAAGCACATACAATACAAACCACCATCAAAATACACTATAAATAGTACATAGACAATACACAGAATAAAACAGTATTAAATTCCATTTGGTTATTGTCGAATAAGAACAGCTAGTTAAAATTCATATATAATACAGTAAAAATTAATTCATAAAATAAAGACAGTAGCCTAGTAGCTAGCTAGCAGCAGCTGGAAATAAAGTGCGTGTACAAATGATCCAGGCCCACCTTAAAAATTTGGCTACTGCAATAGCGATATATGGAGAGCAATCTGATTCTAGTATCCTTAAAGCTTCTTTACGCCTCAAAGTGCCCAGGGAAGAACAAATAGGTCTTAACCATTTGCGACGTGGGGCAGCATATAAGGGGCATACAAAAAATAAATGGGCTATAGACTCTACCATGTCTAAACAATTATGACATTTTCCATCTAGAGAGGGCACACATTTATAAGTAAAAGCTTTAACTGGTAAGGTACCGACCCTAAATTGAAAATACAATATTCGATCTGGGGGGTCTCAATTATGTCCCAGTATTCTTCACAGGACGGCCAAAATTTATGATCTAAGAAACGGCCTGTCAAGTTCGTATTCATACCAGACCGGTAGGATGATATCAGGACCATTTCCCAGTATTTTTCTTTCAATTGTTTTTTCGTAGGGAAGGTTGCTGTATCTAGTTCATCCCATAGTAGCCTTAAGTCCAGCTTTATCAAAAGAGACCCGAGTTCTTTTAGCCACTGGATTTTATGAAAGCGATCTGCCAAAATCACATCCTTCAATCCCTGGACATAATGTGTAAGTTCAGGGGTGGTCCAGATGCACCTCAATACAAAAGTGAGCGTACACTGGCTATTAAGTATGGGCGGAAAATCCGTTACGCTCGCGGATTTTGCGGATTTTCGGTAAATTCGCAATCTGCGAGATTTGCGAATTTCCTGCAAAATCCGCAAATTCGCACGCAGCGGATTTTTTTTTCTTGGTGATACAATTTTGCGGCGCGCGGCGTTTATCATCGTTTGCCGAGTTGTTTTTCTCGATATTTTGCGAGTGCTGCGCCATTTTGGATCTTGCTGCGGGATCCCGCGGGAATTTGGCAAGCGCGATTACGTAATCGCGGCTTGCCAACTTTTGCAGCAAGCGTTTGTCAACGCGAGTACGCCGAGATCACGTCTCGCGGTACTTCGCAATTGCGAGCTTTGAGATGCGGCGAGCAGCAACAATCTCGCACACGCGAAAATATAAAATTTGCAATTCTGCACAAGAAATCCACCAGCAAGCAGCATAAACCTTCTTGAAATGATGATTTTTATCTGAATAACTCCTTAGGTTGACATTTGCCTGCACTTTTTTTGTGAGGAGTCCATTTTGGGGAGGGGGGGAGGGGGGTGGGAGGAAGGAAGTGCCCCACAGTCTTCAACTTCCTGTTCCTGTCCAGCAGGCTCCTCCCAGTGCTTTGTCCATCTCCTTGTCACTTTTCATTTGGATCTGGAGCTGGAAGGATTACTTTTTGTGGATGCTGCTGGATATTTGGACTTGAGGCCTTTTTGACTTTCTTTGGATCACTTTTGGATTAGAAATTTTACAAGTAAGTTTGTTTGGTGCATAACAGTTGCTGCAACTACAATTATGGAATTTTCGATTTTTGGGCTGTTTTGAGGCCTTTTGCCCAGGGGTACTCAGTGGTGGGTGGACTGAGTCTTTCTGTGGGGTGTCTTGAACTTAAACATCATGGAGGGCATGGATGGAATGGGATTGTGCTGATTTTTCAGTTATTTTCGTTTTTGGGGGCTGTACTTGTGGCCTTTTCACCAGGGGTATTGAGTCTAGCATGGGCCTAGTCTTTTTGTGGGGTGTCTTGAACTTAAACATCATGGAGGGCATGGATGGAATGGGATTGTGCTGATTTTTCAGTTATTTTCGTTTTGGGGGGCTGTACTTGTGGCCTTTTCACCAGGGGTATTGAGTCTAGCATGGTCCTAGTCTTTTTGTGGGGTGTCTTGAACTTAAACATCATGGATGGCATGGATGGAATGGGATTGTGCTGATTTTTCAGTGTTTTTCGATTTTTGGGGGTGTTCATGGGGAGGGACAGGCCATGTGGCTGGGGGCCATTTTGAGTGCTGCTACAGGCCCTGGCCATGTGCTGGGAGGCAAGTGGCCATTTTGAATGCAGGCATTGTTGTTAGGCCTGCAACCATTTTGCCTACTTTTCAACCTTTATGCCCAGGGGTAGTGAGTCTTGCATGGGCCTAGTCTTTCTGTGGGTTGTCTTGAATTTAAACATCATGGAGGGCATGGATGGAATGGGATTGTGCTGATTTTTCAGTGATTTTCGTTTTTGGGGGCTGTACTTGTGGCCTTTTCACCAGGGGTATTGAGTCTAGCATGGGCCTAGTCTTTTTGTGGGGTGTCTTTAACTTAAACATAATGGAGGGCATGGATGGAATGGGATTGTGCTGATTTTTCAGTGTTTTTCGATTTTTGCGGGTGTTCATGGGGAGGGACAGGCCATGTGGCTGGGGGCCATTTTGAGTGCTGCTACAGGCCCTGGCCATGTGCAGGGAGGCAAGTAGCCCTTTTGAATGCAGGCATTGTTGTTAGGCCTGCAACCATTTGCCTACTTTTCAACCTTTATGTCCAGGGGTAGTGAGTCTTGCATGGGCCTAGTCTTTCTGTGGGTTGTCTTGAATTTAAACATCATGGAGGGCATGGATGGAATGGGATTGTGCTGATTTTTCAGTGATTTTCGTTTTTGGGGGCTGTACTTGTGGCCTTTTCACCAGGGGTATTGAGTGTAGCATGGGCCTAGTCTTTTTGTGGGGTGTCTTGAACTTAAACATAATGGAGGGCATGGATGGAATGGGATTGTGCTGATTTTTCAGTGTTTTTCGATTTTTGGGGGTGTTCATGGGGAGGGACAGGCCATGTGGCTGGGGGCCATTTTGAGTGCTGCTACAGGTCCTGGCCATGTGCAGGGAGGCAAGTGGCCATTTTGAATGTAGGCATTGTTGTTAGGCCTGCAACCATTTTGCCTACTTTTCAACCTTTATGCCCAGGGGTAGTGAGTCTTGCATGGGCCTAGTCTTTCTGTCGGTTGTCTTGAATTTAAACATCATGGAGGGCATGGATGGAATGGGATTGTGCTGATTTTTCAGTTATTTTCGTTTTGGGGGGCTGTACTTGTGGCCTTTTCACCAGGGGTATTGAGTGTAGCATGGGCCTAGTCTTTTTGTGGGGTGTCTTGAACTTAAACATAATGGAGGGCATGGATGGAATGGGATTGTGCTGATTTTTCAGTGTTTTTCGATTTTTGGGGGTGTTCATGGGGAGGGACAGGCCATGTGGCTGGGGGCCATTTTGAGTGCTGCTACAGGTCCTGGCCATGTGCAGGGAGGCAAGTGGCCATTTTGAATGTAGGCATTGTTGTTAGGCCTGCAACCATTTTGCCTACTTTTCAACCTTTATGCTCAGGGGTAGTGAGTCTTGCATGGGCCTAGTCTTTCTGTGGGTTGTCTTGAATTTAAACATCATGGAGGGCATGGATGGAATGGGATTGTGCTGATTTTTCAGTGATTTTCGTTTTTGGGGGCTGTACTTGTGGCCTTTTCACCAGGGGTATTGAGTCTAGCATGGGCCTAGTCTTTTTGTGGGGTGTCTTGAACTTAAACATCATGGATGGCATGGATGGAATGGGATTGTGCTGATTTTTCAGTGTTTTTCAATTTTTGGGGGTGTTCATGGGGAGGGACAGGCCATGTGTCTGGGGGCCATTTTGAGTGCTGCTACAGGCCCTGGCCATGTGCTGGGAGGCAAGTGGCCATTTTGAATGCAGGCATTGTTGTTAGGCCTGCAACCATTTTGCCTACTTTTCAACCTTTATGCCCAGGGGTAGTGAGTCTTGCATGGGCCTAGTCTTTCTGTGGGGTGTCTTGAATTTAAACATCATGGAGGGCATGGATGGAATGGGATTGTGCTGATTTTTCAGTTATTTTCGTTTTTTGGGGCTGTACTTGTGGCCTTTTCACCAGGGGTATTGAGTCTTGCATGGGCCTAGTCTTTCTGTGGGGTGTCTTGAACTTAAACATCATGGAGGGCATGGATGGAATGGGATTGTGCTGATTTTTCTGGGGGGTTTTTTCGATTTTTTTGGGGTGTATAACTGAACTGATGTTCCTCTGTCTTCCATTATTTTTAGGTGCACAAGACTCAAGAGAACCACCAGTGCCAGGAAGAAGTCCTGCAGCGGTGTGTGTGTGCAGCATAACGTCACGCGACGTCACGTCTGGCCTCAGACAACTCTACAATTCGTGCAACTGCGGCCTGCTGTCTGACCTGCTCTGAAGACACCTGCCGAAAAATGTGCAACCATTTCAGCCATTCTTTTAAGGCCCGGAAGCAGCTGAGGAGCCTGCTATATCAACGTCAAATGCCAGTGAAAGCACTCATCCAGGAGGTGGTAACACGTTGGAACTCAACCTTCTACATGCTTGAGCGTCTGTATGAGCAGTATACGGTACTCGATCAAATTTTCTTAACAGAGGGTACAGCTCAGGAGGACCTGAGGATGGGTGCGGCGCAATGGAACATAGTTCAAAGCCTGACACGCATGCTTCGTCCTTTTGAGTTCTTCACGCGTGCAGTCAGCAAGGAGGACTGTAATTTGGGAAAAGTTATCCCATTGTTGTACATGCTGGAGCACCAACTGAAGGAGGTGTGTTCTGTGTTTGAAAAAGATGTAAAAAACCAAGACTCTTTTGTTCTGGCTGGGAAATTATTAGAGCTCCTACAAGGTGATGAACGTCTTAAAATGATCCACTCAGAACAGCATTACATTTGTGCTACTATTCTGGATCCACGCTACAAAAAGGCGCTGGCAGGCCAAGCATTCTTTCCTTTTGATGATGAACATGTTCCAAAGTACAAACGTTGGCTAGCCTTGTCAGCCAAGAGGTTTGAAAGAGAACGGCAGAAAATTGAAGGAAAAGGCAGTACATCAGCATCAGCAGGCCATCCCCAGTCAAAACAATCCACTTCTGCACCTGTGGCTGTGGCACAAGTGACCTCTCAGCCGTTAAAGACACCGGCAACCGGATCATCTGCACCAGACACAACAGAAACATTGGAGGCTGAAGAGGATTGGCTAGCTCGGCTTGGGTTTGGTTCTCAAAAGGTCAGAGGCACAGCAACAGCTAAGCAAAGTGGAGGAACCTTGGATGAGGACCTTGAGTCGATGGTGAAGGACTATCTGAATGACTCAACAGAGGTCTATGTTAATGCTGACCCATTGGCATATTGGCATGGGAAAAAAGAATTGTGGCCACAGCTCACCAACCTGGCTTTAAACTACTTGTCTTGCCCACTCGCAAGCGTGTCTTCTGAACGTGTTTTCAGTGCTGCTGGTGGCATTGTAACTTCCAAACGGAGCCGCCTCTCGCCCAAAAATGTGGAGAGGTTAACAATGATCAAGATGAATCAGCACCTCATACCACCAGATTTCAGAGTACGAGAAAGCGCGCCGGATGAAGACGAGGTGGCCAGCAACATAGATGAGGGAATTTCTACTCTGTCAGGTGACACTGAGCTCACCCTGCCTGAATTCGCAGAGTATGATGACGAAGCCTTATTCTTATTCCTGGACCGTGATACCGAGCCCTGAAAATGAGACAACGAATCAATAACTTTCTTTTTCGTCCTTATTCACTTTTATTCCTGTGTGTCTGTCTTTCTTTGTTGTGCACAGTTAATATAATTCAAACTTTAATCAGATAATCACAAAAACAAGCCCATCAGCAGAACTGTCTTCACTTGTTTGCTAATTGATTTGAAGGTGCCGCAGTCTGCATTTCTCAGGTTCACAAGTTCAGAAGAACATGCTCCTCTATCCTCCTCCTCCAGACTCCTATTTCCATCAAAGCAGAGGGCTGGTTTACGCCCAATGAAGAAAGACTCAGCACTTGTGGGGGTGTTGTTCTACCTCTTTGCAGGTGAGTTGACGGCTCTGGGGCCATTGTTGGGAAGCTCTAATACCGGATAAAAGTGGTTTGGACCAAATCCGAGGCGCACATTTTTTAGTGTTTTTGCTGACTTGCTTGCCTTTGAGGTGCTCTTAGGGGGGGTTCCGTCTGTTTGTGGGTGAGTTTCGGGGTCTGTCAGCACTGCTGGGACACTCTAATCTTGATTGCATTTGCTTTTCAGGAAATCCGTGTTGGCAACCCCGACTTATGGCCTAGCTACGCAGCGCGTTTGGACCGAAGGCTGAGAAATATTGTAAGTAGGAGATGCTGCTTTTGGCCTGTTTGGGGGTGTTATGCTTTTTGGCGGGTGGGTTGGCGGGTCTTGGGGCATTCCTGGGAAGGTCTAATACCGGGTAGAAGTGGTTGGGACAAAATCCAGGCCGATTTTTTGTTGTTGCTATTTCTGACATTTTGCTCAATGTAGCGTTTTCGGGGGCCTGTTTGGGGGGCTTCCTGGTGTTTGTGGGTGGGTTTCGGGGTCTGGGCGCACTGCTGGCTATATATACTTTACTTTACAAGAGGTTTGAAGCAAATCCATGGTGGCAGAGGGGAGTTAGGGCCTAGCTGCAGAGCGCACGCGGAGGGATTTGGGAAATTTGGAAAAAAATGACAAAGTCCCCATTTTTGTACTTTTGCTCTTTGGCTGTTTGAAGGTCTTCTACTAGTTTTCTCCTGGGTTGACGGCTCTGGGGCCATTGCTGGGAAGCTCTAATACCGGATAAAAGTGGTTTGGACAAAATCCACGCCGATTTTTTTGTTGCTATTTCTGACATTTTGCTCAATGTAGCGTTTTCGGGGGCCTGTTTGGGGGGCTTCCTGGTGTTTGTGGGTGAGTTTCGGGGTCTGGGAGCACTGCTGGGACACTCTAATCTTGATTGCATTTGCTTTTCAGGAAATCCGTGGTGGCAAACCGGACCTATGGCCTAGCTACGCAGCGCGTTTGGACCGAAGGCCGAGAAATATTGCAAGTATGAGATTTTGCTTTTGGCCTGTTTGGGGGTGTAATGCTTTTTGGCGGGTGGGTTGGCGGGTCTTGGGGCATTCCTGGGAAGGTCTAATACCGGGTAGAAGTGGTTGGGACAAAATCCTCGCGGAAAAGCCTTTTGGCACTTTTTGTAACTTAGGGTTCGTTAGGGTTAGCCCTAGCAGCAGGATTGCATGTGTTTCGGGGTGTTCTAGATTTTTGCAACTGAGTTCTGGGGTCTTAGAGCACTCGTGAGAATGTGTAATTTTGGTTGCAAGTCATTTGAAGAAAATCCATGGTGGGAAAGGGGGGATTTGGCATAGTTAAAGAAAGCCTTTGCCACTATTCTTAACTTAGGGTTCGTTAGGGTTAGCAGTATTTCTATTGCATGTGTTTGGGTGGGGGGGTTTTCGAGTCTTGGAGCGATGCTGGCTATGGATACTTTTGCTTGGTTGCTTGCAAGTGGTTTGAATGCAATCCACGGTGGGTAAGGGGGTACTTGGGCCTACTTTTACTTTCAAAGTACGTTTTGTCACCAGTTTTCTGCTAGGCCTCGTTTTTTGAGATTTGATTGGGGGTCTTCTACATTTTTTCGACTGGCTTTAGTAAGGGTCTGGGTGGGAGCACTGCTGGGAAGATCTAATTTTGTTCTAAAACACAGTTTACAGTACACCTAGCTTGAGGGGAAAGATCCGCTACATTAATTTGCCCATACTTATTTATCCTTCAAAAGGTGACTCAGACAGAGTACGCACTTTCAAAAATATTGTACTGTCTACTAGGAAAATCAAAGTGTGACTTTTTGCACTCCACAGCCTACATACCTTATATTTATTTATCAGTGGTGTTGTAATATTATATCACTTCCTGTTTTTCGTTGAATAATTACAGGCCGGGTTTCAGTCTGTGCAATGGGGAAAAAAGGATGGAGTCAGGCTTCACATTAGCGAGCCACAATTCAGCATCAGGCAGGCAGTGGACAGGGTGTCTTCTGGTCACCAACATTGATGGACGAAGCGTCAGCTGCAATGGAGGAGTGCCGCTAATGAGAGGAATTTTTTTCTGCATGCAACTTACTTACCAAATTCAACAGGACAACTACAACAACATACAGATACAGTATCCTTTGTGTTTTTCTAAGACTGTGACTGCATTTCTTGGATCTCTCTCTGCTTCTAAATTGATCCCTTAACACATCACTTAGTCCACTCCACAATCACATCTGCACCACACATAGTCATTTGTAAGTGCTCCTACGTAATTCGCAAGTTGCAGCACTCCCCAGCCCATAGAGGACTGGGATGGCCCCAATGATGAAGCATGTCACCAAGGGGCAACCCTGGTGAGTGAGGGGACACCTAGAAAAAGAGCAATTTCTCCTTTTCTATCTACTATACCTTCCAGACCAACCCCATTGAGTGTTGTGAATGGATTTATAGTGACCAGCAAGGCTCTCAGGTATCTGGCAACAGAGACCTTATGTTGAATATAGTTATCAATAATTCCACACACGCCCTGTACTGTCGCATTCTTTCTTCCACAGTTGTCGAAAGCACTACTTACTTTTCACTGACATGCATGCAATAGTGCATGCACTTTCAAAGATTGATGGATAGGTTTGTACCCAAAGATTTGTTTATGTTCAATTGTTTGTCCATGCTGTGCTTTTTTTACAGGGTGTCTTCTGGTGACCAACATCGATGGACGAAGCGTCAGCTGCAATGGAGGAGTGCCGCTAATAAGAGGATTTTTTTTCTGCATGCAACTTACTTACCACTTTCAACAGGACAACTACAACAACATACAGATACAGTATCCATTGTGTTTTTCTAAGACTGTGACGGCATTTCTTGGATCTCACTCTGCTTCTAAATTGATCCCTTAACACATCACTTAGTCCACTCCACAATCACATCTGCACCACACATAGTCATTTGTAAGTGCTCCTACGTAATTCGCAAGTCGCAGCACGCCCCAGCCCGTAGAGGACTGGGATGGCCCCAATGATGAAGCATGTCACCAAGGGGCAACCCTGGTGAGTGAGGGGACACCTAGAAAAAGAGCAATTTCTCCTTTTCTATCTACTATACCTTCCAGACCAACTCCATTGAGTGTTGTGAATGGATTTTTAGTGACCAGCAAGGCTCTCAGGTATTTGGCAACAGAGACCTTATGTTGAATATAGTTATCAATAATTCCACACACGCCCTGTACTGTCGCATTCTTTCTTCCACAGTTAACGAAAGTACTACTTACTTTTCACTGACATGCATGCAGTAGTGCATGCACTTTCAAAGATTGATGGATAGGTTTGTACCCAAAGATTTGTTTATGTTCACAATTGTTTGTCCATGCTGTGCTATTTTTTCTTGTCTCCCAAAACCTTTCCCAAAAACCCCCGTACCCATCCATTTTTCAAACCCTAACCCTCTTCCCCCGGGCTGTGTGGTTTTGATTGATGTGTGACTAAATTACAGCAATAAATCCACACACTTGCTGGGGAGGATAAGGTGATAGCAACAGGCTGGTGAAGAAATCCGAGGATATATTCTTACTCTGCTTGACAAAGACCCATGGCTAATGTCAAAGAACTTCAACCGAATTAGTAGTTATACTTTACCATTTGTTAGGCTACAATGTGGCACTGTTCTTGTGTACTTCTGTCACCTGCTATATTCTCTATTGTATCGTTGGATTGCTCAGGAGGACAAACCAGATTTAATTTTCTTTTTTTTCATAGGCATGCAACTGCCACTGTGTCACACCACTAGTACCACCGCTATGAGGAAATTGTATCTGCCCAGGATTGCCAACCTTATTCGCTGTTTCCCGTGGAGCCAGCCCTGGGTCTAGCCCTACTTTCAAACACAAATTACAGGTAAGATAAGCGTTTGGTGGTTTGGGAGTATAATGGAGTATTAGGAGAGACGAGAGACTGACGGTAGTACTACTAAAGTCCTAGGACTCTTGAATTCACTTCACTTACTCTGTGAGAGGCACTTAGTGTTGAAAACATTTGGGCATTTACACTTAAAGGAAGAAAATGGAACTAAACTTTCAGGAAAACAAAGTCACTGTTAAACCCCCACCCACCAGGCAAGCAGTAAAAAACATGTATGCTCAGATAAAGTTTGAAAAAGTATATTTGTATTTAATTTATTTATTTATTTGTATTTAATTTATTTATAAAGCGCTAACAATCATCCTAGGTAGGATATCACGGCGCTGAGGTTTGGTGCTGAGGGGTACGGTGACCGCATTGATTACTGATTATTCTGGTTTAGGGAAGAGTAGTGTCTTTAATTGTTTCCTAAATGATAAGAGACATTCTGTCAGTCTGAGATTGGGAGGTAGATCATTCCACTTGGTTGCAGCTAGATGAGAGAAAGCCCGCTCTCCCATCCTGACAGTCTTCACGTGGGTAGTGTTTGCTCTTCCTGAAGTTCTGGATCGAAGGTTCCTCGATGGTCTATGGAATTTGACTTTATTGTGTAGAATGGTAGGGCCTGTATTGTAAAGTACCTTGTGTGTGATACACAGTAATTTGTAGTTGGCTCTTTGTCGCATTGGGAGCCAATGTAGTTCTCGCATGCAACTTTTGGCCGAATCATATCTCTTCTTATTGCATACAGCCTTTGCCGCGGCATTTTGCACTATCTGCAGTTTAGAGAAAAGATAGTCTGCCATTCCAACAAACAGAGAGTTGCCGTAGTCCAGTCTGCTCATCAGCAGCGACTGGACCAGGGTCTTCCTACACTCAGTCGGAATCCAGGGGAAGACTCGTCTGAGCATTTTCAATAATGCAAAGCCTCTGCCACAGACAGTGGAGACATGTGATTTCATGGACAGAGCACTGTCCAGTACCACACCCAAGTTTTTCGCTTTTATGGTAGGATTTGGGGGCAAGCCCAGGTTACTTGGCCACCAGCTGTTGTCCCAGAGCTGGGGATTTTTGCCAAACAGGAGGATTTCTGACTTGTCTGCATTTAATCTCAGACAGTGCTCTTGCATCCAATTGGCCAGCTCAGTCAGGCATTTTAGTAGTCGAGTTTTAGGATCATCTTTCTCATCAATGGTGACCATCAGCTGGGTGTCGTCAGCATAAGAACACATTTCAACACCCCACTTTCTTCCAATGGCTGCCAATGAGGAAACAAATACATTAAACAGAGTTGGGCTTAATGAAGCCCCCTGAGGAACCCCATATTTAATGTTTCGCTGGGGAGAAATGAAATCACCCAGACACACTGATTGTGTTCGATCCGCCAAAAAGGATTGTAGCCATCCCAATGCCTTGTCTCGAATACCTTTCCCTTCCAGGGCTTTCAGTAGTTGGTCGTGTGGTACGGTATCCAAAGCCGCCGATAAATCCAAGAGTATCAGGACGACTGTCTTACCCTGATCCACCTGGGCCCTGATATTATCCGTCACCGCCAAAAGTGTTGTTTCAGTACTGTTGTTCGCCCTGAAACCTGTCTGAGAGACATCCAACAGTTCATTGGCTTCCAAATAAGTGGATAGCCGTCTATTGACCAGTTTCTCCAGCACTTTTGAGAGGTAAGGTAACTGGGATATTGGTCGATAGTTTTATTATATCCCTAACAAAATAATCTCCCGCAAGACCCTCCCTAACCCCAACGATTGTCCTTCAAAAGTCCCCAAAAACCCAACTCCCAATTCCCACCCCCAAAAGTCTCTAAAAAAGGGGCAAGGGACACTATGGGTGGATGCTGTTTACTTTTTGGGCCAGGGCATCATGCTCCTGGCGGAGCAAGGCGTGCTCTACGCGGAGCCCCTCCAACACGTCTGTAAAGTGGTGGAGCTCCTGCTGAAGGCGGGACACCATCAGGGTACTGCGGCGCAGGCGTGCCTTCACTGCCCTGCAGGTGCAATGGCTGTGAGAGGCAGCTGTTGTCCTTGCTGCTCGGCGGTGGCGTTTGGCTTTGGCAGCCCGGCTCAGTCTGGGTGGAGCACTGTGCTGGGTGGCAGCCTGTGGGGGCACGGAGGCCGATGCAGACGACGTTGTTGTTGGGGTCGACTGCACACTTTCTTCGTCCTCCAGGGCCACCAGCTGCCGATATTCCGCAACAGTGGCATCGATCCTCCGTTGCCGGGCCGCTCTAGCCAGCTCCTTCCTCCTTGTTGGTTTGGAAGGAGCATCTATATGAAGAAAGAAAGACATAGTCTGTAACCAATGCTCTTTAAGATTAACTCAATCATTCAGCAGAAATTTGTGTTGCAGTACAACTAGCAACTTGCAAGCGCATTACATAACTATTGAGGCCAGTATCTATCTAACCTCCCACTTCTTCATCCTTGCTCTAACATTAGTGGGAGTTTAAGGAACAAATTCTACGAGCACTATGGACTTCCACTGGAGTCGACTATGAAAGTACACCAGTCTTATTCTTCTTCTTGTCTCTTGTTTAGGAAAATTGGTACGTTATCTTCTGCAAGCCGGCATAATGCCAGCGCAGTGAACTTGCACCCGAGAAAAAGAGACGCACGCCATGATGAGTGACCTAGACTTGCGTTGCGTTACTGTACCCGTCCAGTACATGCAGGTGGTGAAGCTCTTACTTTTCTATTACGGGTGGCACTGAGAATACTCTGTTACAAGGGCTACTGCTTAATTAATTTAACTTTCACCCTACAGTGCAAATGAGTACTAGAAATGGAAAATTGAAGAAGATAAATAATCTGATTATCTATCACTTCACATGGGATGTTTTTGCTTATATATGGGATGACTTTAGGTGCTTTGCTTTTTATTGAGTGACCAGTGATACATCCACACATGAATGACTGAGTACTACTAAACGTATTAAGAGAGGTAGGGAGTGGCCACCGTAATAACCAGATCTATGCTGTGCTTGCAATACAAACTACTGCTACTATTGATGGTTGTATTTGGACAAAATTAAAACTTCTTTTCCTTGCCTTTCCTACACTGGAACGGACGTGCGGGTGCAGTGTTACATGCTCTTCAAAGTTACACTTAGTTCATCCACTGACCGTCTACTCTCTCTAGATCATGGGTACTCACAAACTTTCTCTCAGGGGCTAAATTTACAGTGTAGTTTGTGGCCGAGGGCCGCACTAGTGGGGGCGGAGTCAGAGGGGGCAGGGCTAAAGCAAAACAAAAACTTGTGACCATGAGGTTGCACACAGGTCCCTGCAGCAGATGCCTTCATCCACTGAGCCACCAGACCCAGCATTTACATACATCTCTCTCCCTCCTGCTCTCCCTCCTGCCCTCCCTCTCCATCTCTCTCTCGCTCCTGCCCTCCCTGTCCCTCCCCTTCTGTCATCTCACTGTGTGTGTGTCTGTCTGTGCCAGCCTTCAGCCCGGGCTGAGACCGCTTCCTCAACGCGCACACACAGTCAACCACACCAAAGTACTTAACAGGTCTTTAAAAGACCATTAACATATTATTGAGGCTTTGTTTGTTGTACTTGTAGCGCCCCTGCATCTCCACCCTGACAATCACTGCTTGCCCGGCCCCACAGAGCAGAGGCTTTGTTCTATTTCACCTCTTTGTGGCCCTGCATCTCCACTCTGCTCTGTGGGGGCCGGGGGAGCAGTGATTGTCAGAGTGGAGATGCAGGGGCGCTAACAGGTGAAATACAACAAAGCCTCTGCTCTGTGGGGGCCGGGGGAGCAGTGATTGTCTGCAAGGTCTGCGCACCGCCAAGGAAGGCTTGCCGGGCCACCACCGGCCCGCGGGCCGTACTATGAGTACCCCTGCTCTAGATACACATATGCTATCTAAGAGTCAGATAGTAGCATGATCCAGGTATATGGACACATACAGGTTCTGTGTCACCCACCCAGGCTGTTGTCCTTCCACCCATCATTGCTTCATCATTCACCCAGCCATTCATCTCATATTCTTGCCTTCCCAGCCACGTCTTCAATCTCAATAAGTAAGGAATATATAAGAGCTTACCTCTGGCCGCCACCACCACCGTCTCAACTCTCACAGCCGCCGCCTCCTCCCCTGAAGAATTGCCCTCCGCCTCCGTGTCGAGCACCACCACCTCCACGCTGGCCCCGCCACCAGATGTTCCACCTACAAAGTACATTTAAGAATGTTAGAATAAAGCACTCACTACTATTTGGTCGAGGAATGAAGACATGTGAAAACAATGTAATTTGTGACTGTCTACTTTAAAGTTAAAAAAAAATTCCCTTTTTCCAGGGAAGGTTGTCTTGCTGCACTTTTTGGCACAACTGATGAAGGCTGGTTTTTTAACACGCACCATTTTTCTCCACACAGACAGAAGATGGACTTCTAACAACAAGATCAAGTTGAAACCAGGTGAGAGCTCGGCTCGACCACAAGAAATGTCTTCAATTAATCGTCAGCACTAACCACTTTTCCATTATCAGTTAAACGTTTAGTTTTATTATGACTTCATTTTAATAAATGTGTTTACTTTTAATAAAGCTTTTAAACTTAAATAGACTCTGTGTTTTTTTGTCCAGACTAGAGTGACTGAGCGAAAGGTTTTGCAATTTTTGCAAGCATGAGTCCAGATAGAACACTTCAAAAGACATTATGGACAATCCCAGAGGACTGCACTAAGTTGATAGAGCTATTGCTGACTAGAATGGGAGTTTCGCCAACCGTGCAATCTTAGTTAGCTACACAGACAGACTAATAAGAATAATCTAGTAATACCACAGGGAGTCATAGTAGAGGCAGGATAAGAATTTAGATACAGTCTACAAGAAGATCAAAGAAGATTTTGAAAAAATCAAATGAGGAACGCTAGGAAAAATAGGTACTAGTCTAAAATGAAAACTTACTGGGGCCAGCAAAGGAGCCCTCGCCTGCCCGATCCTGGCCCTGTTCAACAGCATCCGCCGCCTGCTGCTCCTGTGTCCTCCCCTCGCCCCTGGGGGGAGCTGACGTACAACATGAAAGAAAGAACAGAAAACATGGATGATTGTTGCTTGTCAATGTCAACCAAATCAAACATTTCAAAACAACAATAACAAAATATTTCCGCGAAATTACATTGATTAGGGTTAGTTTTCATTGATTTGCGGACCTGCGACTTCTAAAGTCACGTAACTCACTAAACAAAGTACTGAAAGGTTCACCTAGGACTGGCAGGCAGCAGTCCGCAGGCAAGACGCAAAGTGACAGACAAACTCCATTGTGATTTCAGTCAGATCAGTAACAACACTAACAGTTGCCTGCTACATAACCAGTCATTTAAATAGTCAAACTATCAATCCACCGCCACTATTTTTCTTATTGTCGGGGTACAAAGGAAGGGGCAGATTTAAGCCCCTTGCGGCTCTTTTGCTCCGTTCTTGCGTGACTTTTGTGACGCAGCAGCTAAACAAAAGAGGCGCCATGGTGCGGCGTATAATATTATAACAACGTGACGCATTTGGGAGATGCATCCCGTTATAAAGCCCTGCGCCATCAGGGGGCGTTCCGGCGCAAGGGAGGGCATTCCTGCGCTGGAACACATCCTAAAAGTGGCTGAGGGAAATCTACAAAATTTCAATCAGTCACCTTTAGGACAATGATGCGTCACACAAACCTTGCACCTGCTTGAAGCAGACGTACGGCTTGACCCAGCATTGGGGAGATAGGGTATCCCAGAGCATTGCTGGAGCTGCGCCATCGTTGCGACGCAACTCCAGCAGTAAAGCTTTGGTGACGTTTTGGGCCCATGGTGCGCCGCATTGCAAATACGGCGCACCATGTTTGGTGGTGGTAGCGGGCCGCACAATTAATGGCGCATCCCTGCTACTTTGCAGGGATGCGACGGTAATTGCAATTCTGCCCCTTAGGGGCATACTTCGCCAGATCAAATGCGTCACGCAAAACTACCCTTGTGACACGGCAGATGCGCCTCATTTACAATGCGGCGCGCCCTGGCGCAAGGGTAGGCACTTGCGTGACGCATCTCATCACGTAAGAGTGGCGCATCGTTGGAGTCACGTCGCCAACGCAATGCAACTCCAGTAATGCTCAGGGCCAATCAATCAATCAATCAATCAATCATAGACATTTATAGAGCGCTCTACTTACCCGGAGGGTCTCAAGGCGCTAGGGGGGGGATGCTGCTACTGCCCGAACAGCCAGGTCTTGAGCTTCTTCCTGAAGGCGAGGTTGTCTTGGGTCAGGCGCAGGTCGGTCGGGAGGGAGTTCCAGGTCTTGGCGGCCAGGTAGGAGAAGGACCTTTCTCCTGTTGTCGTTCTTCGGATGCGGGGGACGGCGGCGAGGGCGTGACTGGCTGATCGGAGGTGTCGTTTGGGAGCGTAGAAGTTGATGCGGTTGTTGAGGTAGCTCGGGCCTTGATCGTGTAGGGCTTTGTGTGCGTGGGTGAGGAGACGGAAGGTGATTCTCTTGTTGACCGGGAGCCAGTGCAGGTTTCTTAGGTGTCCGGAGATGTGGCTGTGTCGTGGGATGTCGAGGATGAGTCTGGCTGAGGCGTTCTGGATTCGTTGGAGTCTCTTCTGGAGCTTGGTGGTGGTTCCGGCGTAGAGGGCATTGCCGTAGTCCAGTCGGCTGGTGACGAGGGCCAGGGTGACAGTCTTCCTGGTCTCGGTGGGGATCCACCGGAAGATTTTCCGTAGCATGAGCAGGATGTTGAAGCACGACGAGGAGACTGCGTTGACTTGCTTGGTCATGGAGAGGGAGGAGTCCAGGATGAAGCCCAGGTTGCGTGCGTGGTCTGTCGGTTTGGGTGCAGTTCCCAGGGCGGGGGGCCACCAGGAGTCGTCCTAGGCGGAGGGCGAGGATCCCAGGATGAGGACTTCCGTCTTATCCGAGTTCAGCTTCAGGCGGCTGGTCGACATCCACTCGGCTACTTCTTTCATTCCTTCGTGAAGGTTGGCTCTGGCGGCGGCGGGGTCGTTGGTAAGGGAGAGGATCAGCTGGGTATCGTCGGCGTAGGAGATGATGTTCAGGTTGTGTTGGCGTGCGATGGCCGCGAGGGGGCCACCCAATACTTAACATGCTGTGTCAGTCCTTACGCCTGCTTCAAGCAGCCATAAGGAATTGAATTGACGTAGCAGCGTCGCAGAAGTGCCTGCGTTAAATCTTGTAGATTTCACGCAGGCACTTTTGTGAGGCGCACAGCCGCCGGACCGCGCCCACCCTGCGTACTAGGAACGCACTCATTGTGGTGCAGGCCCATGGCTTTATAACGAGACGCATCTCCCTAGATGCGTCACGCTGTAAATTACTCGCAGGGATGCGCCACGTTTACGTCGCTGTTGCGTCACACAAGGCAACGTAAACGTGGCGCAAGGGGCTTGTAAATGTAATCTGCCCCCTAGTGTCTAGCATTACGCAGTTCTGTAAAGTACACTCATACATAATAGTTACTCAGGCCAATGAGACCACAAAATAGAAAACAAATAAGCATAGTAGCAACGCCACTGAGAAGGAGAGCAATGCACCTGAAATGCACAGAAGATTTTGAAATACAATTTAACTACAATGTAATCGTCATCAGCGGCATTATTGGCTTGCTCCATGTAAAAAAAAAATATTTGCAATACAACAACACAGAGCAGGAGAAAACATAGTAGTGAGTGATATAGCTACTACTACTCACCAAGCCCGGGGATCTCCAAGCCGAGCTGGTCCAGCAGGTCGCGCTCCCGGTCCAGGAGGTCCGTCCAGCGGTGGGTGGCCTGGCTGTAGGTGCGCTGGACCCCTTAGAGGTGGGACATGGCCCAGCACACCTTCTCCCACCGCTTCCGACGCTCCCGGATGTTGTAGCCGCCGGCCGCGATCCTGCCGTCTCCCGCGATGGTCCTGGGCAGGCGGCGCTGGACGAAGTAGACCAGCGCGCCCACTTCCTCCGGGCTGAAGATCTTCCGTCGCGTCTCCTGCTCCCCCCTCACTCGACCGCATGCTGTCCTGGCACGGGGTCCAGGACTCCTCCTCCCCGCCGCCGCTGCGGCCCTCAAGTGCCTGGGCAGCTTCACGGCGCCTGGCTTCACCATGGTCTGGGCAGGTAAGGTAGGAAGTAGAAAATTAAGAAGGAATAGGATAGGGAAGAAGAAAAGAAAAGAGTTTAAAAAAGTAGTTTAAAAGTAAAGAAAAATAGCAGAAAAGACAAAAATATACAGCTAGGAAAAGAGAGGGATAGATAAGAAGCAAAATTGTTAAAAAAAAACTGAAAACAAGCAAAGGATGGCAAAGATAGCAAGAGGATTAAACACCATGCCCAGACTCAGGAAATGAATGAAAAACAAGACGGCCGCCGCCCGTTCACGAGCGCGAAAGTAAGTTCCCACGAGATTTTCCTCGCGATCTCGTGCGAACTTGTACTCGCAATGCGCTAACTTCGCGAGATTATACATAGCGGGCGGAAACGGAACTACGTCACGCAAACAAAATGGCCGCGCCCGTACTCGACCTTGGGGTAAATTCGCGTGTTGCGCTGCAAGCGGCTCGCGAATACTGCAAAAAAACTCGCGAAACAACAAGCCGCAAAAAAATAGAAAGCTCATTCGCACAAATTGGCGGCTTCCGTGGTCGGTTTCGCACGACACCGCGCCTCGCGAATAGCGCGAAAAAACCGAAAAATGATTTTTTCAAAAGCAATGAGCAGGTGCAAAAGGTCAACCTCATCATTTGTAACGATTCCCTGTAGTGCTTCCTGAGGGGGCCCTCCAGAATTCGGTTGCCTGCTTGCAACTATTGTGTGACCCTGCTCTGACCTTAACTGTATGCCACAAAGGTCCTGATTTACAGCTAAGGGAGCAGACAAGCAGGTGCCAGGCTGGAACTTCAAATTCAGTGACACATTAATTAGCCCCTAATTCATTATTGTCAGTTGGGGCAGGGCAGGTGTTGTTAATAAACTAACCCCAAATTAATTCATGTCAGTTCAAGCAGGGCAGGTGGGCTTGCTTTCCCCCCCCATCTTCTACAGTGATGATGAACTAGAGGGTGGCATTGATGTAACAGAGGGTGGCATGGGTCAAAGAGAGGGTGGCAGTGGTGAAACAGAGGGTGCTGGGAGGCTGTGATGATGAACCAGACGTAGAAACAACATAGTCGCGACCGTTGCGAGCCGACAAGTAAGTTCGCAATTGCGAACTAGTACCAAATCCTCGCGAACTGGCAGAAACACTTGCGAACACAAAAAAAAATCCGCAAATTTGCGGGAATTTGCGGATTTTGCGGATTGCTAATTCGCAAATCCGCAAAATTCGCGAACGCCAGATTCGCAAAATTCACCCATGCTTACTGGCTATGTCTACCAGATTTTTTTTGCCTAGATCTGATAAAAGCGGAACCATAGGTGTGCTTTGGGGAACACCAATTAGACTACGTAGGAATTTATTCTCAGCTTTTGATAGGTGACTCAAGTTGTTAAATCCCCACAGCTCTGCTCCATAGAGAGCAGAGCTTATCACTTTGATGTTATATATCTCCAAGGCTGGAATAATTGGTTTTGTCAGAGAGGATTTATGTTTAGAGAATAAAATATCTGCAAGCTGGTGGAATTTTAAGATAGCCATATCAGTGTGGCTTTTCCATCCCATGTTACTCTGGAGCAAAATACCTAGGTAGGTGAAAGCATCCACCAGCTCTAAGGGAGTATCGTTCAGGAGGATTCTACCTTTGAAGGGTTTATGTTGGTTCAGGGACATAAATTTATTTTTTGTGGTATTGATCTCAAGCCCACGCAGATGGCAAAATTCCTCAAAGGCGTTGACAGCCTTCTGCAGGCCACTCGGGGTCCTTTAGACAATCAAGGTGTTGTCCGCGACCATGAGGACAGGTAAACGAACCCCAGCTATAACGGGGGCATCAGCAGGGGATCTGGAAAGATGGTCCACTATTCCATTGATGTATAAGGAAAACAGGGTGGGGGCCAAAACACAGCCCTGTCGAACACCACGTTTGACAGGGAATGAATCGGTGACCTCACCCTGTGTCCCCCATCTGATTCTAGCAAAATTGCTCTCATGTAAGCGGATGAGGAGGGTCAATAACTCAGGAGCCATCCCCAATTCAGCAAGGGCTCTCCAGAGTTTGCAACGAGGGACCAAATCGAAAGCCGATTTCAAGTCGACAAATACAGCGTAAATTGTCCCTTTAGACAAGACCACATTCCTCCAATAAATAGTAATGAAGCAAAAGACTTGGTCTATGGAACTAGTGCAAGAGCGAAAGCCAGCTTGAAATGGGGATAGTATATTATATTCCTCTACCCACGCCTGTACTTTATTTTGAACTAAACGGCCCATACGTTTTTGTGCTGAATCTATTATGCTGATGGGCCTGTAGTTGCTGGGGAGGGATTTATCTCCCATTTTTAAAAACAGGGATTATTTCTGCTCCCTTCCACAAGAATGGAATGGGAGCACCCTTTGCCAGTGAATTAGCTAACAAGGCAAAATACTGGCACCAGGTCGGTCTATCACTTAAAAAAACATCGGCAGGGATACCATCCATGCCTGGGGCTCTGCCCCTTGACACACAATCTAGTGGTAAACAAACATCTTTAGTAGTAAACATCTGTCTTTGATAAAAGATAGAGGGGGTAAAGGGTAATCCTCCTCTAACGGGCTACAGGCATACTGGGGCTTAAGAAATTCTAACCACTGGGACTGGGCAACATTATTTTGAGGAGGTTCTGCCAGTCCTCCCCTGTCCCATTTAACAATATTCCAAAATTGCTTGGAATCTTTAGCTTCACAAGCATGTTTCAGATCCCGCCACCTATCTTGGTCCCACTCTCTTTTTGCAACCCTCTGGATGATGTATCTATAGGAGTCCCTTGCCTCCCTCACTCTATCGGCGTTCTTAGACCTTAGTTCCACACTCAGTTTACGGCAGGCTAATTTACAGTTTTCGTTATACCACCTAGCCCGTTCAGGGCGTATCGATAATCAATCAATCAGGGTTAGTAAAGCCCAGCCAATCACCCATGAGGGTCTTGGTCATCCGAGGAGCCATGTCTTGAGGTACTTCCTGAAGTGGGGCAATGTGGGAGCTTGGTGGAGGGGGAGTGCAGCAGGTGCTGTGGCACTGGAACAAAAGCCTGTGATGGGAACACTGTACCCCAATTATTGCTAGATTTTGATCATCATTTTGTTGAAAGTGTTCATTGAGGCGACAAGAAACTAAAGAAAAAGGATCAGACATAGAAATGACTCACAATGTAGGATCTGTAGTCCCCTGTGGAGTACTTCTGATGTTTTTTCTGTCCCATTGGCTCTGTCTCTCCCAATCAACTTTGTAGAGGCAAGATTCAACAGTTCATTTACTTTGTTCATGCAACAAAAGCATGGACTCCTACACCAAAGCTTCATGTCTGAACAGCAGACACACTGGGCATAAGGATACAGACTCACTAGCAGAGGAAGGGGATGGGGAGCCCATATGTGGATGGTGGTGGATGACATCTAGTATATGGTGGCAAAGGAGGCAGAATATGGAAAGGCAGTTACAGGACTATCCTTTTAAATTTGACTGCATTGCCTGAAAACGGTCTTCATTATTAACACAACCAGTTTGTTTGTAAATGAGAGATGCTAGTAGGTGGATACAAAAAAGGAAGCACTGGTTTAAAGCTGAATGTCCTGATCGTAGCGTCCCCTAGCTGTTAATCTCAGCCTTGCTGTGTTTTCTTTACTGCTGCTATGAGTGGCTTGCTACAGACAGCTGTACCTTGGCAAAATCCCAGTGTAACCAGCCTGCTATTTGGAGTATTTTCTTATATTTTTATAAGTTAACCTGGGAAGCATGCAACACTCACCACGCTATGCCCGTTTTGCATGAAACAAGCACATGCCTACCTACACTCACCTTCACTCCACTCTTTCAGGGTTGCTCAGCACATTCTGAAATTAACATTATTTTACAGGCTCAGCTACTTTGACTTGCGATAAAGTGTCACTCAAGTGTCACACACAAGGAAATGCAATTTCACACATACGCACACTCCAGCCATTGAAATGTCACACATAAGCAACTTGGAACCTTGGCAGCGATGCATAGGGCTCCCCCTTATGTATTTTGCAGGGGGGGGGGGCTCAACTTTCGTTACGCCACTGAGTTCAGCCCGGGGGAGATCCAGTTTTCTTCGGTACCGTTTGGCGCAAGCAATTACCCTTTATCAAAAATATGTTGTGGTTAGACAGCGCACAGTAGGGGGTTCTGGCGTAGGAGACGACGCAACAACAGGGTGAGTGAGGTCAGTGGGAACTGCTCATGAGGGAGCGGACGCGCACGGAGTGTGGAAGAAGCCGTCACCAGGTTAAATATCCCTATAGTGTGGCTGTAAGGAAAGAGGAGCCCCGCGTAAGCCGAGGCATTTGTTTCTATATTCCACCATATACATTAGAGTCAGATCCAGGAAGTGGTTGGTAAAATCTGGGAGTTGTTTTGATTTGGATGGGCGTCTGTGTGGCGCCCCTACGTGGAACAAGGGTTTGGCTTGTTGATAAGTCATGTGATTAAGATGCTTGGATCACAGATCGTGCGGAAGCATGTTATGTACAGCAAAGTGCTGTCGTGTTAACAAAAAAAATGAATTAAAAAAAAACATTTCTAGTTTGTGCCATGTAGAAGTCCGTCACTTCTGATTGTTCGGGCCTGGCCACTAATGTTAGTTAGCGTGCCCTGTTTCTACTCCCATGTGCTGGTAGATGTTTTGCATATTACAATGCCGGTTATGTTCCTTGTTAGTGTTATTAACTTATCTTGGACGATTTCTATTTGGCAAGTCCCCATCTCCATTATCTTAATTTGTTTCTATACCATGGGTACTCACAAACTTTCTCGGGGGGGGGGCAAATTTACAGTGTGGTTTGTGGCCAGGAGCCTGGTCAGTGGGGGGCCGGGCTAGAGTGGGGAAATATCACTTCTGTTTCAAAACATTACTTGACAATGCTGTATTTCCAAAGCAGATATAGCTACATGGAGAACATGTTCATAATATTTTTTTTATTATCAGACAATGTCAATCTTAAGTGGGATTGCATGGCAATTTGCAGTAAGCGGATATTCAGCACATGCCCAGTGCAGCACAGGCTTCAGAGTCCCAAAAATAAGTATGTTAAAGACAAACACTACAAACTTATTTAACATTTCATGTTGCCAATTAGTTTCCTGTAATCTGGTACCAAGTCTGAAACTGCAAGCCTTAAGAGCTGATCCAGATGTATGTCTGTAAGCTTATTTCTGAGTTTGCTCTTCATCAGTCCCATTGTGGAAAATGAACATTCGCAAGCATATGTTGACCCAAGCATAAAAATTACCCTCTGGGCCACTGTAAAAAGAAGAGCTAACTTGTCAGAAGGCACAATTTTCTAGAATTCTTCTGGTGCTTGCCCCAAATAGGATGCTACGAGGGCTGAATTGTGCTGCATGTCAATCAGCTCTATTTCTGCTTGAGCCCTTTACATGCCAATAAGGGTAAAAACGTCAAGATTACGTGCACTCACCATCCAGGGGTTTTCAACCAGCCAGAACAGAGGGGTGAGGGCTCTGAATTGAGAAAATCGGCGTTTGATCTCCCCAGGAATTTCTTCAAGACATGCACCTAGGACTAGCTTTGACAGAATTTCTTATGCATCTGGAAACCTCTGCATCGCAGCCAACAGTTTTGGCAAGTGGATGAAGTCACTATCATCCAGCTTACTTTCAAAAGCATAAATACCATTCATCAAGGAGCACACAAGCTGTTGTTTACCTTGCAGAGTCAAATTGAAAGCATTAAAATGTCTGAAAATATCTGAAAGAAAATGGAGCATAATAAGCCATTTCACATCCGTTAGTTCTGGGAATGATTGACCTCTACTGTTCACAAAGACTTCAATTTCAGGAAGCAATGCGATGAACCGCTCCAGAACCTTCCCTTTGCTTAGCCAACGCATGTCAGTGTGCATCAAGACGTCTCTATATTCCGCTTCAGATTCCTGCAGCATTGCTTTAAAAAGTCTATGGTTCAGAGCTTTGGCATGGATAAAATGAACAATTTTCACTGCACCTTTTAGGACATTATTCAGTTCTCCGTGCTTTAATTTTTCACACAATACTTCTTGGTGAATAATGCAGTGGTAGTCTATCACAGTCTCTCCTATGAGCTTCTTTCTAAGCATAGATATGAAGCCTCTGTCATGGCCTACCATGGCAGGAGCCCCATCTTTTGTTATGCTGACAAGAGTGTTCAGTGGTATGTCATGTGTTTTAAAGTAGTTGCACATGCTGTCCAGTATGTCTTCTCCTCTTGTGTGCCCTTGCAGTGGTAGAAGGCACAGAAGCTCTTCTTTGGGATGAAGCGATGGGTCTAGATCCCTCACCAAAACTAATAACTGGGCCACATCGCCTATGTTAGTGGACTCATCCATGGCAATGCTGAAAAACTGTGACTTTGACTGGTTTGATCACCTGCTCCTGGATGTTTTGTCCCATTGCCTCTATTCTGGGTGCACACATGTGGAGAAGTGTGTCTCACCGGTTAGAGGAGGCAGCCCCTGATGCAGATGTCAGAACCGGGACCAGGGTTCAATCCCCGACGTGGCAGGGCCTTGAGCTCAAAATATCCACAGACTCGATAATTCTCACCTCGGTGCCTACTCGAATCGTGGGTTCACACTCTGCAACTCTGGGCAATAGCTTGCTTAATCTCCACTACGGCCCCACTGCGATGGGATGCCTGGTCTTCACCTTGGGGATGCCCAGTAGGGGTAATCTCGCAGAGAAAGGCCAGGACGGGTTCCCAAAGCAAGCGCCTTGAGACCTTATGGTGAAAGGCGCTATATAAGAATGTATGATTTATGATTTACGATTCACGTTGAATCTGATAGCTACAATGCACCGATTTCCTTTAAAATGCTGGCTTTATTAGTGTAGCTGTCAAATTAAATTTCGGCTGCTGAAAGGAAACATTTCTTCACCAGCTCTGCATCTGTTAAAGGTTTCTTATGTTTGGCAAGCAAGTAGCATATTTTGAAAGACGCTTCTATAACAGCCTTAGATTCCTTCATCTGGCAAAGGAAGATCTTCTGCTGGGAAAGAAGAGCTTGCTTAACGATGCCACTTTTGCAGAACGCAGTTTTGAGTTCAGTGGGAAGATTGCAGAGAATCCAGAGAGCAACGTTTTGTAGTGCTGTTCAGGCTTATCCCTCTTAAGAACATTTACTTTCTCTTTGCAAAGCAAACAGGTGGCTTTTTTTTTGGGCATTCCACAAACAAGTACTCTTCTTCCCATGCTTCCTGGAAGGTCCTGTGTTCACTCTGTATCGATCTGGGTCATTTGCAATCCTTGGAAACTGGACTGTAGGCTATTGCGGACCTCTCCAGCTAGTTTGTTACTATGCAGTAAGTAGCAAGGACCAGGAATCGGATTTTTCCACCCAACGCCACCCCACGACCGATAACCCCCACGACCGATGGACCGACACTGCGTCACGACTGCTGGACCGACACCACATCACGACCGATGGACCAACACCATTTCTCGCAACAGATCTGTGAGCAACACCAAAGTAATGTTTTGTTTAAACATGAGAAGTAATGGGTAAACCTGCAAATGAAAAACAGGAAGCTTTCCTAAAGCCAGTGGTTTATGCAGGAAATGTGTTATCAATAGGGATTTGAAATAAATGGCATGCACACACACACACATATATACCAGCGAACGTTCACCCGTAGGTATCTTATTGCTGAATAACAGATGTTTATTGCTACCCAACTCATTTTATCGACCTCAGATGGATGAAAGGCAGGACCCGCCGGGCTTTGAACCTGTGACCATGAGGTAGAACACAGGCCCCTGCAGTGGCCGCATTAGTCCACTGAGCCACCAGACCCAGCATACACACAGTACAAGGATACAGAGTAGAAACACATATGGGAGGAGCTAATAAGGACAGCACTATTTGGTGTGGAGCAGCTGTCAAACTAAATGAATCTGAAAGGCTCATATAGAATGGTCAAGCTTGTAGAGAGGGGATGGGAAAGACACATTATACATCTGCTGCTTAATGTGAATTATGGGAATTTGGGAAATACTAATAATACAGAGTTAGACCTGTCTTAGAAATAAGAGCTTTGAAATCACGAAATCACTGACAGGTATTCAATAAGAAAGCTTAACCAATATATATATATATATATATATATATATATATATATATATATATATATATATATATATATATATATATATATATATATATATATATATATATATATATATATATATATATATATATATATATATATATATATATATCGTCGAAAAAACATTGTCTTTCAAGTTATTGAAACGGACTGGGCTCACCAGTGCAAGCAGGAAGAATTGAAGCGGTGTCGGAGTCATTGAACTCCGCATTGGGAGAGACGCAATTGCGAACTTACTCCCGTAAAACAGATGCCTGTAATCGCTGGTTGTGAAGTTGGGGACGCAAGGAGTTTGTTTATTTCTTTGGGCATGGAAAAAACTTGCGAGAGGGTTCCACATCACACTTCTATTCGTGCAACCACTTGGCCGCCCGACCCCGGCAGGTTGTTTCTTGCTGGTAGATGCAGTTTCATACTAAACCTAGAGAACTCTAAAAGGTGAATTTCGTCATCAGTGGGCGGAGCGAACTCTAACTATTTCAGTTGGTGCAGGTGAACTATTTTGGTGGCAACCAACTCTTCTTTCGATCCACACTGGGCGCTGAGGAGGCTACACAGCCGAAATGCATACGCCTGTCATTTGCCAATTCTGAAATAAAGAAGCAGCAAGCTGTTCCCCACTTGTTGTCTCTGCCTTTCCTTTTGGAGGGTTTGTTTCATTGCCAGCCAGCGGCGTGTCACAGAGGCTCCTGCACATTAAGCTGGCCTGGTCAACACTGGCTTCTTTTTGCCTCGGCGAAAAAACTTTGGGGCATATTATCAAGCCTGTGCGCTAAAATTATCGCCGCTTTATCGGCCGAAAACGGCCGATAAAGCGGCGATAATGGGCTTGATAATATGCTCTGTGGAATTCCAATCGAAGCCCATGTTAGATGTCTTCACATCTAACATGTGCTTCGATTGGAATTCCATAGAGCATATTATCAAGCCCATTATCGCCGCTTTATCGGCCGTTTTCGGCCGATAAAGCGGCGATAATTTTAGCGCACAGGCTTGATAATATGCCCCTTTGTCTTTCAAGTTATTGAAACGGACCTGGCTCACCAGTGCAAGCAGGAAGAATTGAAGCAGTGTCGGAGTCATTGAACTCCGCATTGGGAGAGACGCAATTGCGAACTTACCCCCGTGAAACGGATGCCTGTAATCGCTAGTTGTGCAGTTGGGGACGTAAGGAGTTTGTTTATCTCTTTGGGCATGGAAGAAACATGCGAGAGGGTTCCACATCACACTGCTATTCGCGCAACCACTTGACCGCCCGACCCCAGCAGGTTGTTGCTTGCTGGGAGATGCAGTTTCATCCTACACCTAGAGAACTGCAAAAGGTGAATTTCGTCATCAGTGGGCGGAGCGAACTCTAACTATTTCAGTTGATGCAGGTGAACTATTTTGGAGGCAAACAACTCTTCTTCCGATCCACACTGGGCTCTGAGGAGGCTACACAGCCGAAATGCATACGCCGGTCATTTGCCAATTCTGAAATAAAGAAGCACCAAGCTGTTCCCCACTTGTGGCCTCTGCCTTTCCTTTTGGAGGGTTTGTTTCATATATATATATATATATATATATATATATATATATATATATATATATATATATATATATATATATATATATATATATATATATATATATATATATATATATATATATATATATATATATATACATATATATATATATATATATATATATATATATATATATATATATATATATTACCTACTGGCAGTCGCCAGTAGGTATATATAGTTAGGATTTTTTTGAATAGGGATTTCTGAAAATTCTATGTTGAATAACTTTGGCGTTGATGGACAGAATTGGCTGAAATTATCAGGAAAATGGCACATTTTGTTTCTGAGCGTCCCCTGAAAGTTTGGGGGGGGGGTTTCGTCAAGCGGGGGCCGAGAAAAAAGGGGGATCCCAAAACGTGTTTTTAACATTGAGTTTTCCATAGGGCGGTTGGACTCACTTTTAGCTCGAACGGCTGAATGGATTTCCACAAAACTTGGCAAAATTGTAGGGACTGGTAGCCCGATGTGCCTTTGCTATGTCTCAAGATATATGCTCCAGTGGTTTTTACGAAAATTACCTTTGAAAAATATATATTGGGCTACATTGGGCTATATATATGTTAGAGCCCCAATGTAGCCCAATGTAGCCCAAAGATGGCCACCAGAGACAAAAAAAAACAAATGTAGCCCAACTATAGCCCAGTGACAGAATGTCCCAGAGTGTTCGAAAGAACAACTAGAGCGCTAACAGTCTTACTTATGACAAAAGTATGGCACACCTGAAGTCATCTTGATTGGAATAAGTGTTAACACTTAAAACATTTAATTTGCAAAGGAACAAAATGAGGGGGTCCGTTTTACCATAGAAATTATGATTAGTGCAGAAGAAAGAAAAATTAGGGCACATTTTGAGTGACTTCTCAAATCCTCTTATATTTCATTAAAAAAATTCTGATATGCAGTCTCCCAAGATGCCACCAGAGACAAAAGAGCCCAAATGTAGCCCAAATATTAGCCAGATGTAGCCCAACTATAGCCCAATGACAGAATGTCCCAGAGTGTTCTAAAGAACAACTAGAACGCTAACAGTCTTACTTATGACAAAAGTATGGCACACCTGAAGTCATCTTGATTGGAATAAAGTGGTAACACTTAATACATTTAATTTGAAAAGGAACAAAATGTTATATACACATATATATATATATATATATATATATATATATATATATATATATATATATATATATATATATATATATATATATATATATATATATATATATATATATATATATATATATATACCTACGGACGCCAGTAGGTATATATAGTTAGGATTTTTTCCCTATGGGATTTTTGAAAATTCTATGTCTAATAACTTTGGCGTTTGTGGACGGAATCGGCTGAAATTTTCAGAAAAATGGCACATTTCGTTTCTGAGCAGCCCTTAAAAATTTGGGGGGGTTTCGTCAAGGGGGGGGCGAGAAAAAAGGGGGTTCCCAAAACGCGTTTTTCCCATGTTAATTTCCATAGGGCGGTTGGCCTCACTTTTAGCTCGAACGGCTGAATGGATTTGCACGAAACTTGGCAAAATTGTAGGGACTGTTAGCCCGATGTGCCTTTGCTAGGTCTCAATATATGTGCTTCAGTGGATTTTGAGAAATTAACGTTCAAAAAAAGATATATATCTGTAACAGCGCTCCGGGCTGCGCTCCAGTTCGCGTACTTTTCTCGAAACGGGACTTTGCGATGCGAAGCTGATTGGCTTTCCGGTGTCTGTCAACATTCTAAACAGTCCGGAGCGGCCGTCATCTTATCTCTCGGTAGGATCGAGAGAGAAGAAGAGGTGAAAAACGAAGGGGGAATTTAATGAAAGGGGGCAAGGTAGACCCCTCTTGACCCCCTAGGAATGATGTTGGGGTTATTAAAGGGTCCCGTGGGGAAAATAAAAAAAAATTGATTTTTCACGGTAGAAGCGCTTCCCGGGCCACGAACTGGGCCGCAAACTGGTAGCGAAACGGGAATTCGCCATTTTGTGTTTCGTTTTAATTAAATTACTAGGTATAAGGGGGTGCGGGAGACGTATCCTGATCCCTTATGTTTTCTGAGGGTGGCTGAGGAGGCTCATATATGTTGATACATGTCTTCCAGCGGCTGTGCGTGAGCGTTTTTTTTTTTTTGCTGCGTGACGTCTGTTAACGTTCGATTCGATGGAAATCAGGAAGTGTTGACCGCCAATTTGTCACTGCGATAAAATATTTTGTTATAAATGAATCCTTATTGATAAACATTGTCTGCGCCATCTTGCCTTTTTTCCAATGCCACAATTTTGTCGTGCACGGCAGCCATTTTAGATGCCTTGACCAGACCCACTCTCTGCACGCCGTCGATTCTCAGCACGGCTCCCCACCCTCGCAATCATCTCCCCCACGCACTGGTCACCCCCGCTCTCTCTCTCATGCATGGGCCATAAACTTCCCCCCATCTGCGCTGCTCTTCCCTGAGAATCACACCCTGTGCCCGCCCGACACCTCCCTTTCACCCTATTCACTACCGCACCCTCTGACACTCCTCTTCCTCTGTGTCCGATTGTCCAGGCCGGTCCCAGGCTATCACCTAGCCCTGCGGAGAGCTGTAGAGAATCCAGACATGCCAACCCTCCCCATTCAGGCGTGAGACTACCGATTTCAGTGCTAGTCTCCCGCCTCCCGATTCCTGCAAGCAAAAACCCGATTCCTCGGGGGTTTCAGCTGACAGGGCTTGGTATTGTGTTACGTGCTAATTCTTCCAGGAAACGTCAGAGGGCCGATGCAGGGGCTCTAGAAGGGGTGATAAACCATTTGAGCCTCATTAACAAGCGCATGGTCTTTTAAAGATCTGTGAAGTACTCGGGGCGGCGGTGTGTGTGTGCCCTCTTTCAGGAGCGGGCGGGGGGGGGGCACTGCCAGCAACTTGCCAGGCCAGGCAGTGTTCAACACTTGCATCACCCTTTCTCTGCCTGCTATTGCGCTCCATGCTTCGGAAAGGTAAGAAAAAGAACGTGCATTTGAGTTTGAAATGTCCGATCCTGTAGCAGCACACTTCCAAAGCCCACACATGACAATAACCCGATTCAAGGCCCCATTCACCCGATTTTTTAAAAATATATAGCACTCCAACAAAGTAGTAGGATTATAAAACTTTATTAACTTATAAATATATAGAACGCAACAAAAACTGTAAATACATTTAAACATTTTTTGGAAAAAAGAAGCAACAATGGTCAGTAGCTGTCTTTTGTGCGAATAGTCCCAAGGCAGCACAACGTGCTGAGTTCTGGACGGCACCCAGGTGATGTTACCTGGGTGCCGCACTGGTTTTTGGTTTCCTACAATGCAGCTCAGAAAAACAGCGTGGGGCGCCCCGGGGGGTGCGCGGGGAGGCCTCATCAGTAGCGGTCTGTTGTGCGAATAGTCCCAAGGCAGCAGAACGCGCTGAGATGTGGATGGCACCCAGGTGATGTCCAGTAACTTGCCGCACTGGTTTTGGTTTCCTACAATGCTGCTCCGAAAAACGGCGTGGGGCGCCCCGGGAGGGCGTGGGGGAGGCGGCGTGAACGGGCCTCCCCAGGTGGAGGCTCGTCTGCTGTACTGGGGCGCCCCTTTACCGTTTCAGTTGCCATTCCGCCCGCTTTTGCTACACTGTGCCTCATCCTCCATTCAGCTGTTTATCGCCCGCTCTTGCGGCTACAGCGTCTCGCTCACCATGTAGTTGAGTTGCGCCCACTCTTGCGGTGCAGCGATAGGCGGCTGCCATAGGACTCTTAAAATGGCGGACGGCTCTTCGGATTTGGGCCTGGTCCACTAAAATGGCCCTGGGACACCTTGGAACTCGGACGCTTGCCTGCTAGGGCTTGGGCTCCATTCTCGAAAGCGTCCCCTCAGCCGTGAAGATTCTACAAAAGTCTTGGGGGCCATCGACTCCTGCAGGCTTCCGGTGGGGAGCGGCTGCCATGATTGCTCGCGGAATGACCACGACGGAGCCACGAGATGGTGGTGCTTTCATGCTGACGCCAGCTTCAGTCTGAAACATCCAGAAACAAGGTGGGGCTTTCATCGTTTGGGAAAAAAAAATGCTCTAAACCAATGAAAAGTGTTATTTTTAGGTCATATGACCAAGCCTTCCGTCATTAGGAAACCAAAAGTAAAATGAACCAATGAAAAGTTTTATAAACAAGTCACATGACCTGTTATGCGGCATAGGGCTACAAAAAGCGTAGAAAATCCGTTGGCACGTGAGGCGGCGTCAGTAGCGGACCGATGTGCGAATAGGCCGAAGGCAGCACAACGCGCCGAGATCCGGATGGCACCGAGTTGTGTCCAGCAAGTTGCTGCACTGGTGTGGCTATCCTACAATGCTGCGCCGAAAGTCAGCGTGGGGCGCCCCGTTGGCCTGTGAGGTCGTGTCAGTCAGTGGGGGCTGTGCGTCTCCCCCAAGATGGAGGCTCCTCGGCTGCAGTTGGGCGCCCCTTAGCGTTTCACTTGCCGTCCAACTGAGTTGAGTCCGCACTTGCGGCTACAGTAGGCCGAAGGCAGCACAGCGCGCCGAGATCTGGATGGCACCGAGGTGGTGTCCAGCAAGTTGCTGCACTGGTGTGGCCATCCTACAATGCTGCGCCGAAAGACGGCGTGTCCAGCTGAGTTCCGGTCACTCTTGCGGTACAGTGACTCGAACGCGCCGAGATCCGGATGGCACCGAGGTGGTGTCCAGCAAGTTGCCGCACTGGTGTGGCCATCCTACAATGCTGCGCCGAAAGACGGCGTGTCCAGCTGAGTTCCGGTCACTCTTGCGATACAGTGACTCGAACGCGCCGAGATCCGGATGGCACCGAGGTGGTGTCCAGCAAGTTGCTGCACTGGTGTGGCCATCCTACAATGCTGCGCCGAAAGTCGGCGTGGGGTGCCCCGTTGGCTTATGAGGTGATGTCAGTAGTGGACCGATGTGTGAATAGGTCGGAACCAGCACAAGGCGCCAAGATCCGGATGGCAAGTCCTGGATGTTGAGTGCCATAGTTGAGAGTTCTGAGCAGTGTTTGTAACACTGTCTGAAGCTTATTTGCACCTGCTGCAGCTTCACTATTGCCCTGGTGTGGCCAAAGATCGCCCATGACATAGGCGGCCGGCTCCCGAGGTCCGGCGGAACTTTTTTCCTTTTCCTTGCTGCATCTTTTCCCACAATCCGTTTGACCTGAAGACACGACCAGGTCCCTGAATGTGTGCAGGGGGACGTTATTGATTGAATCAAAATGGCGGCTTCACACAAAGCTGACTCAAGCGTTGCTGTTGATGCTATACAGACAAAAATTGGTTTTCAGTTTGTACATTCTTTAGGATTTTTTTTTCAATCCAAGGCTGATTGAGAGTTTGTAGAACAATGGCTTCAGATTTTCAACATACTACTCTTCAACATTCTTCCTAAATGTAACAATGTGAGACTCACTAGGAGAACGGCTGTTTATCTTTCCTTTCAAAATGCTGCCAACAATATTTTCTGAATGGAAGACACCATCTTGTAGCATAAAGGGCCGAAAGGGGTTCTGGTCTGGCCGATGGTTGGTGGAGACATTTTGACTATATCCTGGACCTGCCCGGCCTCGCCCAAAATGGCGCTGGTATAAATGGGACTCGTAACTCCTTGTTGTGTACTGGTTGCCCAACCTTGATATCACGAGATACGTATGCAGTTTTGAAGCACATGGCGGGCGGGGACGAGTACTGATTGAACATTTCGACATCCCTATTGATATTAAGTTCTGATGTGTTATTGATTACTGTACTATTGAAAGTTCGAATTAACGTCACCCATGGTACTTGCCCGCAAATGTATATCTAGATAATTTTTTTGTAAGTGGCCCTGTCGTATTTTAATTACAAAATGTACGTCCACCGATTCCGCAACTGTTAGACACCTTAGTTCTTGCAACCTAATGGCCCGCTCGTTACGTTCTTCTACAATGTAAATGTCTCCTCATCATATACGATTTCAGTTTGCTCCGTGGCCGGCCCACGTGGTTATAGGCCCGTATTTGTATACTGACATTTTCACAATAAAGGTTTTTAAAACAAAACATGGTAGTAGTATTTACATTGGTAAAGTTTTTACTTTTAGTCACTGTTTTCGAATCAGTAAAAGGCAAGTGAAATAAAGCAGTCCAATTACATGACGGATAAAAGGTATAATACGTAGGAACGCAGTAAAGATAAATGGTCAAGGGCAGTTGTGTTTTCCACTCCTGCAACATAAAGTGATCGATAAGAATCTGATAATCAGGCGTATCGGCGACTAAGACAGCAGGCCGAGCCTCTTTTACTCAACGGCTCCGTCATGGGACGAAGAAACGCCCGTTTTCTCAAAAAAGGAATATATTTTACTTGCAGGACAGTTGTAAATTTTCCGGGAAAGTACATTAGCCTGGAACATTATAACATATATGTTTAAAAAAAAATAATGTTCGAAACCAATAAAAAGCGTAATTTTTAGGTCATATGACCAAGCTTTTCATCATTAAAATAACAAAAGTAAAATGAACCAATGAAAAGTTTTATTAACAAGTCACATGACCTGTTATGCTTACGTTACGCGCTGCACCCCGGATCGCTTCCGGGAAGCTGCGCTTCGCGCACCGGAGCACTTCCGGGTGCGCTAACGCGGCGTGTCATATAACGCATTACGCGACAACGTAGGTCAAGAATATAGTCAAAATGTCTCCACCAACCCGCGTTCGGAACACAACCCCTTTCAGCAGTCCAAAAAGTTCTGTTAAATGACAACAGAGGGGACAGGCAACAAGAACCATCAGTCAAAGAGGGGAGGGCAAGTTCTTCTCTACCGGGTCATGTTGGGGCGCTACCGGAACTGATCGAATTGGTAGTCTACAGTGTTTCTGGATGTTTCAGACTGAAGCTGGCGTCAGCATGAGAGCACCACCATCTCGTAGCTCCGTCGTGGCCATTCCACGAGCAATCATGGCAGCCGCTCCCCACCAGAAGCCTGCGGGAGTCGGGGGCCCCCAAGACTTTTGTAGAATCTTCACGGCTGAGGGGACGCTTTCGAGAATGGGACCCAAGCCCTATCAGGCAAGCGTCCGAGTTCCAAGGTGTCCCAGGGCCATTTTAGTGGACCACGCCCAAATCTGAAGAGCCGGCCGCCATTTTGAGAGTCCTGTGGCAGTCGCCTATCGTTGCATCGCAAGAGCGGGAGCAACTCCACTACATGGTGAGCGAGACGCTGTAGTCGCAAGAGCGGGCGGTAAACAGCTGAATGGCGGAAGAGGCACAATGTAGCAAAAGCGGGCGGAATGGCAACTAAAACGGTAAAGGGGCGCCCCACTACAGCGTGTCTTCAGGTCAAACGGATTGTGGGACAAGGTCCAGAATAGAAGAGTCATCAAAAGGCAAAAAGTTCCGCCGGACCCCGGGAGCCGGCCGCCTATGTCGGGGGCGATCTCAGGCTACACCAGTGCTATAAGACTTGGGGAGGGGGTCGGAGCCAAGCGTCTTCTCCGAGTCCGTGCCATCACACCGCCCCTCGGGGGCCTCCGTCAAGCGGTTTAGGGAGGTACCATATCACATTGTTTTCAAATGCAGTCAGGTCCACAAACGGCCCTCACTTACTTTGAGAATAGTGAAGCTGCAGTAGGTGCAAATAAGCTTCAGACAGTGTTACAAGCGCTGCTCAGAACTCTGAACTATGGCACCCAACATCCAGAACTTATGCCATTTGAGAATGGCAGTGACATCGAAGCAACTCAGGGACCAAAACCATTAACGTACTTTCACGTATGAAAATCTTACTTGGGGAGGGGGCAGGAGCCAAGCGCCCCCTCCCAGTCCGCGCCACCACACCGTATGTTGAAAATCTGAAGCCATCGTTCTACAAACTCAACCAACCTTGGATGGAAAAATCTAGAAGAATGTACAAACTGAAAACCAGTTTTGGTCTGCATAGCATCAGCAGCAACGCTTGCTATCAGAGTGCATGAGTTTCATGCTCGATCGATTGAGCTAGCCGGATCGGGCAACAAAAAGTATAAAATAGTTATGTAAATAGGTATTTAATAAAATGTTTTACCCTGTTACTTTGCTGGTGTGTTGTATATATTTTTAATATTTGCATAGGGTTTGTCATTATTTTGGGCGGGGTGGGTGACGGAGCCGAGCTGTCTTGCAGCCCTCATGGTGTGGAGATCAGTTCATCTCACTATTTTCGTATTTCTCATGAAGGGTTGTTCCTAATGTTTCTATTTTAGCGAGGTCAAAAAGAGATCCAATTAGTGGCCTACTGATTTTGCTCGATTACTTTTATTTTTTTACACGATTTTTCACTATCTGCAAAGACTAAACAGAGTATTGTGACTTTGTGCTTGTTTGTAAATAGAGAATGAACCAAAGAGAATCAATTGTAAAACAGTAAATGCTTGGATAACAATCAATCAAATGGAGAGACAAGCAGGCACGACGGATTACAACGGGGGTAAAGGCCTCCGTTAACTACCCTTCACTATCTGCAAAGAGAGAGTACTACTAAGAGAAAAGAGGGGAGGGGGGGGGGGCAGCGTTCAAAGCACATCAGCGTGCATAAACACGAAAAAGTTTTTACCTATCACGTACTTGACATTTGACATCTGTTGATATTTGCTATTAAAAAACCATTGATATTCACAGAAAAAAACCATAGGTTTTAGGCCATATATAGTTAGGAATTTGCATTTACAAAACCTTGAAAATTCACTGAAAAAACCATAGGTTATAGACCATATATAGTTAGGAATTAGCATTTACAAAACCTTGAAAATTCACTGAAAAAACCATAGGTTATAGACCATATATGGTTAGGAATTAGTATTTACAAAACCTTATTTTACTCACACAAAACCATTGAAATTCGCATATATAGTTAGTTGCACTAACTATATATCGCGCACCCGCAATCCACTGCTGATCATGCCACATATTACATCATTCATGACATGGTCAGTGACATCACTGATGACATCACTGATGACATCTCAAATGACATCACTGATGACATCACTGATGACAACATCCAGTGACTGTATGTTTCTGTAAAGTTAAAATATGTCTTACATATTGAAGAATGAGTGGATGTATAAGTGTCTGGATGAAGGATTTAGTAGGTGCATGACTGACTGTATGAGTGAGTGATTAAATGTGTCTCACAGAGTGCATGGGTTAGTGACTAAACTGTCTTAATTTGTGCATCATTATGTCTGTTGTTCTGTAAACTGCTGCATGTGTTGATCAGTAGCTATATGAGTAACTATATGGGTTATTGATTGGTTGCCCAAGTATTTGTATGGGAGACTGAGTATGTGTGTGGGTGGCTGGGAGGTGTATGACTCTGTGCATAGATGTGTGAGCAGTTGATTCACTAGATGTATGGGTTCAAAAGTGCATGTGGAAACAGCTGTATGGGCGGTTGACTGTGTGCATGAGTGTATTGGTGAGTGAATGGATATCTCAGTGCTACATGTCAAAGTAAGTACATATGTAAAACACAGTACATGTGAGAGTTGACATATATAAATAACTGTGCATAAGAGCCAGTGAATGTGTGAGTGGCTGTATGGATCATTGTGAACTTGTATCAGGGATTGTATAAGAGAGTAAATATGTGTTAGTATATGTTTGAATAAGTAAGGTGTGTATAACTGTATAGTTGAGGAAATGGAGGTGTGATTGATTCTTTGCATGACTGACTAGGTGTGTGAGTAACTCCATGGATGAGTGACAGTCTGTGAGTGTCTGTTTACACTGAGTGTATCTAAGGTTATATTAGAGTCTGAAGAGGTTCATCGTATTATCACATGAATGATGTCATCAGTGATGTGATCAGTAATGTCAAATGAGATGTCATCAGTGATGTCATTTGAGATGTCATCAGTGATGTCATCAGTGATGTCATTTGAGATGTCATCAGTGATGTCATCAGTGATGTCACTGACCATGTCATGAATGATGTAATATGTGACATGATCAGCAGTGGATTGCGGGTGCGCGATATATAGTTAGTGCAACTAACTATATATGCGAATTTCAATGGTTTTGTGTGAGTAAAATAAGGTTTTGTAAATGCTAATTCCTAACTATATATGGTCTATAACCTATGGTTTTTTCAGTGAATATATATATACATATATATTCACTGAAAAAACCATAGGTTTCACACCAGTTATAGCTAGGTGGAAATTTTACTTGCATAAAACCATTGAAATTCCCACGTTATAGTTAGTTGGACTCACTATAACTTGCGCGTGCAATGCACTGCTGATGACGTCACATATTACATCAATCATGACATGGTCAATGACATCACTCATGACATCACTCATGACATCTCAAATGACATTACTGATGACAACATCCTTGTGACAAAGTGGCAGACCTCCTATCAACATAAAATAACCTGTGACACACACATTCAAAAATAGAAACTAACATTTTCTTAAAAAAGGAGAAACCAATACCAATTACAACAACTTATTAGGTAATTCCAACATCTACATACACATCCACTCATTCACCAACAGTTCTATATAGTCACTCATGCATGTACTTACTCATCATATGTACTCATACACCTATACATCCTGTTACACACTAATACTCATCCATATAGTTACTCACACACAAATTCACACATGCAAAAAAACCATTTACTGGATTATACTGCTATATACACACCACTACACATACTTCTACAGAAACTGAAACATATTTACTCTCTTAAACAATCATTTATAAAAACACATACTCACTAACCCACCCATACACATAATCATCCACCCATACAGTCTTGCACACATGCTGTCTTCAAAATACATACAAACAGTGAGTCACTCATTCATGCATCTGTGCTCTAAGTAATATCCCCCACCGAACCATACAGACACTGATACTGATACTCAAAAAAACAACTAATAACCCATATACACACTCATGTAGCTACTCACCAACCCATGCAGCCACTTATACACAAAGTGAGACACAGATACAGATATTTAAATATTTAAACATTACTCGCTAATAAATGTATTCACTAAGATACATTTAATAAGTCAGTTAACCAATCAATTTTACACAAAAAAACATCCATTTAGACATTTATTTACCCATTTATTCTTCCATCAACCTTTAGATATAAATATATAAAAAATATTTATTTTTCAGAAAGATACACATTCACTGGATGATGTCATCAGTGATGTCATTTGAGATGTCATCAGTGATGTCATGAGTGATGTCACTGACCATGTCATGAGTGATGTAATATGTGACGTCATCAGCAGTGCATTGCACGCGCAAGTTATAGTGAGTCCAACTAACTATAACGTGGGAATTTCAATGGTTTTATGCGAGTAAAATTTCCACCTAACTATAACTGGTGTGAAACCTATGGTTTTTTCAGTGAATTTAATAGGTTTTTTAAATGCTAATTCCTAACTATAACTGGTGTGAAACCTATGGTTTTTTCAGTGAATATATATATATATATATATATATAACAATTCTATGGCAAAATGAAACCCCTCATTTTGTTCCTTTTCAAATTAAATGTATTAAGTGTTACCACTTTATTCCAATCAAGATGACTTCAGGTGTGCCATACTTTTGTCATAAGTAAGACTGTTAGCGTTCTAGTTGTTTTTTAGAACACTCTGGGACATTCTGTCATTGGGCTATAGTTGGGCTACATCTGGCTGATATTTGGGCTACATTTGGGCTCTTTTGTCTCTGGTGGCCATCTTGGGAGACTGCATATCAGAATTGTTTTAATGAAATATAAGAGGATTTGAGAAGTCACTCAAAATGTGCCCTAATTTTTCTTTCTTCAGCACTAATCATAATTTCTATGGCAAAATGAACCCCCTCATTTTGTTCATTTGCAAATTAAATGTTTTAAGTGTTACGACTTTATTCCAATCAAGATGACTTCAGGTGTGCCATACTTTTGTCATAAGTAAGACTGTTAGCGCTCTAGTTGTTCTTTAGAACACTCGGGGACATTCTGTCATTGGGCTTTAGTTGGGCTACATCTGGCTGATATTTGTGCTACATTTGTTTTTTTTGTCTCTGGTGGCCATCTTTGGGCTACATTGGGCTACATTTGGGCTCTAACATATATATAGCCCAATGTAGCCCAATATATATTTTTTCAAAGTTAATTTTCGTAAAAACCACTGGAGCACATTTCTTGAGACATAGCAAAGGCACATCGGGGTACCAGTCCCTACAATTTTGCCAAGTTTGGTGGAAATCCATCCAGCCGTTCGGGCTAAAAGTGAGGTCGACCGCCCTATGGAAATTAGCATGGGGAAAACACATTTTGGGACCCCCCTTTTATCTCAGCCCCCACTTGACGAATCCCCTCTGAACTTTCAAGGAAGGACCGGAGCTTCGCGAGGCAAATTTGAGGAAATTTTCAGGCATATTCGTCAACCGGCGCCAAAGTTATTCACAATAGAATTTTGAGATTTTGCATTGAAAAAAATCCTAACTATAACTACCTACTGGCGACCGCCAGTAGGTAATATATATATATATATATATATATATATATATATATATAGATATATATATATTATCCTTTTCCCATCGTACGATCAAGTACGCGATGCACTCTTTTCAATAATATCCACGAGTCAGAGAAGCTTGAAGAATTTTATTCAAACATCAAGCCAACGCAAACCCTATGCTCCAAGTTACGCCAACCTCTTTATGGGGTGATGGGATCGGCAGGTGCCCCATCACTTTGACCAATACCATAGCCATGTTGTTTCATGGCTACGGTATATAGATGATTTATTTATCATCTGGAAAGGTAGTCTTGAGCAAGCTATTGCGTTCATTGCTGTTCTCAATGATAACAAGGTAAATTTGGAATTTGAAAGAACAATAAGTAAATCTAAAGTTTTATTCCTGGATCTTGAAGTAAGGGTAATTGACAATAAATTATCATCTAGCCTATACAGAAAGAAAACAGCTGGCAATACTCTGCTACATGCAGAAAGTAGTCACCCTAAAGCACTGATCCGCAGCATTCCTTACGGGGAATTTCTTTGGGCACGAAGAAATTGTAGTAGCAAGACAGACTTTGAATTGGAATGTCAGCGTATGAAACAAAGATTTCAGGAAAGGGGGTATGGTCTCAACTCCATTGAAGAGGCATAATACCAAAGCAGCCAACTTCACTCAAAGTTAGCTTTTGATTCCTAAAGAGAGGGAAAGTGGAGATGAGGACAATATCATTAGATATGTCTCCACGTTTAACTCTAAATCTCTGAACATACGCAAATGTCTAAAAAAAATCTAAAAAAACATTGGAAAATCTTGCGTACTGAGCCTACACTAGTAGAAGTGGTGAAGGAATCCCCTAACATAACATACAGAAAAGCTAATTCCCTGAAGGATAGGCTATGTAAAAATGAGATTGTACAACACAAGTCTACCCTGAGGGATATCAGGGATTTTATGTTTGCATGTCTTGCAAAGCATGCACATATAGTTTGAATGTTAAAACTGTGTACTATCCATTGATTGAATTGAAAGAAGTATTGAGAAGCACTTAACATGTCTGTCTGACCATTGTGTTTATGTTCTGATATGCCCCTGTGCTAAAAAGTATGTGGGGAGTACAAAGTTCCCTGCAAAAAAACGTATCCTCGAACATATGAGGGCTATTGCTAATAAGGATAAACTGGACCCAATAGCACGTCACATTGAAGAATTGCACAATAGCAATCGTAATTTATTGCTCTTCTTTGTGCTTGACAGAGTACCACCATCAAGCAGGGGTGGGGATAGAATTCGCAAGCTGCGCCAACTGGAATCTAAGTACATCCTAGAAATGGACACGAAAATCCCTGGGGACCTGAACTCTGAAGAAGAAATGGCCTGGTTTTTGGGAGAATGAATTCTTTGCTGTAGGAGATAGGATTGTATCATATTGATTTTACACTATGGGGCATATGTAGGTAGGCGTTTGCGATTCGCAAACGCCGAAATTCGGCGAATTTCAGCGTTTGCGAATCACAAACAGTGCTTTGGTACGTAGGTGCACATTAGCAAAATAAGGAATCGCAAAAATTGCGCTTCCTTTTTTTGCTCAAGCATTTAAGGAATCACAATTTTGCGATTCCTTAAATGCTATGTAGGAGTGAATTTTAAAATGCGATTTTGGCTTAAGGAATCCCAAAATACCACCTACTCCAAGTAGATGGTATTTTGCGATTTCCTTTCAAAATGCATTTTTTGAAAAAATTCAAAGAATGTGACGCACAGACATGCCCTTAGGGCATGTATGTGCGCCACATGTACTTAGAGGAACATTCCAGGGGTGCAACAGGTGTCCTTTGGACACCCTTGGTTTTGCGAATCTCAAATTGCGATTTTCTCATAGAAAATAGCAATTTGAGAATGTATCCCCATTCATTCCTATGGACCTCTCAGCCCATAGAAATGAATGGGACACTCATTCCTTAATTGCGATTCGCAATTTGCTTATCGCAATTAAGGAATGTTAGAGATTCGCAAAAAAATTGCAAATTTTTACTTACATTCCATTTTGCTATTCTCAAATAGCGATTCCTCAAAAATCGCTATTTGGGAATCGCAAAATTGAAATTACCTACATATGCCCCAAAATGAATTAAGTGTTTCCCTCAGACCACAATGCGTTCCTAATGCTTAGTGTTTTTAATTCACCTTTTTCACAGTTTTTTTGATGAGATAAAAATGTGCCATTCAGTATAAGGCATATTGTGAATCTGGTTCTCTTTTAGGTGGTGTCCATGGAATGTTGTTTAAATAATCTACATTTGGGAGACGTGAGACTTGGAATATATCCACTTGGGATTGAAAGGATACTCATTTCTCCGAGAGAAAATCGAACTTTGCTGTTATGGGACTTCCCTTAATATGACAATATCAAACTTACTGATGAACTGATGAACCCACTGGGGTATATTATATTGTTTATGATTTATTGTAATAAGGGGGAAGACAAATTACCCACTGTCGGACACATAATATGTCAGCTTCTCTCTGAGGTTCTTGCCTGTCAATAGAAAACTTTATTGATTAACTATAATTGTAGTAGTTTGATATGTGGATAATATCAAATACCATATTAAGTGGCCTAGTTTGACCTGGGAATTGTATAGCCCACTTATTTTGATCTGGCAGTGTGTTTTTTGCATATCAATGAAACTTTATTGAACAGATGTGACAGGCGAAGATTCACGATTTATCGGACATTAACTTATATGTTACATGACTTGGTTTGTCATTTATTCAGTGCTAGCTATGTTTTGTTGGGCGCCATAAGATATTTACGAAAAATACGATAAGTATGGATGAGTGCGATGAATTTCAGATTTATGTGAAACTTATAAAGTGGTGAGTCAGGGATATGAGACAGTCATTCACTCAATAACACACCCATACACACAATCATCCACCCTTAGAGTCCTGCACACATACTGCCTTCAACACTCAATCATGCATGTATACACTAAGTAATAACCCCCACTGAACCATACAGACACTCATACTGATACTCGAAAAACTAAGTAATAACCCATATAGACTCTCATGTAGCTACTCACCAACCCATGCAGCCACGTATACACAAAGTGAGAGACTGATACAGATATTTATACATATAAACATTACTTACTAACCCATGTATTCACTAAGATACACTTAATCAGCCAGTTATACAATCAATTTTTCATTAAAAAATCATCCATTTACACACTTATAAACCTATTTATTCTTCCATCGACATTGCGATATACATATATAAAACATATTTAATTTTCGGAAAAAACACAGTCACTGGATGATGTCATCAGTGATGTCATGAGTGATGTCACTGACCATGTCATGAGTGATGTAATATGTGACGTCATCAGCAGTGCATTGCGGGGGCGTGAGTTATAGTTAGCTGAACTAATATATATATATATATATATATATATATATATATATATATATATATATATATATATATATATATATATTCACTGAAAAAACCATTGGTTATTGACCTTATATAGTTAGGAATTAGCCTTTTCAAAACCTTATTTTACTCACACAAAACCATTGAAATTTCATATATAGTTAGTTCCACTAACTATATATCGCGCACCCGCAATCCACTGCTGATGATGTCACATATTACATCATTCATGACATGGTTAGTGACATCACTGATGACATCACTGATGACATCTCAAATGACATCACTGATGACATCTCAAATGACATCACTGATGACATCTCAAATGACATCACTGATAAAATCACTGATAACATCTCATTTGACATGAATGATCACATCACTGATGATATCATTCATGTGATAATACCATAAACCTCTTCAGACTCTAATATAACCTTAGATACAATCAGTGTAAACAGATAGTCACAGACTGTCACTCATCCATGGAGTTACTCACACACCTAGTCAGTCATGCAAAAAATCAATCACACCTCCATTTTCTCAACGATACAGTTATACACACCTTACTTATTCAAATATATACTAACACATATTTACTTTACTCTCTTATACAATCCCTGATATATGTTCACAATGATCCATACAGCCACTCACACATTCACTGGCTCTTATGCACAGTTATTTATATATGTCAACTCTCACATGTACTGTGTTTTACATATGTACTTACTTTGACATGTAGCACTGAGATATCCATTCACTCACTAATACACTCATGCACAGTCAACCGCCAATACAGCTGTTTCCACATGCACTTTTGAACCCATACATATAGTGAATCAACTACTCACACATCTATGTACAGAGTCACTCACCTGCCAGCCACCCATACACACACACTCAGTTTCCCATACAAATACTTGGACAACCAATGAATAACTCATACAGTTACTCATATAGCTACTGATCAACATATGCAGCAGTTTGTAGAACAACAGATATAATGATGCACAAATTAAAACAGTTTAGTCACTAACCCATGCACTCAGTGAGACACATTTAATCACTCACTCATACAGTCAGTCATGCACCTACTAAATCCTTCATCCAGACACTTATACATCCACTCATTCTTCAATATGTAAGACATATTTTAACTTTACAGAAACATACAGTCACTAGATGTTGTCATCAGTGATGTCATCAGTGATGTCATTTGAGATGTCATCAGTGATGTCACTAACCATGTCATGAATGATGTAATATGTGACATCATCAGCAGTGGATTGCGGGTGCGCGATATATAGTTAGTGGAACTAACTATATATGAAATTTCAATGGTTTTCTGTGAGTAAAATAAGGTTTTGAAAAGGCTAATTCCTAACTATATATGGTCTATAACCAATGGTTTTTTCAGTGAATTTTCAAGGTTTTGTAAATGCAAATTCCTAACTATATATGGCCTATAACCTATGATTTTTTCAGTGAATTTCATTGGTTTTTTAATAGCAAATATCAAAAGCTGTAAAATGTCAAGTACGTGATAGGTAAAAACTTTTTCGTGTTTATGCACGCTGATGTGCTTTGAACGCTGCCCCCCTCCCCTCTTTTCTCTTAGTAGTACTCTCTCTTTGCAGATAGTGAAGAGTAGTTAACGCAGGCCTTTACCCCCGTTGTAATCCGTCGTGCCTGCTTGTCTCTCCATTGATTGATTGTTATCCAAGCATTTACTGTTTTACAATTGATTCTCTTTGGTTCATTCTCTATTTACAAACAAGCACAAAGTCGCAATACTCTGTTTAGTCTTTGCAGATCGTGAAAAATCGTGTAAAAAAATAAAAGTAATCGAGCAAAATCAGTAGGCCACTAATTGGATCTCTTTTTGACCTCGCTAAAATAGAAACATTAGGAACAACCCTTCATGAGAAATACGAAAATAGTGAGATGAACTGAGCGCCACACCATGAGGGCTGCAAGACAGCTCGGCTCCGTCACCCACCCCGCCCAAAATAACGACAAACCCTATGCAAATATTAAAAATATAGACAACACACCAGCAAAGTAACAGGGTAAAACATTTTATTAAATAACTATTTACATTACGTTGGTTTATAAGATGATGTCAGTAGTGGACCGATGTGTGAATAGGTCGGAAGCAGCACAAGGCGCCAAGATCCGGATGGCAAGTCCTGGATGTTGGGTGCCATAGCTCAGAGTTCTGAGTTTGAGCCTTTTTCAATGCCTGTGCTTTGTTGTTTCCCCTCCATCAAAAACAAAAAAAAAATATAAAACTGTGCAAAAATACAAAAAAATCAAAAAATGTTTACAAAAGCAGTGCTTGTAAGACTGTCTGAAGCTTATTTCCACCTACTGCAGCTTCACTATTCTCAAAGTAAGTGAGGGTCGTTTGTGGACCTGACTGCATTTGAAAACAATGTTATATGGTACCTCCCTAAACCGCTTGACGGAGGCCCCCGAGGGGCGGTGTGATGGCACGGACTCGGAGAAGACGCTTGGCTCCGACCCCCTCCCCAAGTCTTATAGCACTGGTGTAGCCTGAGATCGCCCCCGACATAGGCGGCCGGTTCCCGGGGTCCGGCGGAACTTTTTGCCTTTTGATGACTCTTCTATCCTGGACTTTGTCCCACAATCCGTTTGACCTGAAGACACGCTGTAGTGGGGCGCCCCTTTACCGTTTTAGTTGCCATTCCGCCCGCTTTTGCTACACTGTGCCTCTTCTGCCATTCAGCTGTTTACCGCCCGCTCTTGCGACTACAGCGTCTCGCTCACCATGTAGTTAAGTTGCTCCCGCTCTTGCGGTGCAGCGATAGGCGGCTGCCACAGGACTCTCAAAATGGCGGCCGGCTCTTCGGTTTTGGGCCTGGTCCACTAAAATGGCCCTGGGACACCTTGGAACTCGGACGCTTCCCTGATAGGGCTTGGGTCCCATTCTCGAAAGCGTCCCCTCAGCCGTGAAGATTCTACAAAAGTCTTGGGGGCCCCCGACTCCCGCAGGCTTCTGGTGGGGAGCGGCTGCCATGTCTGCTCGTGGAATGGCCACGACGGAGCTACGAGATGGTAGTGCTCTCATGCTGACGCCAGCTTTAGTCTGAAACATCCAGAAACACTGTAGACTACCAATTCGATCAGTTCCGGTAGTGCCCCAACATGACCCGGTAGAGAAGAACTTGCCCTCCCCTCTTTGACTGATGGTTCTTGTTGCCTGTCCCCTCTGTTGTCATTTAACAGAACTTTTTGGACTGCTGAAAGGGGTTGTGTTCCGAACGCTGGTTGGTGGAGACATTTTGACTATATTCTTGACCTACGTTGTCGCGTAATGCGTTATATGACACGCCGCGTTAGCGCACCCGGAAGTGATCCGGGGCGCGGCGCGCAGCGCGTAACGTAAGCATAACAGGTCATGTGACTTGTTAATAAAACTTTTCATTGGTTCATTTTACTTTTGTTATTTTAATGATGAAAAGCTTGGTCATATGACCTAAAAATTACGCTTTTTATTGTTTTCGAACATTATTTTTTTTTAAACATATATGTTATAATATTCCAGGCTAATGTACTTTCCCGGAAAATTTACAACTGTCCTGCAAGTAAAATGTATTCCTTTTTCGAGAAAAAGGGCGTTTCTTCGTTCCATGACGGAGCCGTTGAGTAAAAGAGACTCGGCCTGCTGTCTTAGTCGCCGATACGCCTGATTATCAGATTCTTATCGATCACTTTATGTTGCAGGAGTGGAAAACACAACTGCCCTTGACCATTTATCTTTACTGCGTTCCTACATATTATACCTTTTATCCGTCATGTAATTGGACTGCTTTATTTCACTTGCCTTTTACTGATTCGAAAACAGTGACTAAAAGTAAAAACTTTACCAATGTAAATACTACTACCGTGTTTTGTTTTAAAAACCTTTATTGTGAAAATGTCAGTATACAAATACGGGCCTATAACCACGTGGGACGGCCACGGAGCAAACTGAAATCGTATATGATGAGGAGACATTTACATTATAGAGGAACGTAACGAGCGAGCCATTAGGTTGCAAGAACTAAGATGTCTAACAGTTGCGGAATCGCTGGACGTACATTTTGTAATTAAAATACGACAGGGCCACTTACAAAAAAGTTATCTAGATATACATTTGCGTGCAAGTACCATGGGTGACGTTAATTCGAACTTTCAATAGTACAGTAATAAATAACACATCAGAACTTAATATCAATAGGGATGTAGAAATATTCAATCAATTCTCGTCCCCGCCCGCCATGAGCATCAAAACTGCATTCATATCTCGTGATATCAAGGTTGTTCAACCAGTACACAACAAGGAGTTACGAGTCCCATTTATACCGGCGCCATTTTGGGCGAGGCCGGGCAGGTCCAAGATATAGTCAAAATGTCTCCACCAACAATCGGCCAGACCAGAACCCCTTTCGGCCCTTTATGCTACAAGATGGTGTCTTCCATTCAGAAAATATTGTTGGCAGCATTTTGAAAGGAAAGATAAACAGCCGTTTTCCTAGTGAGTCTCACATTGTTACATTTAGGAAGAATGTTGAAGAGTAATATGTGGAAAATCTGAAGCCATTTTTCTACAAACTCTCAATCAGCCTTGGATGGAAAAAAAAATCCTGAAGAATGTACAAACTGAAAACCAATTTTAGTCTGTATAGCATCAACAGCAACGCTTGAGTCAGCTTTGTGTCAAGCCGCCATTTTCATTCAATCAATAGCGTCCCCCTGCACACATTCAGGAACCTGGTCGTGTCTTCAGGTGAAACGGATTGTGGGACAAGAAGCAGAAAGGAAAAGGAAAAAAGTTCCGCCGGACCTCGGGAGCCGGCCGCCTATGTCATGGGCGATCTTTGGCCACACCAGGGCAATAGTGAAGCTGCAGCAGGTGCAAAAGAGCTTCAGACAGTCTTACAAGCACTGCTTTTCTAAACATTTTTTTGTATTTTTGCACAGTTTTATATTTTTTTTTTGTTTTTGATGGAGGGGAAACAACAAAAAACAGGCATTGAAAAAAGCTCAACAGTGCAGGGCGCCTTGTGCTGGTTCCGACCTATTCACACATCGGTCCACTACTGACATCACCTCATAAGCCAACGGGGCACCCCACACTGACTTTCGGCGCAGCATTGTAGGATGGCCACACCAGTGCGGCAACTTGCTGGACACCACCTCGGTGCCATCCGGATCTCGGCGCGTTCCAGTCACTGTACCGCAAAAGTGACCGGAACTCAGCTGGACACGCCGTCTTTCGGCACAGCATTGTAGGATAGCCACACCAGTGCAGCAACTTGCTGGACACTAACTCGGTGCCATCCGGATCTCGGCGCGTTGTGCTGCCTTCGGCCTATTCGCACACCGGTCCGCTACTGACGCCGCCTCACGTGCCAACGGATTTTCTACGCTTTTTGTAGCCCTATGCCGCATAACAGGTCATGTGACTTGTTTATAAAACTTTTCATTGGTTCATTTTACTTTTGGTTTCCTAAAGATGGAAGGCTTGGTCATATGACCTAAAAATAACACTTTTCATTGGTTTAGAACATTTTTTTTCCCAAACGATGAAAGCCCCACCTTGTTTCTGGATGATTCAGACTGAAGCTGGCGTCACCATGAGAGCACCACCATCTCGTGGCTCCGTCGTGGTCATTCCGCGAGCAATCATGGCAGCCGCTCCCCACCGGAAGCCTGCAGGAGTCGAGGGCCCCCAAGACTTTTGTAGAATCTTCACGGCTGAGGGGACGCTTTCGAGAATGGAGCCCAAGCCCTAGCAGGCAAGCGTCCGAGTTCCAAGGTGTCCCAGGACCATTTTAGTGGACCAGGCCCAAAACCGAAGAGCCGGCCGCCATTTTAAGAGTCCTGTGGCAGCCGCCTATCGCTGCACTGCAAGAGTGGGAGCAACTCAACTACATGGTGAGCGAGACGCTGTAGCCGCAAGAGCGGGCGCAACTCAGCTGGATGGCCGCCACCTGGGGAGGCCCGTTCACGCCGCCTCCCCCACGCCCCCCCCCCGGGCCGCCCCACGCCAATTTTCGGAGCAGCATTGTAGGATACCAAAACCAGTGCGGCAGTTTACTGGACATCACCTGGGTGCCATCCACATCTCAGCGTGTTCTGCTGCCTTGGGACTATTCGCACAACAGACCGCTACTGACGAGGCCTCCCCCCGCACCACCCGGGACGCCCCACGCTGTTTTTCTGAGCTGCATTGTAGGAAACCAAAAACCAGTGCGGCACCCAGGTGACATCACCTGGGTGCCGTCCAGAACTCAGCACGTTGTGCTGCCTTGGGACTATTCGCACAAAAGACAGCTTCTGACCATTGTTGCTTTTTTTTGTCAAAAATGTTTAAATGTTTGTTACAGTTTTTGTTCCGTTCGTTATATTTAAAAGTTAATAAAGTTTTATAATCCTACTTTATTGGAGTGCTATATATTTTTAAAAAATCGGGTGAATGGGGCCTTGAATCGGGTTATTGTCATGTGTGGGCTTTGCAAGTGTACTGCTACAGGATCGGACATTTCAAACTCAAATGCACGTTCTTTTTCTTACCTTTCCGAAGCATGGAGCGCAATAGCAGGCAGAGAAAGGGTGATGCAAGTGTTGAACACTGCCTGGCCTGGCAAGTTGCTGGCAGTGCCCCCCCCCCCCCCGCTCCTGAAAGAGGACACACACACACCGCCGCCCCGAGTACTTCACAGATCTTTAAAAGACCATGCGCTTGTTCATGAGGCTTAAATGGTTTATCACCCCTTCTAGAACCCCTGCATCGACCCTCTGACGTTTCCTGGAAGAATTACCACGTAACACAATACCAAGCCTTGTCAGCTGAAACCCCCGAGGAATCGTGGGGCATATTATCAAGGGGGTTTATCTCCGCTTTTTTGGCTTTAAAAGCCAAGAAAGCGGAGATAAAATTATCTCCCTATTACCAAGCTGTCGCTAACACCAGTTAGTGACAGCTAAAAGGAGATAGCGACCATCTTGGGCCCCGCTTTCAATGTCAGTGATATTTATCACTAATGACATGCAAAGTGGGCGTGCCAAGATGTTAGCGACTGGAAACAGTCCCTAACATCGCTATCTCCTATTACCAACTTTTGGAGATATTCGCGCTAAGCGCGAATATCTCCCAAAGCTAACACCTGACCTGAGCAGTTCTTAGCCATGTTATCCAATGGGAGGTGGATAACATGGCTAAGAGCATTTGCTCGATAATGCATGAATATCGCTGACTTTTCAGCGATATTCATGCATTGCGGCCGTTTTTTTTCGCATTTGCGATAAACCTTGCTAATAGCAAGGTTTATCTGCGATAAAAATCGCCGATGTGCGGCGATAATTTTTGTCTCTAAACAAGTTAGAGACAAAAATTATCGCTAGTTGTTGGTAATATGCCCCCGGGTTTTTGCTTGCAGAAATCGGGAGGCGGGAGACTAGCACTGAAATCAGTAGTCTCACGCCTGAATCGGGAGGGTTGGCATGTCTGGATTCTCTAAAGCTGGGGCCATAAACTACATCCGCAGGGCTAGGTGATAGCCTGGGACCAGCCTGGCATCTAAAATGGCTGCCGTGCACGACAAAATTGTGGCATTGGAAAAAAGGCAAGATGGCGCAGACAATGTTTATCAATAAGGATTCATTTATAACAAAATATTTTATCGCACTGACAAATTGGCGGTCAACACTTCCTGATTTCCATCGAATCGAACGTTAACAGACGTCACGCAGCAAAAAAAAAAAAAAGCTCACGCACAGCCGCTGGAAGAGATGTATCAACATATATGAGCCTCCTCAGCCACCCTCAGAAAACATAGGGGATTAGGATACGTCTCCCGCACCCCCTTATACCTAGTAATTTAATTAAAACGAAGCACAAAATGGCGAATTCCCGTTTCGCTACCAGTTTGCGGCCCAGTTTGCGGCCCGTGAAGCGCTTCTACCGTGAAAAATAATTTTTATTTTATTTTCCCCACGGGACCCTTTAATAACAACATTCCTAGGGGGTCAAGAGGGGTATACCTTGCCCCCTTTCATTAAATTCCCCCTTCGTTTTTCACCTCTTCTTCTCTCTCGATCCTACCGAGAGATAAGATGGCGGCCGCTCCGGACTGTTTAGAATGTTGACAGACACCGGGGAGCCAATCAGCTTCGCATCGCAAAGTTCCGTTTCGCGAAAAGTAAGCGGACCGGAGCGCAGCCCGGAGCGCTGTTACAGATATATATCTTGTTTTGAACGTTAATTTCTCAAAATCCACTGGAGCACATATATTGAGACCTAGCAAAGGCACATCGGGCTAACAGTCCCTATAATTTTGCCAAGTTTCGTGCAAATCCATTCAGCCGTTCGAGCTAAAAGTGAGGCCAAAGGCCCTATGGAAATTAACATGGGAAAAACGCGTTTTGGGACCCCCCTTTTTTCTTGGCCCCCCCTTGACGAAACCCCCCCAAATTTTCAGGGGCTGCTCAGAAACAAAATGTGCCATTTTCCTGAAAATTTCAGCCGATTCCATCCACAAACGCCAAAGTTATTAGACATAGAATTTTCAAAAGTTCCATAGACAAATAATCCTAACTATATATACCTACTGGCTATCGCCAGTAGGTAATATATATATATATATTTTTTTTCTCTAAATCATTTCCCTCAGTCCCGCTGTGAGCGTACTTGACAGACCCCCTCAAAACTCTCTTGTAACCCCGTACTAAGATATCGCTGAGATCAACACAGCGGTCAACGCTAGTGCCACGGACTCCCTTGACATCATGTCCCTGATTGCGGAAAGGGGGAAAGAGGCGGATGATGTTTTTAAGAGTTTGAATACTGTGACAAAAAGATCAGAAACTTCAAAACCGTCCCAAGTACCACTGAACAATTTACAGACTTTGTTCCATCAACTTGAGAAAATCCAAGAACGAGAAATTAGGAAGTGGTGGGAAGCGACGTCATTACAGAGATATGTGGACTGTAATAGGGTCCCTAGAGGCTTACGCATCTTCACCATTCCTTCCTATGAAAACCCAGATCCTCAGCTGTTGAAAGACTGGGCAGCCTACACAGCTGATTCTAGCAAGGGCATGCTACTATTGCTCATTAAATATGCATGGAGCGATAGGGACAAAGCCCTTAATGAAATGCAGAAAATAGAAGACCTAATCGCAAAAGAAAAAGACACAAAGAGCACCGAAGAATTACGTGCAATCATGCAAAAGCGTTTAAAGGAATATGAGAGCGGAATCAAAAAGAGGAAGCAAACGAAGTTCCAGAGGGACGAGCAAGATTACCTAACGGGCAGGATACTCACTTTTGCGAAGAAATTCGACGCAACACAAAAGAGGCTGGCCCAGGGAACCCAACAGGCAAAACAATATGTTACCTCGGAATCTGAGGTCTCGGCATCAGAAGATGAGGCGCCCAGGACAAGCGGGAGACAGAATACGGGACCCATTCCAGAGGAGCCTTTTTTAGATGAATTTCAGGTCATGCAAGAGACAAGACAACGTCCCCCACCCCAGAAGGCGAAAAAATCCACACAAAAAAGGAGGAAAACCAGACGGGGCAGAAGGGGAAGACGCTAAAGCAAGAAAACACCATAATAAACCTCTCTCAGAGAAAACTCACGACCCATGAGGAACGAGTACTGAGTAGAGGCATGACTTTCTGCCCAACAGCCAAATTTGACCCCGTGGAAACGAGAATTGATATCTTCAAGTTTGTTCGAAAATTAAAATTGGACAAAATCTATGCTAATCGTCCACCACCAGACCCAGCAACAAACACTGGCCTTATCGATGGAACAACTAATGATCTCATCGATGAAGATCTGCCCCTCCTCCAGATCACACACTCCTTAGCGGGTACCGAAGACCTACCCAGCTCAAGTGAGGTACTCAGGAGGGAAGAAATCACGCAAAAACGAGATCCAAGTAACCTCAAGAAAAAGTCTAGATTCCTACCTCATGCCACACATGACGCCATTGATGTCTTCAATGATGCGGTTTTACAGGACCTGGAAAAACTAGCCGCCCAAAAAGTGGAAATTCCGAGAAAAAATTCCAACATCTCAAGCATGGAGTGGCAAGCCATAAGATCGCTCAAGGAAGATAACTCAATAGAGATCAAACCCTCAGACAAGGGAGGGAACATAGTTATCTTCGACAAAAAACAATATAAACTAGAGGCCCTCAGACAACTGGAGGATAGAGACCGCTACGAGACGATTAACAAAAGAGACTTTGAGCAATGTGTCTTAGAATATCATGGACTGTTGAAAATGTGGCGAGATGATGGTATGTCAAGCAAAAACGAATACGAATATTTATACTGCGAACATCCAATTATTCCCACATTCTACCACCTGCCGAAGGTGCATAAAGATATCAGGCACCCTCCAGGAAGACCAATCGTCTCCTCAATTGGAAGTCTCTTGGAAGCAACCTCTAGATTTATCGACAACTATTTATCCCCATTTGTTAAAGATATTCCATCTTTTGTCAGGGACACTCAAGACTTCCTGAGGATAATAGATGGGATACACTGGGACACTGACATGTTATTCATTACTCTAGATGTTGCAAACTTGTACACGTCCATAGGACACCGAGATGGACTCCAAGCGATTGAATGGTTCTTGAAAAAGAAGAACATGCAATTTCACCAACATAATCGCATGTTACTGAAAATGACTGAATTCTGTCTCTTTAATAATATCTTTTTGTTTGCAGGTACACTATACCGCCAAATCAGGGGGACCGCCATGGGCACGTGCTTCGCCCCCAGCTACGCGAACCTTTTCGTGGGCTGGTGGGAGAAGCACGTGGCCTGGGGGGGACCAACGAATACTGTCTTGACCACATTATGGTCTGGACAAGATATATAGATGATTTGTTTGTCGTTTGGCGGGGTGACAGACCCTCGGCTGAGAGGTTTGTGACAGCGCTCAACAACAACAGTCTCAACCTGAGATTTACCAGTGAAATAAGTGAGAGGTCAGTCCACTATCTAGACTTGGAGGTGTTTGCGGCAGGAGGTAGTATACAAACCAAACTCTACCGCAAACCTACGGCAGGAAATTCCGTCTTACACGCTGCCAGTCACCACCCCAAATCAATGGTGAAAAATATCCCCTATGGTGAACTGTTACGCATCAAACGGAATTGCTCTGAAACCAGCGACTTCTTAGATGCACAAGAAGCAGCGATATCTAGATTTCAAGAACGGGGCTACTCCAAAACATCTTTACTAGTAGCCTCGAAAAAAGTGGAACAGAAAAACAGAAAAGACCTCCTGGTAATCAAAAAACAAACAGGCAGAGACAGAATCAGCAACAAGAATGATAACAACTTACAATATGAGATCAAAAGAATTGGTCCAAATCTTTAATAACAATTGGCATATTCTGACCACAGACAACATCTTAAAGAACAGAATATCGCCTAGACCATTGATCACGTATAGACGTTGCCAGTCAATCAGTGATCATCTTACCAGGAGTCACTACACTGATCCCCCTATAGCGCCCAGATCTAAACCCATACAAGGTTTTTATCCTTGCATGCACTGCAAAGCGTGCAAGTATAGCCAGAAGAAGACCAAATACGAGGGTAGACCCAAAGATCCTCGACCAACTAGAAATATCACGAAATTCCTGAATTGCAACTCGGAATTCGTTGTATATATTCTGGTTTGTCCGTGCTCCAAGAGATACGTTGGTAGTACCATCAATCCAGCAAAGAAGCGCATCTTGGAGCACATGCGTGCCATCACAAACAGGGACAAGAACTATCCGGTGGCACGCCACTTCGAGACCCACCATAATAGTAACAGGGATCTCTTGTCATTCTATCTAATTGACCAACTAGGAAGACAAGAAAGAGGTGGAGACAAGATCAGAACCCTCAGGGCTGTGGAATCCAGATACATTATAGACCTCCAAACAATGAAACCGACAAGTCTCAATAATGATGAAGAACTTTGGGTACATCTGGACTGATGTATAGGGGTATCTCTTCACAAGTAATGATCTGCAATTTCTAAAAATGAAATATAGTAACATCATCTGCCAAACTCATCCCTGCACACAGTATAGTATGTCAACTATATACTCATATCAGGGAGTCATATGCCCATACAGGGCTAGACGTACAAAAACAAAAAACAAACATGCCCATCCAGGGTGCTAAGTTACCTATGAACTCACACACATGTACTAAACAACTTAATAGAGAGAGACCAAATGTACACGATGCACTTTAATGTATTGTTATCAAAATGAAGGTTGAATTACATTTATATTTTCCTTCAGCGGATTATGTAGTTCCCCATGTAGATTGCTCTTGCGGAGGACGTACAATGATATTACTTGTCAGCATCTAAAATATAAAAGTATCTTAATATATACATATTTATATTGATACAATGTATATGTGTATAATAGCATGAATTGAACTGGTCGAAAATGTATTCTCTCTAAGTTGTTTGTGAGCCAAAGAATGTCTAAATGAATTACGAAGGGAAGTTTTTCCCTCTTTGTTTTTAAAATGCACGAGCACTTTATTGATCGCCATTTTCTCCTATGCTGTATGGAGAACCAGTATGCATTAGCACCTTTCAATATGTCTGCCACTATTTCCACGTATTGTTGGCTTAGTCCTCTTTCTATTGTTATGAAGAGATGGAGTTTAAATGGCGATTTTTTACATTGCACATTGACACTGAGGAAGCCGTTTCACGGCGAAACGCGTTTGTCTTTGGAAGGGGTGACGGGGGTCTGTCAATAAATCTAAAAGTATCCAGCTTCGAGTGCCGTCTGCTTTCTTGGATGTAAGCGAGCGTGTAGCAATATATATATATATATATATATATATATATATATAGAGCCAGTATGCTGTTCTCTGGCTCAACCGGCATGCCCTCTTAATCTGGTGTGACACGAAAAATCTGCAACTTTGGTAACTGTATAAAACTACATCGTGTCAACCCCCCATGCGGTCTCAAAGTATTTTGGTTGGGACTTACCGCTTTGGGGAAAGAGGCTGCAGTGTGTCTGCAGGGGCCCCACCCGGTACCGCGAGAATTATCCCTGAAGACGAGGTCGGGTGTATGATACTTTGTGTTAAGCCACTGGGATTTGGCCAGCCATCACTGTATGGGCTAACATCGTGAACTCAAAGTACCAGCATGCCTTTGGTCTCGACATCGTCACAGGAGGCATTACTGCGGAAAGCGGAGGCGGGGATTTACATCTACAAAAGGAGTGACCAGAGTTATGCTCAGAACCCTGATTATCCCCAGCTGTGAAGCACTAGAAGGAAACGAGAACCGGCACTGAGGAAAGCTAAGACACTCGCTAGAAACGCGTCTGCCTGACAAAAAATCATCCATTTACACACTTATATACCCATTTATTCTTCCATCGACATTGCGATATACATATATAAAACATATTTAATTTTCAGAAAAAACACAGTCACTGGATGATGTCATCAGTGATGTCATGAGTGATGTAATATGTGACGTCATTAGCAGTGCATTGCGGGGGCGTGAGTTATATATAACTCCACAGTCCTGTAGTACATGGACCCAAGAGGCGAACATGAGCACAAACAGGTACAGACCACCGCGATGGATGGTGCAAAATAAAGGGCCTTCATTCCGAGATGGGTAGCAGCATGACGCGTTTCGTCCGGGAAACCCGGACTTGATCACATGACATGCCCAGAGAGACATGCAGTTTAAATACTGTGCACAACCAATTCCTAACTCCACCTCCTGTCCAACATAGAAATAAAGATAATACTAATTCAATCTTTACACAGTACATCATGTGGTCAATTGTCAAACAGTACATTGTATTCATTATGAATGACAATATAATTTATCTAACTACAATTTTTGCTGTTGTCACAGAGGAAAAAAAAATTATCGGTATTTTTCACACTGAGTTATTAGCACATATAAAACCCAAATAAAAGGATTGCTAAATATGGACCAGCATAGCAGCAGCAGCAGTAAAGGGCATATATGTATATATATATATATATATATATATATGTGTTTTTATAATGACATAGGATTACTTATGCCAATCATCATTTTTTCGGATCATAATGCATTTTACGCAAGATGTTTTCTATGTCCATTATGGACATCTCCCTCCAATGATACTAGCCAATCAAAGTGTACTATTTTGAATGCACTAGCACTTTAAACTTTGCTCAACTTTCTCGGTGCGTCATGTGACCAAGGCCTCTGCGAAGGCCAAAACATTATGCTGGCGTGGTGTGCTGAAGATTAAAAAACTCACCCGCACTCTGGGTCTTCCGTTTTCTTCCTTTTGATGGGCTCTGGATGGTGGGCGCGTCGCCGTGAGGAAACGAGTGCGCATATATATATATATATATATAGAGAGAGAGAGAGAGAGAGAGAGAGAGAGAGAGAGAGAGAGAGGGAGAGAGAGAGAGAGAGAGAAAGATAAATAGATAGAAATAATGTGAATACATATAATTTCCCTGATGAAATCTGTTGCCAACACATAGTACCTGGATAACATTTCGTCAGAGGTAAGACACAGTAATAGTTGCAGATTGGGCAATGATTGCAGCCTTCAACAGACTGCATTGTTTACAGAAGGTTTAACATGCTGTCACACATAGGATTTAATTTCATGGAAAAGCACTAAACATTTGGCAATGACTGAGCTAAAAATTGTTCCTTAATTTGTTTTGGCAAGTCTGGAACAGTGAGCCCATTGCACACATGCTGTTCCCGTGCAGGAATGTAACAAAGAACAATTACATCTGGGTAAATTTAGGTCTCGCCTGGTGACGCAGCGCGAAAGCGCTGTCGCCAGCGAGATCTATTGTCTCTGACTTACCTTGGAAGGGAGACAGGAGATGGGCACGCACAGGGCGAATGGAGGTCGTAAACGCGCTCGTGAACACGCACCTACAGCCACGCGGTGTGCACATCTCCTGTCCCGCCTCCGTCCCCGCAAGCCTCATGCAATTTCACTTTCACTTTTTTTTTGTGCGCACGCGCGCTCAGTTTAACATAATTACCAGTTTACACAGTGCCCTCTGGCCCCCATGGGGCTTTTAAATAAACTCGCTACATTGTTGGAGCGGCCCGCAATGGCGGCTCCGCTAAGGAAATAAACCTGGACACTGTGCCTTCATCGGCACAACCACTGGACAAACGGAGAATCCCCCACTCACCCAGTCTGCGGGGGGAACTCCTCCTCTGGTGCCATCCTCCTGAACGGTGGCTGGCTGCGGCACGCTTCTGGAGCACTCCAGCTCCTTTGTAGTTCTGCCAACACTACGCGGGGCTCTCTCCTCGGTCATGGGAGCCCCGCACTGCTATCTGCCGCTCTTCACCCGGGATCCCTCCTGGGACCTGGGACTTGAGCTCCCGCACTTCCTCTCTGGCGCCAGGGCTCCCTCTTCACCACGGGAGCCCCGGAAGGGGAAAGGGGACAGGCGCTGCCTGCACCAGCCATTTCTCTCATTGATGGCACTCTACTTCTTCGCCCGGTCCCCCTTCCCGGAACCAGGACTCCACGTGGAGCCTGCGAGGCTCCAGGCAGCTTCTCCGGCAGGCGGGACTTCCTCTCCCTGCCCTGCTGAACAACTCTGATGCCTGGCCCACAGTCACGCATCTGACGCCTGCTTCCAATATGAACCGGACTGCAGCTGCAGCGGTGACTTCTTCTCGGTGGAAATGAGGGGTAGGCTCCCTCGGGATTTAAACATTAAACATATAAAGCGGGATAGGCTCCCGCTAGTTTTTTTGTTGCTTTGGGCGCTTTGGTTGCCCCCTCCCTGGTTTGAAAAAGCCACGCAGCACTTATTCAGTTACAGAAAGTCCGCAGGCGCCGCCACTGGGCGCGTGCCGCAGGCCACGCAGATGTGCACGCTCACGGCGTGCCTACAATTTTCACGGTTAAATGAGAGGTTATTTAAACATGGCCCTGTAAGACTGCAATGCTAATCCTCTAATCCATGGACCGCAGAGACCGCACAGAGCATTCCCTGATTTGGACATGTAAGTACTGAACTTCGCTCATATGGGACGTGTTAATATCGCTGTTATCCGGTTCGTTCCTGTTCCGACTAACATCACTGTTCTTTTTCATGGGAGGGACGCGTTTCTCCCCTCGTGTTTCCTGAATGTTTCACAAACCATTTCGCGCCAATCAGTTTTAATCTTTAACACCCTTTATTAATATCCTTTGCTCCCTGTTTTTCTTAAATGCTTCCTTTTTCTCCCAGGAACACTATGTCAGGGGTACTGAGATACTGAGAAATGTACCTTTCTTCATGATACCAACCGAGAATATTACAAAGTCCTAAATTCTGCAGTTTAAATCCACCATCAGTAGTGCAAAGTATTTAGGATGTTTTATTAAATGCTTGAACTACAATTATCTCTAACCACCGGCTATTGCTCTCTGCCTCTGTCTCAGTCTATGTCTCTCTGGCTGTATGTATCAGACTCTGTCTCCCCGGCTCTGTCTCCTGTGGTACTGTAATTCCGGACCCTGCTGTTCCACCTATACCGAGGTCCAAACACTCGTGTCACAAAATATCGTCGTACCATGACGACTTTGGTATCAACGGACCGGTAATGATTAGGACATTATCCCTATGTATTTGCGTCATGATTGAGTGATGCTAGCACCCTTAAATCGTGGTTTCCGTTCCGAACCCTCAGACTCCATTTTGTAAACGGCATCCATCTTATGACTTGCCCTCATATAGTCAATCGATTAGGCCGAGTTTGATCCGAAAGGACACGTCCACCGTAGCTGACTTCCCCATGACCTGGCCGAGCTGACTCCACTGCCTCCAGCCAAACCTGTTTTGACAGCTCCTAGCCCAGTGGCCGAGTAAGATATCATGAAGGGTCAACATGCCATAAACCATTCACTACATACAGACCATGTTTTCCATACACATACACCTGCCCATGATTCTTGTTTATGACCAGTTTTACGATGGGAGGGTGCCCGACCTTATTAGTGTTTCGTCGATATCTGATGGGAATTCTGGGTCTGGCAGGGTAATTCATCACGATCCGGACATCTAAAATATGTGCTGACCAGCATGACTTCGCTCTTTGTATTATTGTAGAAATATGTGTATAACCATATCATAAACTCAAGAATTCTTGCCCGCAGCTGTTATTTCTGTATATAAGGAGAAGGCTGGTTCTGTAAAAACGAACAATCTCCTGAGAACTTACAGCCCGTGCTGTTGTAATTCTAGGACACATGTTACTTGGTTGCAACCAATAAAACTCGATCTCTGACTTCACCTAGAAGACTCTTGGTTTCTGTGGTCCGGAACAGGTAGAACTCAGAGGTCTTCGAGTGTGATCCCCTGGCACCACCGGGTCTCTAAAAACCCGGCACCTCAATCCCCGGCTCTGTCTCCTAGACTCTGTCTCTCCTGCTCTGTCTCTCTAGCACTATCTCTCCGGCGCTATCCTAGTCTCTGTCTCTCTGGCTCTGTCTCTCAGACTCTGTCTTTCCGACTCTGTCTCCCGGGTTCCATCAGTGAAGTGTGACCTGCTGCTTGGAGAGGCAAAGCCTGGGCAGACTTCAGCTTGGAATTGTGTAGGGCCTGGCTGCGCAGCAGTGGGGCTGAGGGTCCCGCCCTCGCCATTCAGGTCCTGACAGCCTCACAAGGGTAGGTTATTAATCCCGGGCCGGGGCCGATGTCAGGGACATAAATCACCCCCTCCCCTTTGGGGGCTCAGCATAGCCCAAGCCTGGAACAAATGCCCCCCGTGGGCCCAGGCCGTCCTTACACCAGTGGTAGAAATGGGCGGGGACGGAAGGGTATGGCGTGCCCCTACTTCTAAAAATAATTTCAGTCCGTTCCCCTACTTCTTTCTTTCAAAAAAGCATCCCGGGACGAGGAAGAATAGTCCTACTTAAAACGATAACTTTTTTTTCAGCTTTGAGGGGCTGCTCGCACTTCTCTGTTGAACTCCAGAGGCTGCAGCTGCCCCTCCCTGAGCTCTCACAGACTGCGGGCAGGCCCATTGTCATTCCGATTGAGGCTGATTATCCCCTTTGGAAAGACAATGCGCCCGCCCCGCTGCCTGCCGTTAGCATATGCCAGTGAGATCTGCATGAGGAGTCTCTGGTATCTGGGTGCAGGCCATGGCTCGTTGTGCAACAAATATACCAATGTAAACTCAACTGTGATTGGAACCAAAACAAGGACTGTTTTCCAGTGCTTCTGTAAGCAGGCAAGTGATTGAGAGCGAAAAGGGGAATAAATCAAGTCATAGCCAAGAACAAATATTGGGAATTTCTGCTGTGTGTATATGTGCTGTGGTGTGTATACTGCTACTGTGTGTGCTTGGTGTGTCTGTGTGCTGTGTTCCTTTGTATGTGTGTGTGTTTTTATTTTGTGTAACGTGATTGCGTGTGTTGTGTTTATATGTGTGCACATTCTTGTTTTTATTGTGGGTGTATTTTCGTTGTTAATGGTGTGCTTTGTGTGGGAGTGTGGATTGTGTGCATTTGTGTGTGTGCGTAGCATACTATACAGCGGTACAAAAGGATGTAGGGCTCCTTCTGCCCCCACCTTCTTCTTCACCAGCATTAAGCTATGAGTAATGAACCAACTTTTGCTCCTTCTGCTCCCAGGGCTCCACCGCTGCCTTCCCTTTTGTGTGGGCACGGCTCAACCTTAAATGCCCCTTTCACGCAGCATGAATGAACTTCATTTTCCCAAAAATAACTTTGTATTGATGGGGAGAAAAAAGGCACGTTGTTTGGCAAGGAAGGACAGACAATTGGGACAAAATGAAGAGGTTTCTGTTTTCATTATGAGCATATCGCTCCTTTATTCTCAGTTGTTTATACATTCCCAGCACAATGATGCCTCTTTGCAGTAATATGCTTTCCCTTTTACACTAGGAGCATTCTCATGCCCTCACATCATGACCATGGCAATAAAATACTAAATGTGGGTATAATGTCGATTTGCATTCGGCAAAAACGCTCAAGGTACACATATACAGGTAAAAAAAATATTCGGCTAGTACGCATTTATCATTCGCATGAGGAAAACCAGAGTGTACCTGTGAAAGGAAAAAACGAGAAGCAGACGATAATAATGATGAAAGCAGGTGCAGCGCTAGCCCTAAACTATAAAGTGCAGCGCCCGCACATTTTTTAGATATGTGCATGGCGGCCCATGAAGGGGGCGACATGTTGATAGATAAAAAATAAAGAAAATAACATGAAACCAGGTGCAGCACTTGGCGCTGTTGTGATAAAATCCTGCAAGCACAAAACAGAATAAATAGTCCCAAACGAAAGACCTAGACACTGTACTGCGTAACAAAACCATAGTTAGTCGGTGCTGCTTCCGATACAACGGAAGTGATGTATCGGAACAGCCAACCTATTCAGAGCCAAGAAAGAAGAGCATCGGAGGAGTTAGCCAACGGCAAGCGGTAGGCGGGATTCCACGCCAGTATACTGCTTACTCCAGGTCTTGCAACAGCGCATGCGCAGTCTAGCCTCGTCCTAAAAAAGAATCTGTACGTTGCCGAACATAAGTGGCAGCCCTGGCATATGTCTAACTCAAAGTCATCGGCATGGACTCAGTGCTGTTCCTGCTAGAAGGTTACCTTCGGAAAGTCAAAAATGTAAAGTCCAAATGCAAAAACAATCTACGAAGTAGAACTCAACCCTACCACACCACTGTTCAAAGAGAAGGCACATGGGCGCCACAATGTCAAGTCAGTCTACCGTAAGGAATTGGTTGTGAAGCCGATTCCCAAGCTGATTCCGATGCGCCCGAGTTTTCTGGGCTATCGATAATGCCTCAACAAACTGATGCCTTAAAGAAGGCTGTGCTGCAGATTTTTGGCACCCTCTGTTTGGCATGCATTCAGACCCAAAGGAACATCAGGAGCCTCCAGTTGGGTTTCTGTCAGCAGATTTGTCTTCAACAGCAACTGACATTTTGGAAGCCACGTCAGGCCACGTACTAGCTTTATTAAAAACATCAAATCCTTCTCCAAGACCTGCACCGGGCTATCATGAACGACTCTGGTGCCTTTATGGTCAGCGTTGGGAGAGAATCTGGTGCTATTTCTGATGTCAAACACTGTACTGATTCCAGTTCGATTCAGCCGATGTCACAATGTAAGATTTCAAAAGAGCTCTTCATACAGCTTGACTCCGAACCAGTGTACGTACCAAGGCGGACGCAACAGCAGAGGCTTCATTATCTTTTTTGGCTCTTTTGGGAGATGATGATGGGGATGTTTTTGATAGGCACTTGGTCAAAGCCCTGTTTCTGCTCACAGGTAGATAGGGAGGTGTCCAGGCATCACAGACCAGTTCCTGCAGTTCCTGACAATCCTGATTTATTTTTTCACTAAACATACTACTCCAGAGGAGAGGCTTCAATCAGCAAGAAGAATCATATTAAATACCCTGCAACTTCTCTGGACTGGGTGAATTGGGAGTCTGAGATGAAAGCAGCTCTACGAAAACATATGTTATCTTCTACTAGCCAGGCATTGATATCAGTCAATGTTGTTTGTTTATAAGGTAGCTACATGCATGTTCTCTGGGACATGGCCATTGGAATCTTACTGGGGGTCCTGGAAAACCTTAGGACCACTCTTGCTCAGACGAATCATCGCTGACGAGACGCAGGCAAGTATGTGATTCATGCCGTTCTAGATACTTCTGATAACTGACGCTCTTGAAATGTTTTCTTGTAAGTGATGTAATTTGTAACTGATGTAATTTTGTGGAATCTTATGTAAAGCGCTCTGATACCTCCGGGTCTAGCCAGCGCTATATAAAACTCAAAATAATAAAAATAAATAAAATCCTAGTTAGTGATTACAGAGCTTTCCCCAAGCAAAGTACTGTGTGGGAACTTGCCACCTTGTGTAATTTGTCAATGTTGTACACAGAGTGAACTGGGCATGAGCAGTGATGGGAAAGAAGAGGTGACTGGGCAGGAGAGTTGACTGGGCAGGAGAGGTGACTGAGCAGGAGAGGCAACAGGGCAGGAGAGGTGACCGGGCAGGAGAGTTGACCGGTCAGGAGAAGTGACGGGTCAGGAGCAGTGACGAGACAGGAGAGGCGACAGGAAAGGAGAGGTGAACGGGCAGGAGCAGTGAACGGGCAGGGGCAGTGAACGAGCAGGTGCAGTGAACGAGCAGGAGCAGTGACGGGGCAGGGGAAGTGATGGGGCCGGAGAAATGACAGGGAAGGAGGGTTGACAGGGTAGGAGAAGTGACCGGGCAGGAGAAAGTGACAGGGCAGGAGAAGTGACTTGTACCTATGTTCCTTGTCTATTTATTTATATACTATTGCATGACATCTACTGATGTGTCTGCAAAGGTTACATGTTGCCCCATATTTTTTTTTGTCCTGAATTTTGACCCTTTGTCCTGAACTCTTACACTCACCATCCTGAATTTGCACCCATGCCAGTTGGCCACCCTAGTCTGGAGCGCCCACAACCTCCTCCCCCTTCCCTTCTATCTACAGGCACACAAACTAGTTTATTTTAACAAACTGACTACACTGAACTGAGTACCTGTGCGCCCTATAGTGGAAACACATTGAATAACACAAGAGACTTGAGATTAGACAGTGTTGCCAAATCTGGGACTAGTAGAAAGGCCATGAAAAGGCAAAACACACGGTTCCTATTCTAAAGAGCTGGGTGATCCTCTGCCTTGACAAAGCACCGTCTGGGTCACGCTGCTTCCAATCCACTTATGGCAAGCGTGTCTCTGAACCAGCAAGTGGAGAGCTTAGCCTCTGGCACAACACAGGATCCTCTGCCTAAGCAAGGGTTCGGCTGGGAGTTTCCCCGGCCTGGACCCAAACCCATCTCTGCACAATACAACTTCTCTTCAACTCAGAGTCACAGGACTGCAGATGCCATGAATGCATTCTGCCTTTACTTCTGTTCTGTTCGGCATGGCCCTAAAAAAATTACAAAATTGGCTAGAAGTTAAAAAAACATTATATTGCTTGTTAGAAAGATTATGTTAAAGGTGCAAACTTTAAAACATCTTCCAAAAGATTATGCATAGTTAAGCACAGGCAGGAATTGTACAGGAAGATCAAAAGGGCAAGTGGTCCTGTGTGAGGGTCCTTATGAATAACATTAATGTGCTTACCTCAGAGGTCTACCCAGATACCTTCTTTTGTGTACCAAACATGCTCATGTGTGTCATTCAGGCAGGAACCCAATTCAAAGGATATTCAGGAAGAATCTGTATCTTACACTAACAGTGATCCATGACTTGTATATCTAATAAGTATACATATCTGCAATATTGTATTGAAAAAGGTAACTATGCCGGACTGGCCGTTCCGGGCATCAGGCTTTTCCCAGGGCTACTGGAAGGGTAGGGGCCAGTTTAGTTTGGGGGGACCGGTTTTGTACAAGTGCAAGAGTTTTAAAAACACAGCAAAGTTCTTTGTATATTCAGCAGGTTTTGGTCAACAATACAAGTGCCAAGATAACTTTGGTGATTAATGTACCTGCTGGAGAGAGATGGGAGTGTGTTTTGTCTAGTGGCTGTTTTACTCATCTAAGGTAGCGCAGAGGGGTAATATGCCTGCTGTAAAGAACGTGTACCATGCACATCAAAGAGCAATATTTTATGTGCATAGTTCAGTGGGTACTGCTTTGTGTTCACTTCTTGAATGAAAGGACACTTGAATACATATGACCTGGCAGTTTGGGCTGGACTGGTCCCATTGGGTGCAGGATCAAGACTGATTTTCATATGGCTGGGTCCAAACTGGAATGGTATGGTGAGCAAAAACAATGGATTTAGGTCCAGATCTCTGTACTGGGGTGAATGTATGATATTGTTCTGCATTCTGTCCATCTTGTTTTTTTTGCTTTTGTCATCCCGAGTGGGATGGGTGTGTCCAGACGTGGGTCCCATGCTCTCCATGCCACTTGAATCAAGCTATCCTGGCTGATGAGGGTTTAAAGCCCGAAACCGGTTCTAGGGTGCTTGTTTCCAGTACATGGGAGGACCTGACCTGGCAGTTCGGGCTGGACTGTTCCCATTGGGCATAGGTTCAAGACTGATTTGCATATGGCTGGGTCCAAACTGGAATGGCATGGTGAGCAAAGAAACAATGGATTTAGGCCCAGATCTCTGTACTGGGGTGAATGTCTGACATTGTTCTGCATTCTTTTCATCAGTTGTTCTTTTTGCTTTTGTCACCCCAAGTGGGACGGGTATGCCCAGACGGGGGTCTCGTGCTCTCCATGCCGCTGGAATCAAGCTATCTTGGCTGATGAGTGCTGAAAGCCCGAAACCGGTCCTAAGATGCTTGTTTCCAGTCCATGGAGGACCTGGCCCGGCAGTTTGGGCTGGACTGTTCCCATTGGGCGCAGGATCAAGACTAATTTGCATATGTTGCACGCTTTACATAAACCTGCATTCTCTGTGAGTGTTTGCTTTTTCCTGAATTAAACCTAAAATAAACATGTTTATCCATTGTTGAATTAAATAAAGCTATAAGCTGTAACTGGTCAGTGAAATGCTAAACGTACTAAAAATTGGAATGTTTTGCTATTTCTAGCTACACCCCTGACTCCGCCCACTTATCCAATCTTCGTTTATTCCCGCCCCCTGATTCTCCACCCACAGTTTCCCTACTTTTTTTCCCCCACTTCAACCACTGCCTTACACTCCCCCCTTTATGCACACTCCCAGGGGGGCATGTACCCCACTCCATGGCAGACCACTCAGGCTGGCAGGGGTGGGGGTCTTGGAGCAGGGAAGGCAGTAAGCAGAGACTGCCTGCCCTGGGAAAGGGTGGGATGAGAACTGCCCCGCTGCCCCCTCCCCAGGCACCGCTGAGGCATTGGCCAGCCACCTGCACACAACACAACACAATGCTGGGCTGTGTGTGAGGGAGGGGCACGTGAAGCAGCAGCACTGGGTAAACACACGGGGGACCCCCAGGGTGGTGGAAATACCAGGGCTCTGCCCTGCAGGCACTGCCTCTGGCCGTGCCACACTTCACTAACGTGCTGCCTGCGAGAGCCGCACACGGGCGGACACACACAAGCACAAACATAGACACACAGTACACACACACACACAGACAGCAAGGAGACACACACTCTATCACAAAGAACATACAAACAGATACCAAGACACACATTCAACTACTCAAAGGCAGACACGCAAATAGACACACAACTGTGCGCAAAGATAGGCACACAAACATAAATGCACAAATAGGCACACACACACTTACACATAGGATACACACGTTCAACTACTGAAATACTGACACACACAAACAAAAAACTACAAAGAGGCACACACACACAAACAGGCACACAGACAACCACATAGATAGCCATGTTTAAGTACTCAAACGACAGAGTCAGACACGCAAGCAGACAAGTCGGCAGATGAGTCCGGCCACTCAAAGACATACAGGTGCACAAAGTCGCAAAGGACAGAAACACACAGACACAGACACCCCAGGCAGATGCACACAGGTGAAGATTGCAAGACATCTGCACCAATAGGAGACCATGCACACAAGCACAGGTTATGCAGCGCCACTAAAGTTATGCGACGTTTTCCGCACAATTATGGATGCGCTGCATTTGCCGGATAATTCATCAACTGCAGCATAATCTTCAGATTTTAACAAAGAACAAATTAGTTTTTATTTCAAAAGTTACTAAAACAGCAGCTACATGTGTTGGCGGGTAGTGGAAGGCCCCTTGTAAAGGTTGACTTCTCTCCTTTCTGTGCTTGTTGCTGTGCTTGGGTGTTAAAACGAGGTGCAGTGTATTATTCCCAGACAGTCTTAACAGGTGTAACAAGCATTTGCAATGCAGTAGGTCACGCATTTACGCAAGTTTAAGCTATTGGAACTGTAAATGACAAAGCCTTTTATTTATGTTTTAAAAACCAGAACAAAAATAAAAGTCATTATCATTTACAATGCTAATAGCTCAAACTCGCGTAATTGCGAGACCTATTGCATTGCAAATGCTTGTTCCGTGTGCAGTTGTTTCTTACATGTCTCTTCTTGCGTTGGAGCTGGCGCTGGATGCTGGTGCAGGCCCATGTCTAGAGCTGAACAAATTCCCACCTGCTCACATGATCGCCTTCCTCCATTAAATTGGAGCAGCATAATCTCAACAGCTATGCACAATTGTATTTAAAAGATCTAATACTTGCCTCCACCCCATTTAGGGTCTTGGTGGTGATGGTTTTTGTTCATGCACCACCGGCTGATCATTGCTGATGCTGAGACGCAGAGCAAACAGGACACACACTATGCCGCCTCCACTCTTGTTGTTGCCAAGTCGCCACCCCTTTAAATGTCTGTTACAGAGGGGGAGAGTGACGGATTACAGGAAATTTCAGAGCCTTGCTTTGTTCACAACAGTGACGATTTCAACCATATACTTGCGTGACCTGCATTTGTCGTGCAAAATGGGAGATGAAAACGCCTTGATTAGTTATTTAGCTTTACTCGTCTATTTCTGGGCGAGGTGAGTCCAGGTGCAATCTCTGTAATTTCATACTTGAAAAGGGCTGGTAAGGGTCAAGCTGTAGAAAAAAAGCCACATTGTTTTAATGTAACATTTGTTATTTGGAAAAGTGACACCAGTCTTTTATGGGCAGCAGGAGCTGACCACCCAATTAGCCAGCGTCACTTGCTGTACATTCGATCTGAGACCAGCTATTCCCAGTGTGCTGCACAACATTACAGCCTCCAGCAGTTTCTCTACCTCTTGTGCTGAGGCCAAGCATTATTTTAGCACCCTTTTGCTCAAACATGGTTCACAATACTGTGATCTGCAGTTGTGAAGATGTCCAGCTATTCAGAGAGGCTGGATGAAAATTCAGTGAGGAATGCCGTTTTTCTTTTGTAAAACACAAAGGTAAACGAGAAAGACAACTCTCTCGATACCAAAAGGGCCGAGAGGAACTCTGAAGAGGGAGTACACCCTCCCGTGTTTTAACACTAAATCATACAAAGTACTCCTCTAATTAAGCATGGGCGAATTTTGCGAATTTGCGGTTCGCGAATTTGCGTATTCACGAATTCGCAATCCGCAAAATCCGGGAACTCTCGCGAATTTGCGGATTTTTTCTTTTTTTTGTGTTTGCAAGGGTTTCTGCCAGTTCGCAAGGGTTTTGTACCAGTTCGCAAACGCAAACTTACTTGTCGGGTCGCATCGGTCGCAACTATGTTGTTTCTACGTCTGGTTCATCACAGCACCCTCTGTTTCACCACTGCCACCCTCTGGTTCACCCATGCCACCCTCTGGTTCATCACTGCCACCCTCTGGTTCATCACTGTAGATTATGGGAGGAAAAGCACACCTGCCCTGCTTCAACTGACATGAATTAATTTGGGGCTGATTAATGTGTCACTGAATTTGAGCTGGCACCTGCTTCCATAGCTGTAATTGCTTTCTGTTGCAGTGCAATTTTTTTCACAGGACCTTTGTGGCCTACTTGTAGCTATTCTCTGAGCCTGCTGTGAGGGTCAGAGCAGGGTCATAGAATAGTTGCAAGTAGGCAACTGAACTCTGGAGGGGGCCCTCAGGAAGCACTACAGAGAATGGTTACTAATGATGAGCTTGAACTTTTGCACCTGCTGAGTGCTTTCAGTTTTGCAAAAATTGTTTTTCTGCAATTTCGCGGGATTCGCGGGGCGCGAATTTGCGCGAGATCGAATTCGCAAATTCGTGCGAATATGCGATTTGTTTTTTGCGGCGTGTTAGTTCGCGTGGTTTTGTGCATTTTAGCGAGCCGCTGGTAGCGCAACGAGGCGAAGTTACCCTTGCGGTCGTACATGGGCGCAGCCATCTTGTTTGCGTGACGTATTTCCGTTTCCGGGCGCTATGTGTAATCTCGCAAATTGTGCGGCTCGCTAGTACAAGTTCGCGTGTGATCGCGAGAGAAATCTCGCGCGAACTTACCCACCCGGTCGTGAATGGGCGCAGCCATCTTGTTTTTCATTCATTGCTATGGTTCTGGGCATGCTTTCTGTATCCTCTGTCAATCTCTGCCATCCTTTGCTTGTTTGAAGTTTTTTTAAATCTATTTTACTTATTATCTATCCCTCTATTTTTCTAGCTCTATATTTTTGTGTTTTCTGCTTCTTTTGGTTAATTTTAAACTACTTTTTTAAACTCTTTTCTTCTTCCCTATTCTATTTCTTCTTTATTATTTACCTTCCTTTCTGCCCAGACCATGGTAAAGGGAGCCGGGATGCAGCCTGAGAAGGGGAAGGGTCCCACACCCCGTGCCCGGCTCCAGTGCGGGCGTTTGAGGGGGGAGCAAGTCACAGCTCGGGAGATCTTTAGCGCGGAGGAGGTGGCTTCACTAGTGTTTTATGTCCAGCGCCGCCTCCCCAGGACCATCATGGCAGGCGGCAAGATCGCTAGCGGCTACGGGCTCCGGGAGCGCCGGAAGCGGTGGGAGAAGGTGTGCCAGGACCTGTATCAACACTCTCGGGTCCGGCGCACTTACAACCAGGCCACCCTCCGTTGGACGGATCTCCTGAACCGGGAACCCGACTTACTCGACCTGCTCAGCATCGAGATCCCCGGGCTTGGTGAGTAGTGTTAGCTATTTCATCACTACTCTGTTTTCTCCTGCTCTGTGTGTTATTATTATATTGCAAATTTTAGTTTTTTACCAAGAGCAATAATGCTGCCGATTACATTGTAGGTAAATTATATTTCAAAATCTTCTGTGCATTTCAGGTGCACTGCTCTCCTTCTCAGTAGCGTTGCTACTATGCTTATTTGTTTTCGATTTTGTGTTCATTTCATTGGCCTGAGAAATTATGTATGAGTGTAGTTTACAGAACTGCGTAATGCTAGACACTAAGGGGCAGATTTGCAATTACCGGCGCATCCCTGCAAAGTAGCAGGGATGCTCCAGTAATTGTGCGCCACGCCACCACCACCCATGGTGCGCCGTATTTACAATGCGGTGCACCATAGGCCCAAAACATCACCGAAGCGTTACTCATCTGTACCGTAAAGCAGGTGCATTGCTGGAGTTACGTTGCAACGATGGCGCAGCTCCAGCAATGCTCTGGGGTGCCCTATCTCTCCAATGCTGCGTCAAGCCGTACATCTGCTTCAAGCAGGCGCAGGGTTTGAGTGACGGATCATTGTCCTATAAGTCACTGATTGAAATCTTGCAGATTTCCCTCAGCCACTTTTAGGATGCGTTCCTGCGCAGGAACGCCCTCCCTTGCGCCGGAACGCCCCCTGATGGCGCAGGGCTTTACAATGTGATGCATCTCCCATATGCGTCACGTTGTTAATATACGCCGCACCATGGCGCCTCTTTTGTTCTGCCGCTGCGTCACAAAAGTCACGCAACAACGCAGCAAAAGAGCCGCAAGGGGCTTATAAATCTGCCCCTACAGACTCAAGTCCAGTCCTTCCTTTGTACACCTGGCAGTAAGAAGAAATAGTGGTGGTGGATTGATAGTTTGAGTATTTTAATGACAGGTTAATGTAGTATGAAACTTTTTAGTGTTGTCACTGATGTGCAATCACGATGGAGTTTGTCTGTCACTTCGTGTGCTGCGGACTGCTGCCTGCCAGTCCAAGGCGAACATTTTTAGTAGCTTGTTTAGTGAGTTACATAAGTTTCCAAGTCGACGGTCCGCTAATCAAGGAATACTAATATCGTAGTAGACCACATGAGATAGGTCAATAATATATCCCGTGGAATACTTGTCTATTTGTTATTTCGCCAAAATATTTTGTTATTGTTTCATTTGGTTGACAACAATCATCCATGTTTTCGGGTCTTTCTTTCTTTCATGTTGTACATCAGCTCCCCCCAGGGGCAACAGGACAGAGGAGGAGGCTGCTGCTGCTGTACAAGGCTAGGATCGGGCAGGCGAGGGCTCCTTTGCTGGCCCCGGTAAGTTTTAATTTTAATATAGAGTACCTATTTTTTCCTAGCGTTCCTCATTCAATTTTTTCTAAATCGTCTTTGATCTTCTTGTAGACTGTATCTAAAATTCTTATCCAGCCTCTACTATGACTCCCTGTGGTATTACTAGATTATTCTTATTAGTCTGTCTGTGTAGCTAACTAAGATTTCACATTTGGCAAAAGGTGTTAAACGAAACTCCCATTCTAGTCAGCAATAGCTCTATGCACTGAGTGCAGTCCTCTGGGATTGTCCATAATGTCTTTTCAAGTCTTCTAAATGTTTATGCTTTGACAATTCCTAACAATAAAATCTGAATGACCACCAAGAAAGAATAAGATACTACTTTACTTTTGGTTTGGATAGGAGGACAATCGATACTACTACTGTTGCAGGGACAAATCTGCACAAACAGAACTATGGACACTAAATAGTGCATTGTTTATCAATTATAATAGGCGCAGGGAGACTTTCCACATACCTCAGTGATATCAGACTTCGAAGAACCCCCAATCTCCTTACTGACTAGATAGTGTGGCAGAGTCATTTAGCTCCCGAATTCATCTATGATTGATCCCCAATGATGATTATCCAATGCAGGACAAGAGTACGGAGTCAGAGTCCAGAAGTGTCAGAGGCACGGACTCATGCTTGCAAATTGCAAAACCTTTTGCTCATTCACTCTTGACCAAAAACCACAGAGTCTATTTTAGTTTTAAAGCTTTATTAAAAGTAAAAACATTTATTAAAATCAAGCTTGTCATAAAACATAAACGGTTGATTAAAAATGGAAAAGTGCTTAGTGATTTATTATTTCACACATTTATTGTGGGCGAGCCGAGCCCTCACCTGGTTTGAACTTTAATTTTTCTTTTTGGTGCTGAATCGTTGGTCACGCCGTCCTAGTGATGATGATTTGTTCTTAGAAGTGAAGCTTCTGTCTGTTATGAGAAAAATGGTGCGTGTTAAAAAGCAAGCATTCATCAGTTGTGCCAAAAAGTGCAGCAAGACAACACCCTTCCCTGGAAAAAGGGACATTTTTACTTTAGAGTAGACAGTCACAAATTATTAGATTTGTTTCTGTATTCACATGTCTTCATTCCTAGACAAAATACTAGTGAGTGGTGTATGTCTATGACATCCAACATTCTTAAATGTACTTTGTAGGTGGAACATCTGGTGTCGGGCCCAACTTGGAGGTGGAGGAGGGCAGTTCTGGGGAGGAGGAGGTGCAAGTGCCAGATGTAACTGCTGTGCGGGTTGCCACGGTAGTGGCGGGCAGTGGTAAGCTCTTATATTCCTTACTTATTGAGATTGCAGACTGCAGAGTGTGCTCTCTTCACGGGTGTAGTATATATGTTCTACAGGTAAGTTACTATACTGTTAAGCAGACTTTCAAATTTAGAACAAAGTCTTTATCAACCAGGTAGTAGCCTCCTCTAAATTTACTTCAACTCAGATCTGAGATGAACTTGATGGATGGGATGAACGAAAAGCGAAAGAAGGGTGTAAGTAAGTGTGGAAGGACAAGCAAGTTAAAAGTAATGATGACTGACAAAGAAGAATGATACGTGTTTGATTTCTGTCCGAGGTGGCTGGGAAGGAATATGATGCATGGCTGGGTGAAGGATGAAGCAAGGATGGGTGGAAGGAGAACAGCCTGGGTGGGTGAAACAGAAACTGTATGTGTGCGCAATATATGCTTTGGTTGAAATTCAAATGCAAGTCAAGCATGGAAGTATGGCTTGCGGTTTCCCAAATAAAATGAAAAGGTTGTTTTCCCCTGAGAAAACGTAAGGTTTGTCCAGATGAGAGACATGAAGAAGAATGATTGACATATAGTTTGAATGGATGGATGCCTGGATCATGGTACTATCTGACTCTTAGATAGCATATGTGTATCGTCGGTCACTGGATGAACTAAGTGTTACTTTGAAGAGCATGTAACACCGCATCCGCACGTCCGTTCCAGTGAAGGAAAGGCAAGGAAAAGAAGTTTTAATTTTGTCCGAATACTACCATGAATAGTAGCAGTAGTTTGTATTGCAAGCACAGCATACATCCGGCTATTACGATGGCCACTCACTACCTCTGTTAATAAGTTTAGTAGAACTCGGTCATTCATGTGTGGATGTATCACTGTTCACTCAATAAAAAGCAAAGCACCTAAAGTCATCCCATATGTAAGCAAATACATACCATGTGCAGTGATAGATAATCAGATGATTTATCTTCTTCATTTTCCTTTTCTAGTATTCATTGGCACTTTAGGGTGAAAGTTAAATTAATTAAGCAGTAGCCCTTATAACAGAGTATTCTCAGTGCCACCCGTAATAGAAAAGTAAGAGCATCACCACCTGCATGTACTGGACTGGTACAGTAACGTAAGTCTGTCTCACTCATCATGGCTGGCGTCTGTTTTTCTCGGGTGCAAGTTGACTGAGCTGGCATTATGCGGGCTTGCAGAAGTTAACGTACCAATTTTGGTAAACAAGAGAGAAGAAGAAGAAGAAGACTGGTGTACTGTTATAGTCGACTCTAATGGAGTGAGTCCATAGTGCTCGTAGAATTGATTCCTTAAACTCCCACTAATGTTAGAGCAAGGATGAAGAAGTGGGAGGTTAGATAGATACCTGCCACAATAGTTATGTACTGCGCTTGCAAGTTGCTAGTTCTACTGTGACACAACTTTCTGCTAAATCATTTTGTGCTAATCTTAAAGAGCATTGGTTACAGACTATGTCTTTCTTTCTTCATATAGATGCTCCTTCCAAACCAACACGGAAGGAGCTGGCTAAAAGGGCCCGGCAACGGAGGCTGGAGGCCACTGTCGCCGAATATCGGCGGCTGGTGACCCAGGAGGAGGAGGACACGCAGAGTACGTCGACAACATCCACGGCGACACCTGCATCCTCCTCCGCGCTCCCTGGGTCATTCAGTCAGCGCAGCAGGTCTCCAGCGGTACGGAGCCGGGGTACCGCAGCCACCCGCCACTGCTGAGCAGCAAAGAAATCAGCTGCCCCCCACAGCAGTTGCAAAAAAAGGATGCACCGCCTTTCCCTCAGGGTGTCCTACCAGTCCTCAAAATGGCCCCCACCCACATGACAGGCCCCATCAACAGCCCAAAAATCGAAAAACACATAAAAATCACCACAATCCAATGCCATCCATGCCCTCAATCATGTTCAAATTCAAGACACCCCACAGAAAGACAAGTCCCATGCACCACAGAGTACCCCTGGGCAAAAGGCCCCAACAACAGCCCAAAAATCGAAAAACACACAAAAATCACCACAATCCAATGCCATCCATGCCCTCCATGATGTTTACATTAAAGAGACCCCACAGAAAGACTCAGTCCATGCACCACTGAGTACCCCTGGGCAAAAGGCCCCAACAACAGCCCAAAAATCGAAAAAACACACAAAAATCACCACAATCCAATGTCATCCATGCCCTCCATGATGTTTACATTAAAGAGACCTCACAGAAAGACTCAGTCCATGCACCACTGAGTACCCCTGGGCAAAAGGCCCCAACAACAGCCCAAAATCGAAAATTCCAAAATTGTAGTTGCAGCAACTGTAATGCCCCAAACAAACTTACTTGTGAAATTTCTAATCCAAAAGTGTTCCAAAGAAAATCAAAAAGGCCTCAAATCCAAATATTCAGCAGCATCCACAAAAAGTAATCCTTCCAGGTCAAGATCAAAATCAAAGTGACCAGGACATGAACAAAGCACTGGGAGGAGCCTGCTGGACAGGAAGAGGAAGTTGGAGACTGTGGGGCACTTCCTTCCTCCCACCCCCCCCCCAAAATGGACCCCTTGCAAAAGAAAGTGCAGGCAAATGTCAACCTGAGGAGTTATTCTGATAATAATCATCATTTTCAGAAGGTTTATGCTGCTTGCTGGTGGAGTTCTTGTGCAGAATTGCAAATTTTGCAATTTCGCGAGTGCGAGATTGTTGCTGCCCGCCGCATCTACGTGTTCGCAATTGCGAACTCTTGCGATGCGTGATCACGGCGTACTCGCGTTGACAAACTGTTGCTGTGCAAGGTGGCAAGCCGCGATGACGTAATCGCTGTCGCCAAACTCCCGCGGGATCCCGCAGCAAGATCCAAAATTGCGCAGCACACGCAAAACATGGAGAAAAACAACTCTGCAAACGCTGAATGACGGTAAGTGAACGCCGCGCGCCGCAATATTGTATCACCAAGCAAAAAAATCGACTGCGGGCGAATTTGCGAATTTTCGGCAAATTCGCGAGAGTTTGCGGATTGCGAATTTGTCGAAAATTCGCAAATTCCGCGAGCGGAATGGATTTTACGCCTATGCTTACCTCTAATACATCAATCGTATTTCACGACTATTGTATAGATGGATCCTGATCCAACAGTGACGGGAAGTCCTTACGTGAAGCTACGGATTTTATGCCACTAGGAAGTGGGGAAGGAAACAAGTCCTTTTGTTTTATATACCCTCACATACCCTACTGGTGTCATGCTTCATCATCGGGTCACCCTGACGCCTAAAAGTCAGGGTGGGCTCAACCATATTTCAGGGAGCTATTAGAGAAGTTTTTGGCCAACGATTGAAAATCCACAGACAGATCCCAGTTTCCCTTTATTCTTGGATCTGTCAGGGATATTATAACAGAAATATAAAGGGTTGGTTGGGATATTATGGTCCTAAGACCCTAGTGCCAACATGTTTCACTCTGCTTAGGTCCCTAAAGGGTGCTGAACTTTCTTCAGGGCGATGATGCAGTACCCCCTGGAATAGACAATAGTGAGGGAATTTCCCTATACTATTTACAATAAGGGCAGATAGCTGCTCCTTTTTCCTTCAGCAGAATATTATTGTTTGTAGTTCCTCCATCCCATTGTGGGAGAGATTGTGTTTCACGAGGGACAATATGTTGTGAAAAGGGTAGCCCTGTAGTCACACTGCCTCCAAGGGTCCTGCTCCGTTGTGAATCCTGTTAGGTGTGGGTCCCAAGGCTCTTCGCCACAGGGGTGATAGAGAACTAATTTGTATGAGTTCAACGTTTTCCCATTTAGCCTTTCATCTACACCATGGTGATTCATCAAGTTGATGAAACCAGTGGTAGAGACTCTCCAAGATAAAGGAGTGCAAATGATAGTATATTTAGATGATTTGAGTAACCTAGCTCCTGATCGTACCACAGTGATGTAGCATTTAACCAGGACAGTTCACTGGTTACAAGAGTTGGGCTTTGTGATCATTGTCACACAGTCTGTACTGGCTCCAACCCAATGTTTGTAATTTTTGGGTTCTCAGGTGGACTCAGTGAAGGCTTAATTGCAGCTCCCAATACAGAAGATAAAAAGTATCAAGAAAGAACTGAGGTGAGCAATGACCTAGCAGATTTCATCATTGAGACTACTGGCCAGGATAGTGTGACTATTAGCATCAACAATCAACGTAATCTTTCCGGGTCCTCTGCATTACAGGGACCTACAGATATTGAAGATACAACATCTTCGCAAGGATCTGTCAAATGTGGATCAGGCAAGTTTGTCCACTGATTTCAGAACAGAACTGCAATGGTGGCTAGAACATATTTTGGCCTAGAATGGTAGTGCCATATTGGTCTGTCAGCCAGAAGGGATTATCGAATCAGACGCCAACAGGTGGACTAGGAAACAAGATACATCTCAGTTTCCACTGGCACCATATAGCAAGAGACAGAATTGACCCTTAATCTCAACTCCTTGGAAGTCCTAATTTGCTCATTTGCATTCAGGACGCTGTCATTGCTGAATGCTGCTGTATTCTCCTGAGGATGAAAAACATACACGTAGTCTGCTACATCAACCGATTAGGGGGAACAAGTTCAAGGATGTTAGAGGAAATAGGCAAGGACTTTTGCTACTTCTGTCTACAGCACCAAATTTCGGTGGTAGCAGAGTACATTCATGGACTACAGAATGTCATAGCGGACTGGAAATCCAGGTATCTGAGGGACAATAGTGATTGGAGGTTGCACCTCAGGTGTTTCACTCTATGAATAATAAGTTGGCCTTTACACTGTGAAAAAGGTTGAAAAGCCAAATGGAGAAATTCTACAGTTGGAAGCCAGATTCAGCAGCAAAAGCGAAAGATGCATTCCCTCATTGCTGGAATGGGAATCTACATTATGCTTTTCCCCCATTCAAGATGATTCAGAGAGTCAAAGCATAAGCGGTGAGGCAGAAAGCAGACTTGATTTTGGTGACCCCGTTGTGGAGGACTCCACCCTGGATTTCAGTCGTCCTGGAAATATCTTGTACACTTTTGATCAAAGTCCCATTCTTTCCACACCTTCTCAGAGACACAGTAGGCTACCACATCCACAGGTTTGGACAGGTAGACTGTGACTCATGACCTGTAGGGTTTTGAGGGATGTTGGCAAGTGCATGTAATTTTGCAGCAAGCTGCATTCTACATACAACAGGCATTAACCTCCAAAACTCACAAACAATATTCTTCTGCCTGGTAACGATGGGCATGTTAGTGCAACAAATGAAGTGTCAATCCCTTTAGGGCCAGACCTGCATATAGTGTTCATTTTTTGAAACAGTTGGTGGTGGATGGTTTGGCTTATAGGTCAGTTAATACTTTCAGAATCCACTTTTTTTTGAGGACATAACCCAGTAGATGATAAAATGTGGGTGAACACCCCTTAGTGTGTAAGATGATGAGGGAATAAGAATTTCCAACCCACTCAAAACTAGATATTCTATATTATTGTATGTCAATATAGTGCTAAGTTCATGGAGTGATGGCCAGAAAATCTTTATTTAACCAGAAAATGATTGTCCGCCAAATTGACAATGCTTTTGTGTCTGATTTCCTGCAGAAGTGCCTCTGATGTACAACCCTGGATTTAACAGATGGAGTGTTCTCTCTAGAAGGAGTGTTTTTTCATATTTCCAGATGTATTTCCTACCCAGCATGTTCAAATAATCATAAACTATCTGTGGTATAATGTTTAAAAGCATGGGAGGATAGTACCAGAGAATTTAGGCATGTTTTGACAGGGCTACTTATTGCTCTTCAAAGAAAATGTTGGCCAGTGACCTCAGTAACCTTGTCCATATAGTAAGATGGCTCTTGTCTAAAGCTAGAAGTGATGTTTCCACATTTGGCACATATTCAGAGGGACATGCTATAGCCTGAAAACCTAGGGGCAGATTTATGTTAACTGGCGCATCCCCAGGGATGCGCCAGTTAACGTGCGCCACAGTGCGCCACAGCTCCGCCACCCATGGTGCGCCGCATTTACAATGCGGCGCACCATGGTGCAAAAACGGCACAGATGCGTGACGCATCTGTGCCGGAAAGGTGGTGCATTGCTGGAGTTGCGTCGCAAGCGCGATGCAACTCCAGCAAGGCTCGTGGGTGCCCCATCTTCACAATGCTGCGTCAAGACCTACGCCTGCTTCAAGCAGGCGCAGGGTTTTGACGCAGCATTGGCCTGAAAGTGACTGAGTGAAATCTCATAGATTTCACTCAGCCACTTTCAGGAGGCGTTCCTGCGCAGGAACGCCCCCCCCCCCCCCCCCCCTGCGTAGTTTAGTCTGCCCTGTTCCCATGATGCACTGGGCCAGGGACAGACTGATTTGCATATAGCCAGGTTCTGAGCTGGGATGGTGCAGTGAGATAAATAACGGTGATGGATCAAGCCCTGATCTTTGGACTGGGTAAGAGTGGTCTGCTTAATTCAGACACTCTGTTCATCACCACCCCCTTTTCTGAATCGTTTTTGGCCACTATAGGTGTGGCAGGGTATACTCAGACATGAGTCCCTTTCTCACTGCACCATCAGGATTCAAGCAAGCCGGGCCGAAGACGGCTGAAATGCCAGAAACCGGTCTCCGGTAGCTTGTCTCCTTTCTGGTGAAGAATTGGCTTGGTAGTTTAGCCTGCCCTGTTCCCATGATGCACTGGGCTAGGGACAGACTGATTTGCATATAGCCAGGTTCTGAGCTGGGATGGTGCAGTGAGATAAATAACGGTGATGGATCAAGCCCTGATCTTTGGACTGGGTAAGAGTGGTCTGCTTAATTCAGACACTCTGTTCATCACCACCCCCTTTTCTGAATCGGTTTTGGCCACTATAGGTGTGGCAGGGTATACTCAGACATGAGTCCCTTTCTCACTGCACCATCAGGATTCAAGCAAGCCGGGCCGAAGACGGCTGAAATGCCAGAAACCGGTCCCCGGTAGCTTGTCTCCTTTCTGGTGAAGAATTGGCTTGGTAGTTTAGTCTGCCCTGTTCCCATGATGCACTGGGCCAGGGACAGACTGATTTGCATATAGCCAGGTTCTGAGCTGGGATGGTGCAGTGAGATAAATAACGGTGATGGATCAAGCCCTGATCTTTGGAATGGGTAATAGTGGTCTGCTTAATTCAGACACTCTGTTCATCACCACCCCCTTTTCTGAATCGTTTTTGGCCACAATAGGTGTGGCAGGGTATACTCAGACATGAGTCCCTTTCTCACTGCACCATCAGGATTCAAGCAAGCCGGGCCGAAGACGGCTGAAATGCCAGAAACCGGTCCCCGGTAGCTTGTCTCCTTTCTGATGAAGAATTGGCTTGGTAGTTTAGTCTGCCCTGTTCCCATGATGCACTGGGCCAGGGACAGACTGATTTTCATATAGCCAGGTTCTGAGCTGGGATGGTGTAGTGAGATAAATAACGGTGATGGACCAAGCCCTGATCTTTGGACTGGGTAAGAGTGGTCTGCTTAATTCAGACACTCTGTTCATCACCACCCCCTTTTCTGAATCGTTTTTGGCCACTATAGGTGTGGCAGGGTATACTCAGACATGATTCCCTTTCTCACTGCACCATCAGGATTCAAGCAAGCCGGGCGGAAGACGGCTGAAATGCCAGAAACCGGTCCCCGGTAGCTTGTCTCCTTTCTGGTGAAGAATTGGCTTGGTAGTTTAGTCTGCCCTGTTCCCATGATGCACTGGGCCAGGGACAGACTGATTTGCATATAGCCAGGTTCTGAGCTGGGATGGTGCAGTGAGATAAATAACGGTGATGGATCAAGCCCTGATCTTTGGACTGGGTAAGAGTGGTCTGCTTAATTCAGACACTCTGTTCATCACCACCCCCTTTTCTGAATCGCAGTATTTAGATAGACATTCAATACAGGTTGCTTTACTGCAAGAAACACATCTTCGTCAGACGACTGATCCTACATTTGGGAGGCAGTGGACTGCAGTGAGGAGATTTTCATCATACTCATCATATGCACGTGGCGCTGTTGTACTGATTAAGAAAACACTTTCTTTCCAGGAGTTGGGGGTGCGAGTGGACCCGGATGGGAGATATGTGCTACTGTGGGGGAGGCTTGGTTTGGATACTGTGCTATTTGTGAACTGTTACGCACCGAATGTTGATACTCCTGCCTTTTTTCTTACACTCTGGGGTCATGTTATGGCTGTGGAGGCCACGCATATTGTTTGGGGTGGTGACTTCAACTTAGCGATGCGGGCAGTGGAGGACAGGTCTGCTGGGAGCCCTCAATACAATGTGCAGGCTAGAGATGTGTTGCAAGGCATGGTGGAGGAGGCGGGCCTGGTGGATAGCTGGAGGTATGCTCACCCGGGCGGTATGGAGGGTACACACTTCACGGTGCACGCTCGTACCTGGGCACTATTGGACTATGTGTTTCTGTCAAGGGGGCTTGTTGTTGGGATACATGAGGTGTGAGGTTCCGTGACGATTGTAAGTGGTGTTTTCGACTCGCACGAATATGGTCGAGTCTGGTATCTATGAACCGCAAATGACAAGTTTAGTGGGTGTGCGCAGTTTCGCTGTGCTAACCTGAACCGTTCGTTTGTTTCGTGGGTTTCTATCTGTACCCACGGGTTCCATCTTAGATACGGCATCCATTTTGTCTCTTGCCCTCAAGTAGCCAGCGAACGGACGCTGTCCGCTTCGCGACCCTGGGATTCCCAAGACTCTTGCGGAAGACACGTTTCCTTTGAAAGTGTCTTTATGATGAGGGGGATGATACTGTAAGGCAGATGTCCCCGCTCGAGGCACATCTTGCCGTGCCGGTCTATTGTCTTAGCCGTGCATCTCATTAGGCACGTCCCTTTGATGCCTGCAGCTCGTGTTTCCCGATACCACCCCTTTTACACCCTTTCCGATCTCCCCACTGTTTCTGCCTTCCTTTGCACCTGTCCTTGTTCCTTCTTCGATCTGTTTACTGCCGATTGGAATGTACTAATGGTGGGAAGATGGGTTTTTACAGTTGGGAACCACCGAATGTTTCTGTACTTATGTTCCGGACCTTGAATACATCAAAGCGACCCCTCTTGGGGATAATGATGGGAACCAAGTTGTAAACCTTTGTGTACTATGTTAACCTATGAGAGAAAACTGTATAAAAAGGAGCGATCCACAGTAGCAAATCGAATCAGATCCCGCGAACTTACATGCTGTGCACTTCACGTGACTTCTGTGTTCCCTGCAGTAAATAAACCTCGAATCTTTGACGCCGAAGGAAGTGTCCCGTGTCTCTGTCATTTGTACGCCGGAACAGGTTACCCACGAAGGTTTCAGGTGTTGTCCCCTGGCACCGCTGGGTCCTAAATAACCCAGTCCTTCAGTTGGCGCCCAACGTGGGGCTGCATCAGTGGTACCGGTCCAAGCCCGACGATCGTGAGGAACTTCGTGTGAAATCTCCGAGGGAAGGTGCACCCCGCTTCATCGATCCTGTTGTCTAAATAAGTGGCCCGACAACTTTTCCCGCGAAGATTCCCACCTCCTGACGGCTGCAACGGACTGCTGCCCTGACTGTAGACCTGTTTTGGCGCCTGGCGTAGACCTTGGTGCAGCGAGACGATTGACGGGCCTTCCTGGTGACGCCATCGATCTTTGAGTTAAGTATTTGTGGGTCGCTCCCAGAATCCTTGGTTGTGGTTGCTTAGTTGTTGCATGGTTCCATTGCATTTGTGGTTCTTCGTACTTGGTTCTTTGTTGTAATATTTGACGACTGCAGCCGCCAAAAACCGAGGGTTTTTGCTCTTTGCAGGGACTTGGTAAATCCCGTAACCCTTGAAGTTTGTGAAACTCGGCTAGTGTGCAAGATGCCTGGTCGTAATACTTTGTTCAGTTGTTTCAGACGTTGTGGTACGGATTCCCGACTGGAGGACTCGTGTCCGATACCTCCGGTTGGAACTCCCACTTATGAGCTTTACAGCAAACATGGGTTAGGTCCGATTACCTTTAATGAATATTGGATTCGCTACACCAAAAAAGATGGTGTCCTTAGTTGGCCACCTCATGGTAGTTTCGAGACCCCGATTTTAGATAATCTTGAGGCTAAATTGTTTAAGAAAAAATCAAGGCCGGCCATGTTTGATGCCTTTCGGTTATGGCGCAAAGAAGCCAGACAGAAAGAGATCAGACAGACAAAACGTAATCAGAGAGATGGTGTTGCTACCATTGTAAAGAAAGCAGAGCAGTTTCAGCGTGATAAGGAGGAAAAGGAAAAGGAAGTTTTTGATAGGCTTCAGCGTATGACTATAGATAAATGTTATCCCGCTTTGCCAATGGAGTCGGATAAGAAGGAGGAATTAGTTGAGGATCCTTTAATGTCCTATCTTATGAAGTCGCCACCTCCGTACGCACAGGGTACCGCAGCTCCCGTGGTTCCTCCTGTACCTGCTCCTGTACCTGCTCCTCAACCTGCTCCTCCGACTGTTCCCATTCCTTTGCCTACTTCTGTTCCTACTGCTCCTCCGCTTGTACTTCCTCATACTCCTGCTCCCGCTACTGCTCCTGTTCTACTTACTCCTGTTGCTTCTTCTGTTCCCGATTCTTCTCTTGTTACTACTCTATCGTATACTTCTCCATCTACCCGACGTCGTACCCCTTTAGTTGCTGCTAACTTTGTTAATTCTCTTGGACCTATTCCTGAGTCCGCTGGTTCGGACGGTCCACAAAGACGTAGTCAGCTTCCTGGTAATAGGGAACGTGCTGCGCTGTACAATATGGTGATGGCATGGATGCTGCACCCCTATAGGAATCCTCCACGTTCGGTAGTGAATACGTTTAGTCAATTCAATATACCGACACAAAGATATGTTTTTGAAGAAATGTGCAAGGCTTTGCGTGACCAAATATCGGCTGATGCATCGGATGATGTATTAACTGCTTTGACCAACCTACAGCTCCAGTTTTCGAGCGGAATGATAGTGGGTACTAATGTTCTACGTGCTGTTGAGCAATTATTGGCTCTTCGCCCCTCTATGATGCCTCAAGCATTGTTCGTTGAGGATATTGAGAGACCGTTAGATGCGTCTGGCCAGTATCCCATGCGCGAAGTTCCACCAGTGTGGATGCCAGGTGATGCTAATGCTGTTCCTATTATCCTGCCACATTTCCAGAGAGTATGGATACATCTCCCATGGAAACGATCGGAAGTTTTACAGGTGAAGCAATCTTTGCCTGACCCTCGCAAAAATCCTGCAGGGTATTATAAGGAATTGTCGCAGCTTGTAGATGCTACGATAATGAATCTTGCCGATATCGATATGCTGTTTGGCAATGTCGTACCGCAACCGGTATGGGCCAAGATTCGTCAGGAAGATCATGCAAACGAATTAGGTGGTGATTGGGCTGCTCTTACTGCGGCAGATACACGACAAATTGGTGGGGCTAAGCCTGAACAGCTTATTACTGCTCTCCCTCAGAGAATTATTACCCTAATGAAAACACTTATGCCAGCTATGAGGGTGAACTGGGACAAGTTGTCAGCTTGCAGACAGAAGAAGGACGAGAGTGTCTCTGACTTCTTTACGAGATTTGAGGAGGCATTCATCGATCACAGTGGTCAGGATATGGGTACTGAGGGTGGTCAGCGGTTGTTTGTGGATACATTTGTCTCTAACTTATTGCCCGATTTGAGCAACAATTGAAAAATTCTGAGAGTGCGTGGGCTGTCTCTACCTCTGCTCAAATATTGGCTACGGCACAGTATTATGAGAATAGGGAGAAAGAAGAGAATGACCGCGCCGATAAAAAGACGAAAGAACTTAAAACTAAAGTGTTGTTGCAGCAGGCGTATCCTCCGCGTTCGAATCAGAATGAGTCGCAGCAACGTAATCGATCGCAGTCGCAATCTAATAGGTCGCAATCGCGAAATGACTCCTCTTCGCAGAGATCTTTGTTAGGGTACAATCAGTGTGCCTATTGTAGACAGGAGGGTCATTTAAAATTCAACTGTCCAGTCCTCAATGAGCGTAACAGTGGTAACATATCTAGAGGAGGTCGTGGTGGTTCTCAGCAGACATCACGTGGTAGGGGTCGTGGTGCTCCAAATGATCGTTCAGACAATTCGTCAAATTCCAATAATTGTTTTGATCAACGTGGATCATCGCAAGGACGATCTGCGCAGTATAACGTTGATGACTATTACGTCGATCAGGGAACTGACGACGGTAATTACTAGGACAGCCATAGACAAGGAGAGGGAGTAGTATCAGTTCCGGTTGATCAGAGAGGGCCTTACGTCGCAGTTGCCACATCGGGCGTCGTTGAGCCTTTTCTGTTGGACACTGGTGCAGCGAAAAGTTCCATCATGCATTCGAAACTCCCTGGCGCACCTTTGTCTGGCTTAACAAATGTTTCCGTTGGATTCTCTGGCGCCCCTGTTAGCAATCCGGTTTCGTGCCCTTTGCCACTTACAATTGGGCCACTGGAGCTGAAAGCTCCATTGATTTTGACCACTGGTTGTGGTGAAAATCTTTTGGGCCTGGATTTGCTTAAACGTTTGTATGCGACTTTGTACTGTTCTCCTGCGGGAGTGAAGCTTACTTTGGGTGAGAGAGTGATCTCTCCAATGTACTTGTCTCTCGATAAGCTTCCACCGGAATTGAGTTCTCTTCCTGCATCTTTGTGGGCAACAGGTCCCAATGACGTGGGCCTGCTTGACATCTCCCCTTATGTTGTTCACTTGAAATCTAATGTGCGACTGCCACGTATTCCCCAGTATCGAATCTCTCTTGACGGTGAACGGGCACTGTTGGCGATCATCTATGATTTGATCGAGAAAGATGTTATTGAGGAGACTCGGGGAAACGTGTGCAACAGCCCTGTACTGCCTATTTTGAAACGTACCGATCCTTCCAAACCACCTGTTTATCGTTTCGTTATCGATTTACGGGAGGTGAATAAAATTGTGATTCCTCAGTTCCCTGTTGTGCCTGACATCACGGCGCTACTGACTCTGATTCCAGCCTCGGCATCATGGTTTTCAGTGATCGATCTGAAGAATGCGTTCTTCAGTATTCCGATTGCTGAAGAAAGCAGAGACCTTTTCGGTTTCTCTCTTGGTGGTCGTAGCTTCCGGTTTAAACGTGCTCCTCAGGGCTACTGTGAGAGTCCATCGATATACAGTCAAGCCTTGAAGGGCCAGCTAGATGCATTTGTGTTGCCGGCTGGTGTAGCCTTAATCCAATACGTTGACGACTTATTGGTGGCTGCAGATACTCAGGATATTTGCAAAATTGCTACGGTGTCGTTGTTGCAACATCCCTGTGACTTACATCACAAGGTGTCACCTTCTAAACTTCAATATTGTTGTCAAGAAGTAACCTATCTAGGTCACTTATTGTCAAAGGAGGGAAGACGGTTGACCCCAGAGAGAATTGCAGCCATTGCGCGAATATCTGTGCCAACAACCCAAAGAGATGTGCGTGCCTTTCTAGGTATCACGTCATACTGCAGACGGTGGATTCCAAATTTTTCATTGTTAGCGAAACCATTGGTGGCTCTTACGTGCAAGGATGTTTCAACTCCTTTACCATGGACGGAAGAATGTCAGAAAAGTTTTTCTGAACTGCGTGACGCATTGTGTTCGGCTCCTGTGTTAGGTACTCCTGACTACAGTAAGCCGTTTACATTATACGTTCACGAGAGGGAAGGTTGTGCGTTGAGTGTCTTAACGCAACCCTTCGGTGATAAGCAACGTCCATGTGCATATTTTTCCTCGACCTTGGACCCGGTAGCTAGAGCATTGCCGAGTTGTTTGAGAGCAACAGCGGCAGCTGCGGTGTCCATCCGACAATCAGCAGGATTGGTCATGGATAATATGCTTACGGTGATGGTTCCACATGCAGTTGACACTCTTTTGAATCGTACGAAAACCCAACACTTAACGAGTGCGAGGTTGTCTGGGTACGAGTTGACGCTGTTGGCAAGTCATATTCAGATAAAACGTTGTAATGTTCTAAACCCAGCGACCTTATTGCCAATCAGTGCAGAGTCAGATGAAGTAGCAGCGCACGACTGTTACTTAAGGACTGAGGAGGAAACAAAAGGTCGAGTGGACCTTAAAAACACTCCTTTGGAAGATCCCGATGGAACTTTGTATGTGGATGGTTCATGTTTTAAATTGCCAAATGGTGATGTGACTACTGCGTATGCTGTGGTAACGTTGAATACTGTTGTGGAAGCTGCGAGATTGAATCAGAACTCTGCCCAGGCTGCAGAACTGATTGCTTTAACTAGAGCGTGTGTGTTGGCGAAAGGGAAACGAGTGAATGGGTTTACCGACAGCCAATACGCTTTTGGCGTCGCCCATAGCTTTGGACGGTTGTGGAGAGAGAGAGGTTTTATGACGTCGCATGGTACAAAGATTCAGCATGGACAGCTTGTGAATGATCTTTTGGATGCACTTACGTTGCCTAAGCAGGTAGCGATTGTTAAATGTAGTGCGCATCGTAAGGTGACGGATGATGTTGGCCGTGGTAATGCGTTTGCGGATGAGACTGCTAAGGAGACTGCCCGGAACCTTAGCACTAGAATGTATGTGACGAGTTCGGTTAGGTGGCCTACAGAGACTGGTATGTGTGAGGATACTATCCAAAGTGTGAAAGCAATTCAGAATGAAGCCACTGATACTGAAAAGACGAAGTGGAAAGAGATTACGGGAAAGTTGGATGCGAATGGTTGTTGGGTTGATTTGTCGGAGCATAAGAGATGGATGTTGCCAGATGCGTATGTGCTGGCTGTTGTGACCATGGCACACGGGTTAGCACATATTAGTGTGAAAGGTATTTGTAAGTTGTTGTCCCCTGTGTGGAAGAATGATGGTATTACGAAATGTGCTGAGAGATTGGTTAAGAATTGCATGATATGTATGTTGTACAATCCTGGTAAGGGAACCCCTACACCTCCTGGCCATTTTGCTCCCCCTTCATATCCCTTTGAAGTGATCCAGCTAGACTTCATCCATATGGAGCGATGCAATAACCTGAAATACGTTTTAGTTGTGGTTTGCGCATTCTCCCGATGGATTGAAGCCTACCCTCTCAAAGACAATACTGCCCTGTCTACTGCGAAAATCCTACTGAAGGAATACTTTCCTCGGTATGGAATGCCCCGAATTGTATGGTCTGATAACGGAAGTGAGTTTGTAGGGAGTGTGATGAAGAGTGTGTGTAAGGGCCTTGGAATTAATCAAAAATTCCATAGCGCCAATCATCCCCAGTCAGCAGGTTTGGTTGAAGGGTATAATGGCACCATTAAACTCAAACTAGCTAAGATTCAGGCTACGACTGGTCTTTCGTGGCCTGACGCTTTGCCCCTAGCTTTGTTGTCAACAAGGGCGACCGTACACTCCCGAGTAGGGCTTAGTCCCTATGAAATAGTGTTCGGCCGTCCTGCCAATGTTTGGGGGGTCCCTAGACCAAGTGTGTTTTCTGATCTTGAGTACCCAATGTTGATTGATTATCTTCATGATCTGACTGCTAAACTGAGGTTAATTCACCAACAGGTTTACGAAGCATTGCCGACGCAGACGGAGGGTCCAGGCCACCAGCTCCAACCGGGAGACTGGGTGGTTACACGAAACTTCGCTCGCAAAAAGAATCTTGAGCCCCGTTTCACTGGCCCTTTTCAAGTCCTCCTTGCCACGAGAACTGCTGTCCGTTTGGAAGGTCGCAAGAATTGGGTGCACGCCACCCACACCAAGAAGGTACCTATACCTTTACCGGCGGACTCGTGGTTGAGGAAAGGCATTGCTTCATCTGAAACAGAGAAATTCCAGACCTTCGTACCCTTTAGCGACGCTGAACCTGCTGGAGAATCCTCAGTGCAGCAGAACGACATTGTTGAACATTTGTCATCAAAAGACACAAGATTTGAACAATTGACTGATCAACAGAACTCTGTTCCCTCATCGGATCCATTGTTTGATGAACAGACACGTCCTGGGAAAACTCGATACTTTTTGCGATCCAGCACCAAAGACTAATACATTTTCGTTTTGTCCCTCGACATCTGCATTATCCCATTTGCCACGATCAGTCTGAACCCCCGTATAATTGTGATTGTTTTTGTAAATATTGAGTTTCGTTCCATATATGTGTTTTTGCTTCCACAGATGAGAGACTTTGTACATATTTGTGAATAAGATACCTTGCATCCAGGTGTACCGTAGGGCTGCGCGTGTACTTCCTTCTGGTTAGTAGGTCTTGACACTAGGTCAAAGACCGTCGGTTCCTGGGAACTCCTAGGGATTGACTACTGCTACACAGAACGAAGTGTGTCAAGAAACGTTGCGGACGGTCTTAGGGGATGGCGTTTTCGAAGCTGATGGATTTGGAAGAAGCTCAGGCGCAAAGATTTAAACTACAGCAGATAACTCGTACCAAATGTTTTATGTTTCAAGTGTTCCTTCTGTTTCTGGTTCTGTCTTCGTTATTGGCGGGTGGGGTGTATTACATGCTACCGTACTTCCTACCCTCTGCCATACCTATTCCTACTTCTGAACCTAAATCTACCTCCACTACATCCGCTCATTCTTTCCATATCTTACCCGAACACGAACAGGCTAGACGTGTGGAATTCCGAAATAATTCCTTTATTCAGCTCCTTCATCAGCATCAGTTAGTGGTTAACACTACTAATTGCTGGGTGTGTGGGTTAATGCCACATACCACGGATAAGGGAATTCCATATCTGGCCCTTCCTTATAGTTCCCAGGGTTCAGCTCGAGCATTTCAAGCAATGTTTCGAAGTGCACTAGATTCCAACCCTAATCGAGAGCCACATCCTTCTTACTCTGGTCCTGGTTCGTACCAAAAGCCTTTGGCTATAGCGATAGATGATTTAGATAGGGATATCTATGAACCGTCGCTTATCCCAGAAGAAGAGGTACAAGCCTATAGGGTCCTGAGTAAGGTCGAGTATAGTGCGCTCACTGGTGAAAAACAGCTTAGAAGCTCGCCTCCGATATGGGTCGTCCCCCACCTTGGTAATTTCTGTCTACTGGGTCGTGGCCGAAGATCGAGAGCTCGTCTTGGAGAGAGTGCTTGCTCCGAGACTTATATCCTGCCAATGCTCTCTTCCCCTGTGTTTCTGGCTGCCAAGGGTACGTACTTTGTCTGCCATGATCGTGCGTATACATGGTTGCCCTCCGACTTTGTGGGCTCATGTTATATCGCAAATCTGTTGCCTCCGACGTTCACTGTTGATGCAGACTATCACAAGACTAGAGTTGTGAGAGGCGTGATTAGCGAAGAGGACACTGCCGGTCAAGAGGCAGGAGACTTTTTTAAGGGTTTCCTCCCGTTTTGGTGACCTATGGTTAATAGTAGGAACCTGAGACAATTGACTCGAGTGGTGGAATCGACAGCTAATATCACTGCCAGTGCCCTTGGTAATATCACCACAGAACTTCAGGCGGATAGGCTTATGACGTTACAAAACCGTATGGTTTTAGACTTGGTCTTAGCAGATCGAGGTGGAGTATGTAAGGTGATCCATTCGAGCTGCTGTATTTTCATTCCAGATAACGCTCCGACTGTCTATCAAGCCATCTCAAAGTTGCATAAGATCTCTGAGTCCATATACGTGGACGTAGGGGATTGGACGTTACTTGGGTGGTTTTGGGGCCTGATGTCGACTTGGGGTTGGAAGATTCTGATGATCATCGGAGTTGTAGTGTTTCTGTTCACGTGTTGCCTTTGTGTGCAGTGTGGTCCTGCCTTATGTGGCCTCTGTGCTACGACGTGTATAAGACAGCCGCCTGTTACCAAAGGAGCTCAGTTGGACAGGGTTATGTTGCAGCAACATCTAGATGGTCTGATGAATATCGAGTATGATTCTGACTAGTGCTTGCCTACATGAGGGCAAAAGGAGCGTCTGAGGTTCCGTGACGATTGTAAGTGGTGTTTTCGACTCGCACGAATATGGTCGAGTCTGGTATCTATGAACCACAAATGACGAGTTTAGTGGGTGTGCGCAGTTTCGCTGTGCTAACCTGAACCGTTCGTTTGTTTCGTGGGTTTCTATCTGTACCCACGGGTTCCATCTTAGATACGGCATCCATTTTGTCTCTTGCCCTCAAGTAGCCAGCGAACGGACGCTGTCCGCTTCGCGACCCTGGGATTCCCAAGACTCTTGCGGAAGACACGTTTCCTTTGAAAGTGTCTTTATGATGAGGGGGATGATACTGTAAGGCAGATGTCCCCGCTCGAGGCACATCTTGCCGTGCCGGTCTATTGTCTTAGCCGTGCATCTCATTAGGCACGTCCCTTTGATGCCTGCAGCTCGTGTTTCCCGATACCACCCCTTTTACACCCTTTCCGATCTCCCCACTGTTTCTGCCTTCCTTTGCACCTGTCCTTGTTCCTTCTTCGATCTGTTTACTGCCGATTGGAATGTACTAATGGTGGGAAGATGGGTTTTTACAGTTGGGAACCACCGAATGTTTCTGTACTTATGTTCCGGACCTTGAATACATCAAAGCGACCCCTCTTGGGGATAATGATGGGAACCAAGTTGTAAACCTTTGTGTACTATGTTAACCTATGAGAGAAAACTGTATAAAAAGGAGCGATCCACAGTAGCAAATCGAATCAGATCCCGCGAACTTACATGCTGTGTACTTCACGTGACTTCTGTGTTCCCTGCAGTAAATAAAGTGTCCCGTGTCTCTGTCATTTGTACGCCGGAACAGGTTACCCACAAAGGTTTCAGGTGTTGTCCCCTGGCACCGCTGGGTCCTAAATAACCCAGTCCTTCAGGTGGTACATCTCCCCAGGACATACTCAAATCATTGCCCGGTTAAGGTCACGCTAGCGGTACCGGGGCTTCATAGACCGCTGTTCCCTTCCGCCCTGTTAGATCCCATATTCAAGGCAGAGCTTGGAGAGGAAATTGAGGCATTTTTCCCCAGGAATAGGGGATCAGTAGACAGTGTGGAAATGATATGGTAGGCGTTTAAAGTAACGATCAGGGGTGTCACGATATCCAAGAGTTGTGGGGTGCTCAAGACTATTGTTCGTACTCTCTCCGGTTTGGAGGCTGATTTAAAGCGTTTAGAAAATAGAATGCGGACCAGCCCTGACCCGGAACTTAGGCATCAGTTTAGGGACAAATTGTCTGAGTATGAGGAAGAGGCGGCTAGGAAGGTCAAAGACAGAGGGAAATACTGGACTGCGAGGAGGTACTGTGAGGGTGAGAGACCGGGGAAGGTGCTTGCTGCGCTCACGAGACACCAACGGTTTAGCACGGATGTGTTGGAATTGGTCATGCCAGATGGTACGCGTTGTCGGAACACGACGGAGATTCAGGAGACATTTGTGCAACACTATACGCAGTTATACACCACACAACAAGCGGGAGAGGTTCGATATGGGGGATTGATGATCTTGCTTTATGCTGGCTGTCGGACGATCATAGGGCGTTTCTCGGTAGGCCCCTTGAGGTGGAGGAAATCAGAGGCGCCATCATGTCCTTGAATAATGGAAAAGCTACGGGGTTGGATGGACTTCCTGCCGAGTTTTACAAATGCTATGCGGATATTATGGCTCCTGTACTCAGGGAAGTCTTTGAGGAGTCCCTGGAGGTGGGGGTACTACCGGGGTCCATGAGGGAGGTTGCAATCACCTCTTTACTTAAACCTGGCAAGGATCCCCTAGATGTGGATTCCTACCGGCCCCTGTCGCTGCTTAACTGAGATGTCAAAATACTGGCGAAAGTTCTGGCGGCGCGGCTCTCAGAGCTTATGCCCACCATCGTGCTGCCGGACCAGTCCGGTTTTGTGCCGGGACGTGCGACCTCGCATAACCTTCGCACTTTATTTTCTCTGATCCCGACGATAGCTCCGGACCTCCCTGTGGCCGCTGTTTTTCTGGACGCTACGAAAGCGTTTGATTCTGTGGAGTGGAATTACCTTATAGATGTATTATTATTTTTTTTTCCAATTATTTATTTAAATATGATTTTGGAACTCCTTGGAGATCCACATATTACATAGTGACAAACAAAATATAATAAAATGAAACCATATGTAAACAACTTATACTAGCAAAGAATATACAAAGTTAACGTACCATTCGTCTAATACAATTCTAAAAAACATTTGAAAAAATTAAAAATTCTGTTACAAAAAATTTCATTTGGAGGACTAAGGATAGCATCTATCAGAGATCTTGCAGATAAAATACCAAACTGAACACAAACAGGCTTTACCCAGAGACGGCGATAAGCCATTAATGCTGGACAAACTAGCAGGACGTGTATAGAGTCTTGAACTGAGACATTGCAGAAGTTACATACATTAGATATGCCGTGCCATTTGGTCAACAACTTATTCAGGGGAAGGAGATCCTGCCTAAGAAGCAGCCAAAAACGGCGTAAACCGTGGGGTATGTTCCAGGAAGCGTAAGGTTGTATTTGTCTAAATAAACAAGAATCAACAGCTTGCGTAACCCCCTTCTTTTGTATAATCAAGTTGCGATCCCTTTCGTAGCTTAGCTTCCATGTGGCTTGTTTTAATGTTAATTTTAATTGGTGCATGGAAAGGTCTAAGAGAGTGGCTTCCTCCAAGTCCAAGAGTGTAATGGCCTTCCTATAATTCTTTATAAGAATCGAATGCTCTTTTAGGGGGCCCATCAACTCTTTTGTGATTAGGGATCTTAGAGTGGCTGGTTTTCCTTTGATTAAACAGATAACCCAGCGAATAACTCCTGCTAGGCCCTGTGCCCAGCTACTTCTTAGACCGAATTCTAAGCGAAGGGCTGCTGCACTGCAACTATTATTAACCGAAGTTAAGCTTCTCAAGAGGATGCCCTCGATAGTGTCCAAGAAACCCCATTCGAGAAAGTCGATTAATTCTACGCAGTAAAGCAGAGTTGGGGGGACTTTTGCCCGGAAAGCCTCCAGCAGGTGGACAAAGTGTCTTTTGCCGGTTGATTTGTACAATGCTCTTAAGCCATTTCCCTGAGACTTTGCCTTACGGGAGCTATTTTCTATGTGGGATTTGTTGCTCAAGTTGCTGTTAACAACCTTGCCCAGGAATACATATGTTTTTACTCTTTCTAATTTTTGGCCTCCCAGCTCCCAGCTAATGTGCTCCAACTTCAATTTTTTCTGCCCCTCCATACACATTATCTTGCTTTTGGAGATGTTTATTTTCAGGAAATGCTCTTCGGAGAAAGTGTATAATGAATGCAGACGGTTGTTAAGACCTTTTGGGGTAAGGTCTAAAATTAATATATCGTCCGCATACATTAGACAAGAGATATATCTGTCTCCCAGGCGTGGCGCAATTCCTTCACATGCAGATAAAGTAAGGGGGAGATCACTAACGTAAAGCGAAAATAAGAGGGGAGCTAAAAGACAGCCCTGTTTAAGGCCATTCGCCGATGGAATGAGCTGGGATAGGCCCCTTTCTCCCCCCAACAGCACATTGCACCACGTGTTATCATGCAAATCCTGTACCAAACGTAAGAGTCTATGAGGCATTCCCAGGGCATATAGTTTTCTCCACAGTACTTGTCGGTCGACCTTATCAAAGGCCGTGGAGAAATCTATGAATGCCGCATAGACTCTTCCCTTTCTGGCTCCGATATATTTGTCGATTATTACCTGGAGGGCGGTTAAGTTGTCCATGGTCCCATGGTTTTTCCTAAAGCCTGTCTGCTCGAGTGGGAGAATATTTGAAGACTCCACCCATGCGTTTATTCGTTTGAGTAGACATCTTGTAAAAACTTTGCCGATTGCATCCAGTAATGCAATCTGGCGGTAGTTCTGAGGGGATAGGCGAGCTCCCTTTTTAAACAATGGAACCAGGATACTTCCCTTCCAGGAGGGTAGGACCTTACCTCTTAGTAAACAGATGTTAAAAATTGGGCAGAGAAGCGTACTCCATTTAGCCCTGTTCTGCTTTAGTTCGTTAATGGGCAATTCATCTGGGCCCATAGCCCCTGAACGCCTCATTTCCCCGATAGCTAAGTCTATGTCCTTTTCTGTAAAAGGCTCTAAAAGTAAACTCATTTCAATTGGCCATTCTTGGGGAGTCACCGCATTATTGCTTGCATAAAGGTTAGAGACAAAATCCCTCCATATTTGTTCCTCAATAGGGATGGGTAGAGGGCTAGTTCTCAGTCCGCACCCCTCACCTATAAGGGATCAAAATTGCCTCATTTCCCCGTTAATAGCAGCTTCTCTTATTTTTACCCATATGGCGTCCTCTTTTTCTTTACGTAGTGAGGCTAAAAGCCTTCTCCTTTTCCTTTTTAGCTTTGTTATTTGTTGTGCTATAACACCTGTTCTATTTAAATATTGGGCCCTTACTAATTTATTAATTTCTATGTTAAGCAGTCTCAGAGGGCAGGGGAATATACCAATGGACTTTTTCATATTCAGCTTTTTTGTCCCTGTTATCACTGACTTCAAGAACAGGGAGAAATTTTCAATTTCAGAACCATACCAGGAAGGAAGCTCCGATATTGCTACATCGAGCATTGCTTCCAAATTTCGATGTGCCCTTGCATTCCAGTAGCACCTTCCTGATTTAGTACCGAAGTTTGTTTGATCACTATTCAGAGTCCACTGATCACATTTAGAAGACTTTACATTCATCGAGATGAAGAGGATTCTATGATCACTTAACGGTGTATCGATCACATTGATGTCCTTCAACAACTCAAATGATTGAGTCCCCAGTATTACATAATCAAGAATTGATTCCCCTTGGTAGGATTTATGCGTGAAACTAGCTGGGGAATCCGAAGGGAGTCTCCCATTTGCAATAATCCCATCCGTTTCTGCCAACTCATTTAGTAATAGTTTGCCACGTTTGTTTGTTTTTATATTTTCAGGGAACATTGCTCGAGGAATATGGAGAGTTTCTTCTCTCATTTTGTCACAGAATAAGTTTAAGCTAAAGTTGGAGATCTTGCAGTTCAAGTCACCAACTAAAATTATAACCGTTCTTGGATCTTTCTCCCTGATACTCTGGATAAGGAGGAAGACCTTTTTTAAGATTGCATTAAAACCAACTTCTGGAGGTATATAAGCATTTATCAGAGCCAGACGGTTACCAGCTGTAGGATTACCAGACCCAAATAAAGTTACTACCTGAAAGAGGTTACTCGGGTCCAAAAAATGTTCGTAGTCCCAATTTATTCGGTTTGATAAGAGGCAAGCTATACCACCGCTGGCATGTCCTTTTTTATTTGAGGAGGCGCTACCTTCCAATGCATAATAGTCTTTCCCTATTTGAATGTTATCAGTGCACCATGTCTCCTGGAGACATATTATATTTGCCTCTAGGGACAAAAGGAATGCTGTTTTCTCCGGACTGTTTTTTAAACCGGCTGCATTCCAGGATATTATAGATAATTCTTTGCTAAAGGTGCGGATTGGATAGTTGATTACTTAAGGATTTTTCAGCGAGTACTCTGGGAAGCCAATTCCATTGGGCATTTTCCTCTCCAATAGCAGATTGATAAGAAAGCAAGGTAGGGATAACGTAGGATACTACACGGGAATCCTTAGACTTACATATTTTTAACTCTGTAATCCTTATTTATATTACCTGTTGCTGCTTGCAACAGAGAAAAGGGGGGCTTCTGTTGATTTTGGAGTTTGGGAACATTGTTTTGTCTAGTATGCCCTAACACCGGAATTACATCTATTCCTCTACTCTGCAGATCTTCTGAGCGTTGCAGAATTAGATTGGCTACTAACTTAGAATGAAACTTCACCCTAGTTATCATCCCCACTTCTGATTTTAATAGTTGAACCCTATCTAGATCGGCTGACTGTATAAGTTTCAGGTTGGCAGATTCTTGAAAATATTTAAGCAGGAGGGATCTATTCAGGATGCATTCAGCATCGAAGAGTGGAGAAAATTCCACCCATACGGTGTCAATATTTTTCTCCTTAGATTCTATTGAAGAGACACCTCTTGCGGCTGCTCCCAGAAAAGATGTTGCAAGAGGGTTAAGTAATGGAGCTACTTGGCCAAGAGGATTTTGCTCATGTCCTGAAGATGTTAGATTTTTTTTTCCAATTATATCCCTATTGTTGGTAACTTGTTGACAAAGGGTATTTATATCGGTTGTTAATAATGGAAGGGGGTTGGGACTAGATATTAATGCTGGAGTAGCCAGAGGCGGGGGGGCGATATTTTCTTTAGTAATCTTATTTTCGGGTTTTTTTTCTTTTTCAGCTGCCACCTGAATTTGATATACCTCGTTCTGTAAGGGGGAATTTAGATGTTTTCTAAAGAGGATTTTCCTCCGCCTATTTTTTTCTATCCGTCTCAATAATTTCCTTTTATTCTTTCCATTCTTTTTTATTATCTCAAACTTCCCTTTATTGCTATTCTCTTCCGGGATAGCGTCCGCCTCTCTGTCCCCTTCTCCCTGTTGATTCTTAAAAATAGGGAAGAGGTAATTCCCAGTTTTTAGCGGGTGTTCCCCATAAACTTTATTTTTCGAATCGTTAACTAAAGAACAGTTTAGGGTGGGGGAAGGCTGGGTAGCACTTATTTTTACATCCTCATGTACTCCATTTGTGACATTGTTAGCTGCTAGTGATTGATCTTTTATTCCTACCTCAACTGGAGCTAAAGAGGGAGAGGACAGCTCCTTCGGGACTGCATCCTTCTCTTTTTGGCTCCCCAACAAGACTTTTAAAATTTGGGTCACTGTGTCAAGTACACAGTCGGATCCCCCCACAAATTTTTCCAATAATTGTAAGATGGACGACAGTAGGTGTTCTAGTATATGGAGGGAATCAGAAAAAGGTTTGTCAGTCCCCTTACATTGGAGTGCATTTATCCGGGTCAGATTTAAATTTGGACTCATGGAAAAATTTGAGTGTGAGGACTTGGAAGGGGTACTGCTGTAAAGATGTAAACCGCGAAAAGGGGAAACAAGGGAACCCTACTCACAGCGGAACCAGGGCAAAGTGTATATCCAAAGAACAATGGTTCCTGTGGCATACCAATTTATAGAATATACAATGCTAAACAGCTTAAATAAGCAATATTAACTTGTAGCAGAGAAGGGTTTGGCAAGGAAAGAAGCACACGTATGCAAAATTTATAAGAAAGACTTCTTATATTTCAACTCATGAAAGTGTCCATATTTACAACAGCAACACATATACAAAAAGTTATATATACAGGAAAGTGCAGTGCGTCCCAAGTGATTTCGTGAACAAAAACAAAACAAACACAAATAATAAGTGATCTGTACAGTTTTGCGTTATGGGTATTAACACAGGGAAATGACCAAGCAATATAATACAGTAATTGCTAACAGTGACTATATGAAATCATAAATCACTGTGTTGCTGTTGTAAATATGGACACTTTCATGAGTTGAAATATAAGAAGTCTTTCTTATAAATTTTGCATACGTGTGCTTCTTTCCTTGCCAAACCCTTCTCTGCTACAAGTTAATATTGCTTATTTAAGCTGTTTAGCATTGTATATTCTATAAATTGGTATGCCACAGGAACCATTGTTCTTTGGATATGTAAAGATGTAAACCAGCATGGTTCGACATTACCGGGGTGTTCTGGTCCATCTCAGCTTTGGCCGGGTCAGTCTCTAGATACCTTTGACATAGGTCTTTATCTAGGATCATTGGAGACAGCCCATTGTTGAATGACACTTTTGTTGGTGATATATTTACTGTCTGGAGGGCATCATCATGTGGAATTATCCCAATATGCAAGTTATCTTGTTCTGTGTCTTTTTTTGTTTTTATAACTACCTCTGGTACAAGATCAATGTTGTTTTTCATTGTGGAGAATAGGGGTGGAGAGAAACCACACTCGGAGGATAATGGTGCTACTCTTGTTGCCACTGAACTATTGTCCGCAATTACCTTGCTAATTTCAGGCATCTCTCGCGAGGTATTGGGTACAATGTCCAAATGGATAGCTCCAGAATCCTTAATGTCCTCTGCCTTATTGTCCGCCCCTGTAGCTTTGTTCTTGCTCCTTTCCCAGAGATTGAAAAGCTGGCAGGTGCTTTTCAGATTAGTGGCCTGACTAAGTTTATTTCGGAGGGGATTCGATCTGGTTTTTGAGCCTGATCTTCCTACCAGTATTCTCCCAGACCTTAATTTCTTTGTCATCATCTCAGTCAGACAATGAAAAACGGTTAAGCAGTGTGGGAGAAATTGCTATTAGTACACCTAAGCTGAACTACTTGGTAGTATTTTTTTCTGAGATCTAAATTTCATGAACTACACCTATATCAGACAATCTATCTCTACAGAGTCTATATAGGTATCACAAACATTCTATAGCATTTCTCAAATGGGTCATAGAGGTCGAAACAATATGTGGGAAACCAGAAGTTAGAGGACTGGCCTAGCCTAGCCTTCTCGTGCCTCTGAGGGCCTCAGAGGGCCCGCCCTTGTCCCGGGCTTCTCCCGGGCGCTTCCCGCGCGCTCCCGCGCAGCGGTGCAGTGACCCGTTAGATATAGATTGGGTGTAGAGGGGGGCGTGGCCTACAGGGAGAGCGTCACCAGGTGGATTCGGTGAGGGAAACTGCAGAGACTCTTGGGAGTTGGAGTCCTGCAGTATTCTCGCTCGCAGCCCTGTCACCCAAATGCCCTCAGTGCAGCGTGACCAGGATTCAGCAATTCACAACAGCGTGAAGCGGGACCCGCGGAGCGGGTCCGGCGAAAGGTAGCGCCTTTACAGAGCGTTGGTGTTGAGTCATAGAGGCGCTTCCACAGTCCTTACAGAGCGTTGGTGCTGAGTCTCAGGACGCTTCCACAGTCCTTCAGCGTCAGGCACAAACTCCAGCACAGCAAATCACAGAGGAATGGTATTATGTATTATGTAGAATGGGTTTTCCCCGGATCTTTATTTCATGGGTCAAACTGTTCAGCGTCAGGCACAAACTCCAGCACAGCAAATCACAGAGGAATGGTATCCGCCGAGGTTCAAAGTCCGGGGTGTTTTCACTAATTGCAGGGGGGCGTGGCCTACAGGGAGAGCGTCACCAGGTGGATTCGGTGAGGGAAACTGCAGAGACTCTTGGGAGTTGGAGTCCTGCAGTATTCTCGCTCGCAGCCCTGTCACCCAAATGCCCTCAGTGCAGCGTGACCAGGATTCAGCAATTCACAACAGCGTGAAGCGGGACCCGCGGAGCGGGTCCGGCGAAAGGTAGCGCCTTTACAGAGCGTTGGTGTTGAGTCATAGAGGCGCTTCCACAGTCCTTACAGAGCGTTGGTGCTGAGTCTCAGGACGCTTCCACAGTCCTTCAGCGTCAGGCACAAACTCCAGCACAGCAAATCACAGAGGAATGGTATTATGTATTATGTAGAATGGGTTTTCCCCGGATCTTTATTTCATGGGTCAAACTGTTCAGCGTCAGGCACAAACTCCAGCACAGCAAATCACAGAGGAATGGTATCCGCCGAGGTTCAAAGTCCGGGGTGTTTTCACTAATTGCAGGGGGGCGTGGCCTACAGGGAGAGCGTCACCAGGTGGATTCGGTGAGGGAAACTGCAGAGACTCTTGGGAGTTGGAGTCCTGCAGTATTCTCGCTCGCAGCCCTGTCACCCAAATGCCCTCAGTGCAGCGTGACCAGGATTCAGCAATTCACAACAGTGTGAAGCGGGACCCGCGGAGCGGGTCCGGCGAAAGGTAGCGCCTTTACAGAGCGTTGGTGTTGAGTCACAGAGGCGCTTCCACAGTCCTTACAGAGCGTTGGTGCTGAGTCTCAGGACGCTTCCACAGTCCTTCAGCGTCAGGCACAAACTCCAGCACAGCAAATCACAGAGGAATGGTATTATGTATTATGTAGAATGGGTTTTCCCCGGATCTTTATTTCATGGGTCAAACTGTTGTACACTCAGCCGATGGCGAGGGTGATTGTGAATGGTGTGCTCTCCCCCCAATTCTCAATAACGAGGGGGACCAGACAGGGCTGTCCTCTTTCCCCCCTTTTATTTGCTATTGCCATAGAACCGCTAGCCTGTAGAATTCGGCAATTACATAAACACAGTGCGTTTAATTGTTTCCAGCGCCAAATAGGGATTTCGCTATACGCGGATGATGTCACGTTGTATGTGAAGGATCCGCAGGCGAGAGCTCATTGCGTTCGGAGGTATATCTGGCATACATATTAATTGGCGTAAATCTCAATTTTTTCCGCTCGCTGCAGCGGTTTGCCGGTGTCCTCTGGACTACCCCCTGGAATGGTGCGACTCGGATCTCCGCTATTTGGGCATTGTGGTGTCCCTTGACAGGGAGGAAACACTTAGGCTCAATTATGGCGTCGCTATTACTAAATTGTCGGACAATATTACTAGATGGGTGTCTTTACTCATGTCTATGGCGGGTAGAGCGTCATTAGTGAAAATGGTGATACTACCCCGCTTCCTGTACTTGTTTCAGAATATCCCCTATTACCCGGGTGCATATTTTTTTAAACTTCTCCGCTCTGAGCTGCTTCGACTGCTCTGGGGGGGTAAACAACCGAGGTTGGCATGGTCTACTTTAATACTGCCGTACGATAAGGGTGGGTTTGACATCCCGGATTTTGAAATATATTATGTGAGCGCTCAAGCGCAATATGCCTATCACTGGATGAGACCCACGCCATTTATGCCTCAGATAGCTACTGAGCAGTGGATTGCGCATCCCCTCCCGTTGGAGGGTATGGTGTTGGGGAACGTCAGTGATGTGGATACACATCCTACCACTGTGACTTGCACGGTTGACGCCGGGCGTGTGTTGCGAAGACGCTGGACCTCACATTCCTTTATTCACCGGCACTGCCTTTGGCTTATCATCCTGCCCTGTCCTTGCTACAGGAGGCAGGGTTTCAGCGCATGTGCAAACGACATGGGACACTTACGTGGGGGGATTTGTTTCGGGAGGGCACTTTTCGTACCCGTGAACAATTTTTTGGTGGAGCGGCGCCTTCTCCATTGGATGTGTTTTATTATGTCCGTCTGCGACAGGGCCTGCGGACACTGCTACCTGGGTTCCCAAGGGAGCCGGGAGTGGTGCTACCACTTCACGCGATGTTAATATCTGTCGGACGTCATTTGGTCTCTAAATTGTACAGCACCATCAGGAAACAACGGGTGGCGCCGGCTAGTCGTGTGCGAGAACATTGGAACCTCGAGCTTGGAGTGGAAATCTCTGATGAGCAAAGGGCTTACTGTTGTGGCGTAACTGCGAATATTTCTTCTAGCTGCCGCCTAAAGATCATTCATTACAAAATCATACAGAGATTCTACTATACTCCGGCTCGGAAACTCAGATTCCACTTAGCGGAGGACGATAGATGTATACGATGCCGGGCGGCGGGGGCTGATTTCCTCCACTTGGCATGGGAGTGTGGAGCCATACATGAGTACTGGGTGCAGGTTCACGACGCCCTGCAGGTTATGACTGAAAATGCAGTGTTGTTTGACCCCGTAGTGATGCTATTGGGGTACACGAAGGAGGTGCCGGCACTTTACCGTAGGTTTGCGGATATGGCTTTACTGTTGGCGAAGCAGCGAGTGGCCTGTTGCTGGGGTCGAGGCAGGGCGCCGAAATTCAAGGAATGGTTGGACGATGTCATATATTGTCAGGATCAGTACAATGTATATGCTGAAATGATGCCTGTGCGCTGTAGGCCTAAAGATTTCTGGAGCCCGCTGCAGGTTTATTTATTGACTGAGGCTGTGCGGGATACAGATTCAGAAAATGCAGAGCGGGTTGGGGTTGGTTAGTAGCGCAATGCTTAACAGACAGATAGCTATATCTTTCGAGATGCGTGCACTACTGCGGGTGGGGTTGACACTGCCCTGATGGAATGGTGACTGGATGGTCGTTGTCGGCTGCACGCCGCAGATATGGCGACTGGTTGCTGGGTGCTTTGTCAAGGGTGTTGCGGGTTCCTCGGCCATGCATGCTACCAGTGGTGGGGGAGCTCTAACCACATCGACTTTGATTTGCTGGGCTGTGATCTGCGGGATTAATATCCACAGTACTGTGATTCATCATTGACCTCTGCAATTGTATTGTACGCTACCTGCAGGCTACACTATGAACTCCTGATTATGTCTGTAACGCATTGTGACCGGGACGTGGGACAATGATTGTTTGTATCTGTTGCTGGAATGTACTTTCTTTACTCATGTGCCAGTTCTGCATGTACACCGCTGATATCACCTGTCTTCTTTCCCAATAAAGGTTTAAAAAAAAAATATATATATATATATATAGAAGAAAAAAGACACCCTAGTCATGACATCCTCAGAATTATAATAAAGTTATATCTGATTAATTTATTTGTGAATATAAGTAAGACTATCTGTGCAGGGATAAATGAAAGAACCCAGGAGATTATATTTGTTTTTTAACTAATGCAGCTGTATTAAAAAAGTGTGTAAAACAGCATTTAAAAGCGCAAACTGTCCCTTTATGAATATTCTCCGTGTTATTTCTAAAGAGGAGGAAGTTGGGTGGGTCACTCACTAGTCGCTGCAAGGGGAAGAGGGGACACGTACCTCAATAAAAACGTGGCAAATTACTTCTGCAGCTGCTGCAGCCATTCTTAAGGATTATAGGCAGCAATTCCATTACACCCTGGTGGGAACTATGAAAGAAAGCGGACAACTGGCATTGCAAGTATCAATTGTTTTCTATGATCACATGCTTCGTCTAGAGGAACGGTGTGGTGTTCTGTTAATTTGGCAATGTTAATTTTTCATTTTGCTAAAAATACCCAATCATGCTTTGACATTTAAAGTCAATTACCCATGTCCCCATTTCTGTTTTTTATGTAACCGTGTGAATATTAGGCAATATATGAAGTGATTACGTTCTGCAGAGATGATGTTCGGCAACCACTCCCTTGCTTTATTGTCAATTTGGGTGATATGTGAGTGTCTATTACAGACATTTTGTAGCGAAATGTCGTGTTTATGTTATATGCAAGAGCCATAAAAAACGTTTCTTTAAGATCACATATGAGAAATGTCAGTGTCACAGAGATTATTTGCAGTAATATTAGTGAATTGCTGCTGTGTTACAATATTGAAAACGCACATCCTATCCCTAAATATTACATGTAAACATAATTTGAATTTGGACCAGTGTGTCTGTGCACTGTCTCTGACATGGCCAACAGGGACATGAAAGAGCTGAAACTAGATCATAAATCTAAAACTGTTCCTAACAGGGGCCCCCAAAAATGCGTGGCCCAGGCCCCCAAAATCCTTAAGATGTCCCTGGGGCCATCTGTAAATATGATGGTCATTGCTACCACATGTGCCAGCACTTTTAGGCCCATCATGGAAAGGACATTTCCATTTCTCTTTGTAGTACAAGTGTGCTCACATCCCATTCCCTCAACGTGAAAAATTACCTTACTGAAAGAGTATCATGCTGCAGAAACAAACACTACATCTATAGATATATTTCATTCATACATCTCTGGGTAAATTAAGATGGGCAAATTCTGAATTGGCTGAAATTCACAGAATTCGGGGATGATTGAGCCCACAAAGCATTTTTCAAATGCAAGCTTGTGGTTTGTGCGATGCATAGTGGGTAATCTGGCATTTATTTTAACTACACTACTCCAACATGTAAGAGAAATTTGTAGTAGTCAGAAGTACTACACATGATTGCACCTACTTCCTCTTCTGTAGATTGCCTAGTGTCAAATAGAAAATATTGTTGCTTCATGTCATCAAGAATGGTACAACAAGATGAGCAGCGTGACAAAAACTACATTTTAATTAAATGCATGTATTTTTTAAACATAATATTCATTCACATATGAGGTAATAATGCCTGTCCCCTATGTTATTTAATACAAACTCATGAAAAATATGTTGTATGAACTGGGGCGTAAATAATGCCTCCCTAGCACAGTGGCCTGGAATCCTGAAGTCAATTGGGTGGTAATGAAGGAACACAACACTACCTGGCTTCCTTGAATTTGAGATACCCTCCAGGCATTTTTATCAACAGTTGGCATTGATGATGACAATCACTTCAGTGGAGGTCCTGGGGTTGACAGTGATTTGTGGTTTTCAGACCTGCCTCACACATGGTACCCTCGAAATATAGAGTGTCAGCCTGAATCACGCTGTGTGCTTTTGTCCTCCACTAGCATTTATTTTAGCTTTTAATGAGACTTTAAAGAGTTTCTCATTCCATTGCAAAGTAGTAAAGAGTGAAAGTTATTTTCTGTTAGAAAGTCTGAGCCATCTTCATTTATTTTCTACAGTTTGTAATCCAGAATTTTTCTAAGAATACAGTGTTAAGAACAGCTTGCACTTTGCGATACTTTGTGTCAAGGGGGGTACTATAGGTGGACCATGGGCAGTCCCATGCAACCAGTGCTTTAAATGGGCAGGTGCTGCCTGGTACTGAGTGCCTGCACTTTTAAAATTTGACAGGGAGAGTACCTGCACTTTTCAGCACTGGTGCACTACATTTATTGGGAGGGTATCTTCACTTCTCAGCGCTAGTGCAATACGTTGGAGGCCCATAGAAATGAATGGGAAAGTATTCCTTAATTGCGAATTCGCAATTTGCGAATTTGTAATTAAGGAATATCAAGAAATAGCTAAAAAATTGCGATTTTCTTGATACATACCAATTAGCGATTCTGAAATAACGATTTCTTAAAAATCACTATTATGTTATGTTATGTTATTGTTATTTGTTGTGCGCACAGCTACTCCAGCCAAGGAGCGTCCTGGCGCATAGACAAGGAGGAACATAACATAACAGGAAGAAAGACAAGGACTAAAAAGACAAAAGGGGGCGGCTAAAACAGATGGGTTTTTATTGCTTTCCAGAAGGTCAGAAGGTCCTCTAGCAGATGAATTTTGACCGGAAGAGAGTTCCAGGCTGATGCCGCTTTTACGCTGAAGGAACGCCCCCCCACACGGCTGAGCCTAAATCTAGGAACTACAGCAAGGGCCTGGCTTTGAGAACGGAGGGTGCGTGTTGGGACATAAAGAGAAAGAAAGCTGGACAGGATTTCGGGGCCTATACCTCTCAGAATCTTAAAGGTCAAACAGAGGACCTTAAAGAGAATACGCTTCCTCACTGGAAGCCAGTGTAGGGAGCGAAGAACACTCGCCACCGGGCAAAATCTGGGCAGGCCGACAATCGCTCTGGCCGCAGCATTTTGGACCCGTTGCAGGCGAGTGAGCTCAGCCTGGTTGGCCCCGACCAGGAGAGAGCTAGCGTAATCCAGGCGAGAGATGATAGTGGCCTGGATTACCAGCTGTCGGGTTGGGGCATCGAAAAATTTGAGGACTGGTCTTAAGCCTCTCAACAGTCCAAAACAACAGGCTGCTGTTTTTTTAGTATGTCCTACAAAGGTAAGGCCAGCGTCCAGCCAAACCCCCAGATTTTTCAGCTCCGACACCGGGGTCGGGGTTGGTCCCAGCTCAGGTGGCCACCATTGGTCACCCCACAGCTCCACTCCCCTTCCGACAATCATTACCTCTGTTTTAGTGGCATTGAGCTGGAGACAGTTTCCCGTCCCGTATTACAGAATCGCTAATTGGTATCTTGATACATATGGCCCATAGATTCTGTCATTAGGTACTTGCTGATATGCTTTGTTTGTATGCTACATGCTGTGTTATTTATGCTTTTGCTTTCTCTTGTCTGTAAAACATGGCCCTTAAATCTTGCAATAAGTATTGTTTACACTACAGAAATGATACCTTAAAACAGACAAACATCTGCAACTATGTTCTGAAGCATCCAAGTACTTTTCATCATCAGCCTCATGTACCTGCCTTTTTTTGTCCTGCTTACTAATAAAGACATGATGGTAGAAATTAGAATTGCTTCCTCAGTTCATGCTATTATCATGCACACCCTTGACAGTTGCAAGTGTGTGGCATGCAGATAATTCACTAGTTTATCTCTCTTGGGGCTGGCATGATACTGACTTATATCTTGTGTACTTCTCATGTATATTGTCAGTCAAGTCTGTGAAATTGCAGGTTTGGGTTTGTCTTTCAAAGTTTTAAGTTATTGTCTATCAATATAAGTTCTAATTCGGACCCTAACTAGTTCTTTGTTCTTCAGCGATAGGCAGTTCCTAAGCGATGAGGACCACTCCTTGGCATTGTTCTGATTGTTGTCTCAGTTAAATAATCTGCTCTTGACAATAATGTTACAAATGGTGTAGTTTATATATTAAGAGTGTTTCCCACTTTCTTATTAAAGCTTTGAACGAGAGGCTTTTCATTAAATGTTGGCAGTTTCAAATACAAATATAACAGATTTTTGGGTGGTGGGGAAAAGAGGTAGATGGTGGACTGGGCCGCTGGTAGGGGGGCCCCCTCCACATACTTTGCAGGGGGCCCCCTCAAGTTTCATTACGCCACTGACTGCCCTGGAACCTAGTACAAATGCAAAACAAAGTACGAACAAAAAGAATGCCAGCTCAAGCCAGCTAGGTGTCTACCTTCTATTCAGATCAGCGTTCAGACAAACAGAGGAGGTACTTCTGGAACCGGCCTCTCAATTACTAGATATACCAGCAGTTAAAAAACAACCCACCTCTAGTGTTAACATAGGGTTCACTACTCATCATGCTCGTGAAGAGCAATCCATTCCCAACACGGGGAACCGGTAATGACTGAAGACATGAGGGATGCATCGCTGAAGTCTGAAGAAGCAAAATCCTGCTCAATAGGGCCTGCAACGCAACACTGCAGAAGCATCTTTGGCCCTCAAACCAGAGCAACATCACTGGCCAGTGCCTTTCCAGGAAACGCTCAGCAAAACAGGCGATAACCCAACCTCAGCAACAAGGGATAACCATGTCAGCAGGAAGGTCCAACATAGATCCAGCCAACGTCTGGGCAGCAATCACTTGCCTTACTGCTTTAATGGCTGGCATCACAGAATTAAGGGAAAGGGGGCTCAACTCATCAGAAGACCACAGACTAATCACACGATAACCCTGGGGAGCTAAACAGCAAAGTCAGGTTTCGCCAGAAACACAGGAAGACACAAATACATTAATCCTTATGCCAGAGTATAAATCTAGGGAAAATGGAGCCATTTGGAATAGGGGGAACATGTTATTGTTACTATCATTAATTTTGAATATAGCCGGCTTAAGGTCAACGGACATCACGTCGATTGACTTTGTCCACATTGATGACCTCCCAGAGAGCAAAGCTACCAAGGACACTTGGAGAACACCTGCAATTGCCCAGAAAGTGCTGCCAGAACAGTCGAACTTTAAAACATGGGGAAAAAACCTTATCCCTTATTACAAACCAGACTACCCCGTACCTCTGCTTCTCTCAGATCAAACAGGAGCAATCGCAATATCACCCAAATCTACACCCTCTGGGCCATATTATCAAGAAAGGGCGATACATTATCGCCGCTTTTATCTTCAGAAAACTGCAGCTAAAGTAGTGATAAGGGGCTTGATAATATGCCCTAGAGCACAGCTTTCCAAACTGTGTGGCGCGACACGTTACTGTGTCGCGACTAAGCATGGGACAAAATCCGCGAATTCTCGCGAATTTGCGGATTTTATTGTTTTTATATTGTTCGCAAGGGTTTCTGCCAGTTCGCGAGGATTTTGTACCAGTTCGCAATTGCGAACTTACTTGTCGGCACGCAACGGTCGCGACTATGTTGTTTCTACGTCTGGTTCATCATCACAGGTTCACAGCACCCTCTGTTTCAACACTGCCACCCTCTGTTTCACCCATGCCACCCTCTGGTACATCAATGCCACCCTCTGGTTCATCATCATCACTGTAGATTATGGGGGGAAAAAGCAAGCACACCTGCCCTGCTTCAACTGACATGAATTAATTTGGGGTTGATTTATTAATGTGTCACTGTTTTAAAATTCCAGTCTGGCACCTGCTTCCTTATCTGTCATTTGCTTTCTGTTGCAGTGCAATTTTTTTTTTCCAGGACCTTTGTGGCCTACTTGTAGCTATTCTATGATCTGGCTGTGAGGGTCAGAGCAGGGTCATACAATTGTTGCAACTAGCAGCTGAACTCTGGAGGGGCCCCAGTCAGGAAGCACAACAGGGAATGGTTACTAATGATGAATTTGAACTTTTGCACCTGCAGAGTGCTTTCAGTTTAGCAAAACTCGTTTTTCTGCAGAACGGCAAATGTAATGCCCCAAACAAACTTACTTGTGAAAGTTGATTTCTAATCCAAAAGTGATCCAAAGAAAGTCAAAAGGCCTCAAATCCAAAAAAGGGCAGGCAAATGTCAACCTGAGGAGTTATTCTGATAAAAATCATCATTTTCAGAAGGTCTATGCTGCTTGCTAGTGGATTTCTTGTGCAGAATTGCAAATTTTGTAATTTCGCGAGTGCGAGATTGTTGCTGCCCGCCGCACCTACATGTTCGCAATTGCGAACTTACGCCGCACGCCGCAAAATTGTATCACCAAGAAAAAAAATCTGCTGCGTGCGAATTTGCGGATTTTCGGTAAATTCGCAAGCGTTTGCGAATCGCGAATTTCCGCAAAATCCGCGAGCGGAACGGATTTTCCGCCCCTGCTTAGTCGCGACCCACACGTAGGTGTGTCGCATGATGCGACGCGATGACGTCTGCCGACCGTGATATCGAAGCCGCCTCTAACCCCACCATCTCAGGCGTCCAAGCCACTCATTTAAACAGCATCATGGGATGTCTGGTTTTCACCGGCGGTCATTGGCTCTTTGGTGGGGACCGTCCCAGGGCATTGCCTCGTTGGGTTCCTGCGGGGTGAGGGCTGAGCATGTACTGTCTGGTCTCCGTGCCGGATGCCCCGCATAGCCGCTCAGGTTTCTTGGTCGCCCAGTGTAATTTCCGTGAGCCGTCTCTGAGGGAAGCAGGGGGCGGAGGGCAAACTTCTGTCAGCCGTGCTGCTCTCCGCATCTTAAGGACCGCATCCTAGGGCTGCGAAAGGCTAAGCAGCATCTCACTTTCGCCCCGCGCCCCTGTGAATTAGTGTGATCCTCTGCAACCAGAGGTCTCTGACTGCTTCCAGGTGGTCGTAAATACAAGACAACTGCCCCATTTTGAGTGACCCCTCTCGGACCTCAGCACGCCCACCCTGGTGATGTGAGCCATCCAGGCCTGGACAGGCTTTTATTTGGCATGCCAGCAGTGCGTCTGGACTGCAGCCTCCATTAGGTAGGATCTGGGAGGGAGTGAAGCACACGATGTGGAGAGGAGAGGTTAAAAAGCAGGGGGCAGAGGAGCAAGAGGTAGGAACGGAGCGGGGGAAAGGGCAGGTGCTGTAAAAATAAGCACATAAGATGCGAACTTAAGCTTTGCAAGGCAGCACAAAAGGTAACAAGAGGCAAAAGATGGCAAGAGAGGAAAGAGCCACAAGAAGATGGCACAAAGGCAGATAAAGTCGGCATAAAAGGAAACCAGAGGCAATAAGAGGCACAAGGAGTGACAAAAAGATGGCAGTAGAGATGTGAGGAAGAGGCAGTAAAGGTGTAAGAGGCACTAATGTTATGAGGAAGGACAGAGAGGTGCTATAAGAGGCAGAGCAAAATACATGGAGAGAGAGCAGGAGTATATGAGAGAGAGAGAGAGTGTGAGTGAGTGAGTGAGGGTGAGTGAGTGAGTGAGAGAAATGAGGTTTAGGAGCCTAGACCTTTGTCTACCCAGATGACATCACAGAAAGGGATGCCATGTAACCTTTGACCCGGTTGACATCACAGACCACTGTTATATCAGTGGTTTGCTTACAGAAATAACAGAAGTGCAGCCATCATAGGCATAATGTCAGATACCCTGGCACAGCTTTGAATGCTCAGGCACAGCCATGATTTGGTAACCACAACCATCATGTTCCTAGCAGTGGCGGCTAGTAAGGAACGGGGGTGGTGTGGCAGGGAGGACAGGGGTGTTGAAAAATATTGTTTCTAAAACCACTTACGGTTTCCACCGCCTCTCCTCTGTCTCCACTTCTCAGCTCTTCTTGACTCCAGTCGGGAAGAAACTGCAGGAAGCACCCGGGCACACAGGCTCCTGTGTGTGTGGGGTGTGTGTGTGTGTGTGTGGGTGGGCGGGGGTTGTGCGTGTGGGGGGCTGTGTGTGTGGGGGGTTGTGTGTGTGGGGGTTGTGTGTGGGGGGGGTTGTGTGTGGGGGTGGGTGTGTGTGTGTATGTGGGGGTGTGGGGTTGTGTGTTGGTGGGGTTGTGTGTTGGTGGGTGGGTGTGTGTGTGGCAGTATGCAAGTGACATCATGGTGCATGACATCGCATGAAGTAACATCACAGCGCGTTACCGTGTCCCTGAAATTTTTATCACAAAAGGTGTGTCTCCAACATGAAAAGTTTGGACAGCTGTGCCCTAGAGAATTCCCATAGAAGCCCAGGTTAGATGTCTAACCTGGTCTTCTATTGGAATTCTATAGAGCATATTATCAAGCCCCTTATCGCTGCTTTAGCGGCAGTTTCCTGCAGATAAAAGCGGCTATAATGTATTGCCTTTTCTTGATAATATGGCATCCTGTGCTTAAGGGGGCTCTGGGGAATTCACCAATGAAGAGGGCAGCATCCAACGACTAGCAAGATTGACATTCAAACAGAACTTGACCACAAGATCTGGATTTAAGGTGGCTCTCATTAATAATAAACTGCTCATCTTGCAGCCCATGACAAAACAATGGGGCACTCACCAAGAACAAACAAGGCCTCTTGTGCTTATGCTCTTGGAATGTCATTTGCCTTGCCAGCAAAACAACTGACCTTGATTTTCTTCAGCACGTTCCATCTTTTGACCTCATCCTTCTGCAGGAGACATGGCTTGCGGCACCACTCCATATACAGGGGTTCACAAGCTTCTTCGCCCCAGCTGTCTTAAGGTGTCTTGGTGGCTTGGCCCTTTACGTCTCAATTCCTTGCTCAGTGTCTCTAAGAGCATTGTATTCTAACTCACTAGCAATTATTGCAATCAAGATCAACATTCCCAATCATAATGTCAAACCTGAGGTAGTAATTATTAATGCTTACATTCATCTAAAAAGAAGACCAAAGGCTTAGTGACAGCATGTGGAACAATGATGGAAGTACTTAGGAGAGGATGAAACCTCAAACTTCATCCTTTAAAGCAACCTGAATTTGTACCTTCTTGGCTCCTCCTTGGATGACTGTGCTAGCCCAAACTTAACACTGGGACTGGGACTCCTTCGGTAATATGAACATAACCGGCAGAAAACTACTGGACGATCTAGAACATTTCAGCCTTAGGGCTCTCAATGGCAGGTTCACAGAGGATAACCTGCCGGCGGCTTCATTCCACTCCACTACTATCAACTCGAAATTAGATTGCACCTTTGTTACCCTCTCGCTGCTCCACCGTGTCCACTCATTCTGCTTAGGGGACAAAGTCCACAGAGATCACCTTCCGCAAGAGGCCGCCTTTCTTGCCACTCCGCCCACATTTAGTCGGACAGCAGAGGTACCCCGCTTCATGTTTACAGTGAATTTTAAGAGAATTAAATACTCACAATCAAACATAGAGAATCTGTCTACATCAGCAAAGAAAATGCTACAAGGATTGACGGTAACATCTACTTGCACTATAAAAAGGTGGGAGTGTGTCACCAAAAAGCTGGCAGCTACTTTTGCTTCTCCAGTCAAATCAAGGCCTCAACTAACACTCACTAGGCATGGCAGCATTCCCTGTGCCCAACTAACACAACTGAAGCAACTCATAAAGGCAATAAACAACACCCTAAGAACTCTATGACATAAACCGGGGACACTGGTCTTTAAACAATGCTAAGACTACACAAAACTTGGCTCAAGAAGTTAAAGTGGGCAAAAGGAAGATGATATGGGCCAAACTGAAGCACAATGACAGCCACTCGACTGGGAGACAGTCAACAAGTTAATGCGCCAACCTCAGAGGTATTACTTCATATATACCTGAGGAAACCTGGGCAATATTTCTGGGTGATCCCTTTAAACACCAATCAGCTGCACGTGCCTTGCGGCAAGAACCAACAAGAATTCTAAAAATAAACTCCAATGATATCTATTCAAAGCCAGCTAGTCTGACTCCAGATTCATCTCATCCTGCAGCTAGTGAACAGAACACTTCCAAATTGTTACACATTAAATCAATCAAATTCCAAATTGCAAAAGAGAGGGGGCTCCAGGCCCTAAAGGCATCCCCCCTGCCGTCTACAAGTGAGACTTAGAGTACAAAGGGTACGCATTGGCACCAGTCTTCTTACAAATTATGCTTGTGGACACACTACCAGCCTCATGGAGAGCTATTAAAATCTTGCCCATCTTTAAAAGAGGGGACATATCCTTGGCAAAAAGCTATTGTCTGGTCCTCATCGGCAACCTAGCTAATTATTTCACCAGTACACCGTTAGACTAATTAACATCTTGGGTATCCAACAACACTATACTCCTGCTGAACCAGACAGGGTTTTGTAAGCTGACAGGCACAACAGCTAACATCATGGCCATATCACTCATTATTGATGCAACAAAAGGCTCCTGGATTCCCTCTCCACCTCTGATTTACCGACTACAAGGCAGCCTTTGAGCATGTGGTCCTGGGCAAACTCTGGAGCAAGCTGGCTCACTGGAACATCCCTCAGTCCTACTGGATATACTTATAATTCTTCACACAGAATTGTGGGTTCAGGTCCAGCTGGGCACCAGAACACACCTCTCTAGACAAATACCAACAACCAAAATACGGAAGTCGGGGTGTGTTCTTGCACCTACCCTATTCAACCTCGCTTTGGCTGACCTGACGCAGAGCCTAAACACCTATAAATCCCATGGCCCAAAATGTAGGGGGCATGACACTCTCTAGCTTCCAATGCTGATAATGTGATCCTGGTGAGCCACAACCAGCTGTGGCTGCAACACCTTCTTAATACAACGTACAAATCCTCTCTTGAGAACAGATTGAATATCAACCTTGAAAAAATATAAACAATGACAACAAATATTAATAAACAAAGCACACCTTCCAGGTATTTGACCACTTCACAGATTGAGGTAGTAGAAAATACAAATACCTGGGAGTAATCATTGATAAACATTGCCTATTTGCCTGCCAATTTCAGTGTAGGGGGCATAGACACAGCCCTGCCAAATGCCTTAGACCCACAGCATATTAGAGACAAAAACCTTTTTGGTATAATATTTGTACAGTGATTCATGCAGGTCATTACACCTAAGTATGCCTCCTGTATTTGCACCTTGGTAATCTTTTAATCAACCAGGGATACCACTAAATTAAAGGATGCTTTAATGGATTATCCCATGGTTTTTTAAAGTCATAAGCTGGACCTAAATCATTGTCCTGAGAGAAGAAATATCGAAGAACTCCCTCAGGAAAGCCCCATTCTGAGGTCGAGTCTGCCCTGGTAGTAACATCCTGCCAGAGTGGGATGAGGTAGCAAATAATGATACTTGTCACACTACTTAAGTGATCCATCCTCGTCCAATTCTTGGAATTGCCTTGAATTTAGGTAACAAACAACTAGCAGCACAAAACGAACTCTTTGGGTCTCTGGTACTAACCTGCTGCCTTGCTGATTAAGCAAACAGTATTTCTCTGGGGGTACCATGCCACTTTTTGTGTTTATTTGAGTTAATAAGGGCAGGCGTTATCCACATAATGCCCCTCTTGTCTCCACTTTGTGATATTATACTCACTCACTATCACTCACTCATTCACTCTGATTAACTGTTTCATTCACATCCATTCACTCATTCATATGTAATCACTTACAGTCATTTTCACTCACTTCTTCTCTCACTCATTCTCACTCATCTTCACTCTGACTCATTTATTCTCACTCACAGTTACACTCACTTACTCTAACACTCAGTCCCGCGCACACTCTTATACCCCCTCACACTTATTCCTATTCATTCTTGCTCACCAACTCTCAATCACTTGCAGTCCTTCTTACACTCACTTATTATAAGAATTTGGGTTATTAGTTGACCAGGATGTGAGGCCTGTGCAAGTAATAGGTCCAAAAGTGTCACTTACCAGGAACCAGGCACACCATTGTAGCACTTCACTTTCTTTGGGTAGTGAAGTAGAGGAGTCTGAGGCCTACTCAGGGAAGGCGGTTCGGGCTACTAATCACCATTTACTGGCACTGCAATAATAACACCAGACATTTGATTGTCCAATCAGTGCTTTTTCTTTGAAAAAGGAAAAGTACATTTATTACACACACACTACAAAATACTACACATTACATTAGAAATGTATACATTAAGCAGATTGAATTACATTTGGTGACATTCTCAAATCTCATTAGACCCCAAAAATCACAGTCCCCCACATACACCAAATTGCAAACTACCACATAGGAGGTTGTCACTTTAAATAAAACAGACCTATTGGTTTTGTCATAAATCACCACTTCAATATGTGAGGCAAGTCTATTGGCTTTGCCAAGGGGTCACCACAACAATATATAAGGTAGGTCTATTAGCTATGTCAAAGGTCACCACGTTATTATATGAGGCAACCATGTTGGTTTTGTCAAAGGTTCACCACATTAAAAGACATAAAATCCACATTAAAAAAGTACCGTCATATAATTAAAATGAATAATCATGTTTAGATGCAACCATTATTGTCAGTAAAGCATTTAAAGATTCATCAGAAATCCCTGTCTGCAATATACTGTCAACAAAGCATTGAAAATCAACTTCACATTGTAAATTGCAAATGTAGTTATATATAGCTCTTATGACCCCTGACGAGGCATTGAAGCTTTTTTCGGCAAGTAGTAGGCTACGCTCGAACCCAAGATTAATAGTGAGTAGGATAGTGCAATTTTTTTCTTTTCTTGTGCATTCGTTGTGTTAGGTTTGTGCTCTTGATTTCCTGTATGGTTAGTAGCTTATGGAGTAAGGCTACAGTGATAGGAATAGATTTGAACACACCTTGGCAAAGCCAGTAGTTTTGTCCTGTGAGAAATCTATGCAGCGCCTCAGGGGTTACTCCCACCGTAGTAAATAAATAAAGGCTGATACCACTTAGTGGCAAACCTTAAGATAAGTTCACGTAGAAATTCTCGCAGGCTTCAAACATTTCTTAATTACCCACCTTGCAGAAAGTAGCCATGAAAACAATGTGTACGCTAGTAAATAATTTCTCACCAGAGAGGCCAGCAAGTGTTTATGTGTAATTTGGGAAAGATGCAGCCTGTCTCGTCTACCTAAAAACACACATGATAGTTCCTGTAATAACACCAAAACTCGCTTGAGTGCTTCTGTAGCACTTACATGCCAGTGAATTGCAGCTTCGATAGGCATTGTTCACGAAAGCCGTTGGAAGGTTAAATGTGACCAGGCCTTTAAGTGGGCTGAGTCTCACCGGGTCTGAGCACCGGCAGTTTTTTTCAGGGGCCCACGAAACGGGTCTCCATCGGGCTCTGTTTTGTGCCCTGGCACAGGCGGTCCGTTTTTACCAAGCTTTATAGGGGAAGGGAAATCCTTTAAAGAGAGTCATTTTCTCTCTGGATTTTCCTTCTCTTTTTGAAACTCAGGAGCAGCAACGTTGTGGTGGTGTCACCAGGGCTTTAAGTGGAAGTTTTTTTTTAATATTGAGGTAGGTACCACTGTCCAAATAGGGACCCTTGCTTCTAGTCAGGGTAAGGAGGAAACCCTCTGAGATAACCCCTGCTCACCCTCTAGGTAGCTTGGCACGAGTAGTCAAGGCTAATCAGAAGGCAATGTGCAAAGTATTTGTACCAACACTCACAGTAACACAGTGAAAACACCACAAACTGACTCCACAACATTTTAGAAAAATAAAGGTATTTAATCTAAACTACACAAGACCAAAACGACAAAAATCCAACATACACAGTTCAAGAATATGGTTGCAAAAGAGTTCTTTAGGTTGCGATAAAAAGAATCCACAGTTGCGTGAAAAGTTCACAGTTGTGCCACGCTTAGTCGACAGTACCTTTAGTTGCGACAAAGTTACAAAAGCAGAAGCTGGTGTGGTGGAAAACAAGCAATGCGTTGCTCTTGAGACCTTGGGGAGGCAATGCGACAACCCCGCTGCAGCAGTGGGTGTGTTGCAACAAATCCCAGCTGTATGGGGAGGAAGGCCACTTGTATGGATTCCGGTGCGTAGGTTCCGTAGGAAGTTTGTTCTGCCAAAGGCACGATGCGATGATCTCGTAGGGTCTGAGACGAACTCCGGGGCGACGATGCGCGATCCAGCGGATATCTCTCTCTCGCAGCTCCTCGATGCCATGGCTCTGCGACGATGCTCGCAGCAACGTGATGCGTTCCGCAAGCAAGCGGTACGGCGATCTCACCCAGCGATGACAGGCTCTGCGACGACACTCGCAGCGATGTTAGTCTTCCAGCACCGGTCTGGTGTGTCCCGCAAACGAAGGATGTGATGGCTCTGGAAGCGGCAACAGGTGCTGCGACGATCTCGGCCTTCGTAGCGGCGGGAATTTCCTCGCACTGTCGGTGATGCGCTCCGCAGCGAGCGATGCAATAACTTTTCTGTAGCAAAGTCTTTAAATCTTGGTTTCCTGCTTCCCAGCACAGGTACAACTTCCAGATGCACCACACATGAGACATGCACTGTAGGAAAGCCAGAACTCTTTCAGTAGAGCTCAGGGGAAGCTGGGGGTTAAGTCCTTTTGTTCCTGGGACTTCAAAACAGGGAGCCAGCTCTTCTCAAGCCCTTGGAGATTTCTTCAAGCAAGGGGACACAGCACACAGCACAGTCTTTCTCCTCTCCTTGGCAGCAAAGCAACAGCAGGGCAATCCAGCAGAGCAACAGCTGGACAATCTTCCTTCTTCAGTTTCAGCTTTCTCCTTGGCAGAGGTTCCTTATTGATTCCAGGATGATCTGATTTTCTGTTGTCAGGGGTCCTGTACTTATACCCCTAAAAGTCTTTGTTCTCTTTGTGCAAGTGGGCCCTGAGCCCGGTCTGAACCAGTTCTGGGTGTTCCTTGAGCACTTTGTTTTTATGGCTTCTCCTTTCCTTTCAGAGTGAGGGGCAGGGTCGTCAGCCGCCCAGCAGGAGGTGGAGCCTGCATTGTGGAAGGCAGGCACAGCCCTATTCAGGCCCAAGTACTATCTCCTCCCACCAATCAAGTTGCAAATGCAGTCATTCAGCCTAGGGCTGACTCAGCCAGCCTCCTGGGGAATCCCCAGCCCCTGTCACTCGCTAACCAGACAGTCAATACACAAACAGGCCAAGGCACACAGAAAGGTCAGACAAGAGAACAGCAACTTTCTAAAAGTGCTGTTCTCAAACACAGGATTTAAAAACAACCTTTCCTAAAAGATGTGTTATTAAATTCTGAGTTCAGGGATACCAGACTTTTATGTCCTATCTTGTTCCTATGGGAAGATCTGCTGGTAGCCACTGTAGCCAGCATCCGCCATGATAGCCTATGGAGCGAGGTAGCCTTGCAGCAGAGAAAAAACGAAAATGGCTGTAATTCACTACCAGGGCATGTCACCTGCACAAGTATATGCGTTACCTTTCACATACACTGCACCATGCCCAAGGGGGTGCCTTGGACCTTCCATAGGGGTGACCAATGTGCACAAAAAGGGAAGGGTTAGGCCTGGTCAGTGGGGACACTGACCAGGAGGACATGGCAGTTCACAGACTGCACACAGGCACTGCGGTGGCAGGCCTGAGACACTATTTTAGGGCTACTCATGTGGGTGGCACAATCAACGCTGCAGGCCCACTAGTAGCATTTGTCATCACCAGCCCTGGCACACCCAGTGCACTTTACGAGGGACTTCATGGTGATACAAATATGCCAATCATGTACATCCAATCATAAGAACAATTTACCCAGGGAGCACTTACACTCTGGCACTGATCAGCAGTGGCAGAGTTTCCAAAGCATCTAAACCAGCAAAAACGAAATCCAGCACAGCATCAAAAAATACAGGAGGTAGAGGCCAAAAAGACAGGGGAAACCACGCCAAAGATGCCAGGTCTAACACCCGCCAATTGCAGTGTAGGGGGCATAGACACAGCACTGCCGAATACCTTAGACCCACAACTTATTAGAGGCAGAAACATGTTGGCATAGGAATTTGTACAGTGATATATACAGGTCATTCCATTTAAGTATGCCTGCTGTATTTGCCCCTTGGCAATCTTTTAATCAACCAGGGAAATCACCAAATTAAAGGATACTTTAGTGGATTATCCCCTGTTTTTTTAAAGTCATACACTGGACCTAAATCATTGTCCATGAGAGAAGAAATATCGAAGAACTCCCTCAGGGAAGCCCCATTCTGAGGTCAAGTCTGCCCTAGTAGTAACATCTTGCCAGAATGGGACAAGGTAGCAAATGATGAAGCTTGTCACATTACGTAAGTGACCCATCCTTGTCCAATTGCCTTGAATTTAGGTAACAAACAACTAGCAGCACACAGAGAACTCTTTAGGTCTCTGGTACTAACCTGCTGCTTCGCTGATTAAGCAAACCGTATTTCTCTGAGGGTACCATGCCACTTTTTCTGTTTGTTTGAGTTATTTAAGGGCAGGCATAAGCCCCATAATGCCACTCTTGCTCCACTTTGTGATAGTATACTCACTCACTATCACTCCCTCATTCACACTGATTTACTGTTTCATTCACATCCTTTCACTCATTCAGATGTAATCACTTACAGTAATTTGCACTCACTTCTACTCTCACTCATACTCACTCATCCTCACTCTGACTCATTTATTCTCACTCACAGTTACACTCATTCACTCTAACACTCAGTCTCACGCACACTCTTATACTCCCTCACACTCATTCTTATTCCTTCTTGCTCACCAACTCTCAATCACTTGCAGTCCCTCTTACTCTCACTTATTGTTAGAAATTGGGTTACTAGTTGTACACAGGATGTGAGACCTGTGCAAGTAATAGGTCCAAAAGAGTGCCTTACCGGGAACCAGGCACACCATTGTAGCACTTCACTTTTTTATGGTAGCGAAGTAGAGGATTCTGAGGCCTACTCAGGGGAGGCAGTTCGGGCTACTAATCACCATTTACTGGCATTGCAATAATAACATCAGCTATTTGATTGTCCAATTAGTGCTTTTTCTTTGAAAAAAGGAAAAGTAAATGTATGACACACACACTACAAAGTCCTACACATTACATTACAAATGTATACATAAAGCAGATTGAATTACATTTGGTGACATTCTCAAATCTCATTTGACCCCAAAAATCACAGCCCCCCACATACACCAAATTGCAAACTACCACATTGGAGGTTGGTACTTTAAATAAAACAGAACTATTGGTTTTGTCATAAATCACCACATCAATATATGAGGCAAGCCTATTGGCTTTGCCAAGGGGTCACCACAACAATATATAAGGTAGGTCTATTAGCTATGTCAAAGGTCACCACGTTATTATATGAGGCAACCATGTTGGTTTGTCAAAGGTTCACCACATTAAAAGACAAATAATCTACATGTTAAAATTAGTACCGTCATATAATTAAAATGAATAATCATGTTTAGATGCAACCATTATTGTCAGTAAAGCATTTAAAGATTCATCAGAAATCCCTGTCTGCAATATTCTGTCAACAAAGCATTGAAAATCAACTTTACATTGTGAATTGCAAATGTAGTTACATATAGCTCTTATGCCCCCTGACGAGGCATTGAAGCTTTTTTTCGGCGAGTAGTATGCTACGCTCGAACCCAAGATTAATAGTGAGTAGAATAGTGCATTTTTTTTCTTTTCTTGGGCATTCGTTGTGTTAGGTTTGTGCTCTTGATTTCCTGTGTGGTTAGTAGCATTTGGAGTAAGGCTACAGTGATAGGAATAGATTTGAACACGCCTTGACAAAGCCAGTAGTTTTGTCCTGTGAGATATCTATGCAGCGCCTCGGGGGTTACTCTGGCTGGTTTGGACCCCACCGTAGTAAATAAATAAAGGCCAATACCACTTAGTGGCAAAACCTTAAAATAAGTTCACGTAGAAATTCTCGCAGGCTTCAAACATTTCTGAATAACCCACCTTGCAGAAAGTAGCCATGAAAACAATACATACCCTAGTAAATAATTTCCCACCAAAGAGGCCAGCAAGTGTTGATGTGTAATTTGGGAAAGATGCAGCCTGTCTCGTCTATCTAAAAACACACATGATAATTCCTGTAATAACACCAAAATTCGCTTGAGTGCTTCTGCAGCACTTACATGCCACTGAATTGCAGCTTCCATAGGCATTGTTCACGAACGCCCCCGGAAGGTTAAATGTGACCAGGCCTTTAAGTGGGCCGGGTCTCACCGGGTCTGAGCACCGCCAGTTTTTTTTAGGGGCCCTCGAAACGGGTCTCCATCGGGCTCTGTTTTGTGCCCTTGCACAGGCGGTCCGTTTTTTCCAAGCTTTATAGGGAAAGGGAAATCCTTTAAAGAGTCATTTTCTCTCTGGATTTCCCTTCTCTTTTTGAAACTCAGGAGCAGCAACGTTGTGGTGGTGTCACCAGGGCTTTAAGTGGAAGTTTTTTAAATATTATATACAAGCCACATAGTTGCTGCTTATTTATCTTTCGCAACTAGCAACCATTGACAAAGCCAATAGTCCTGACTTGTAGGTATGATGTTGTGAGAAGTTGGCCTGATATGTGATGTCCACTATTCTAGTGGGCACCCTGTATCAGTACAAGCAACCCTTAAGGTGATGGTTGTAAATTCAACCTCATAGACCAGCTATCCTAGTGGTAGGATGGACAAAGCAGTCTTAGGCTAAAACTTCAGAGAGCATGTGAAGCCAGCTGTTTTACCATATGTAACCCCTTGAATACCAAATGAAAGGACACCACACAGGTTATATATAAAATATATATGTATTTATTACTAACACAACCCCTTTGAACGCTTTATGAGGTCAGAGGCACAAGCATATAACAAGATACTTAATTAGCATACAATAAGTTTCACAAAATACAGTAGAGCCCTAGGGGTATTGCAAACCATATACTAAAATAGTGGTATAAGAACCACGTCACGAACAAGGAATAGGCCTAGGGCCTAGGGAATCACAGGGGCTACACTGAAGTACCAAAGGTTAGGAAGCAGGAGGCCCACGGGAAGCGGTGCAGTGTCTAAACACATACGCAGGTTCTCTTAGGAATACAATGGGAACGAAAGAATTAGAAAGTAGTTGATTTAGGACACTTCCGGATGGACTAGGAGAAAGCTACTGAAAACTAGGACACTTGGATAGTCAATACCCACAGGATCACCGGAGTACTCGCGTTACCTCACCCACAGGAGCCGGGTGCATAGGTGTCAAGTTGTGTCGGGTTTTGTCGCTGAATCCTATGGAGACCTGTGAAAAGATGCTGCAGGCGACCAGGAGACAAGTGTCCAGTTGGATTCAAGGGCGGATCGAGGATGAAGAGTACCTGAAAGCAGAGGGGACAGAGTCCGGGTCACTAGCCAGTGACCAGGAAGGAACCAGGATGGAACCAGGTGATGTCATGAAGCAATCAGGTGATGTTGTGAAGCTTGTCTCTGCAGCCACGTGGACCAGGGGATGTCGACGATGACCAGGAGCTGGATACGGACTGTCCCACAAAGGATATAGCTGTTGGCGGTGTCGGCATCCGGATTGGAGTCAACAAGCCTTGGCAAAGGCACCCCGCGCAGGAATCAAAGATGGCTTCTGTCGCAGACCAGCGAGGTCTGGGGGGCTTCTCCTTTTCAGGGACGCAGGGGCCAGCCTGGAGCAACCAGGCCAGCAGTGTAGATTCAAAGGTTCGTCGTCACAGAGGCCACTAGCCAACGGGCAAGTGACCCGACAGATGCATTGAGCACGTCTCAATCCCCAATGCACAACTTCGAGGGTGCCTCAGAAGCTGCACAAGTAGCAATGAGCAGGTTTTTCAAGATGGCCGGTCCCACGTCTATCGTTGCCTCCACGGGTCTCAGCTTTGCTGTGGCTGTGGATCGGGGTCAAAGAAGTCTGGAAGTATGGTTCTTGTCAGGCTCTGTGCTCGAGCTCCGGAGGAGAGCGTTGACAAAGCAAACCACAGATCGCTGAATGGTGTCTGTTTGCACAGGGTGGTCACTCCTTGACCACAAGGGAGATTCTTCAGTCTTCTATTTGCAGTAGAATGTCGAAGGTCCAGAGTGTTGTTTCAAGTTTCAGTTCAGGATAAATCTAAAGTCTCTTGACTCAGCTCCTACCTTTATACCAATCAAAGGGGCTGGATTACCTGCTAGGTCCCTCCTATGGGTGGGACCAGGGAAGGGGGTGGTTACACCCCTTTCCCTTTGTCCAGTTTCCTGCCAGAGCTGGGGCTGGAGTGCCCCAGCAACTGGTTTCAACCAGACTATGCATTTAGCACCGTGTGTGCCCCAGGCAGTGTCTCATTTCATTCAGCCCTCCCTGCCCCAATACACTATGGCCTGTCTGGGGTGGTGCTAGTACCTCCCAGGACAGGAAACCTATTGTCCAAGCCTCCCTCTCTGGAAGGACTCCCAGCAGCAGGAGGTCAGACTTGTGTCTGTGGCAGCAGCATCCATTTTGTGGTGCTGAGGCTCTGGTTAACTTTAACTGGGATTAACAGGAACAACATGTCTTCTCCCTCTAGAAGGGTGGAATGTTACCCCCGTCGCCAGAACTGGTAAGGGGGTAGTATTCCAAAGCGTATAACACCTTACACAACATGTTTTGATAAAGCCAAACCAAAGTTAGCATTCAACCACAAGGATTATAATGCACTTAAGAGTATATGGTATGGCTATATCATAGAACAGCTATAAGGACATGGCTCTGAAATCTGCAGACAGGCTCAGCTCATGCTAGAGCACCATCTCACATAAAACCAAGCACTCTGCCTCCAGGATTGTTAAGGTCTGCCATAGGAGTGACTTATAGGTGTATATGTGTCTATATATAAGGTTAGATATAGGTATACTATATCTAAAGCAAAGGGTGATTGCACCACCTTGCCCCAGCTGAGTGATCAGCCAGTTGTGTCAGTTTGGATGGCCAGCCAGGGGTGGCATAATACATGCTGCAGCCCCTGGTAGGCCTTGGATGCACCTATGCCCTGGGTACCTACGGTACACTATACAGGGGCTCACAAAGGTGACCCAATTCTCAATTGTAAATGTACCTAAAGTACATGGAGTCCATTTTACAGTGGGAGCAGATAGCCTGGGGCCCTGATTAGCAGGATCCCAGCCCAACTAAGTCGAAAACCAGCTAAACACTAGGCAAAAAGTTGGGGTAACCATATAGTCAGATATCCACCTTCCTACAGATGTTACTTGCTGTATCATAATTGTGGACGTAATGACAGAAACAGCAAAGTACAAGTCGGGCGGCACACTGTGCTGAACACAGATTTGTAGCTTACGTGTTTTAAGCCACGCCCTCAATTATATTGACCACACCCCTTTGACACACCCCAGTTTTTTCATCCCACTTAAAGTCCTGAATGTGACTGACTGATGCACAGACAAATGCATTCTATGCCAAGCAGCATGTAACAGAATATACATAGTAAGAAGCATTGCCCACCAGAACTGAAACAGATGAAGTCAGTGGATAAAATCATGACCAAACCAAGGAAGGCAACCCAACTGTCTGGAAATACCGAGAGCAGAGCTGCGCCGCCGGCTATCCAGGAGCACGGCAAGCAAATGGGAAAGTTGTGGCATTAAGGCTAACGCTGATGATTCTGGATCTGGGCAACCAGGTTTGAGTCTCTGCACCGACTCACCCTCTTGTGATTCTGGGCAAGTCTCCTCATGCTTAAAACAAAAAATATAAAAACCGCAAGCTCCACAATACCTTCGGGTCAAGTTGGCACTACATATCAAAATGCAGAAAAGGGACAGAAACACCTAAACCAATTCACAGAAATGAATAAGCAAGCAATGCAAGCTTTCAGGTTAATAAAGAGAGTTTTGATGCTCACATGAGGCACACTCATTGGGTACAAAACAATATTCATTTATGTTTTGTATGTGAGCAAGGTAGCTTATACACGGCATAACCTCATTACAGTAGTAGACAGGGACATGTTGACATGTCGTGTGAGGGCTCCTATGTATGGTGATGAGTATGGTGCCAAGGGTATTACTCAAACAGGAAATGCACAAAGCCTTAGAACAAGTTTATACGAATGAGTAAAAAACGTGTATTCAGGGTGAAAGATTGCAACACCGCAGCATATAGTTCATGGGCAGCAAAGCTCATTTTAACATGCCTACATGCGAATCTCGCTGCTCGGCTTGAATCCTTCTCCTCAGCATCAGCAGCATACAACACAACAGAGGTGAAAATTCCCAATCTGCACAAAGGATAAGTGGGAAGAATATGGTGTTATGAGCAAAGATGCCGACTTTGAAACTGCTGAACCCGTTTTGAGTCTCGGCGCTGTCTCACCATCCTGTGATTTTGGGCAAATCACTTGATCTCCTCCGCCTTTATATATAAAACATGGTTTAAAGTAAAAAAAAAAAGTGCTATGACGCGGCCTGTATTTAGTGAGAAAAACTGAAATGCGGCCAGCTGCCAAGAGCACGTCCATTCGCTTTGCTGACCTATTAATATATGGAACACTTATACAAATATGTCAGCCTATGTCCATTTGCGAGGAGACAAAAACACAAAAACTTTTAAAGAAAGCAATCTTAAGCGTTGTTGGAGCTGTCTTCACTAGCCCACATGAGAGGTGTTACTTTGCAGCGGCCTGAGTGACACAGGAAGATTTATGATTTAAATGTTGTGCATGCTTGCCTCTAAATTAAAATATCCAATACCAGCACACAGAAGCAGGCTTCGTGTGTTAAACTCTGGATACAGACATCAATAGTAACCTGCAGGTCACAAGTTCAAACAAGCATCTAAACAGAAGGAATGCGAAGGAGAGGGGGGAGACCTTCCGAAAACATGTGCCAACTTATGGAGTGGTAGAAAGTAATAAAAAAAAATGATGAAAAGTTAAAAGGCAGGCAGCCATGGAGAGATTATGTGAAGGTCGGAGGACTAAAATAAAATCACATGCAGTCACCAAACCCGCTTGCTCACAAATAACAAAGAAGTTCGTAAAGTGGATGAAAAGGAGTACTTGGGCTAAGCTCCACTGATAAGAAAAATACACAAAGAACAACAGGAAATGGAATGCTACAACTAATAGAAACAGAGGAAAAGTATGTGGCAAGCACATAAACAAATGAAAAGTAAGGGCAGGATTTAAGCCCCTTTTAAGATTTCTGTTGATTACAATAGATTTCACAAGCACAGCGCAAGCGATAAGCAGGCGAAACCAAAAAGGGGGAGCGTGGAGTAGGGATAAAATGATAGGAATGGATTTGAAAAGGGGGAGTACTTCGTTTTTTTGTAAGTTATGGTCGTGTCTGCTTGTTAGATGATTGGAATGGCTAAAAAGGAGCAGTAAAAGTTTAAGAAGGATGTTTGGGAGTGAATAGTAGTCAGAAAAGTTTGGGATGAGAAACAGCGAGGAAGGATGGGAAGGAGAGAATGGATTTGGATGATGAAGAGGCACAAGGCTTGGTTGCCCCAGTCGCCTATATGTTTCGCTTTGGTGCAAGAGCTACTTGCATGAGGGATACATAAAGATGCATGAATTCAGGTTGTGCTGTCACTACTACACCAGGGTCATACAAAGCAATATATTCCCATTTTACCAGAATAAATTATGTCATCATGTTAAAAACGCGCTATTGGGATTACCTTTTCTTGCCGTTGTTGAGGGCACAGGCTTCTTGCTGCTTGTGATTCCGCCCCGCTGTTCCCGCTGGTCGCGTCCCTCCCGCCGCCGCAGTTCCCAGCATATCGCGGCCGCAGTGTGGAGGGGACGCCGGAACTACAACACCCAGCACCCCCAGCGGCGGAAGTGGTCATCGGGAGCATCGCGCCAGGAGGCGCATAAAACTAAGACTTGCCCCGGCGGAGCGTGTGACGCTATTGGGATTACCTTTTCTTGCCGTTGTTGAGGGCACAGGCTTCTTGCTGCTTGTGATTCCGCCCCGCTGTTCCCGCTGGTTGCGTCCCTCCCGCCGCCGCAGTTCCCAGCATATCCCGGCCGCAGTGTGGAGGGGACGCCCGAACTACAACACCCAGCACCCCCAGCGGCGGAAGTGGTAATCAGGAACATCGCGCCTGGAGGCGCATAAAACTAAGACTTGCCCCGGCGGAGCGTGTGACGCTATTGGGATTACCTTTTCTTGCCATTGTTGTGGGCACAGGCTTCTTGCTGCTTGTGATTCCGCCCCGCTGTTCCCGCTGGTCGCGTCCCTCCCGCCGCTGCAGTTCCCAGCATATCGCGGCCGCAGTGTGGAGGGGACGCCGGAACTACAACACCCAGCATCCCCAGCGGCGGAAGTGGTCATCGGGAGCATCGCGCCTGGAGGCGCATAAGACTAAGACTAGCCCCAGCTACGCGGGACAAGCACGGGCAGGCGCCGGGCTAAGCCCGGGCAAAGGGCGGGCCGTCTGTGGCCGCCCGGGGCTGGCCGAGGCTGGGCTGGTCCACCCCCCTTGGTTCCTTCTAATCAACTCTGTACCGTGATCCAAAAGGTACTCTTGTACAGCTCACTGTTTCTTGTTGGTTGAGTTATGGGGAAAAATACTCCTGTCCAAACAAGATCTAGCCTCAGACTAAAAAAGAATGTTACAACCTCATTGCCTACTCTAACCGCGATTGGTAGGATGCTACAGAAGACAATTGGGGTGCTTGTCACCGCCATCAAGAACACAGAGAGACGCCTTTCACTCCCTCCAAACATGTGTTTGCAGCAATTACAAACTAACACTACTCTGACACAGGCAAACAATTCTATTTCAATACTCGTGGACTCGTACACAGATCTCCCCAGGACTGAAAATAACTCTAACAACTTACCTACACAAAATACTTCCTTGGGGTTACACCATATTGATAGCAGCCTTTCGCACCACCAAATCTGCATTTTGAAGATCTAAGTGCAGCTCTCTCCCTTCTACTGAACTCCTCCCCATTAGGGCCCGTACCCCAGTCTGATTGCCCTAATGTACCGGTGGGATCAGCGGTGTCGTACATTAGTGAGGGCTCCCGCCGGTCGGGTACTGCTGAACAAACAAGGGTGCAGGAGACCCCCCTAATTATTGATACTGCTATACCCGAACCGGTCAGTAAACAAGCCCAAAACCGAGCAAGTTCTAGAGACACCACAAAAAGAAAAAAGACTGAAACCACACAGAAAGGGAGGCAACAAAAAGTTTCGAAAATGACGGATTCCGCCATTCTCGAACCAGGTGTACAAGTAGATAAAGTGTTAGTAAGGCCGGATACTACTCAAAGGGAACCCACCAAAAATACCAGAGACAATTATGTAGGGAAGGCCTCTTCGGCTCCCATAGAGGAGGTTGAAGTGTCAATGGCACAGATAGAAAAGGTTGTCAAATCATTGATTCTCCCTCTCCTTGAAAGGATAAAAATGGTAAACAATAAATTGGAGAAATTCGAACAGCTAAAGCTAGACAATTTCACCTCGTTAAAAAATCTGTTAAAACTTGAAGTTAGAGGACGAATGGAGAATGTGGTGCCTCCTCCAAGGGAACCTGCTATAAACACTATAGGATTCATAGCAGGTCCAACTACTAATAAAACTACAGAGGTAGGAATCCCAAAGGGCCCTAGTACTAATAAGCAGCCGAACAAACAAACTAAAAAGTCCTCTGAAAAGACTGCTCAACACACCACACCCTGTATAGTTAACGATGCACCAAAAAATGTTGCACGCCCAAAAGACACTGGAAATACTAAAGAGAAAGACGTTAGCACTGTAAGAGCTCCCCTGGCCACGGTTGACCTACCACCCGAATCATTACCATATGTCATTGTACTCACGGGTGTCCCCGAACTAAAAAATGGGAAACCAGAATCTTACCAAGAACTAAAAAATAAGGTGACATTCTGGTTGAATAATAACAGGCCGATCCCTAGACATCTGAATGGCGAGGTACTGTTCGTTAGAAGAGTCAACTGGATAGGTAGAAGGCCAAAAGATATTCAGGGAGATGCAATTCTTGTTAACTTTAGAGAGAGTAAAGTAGTGAGCCTAATCTGCGAAGAATACCAGTATATGGACAAGGGCCCAATTTGCACGAAAGACCTCACTTATTTTTACAGCCCAAGGGCTATGCAACATTATGGGAGCCAGCAAATTTCCACCCATAAAAAGATGTCAGATGGCTTTGCCACCTATCCTTGGGTGGCCACAAATAACCGATTTGCACCACTCTATGGGTTAGATGAAGCTTATGGACTGGGAGATACACACGAAACAGGTGAAAGCACAACAACAACAGACTATACCTATGTAAATAACCACAGGTGTAACACAAGAGAAGCAGCTAACCAGGTCAAGTATCCCACTTCAATGAACAAGGGGGGAAATTTAAATTTACCAACCCCAAAAACTAAAGAGAATACAAGTGTGACTATTAAATTACTAGCCACATTTGCTAAGGATGAGGATAAGTGTAAGGCGATAATAATTTCCTGGAACATTGCCGGCATAGGGAAAAATATGCCTGATCCTGCATGGCATGATTATATCAACAGGGGGGATTTAATCTTGTTCCAAGAAACATGGGGAATAGAAAATGTTTTTAAAGTAGGGTATAGATCATTCTATATTCCGGCTAATAATCTGAATAAAGGTAGACCGTCTGGTGGCCTGATAATTTGGGCAAGAATAACATTAGGTATTGATGTCAAATAGATAGATTTTAATAGCCCGGACATTTTGGCTATAAAATTCCGGGATGGAAAAGGTTGGCCGGTCTGTATTATTAATATCTACAACAGACCACAACCGCCTAACAAAGAATCTGAAACAATAGTCCAGCTAGCCAATTTTATCTCTAGCCTAGATCACAAAACCAAGCTGATCATTGGAGGAGACTTCAATAGGAAGTTTGAGCCAGTTGTGGGGTAAGAAGATATTTACGGGGAGGAAGATAGCGCCAATAATATTCCCCGTATTGATGCAAGTGGTACTGCTGCTTGCTCAAAAGGGGCTCTGCAACTACTAAAATTAACAATGGAATACGGTTTGCGCACCTGTAATGGGCGGCTTCTGTCAGATTGTCCAAGCAATCCTACCTTTAAAAGAGGTTGTTGTGCCAGCCATTTAGACTATATATTCGTCTCTATGTGCTCATGGCCAATGCTTCAGGATCTGAAGGTGGATAATCGTATAGAAAGTGACCACCTCCCCTTAACTTTGACTATCTGTGGTACGTTATTTGCCCCCTTAAGGGAGTTAAATCTCTGTGGTGACACTCGAACTGAGGACCCCCTAGCATCCAATAATCGTAGGTCCTTAAAATGGCCTACTGTTATGGCAACACGAGTATCATTAAGAAAATCTATGATTCCTATGTAACTCTAATGTCCCCATTAGTTGATAACAATGGAGAGGGCATTTCACTAGCCGAGGTGCATGAGAATTTGATGCCACAGCTTAGAGAGATTTTCTCAAAAGGGACCCATCAAGCACATTCTGGCCAGAAAAAAATGTATTTGAAGGAAGGCCGCTGGTATAACACAGCTTGTCGTCGTGCTATAACCGATTTAATTCAAGCTGTAAAAGTTAATCAGATTAACATTTATAGAGATAAAAGAATGCAGTATAAAAATACACTTGACCTTGCAAAAAGGGAATGGGATGGTAGAGTCTGGTCAGACCTGCTTTTAGCATGTAAATCAAAAGATCAATCCTTCTTCTGGAAGCTGATTGTGAGTGGTACTAAAGATGGAAGTCCATCAAGGGATAGATTCCTTGAAGAAAGTGTCTGGGTCAAGCACTTCTCATCCCTGTACTCGTGCGGTGGGGAAGATGAAGATGAGTGGACACAAGGGAATTTACAACTAAACCTGTGCATCACTCCCCTAAAATTTAGTTTGTCTGATACCATACTAGCTATCAAAGCAGTCAAACAGGGCAAAGCTCCGGGCCCAGACAGAATACCTGGCGATCTCTGGAAACACGAAAATCTCCTCTGGGCCCCATATATCAACTTACTTAGTAATGACATCCTAAGAGGGACCCAATACCGGAGACGTGGCGGAGTGCCGAAATCGTAACCATCTTCAAGAAGGGAGACAGACTTAATCCATCCCATTATAGACCAATTAGTCTGTTAGATGTACTCCAAAAGATTTTTGCACGTCAACTTTTAAATAAGCTAAACATTTGGATTGAGAATAATTTTATTTTAACAAAATATCAGGCAGGATTCAGAGTTAACATTAGTACAGTGGATCAAGTTTTTAGATTTTTATGCTTAGTATGGAAATACATTATTATAAGGAACTCTCACCTATAAGTAGCTTTTGTGGACCTCAGGGCCGCCTTTGATTTGGTCCCGAGAGGCAAATTATGGAAATCACTAAGAGATATGGGAGTCCCTGATGACATACTACAACAACTAGTCAGGCTGCACGAGGGGAACTATGCAAGAGTAAGGTGGGGACCTAACGGGGAGTTGACGGAAAAAATTGACATAAAGAGAGGGGTAAGGCAAGGCTGCGTCATGGCGCCAACCCTCTTCTCTCTTTATGTCAATGACATCCCTGAAACCCTCTTGGGCTGCGAGCATGACTCTCCCAAGTTGTGTGGACAAGCCGTTCCGGCACTACTATTCGCGGACAATACGATTTTAATCTCTCAGACGCCTAAAGGATTACAGAATTTATTAAACAAATTTCATTCATACTGTTTGGACAAAAATCTTGAAATTAATTCCTCAAAAACTAAGATTATGTCCATCAGTCCACACAAGAGTTTTAACAAAGTTTTTAGTGTAAATAATGAGAATATTGAACAGGTCCAAAATTTTAAATATTTGGCCATTAGCCTTGATTCTAAAATGAATTGGGAATTGCAAATAGAAAAATCGAGGCTAATGTTAATACAAAACCAAGATCCTATAATAAGGAAGCACAAAAACAGCTTCCTTAAGGCAGTATCACCAGCAATTGAGCTATTTAAGTATAAAGCTCAATCGGCCACCCTATATGGGGCAGAATTGTGGGGCCATGTAGCCAGAGACTCCTTTTCAGTACAGGAAAACAGCTTTTTTAGACAACTTTTAGCTGTCCCAGGTTGTACTCCTTTAATTCCCTTATTAATTCCCTATTTGCCTCCCTACGCCCGCTGCTCTACTGGGTTTGTCTTTGGTCCACTGATGAGCTAGTGGACTATAGAGCAGCACTAAAGGAAATCTTACAGATAAAAAATATTGTTAGAGTAAGCTGGCTACTGCATATTGAAAAATGGTTTTTAAAACTAGGCTTATATAGTTTTTGGACCGATCCCGATTCTCTTACTCATTGTTCAAAAAAGTTATTGAAGGCACGATATTGGGAACATATTCACAGTTACCCACTACAAAACTCAAAAATCGGGAAATTGACACTTAAATTCTTTGATGTTAAAAGCTAATGTAAATTTGAATGTTTTATGGATGAAATTCTACCTTCAATGGCAAAGTCACTGTATTTAAAGTACTTTTATGGCATTTTGCAATTAAAAACTAGAACTTCTAAGTGGGTGTGTAAGACAGATCCTATGAGTAAATGTGATACTGATCTTTGTGAACTTTGTGATATGGGCGTTAAAGAGGATGAGGCCCATGTCCTATTTATATGCTCTGCATATCTGCAAGCAAGGAGGAAGTGGATTAAGCCTGTCTGCCTTCTTCTAGGCTTTCGGAAAATCAAAGAGGGGGAAAGAGTATTCAAAGGGGATACCTCACAGACCATAGTATTTAGTCTGAGTCGGTTCCTTCTTGCAGTAGCAATAGTTAGGAAGAAGAAAGGTCTAAAAATGTAAAAGCACGCTTAGGTTCTGTATTAACTTACAGCATACCAAAATAAAATGTATTGGTACTACAGCAACCCCCATACACTCTAGTCTGAACTGCCCCCTGTAAAACGGCCCCTGACCTCTTAAACTCAAACTCTTATCAACTGTACTTATATAATGCTGTTTTTTTGGTACCTGCCTAACATTTTTATAAAAGAAAAATATTTATTGTATTAACCCATTTTTTTTAATCATGTATTACCTCAATGATGGATTTATACTGTATTGGAAGAGTTTTAAACCCTCTATAAACCTGATCCTCCTAGCCAATTCTTTTACATATTTAAAATGCTTCAGTATCTATGCATGTCTTAAACAGCTTTTACTCGGATTACCAGTACACGATGTATATGTTGATGTTTTTAATATTGTATTGTACTCTTTTATGATTACTCAACCGAAATAAAGAATTAATGAATAAAAAACGCGCTGACACACTTACATACATTAAATATAAACGTAGCACAATACATCTGCCCATAACTGTTTTGTTAGTATGTTAAAATACAAAAAGATGTATTACTGCACCTAAGGCTTCACATATGTGTCTAACTCTAAATATCTCCGCTGTAATACAGGAATGGTAGCTTTATAATGACTAAGTATTGCTGACTGAATATTCAACATAAATTATGATGTTTTGCAAACTGGCTGCAGAGGTACTGTGAGATAAGTGCTACAATGTAAATGAAAACAACATCATTTGGTTAAAAAGTCCAGGGGCTGTGGTGGTGTCGGAGGGTTGAGACAGAATCTTGTTGCATGTAGATAACAATTTGTTGCATATAACAAACCCTGACATGACTAAATAAATTACTCAAGGTCTCGTGTACTTTGCCAAGTCTCTGGCTTCGAACTCAACTGGGACACATGAGATACATCAATTCTTGGCCCAATAGGCAATAGTCTGGTCGTCTTTCTCATCAATCTCACTTGCTTGTGTCTTAATTAAGTGGTCACCCTTTCTTATCCTAAACACCCCTCGTTTCTCCTCATGTTTTGTTGCACCACTCTTCCATACCTGGTGCCATTATTTATACATGACTAGTACATATGCTGTTGACCACAACAGTGGGCATTTTAGATACGGTTTTCATTTTTTCTTTTATGAACACTGTTATCGCATCTGCTGACTGAACCTGGTAAATTCCAATCTTCTTCAAATTCATTTTATGTATAATTGTAATGCTATCCTGTAAATGTGTCTCTCGGTGCACTTTGTTGACCAACAAAATGAAAACAAAATTTGCAAAAAATGAAGTGATCAATGGCTTTCCTACCTCTTGTTTTTCACTTGTATCCTTCCACTGTTTACATTCTGGGAACGTAATTTCTCTTTTTCCATCGGCACGCCATGTAAGTACATGCATTTTTAACTCTCTACCTCGAGTGCTGCGTCCCCACTAAAATCCCTGATCCTATTGCGCCCTCCTTGCTGATCACCTGTCAGACCCGAGGTCTCCTACAAATTCCTCTGCCTAATTGTTTTTATGTAAAAACGTAACCACCCCAATTAGCTCCTCGGTTGCCACATCCTCCAAATGCTCATTGGCGCTTATGCCAGCCACCTATCCAGTTTTTTTTTAAACCTACTTTAGAAGTCCTTCTTCAACACCTTTAGGTCACATAAAATGCAGCCAAGACTAAACCCCTGGGGTCACTGCACTCCCTGGCTGTAGAACAAAGGTTACAGCCTTTGGAGTAAGATAAAGAAAGTTCTGGGAGTCATGCATTTCATTACCCCATACACTTAGGATTACTTTTAAAATCTTTTGGAGGTGCTGCTGCACTCCTGCAGCCCCCACAATTCTCTTTAACATGTTGGTGTGCCCCTGCCACTCAGGGTCCACCTCAAGGGAGAAAACGTTGAGGTCCCGGGCCCCTTTCCTCTGCTGCAGGTAGTGCAATGGTGCTATCTCCTGTTTTCCTTGGTTATCAGGGGCTTCTGGGGAGGGGTCTCCATGCATATCCCCTTCCTGGGCAATTAATTATGAATTAATGAAGCAATACCCGGGCCCGGGCACACCCCAGGGGATACTTTGAAGACTTGCAGTGGAGCCCCATGCACCCCAGCGCTCAAGCAGGGGGTCAAAGGATAAATCCTATTCCCTTTGATATCTCAGACCCTTTTGGGCTGATATCCACAAACGTTAGAACATTTTGCTCCTGGTAGTGGCCCTGAGCTACCTGGAGCTTTTTCCGCCAGCCTCCTGGCCTCTAAAGCAGAACTCTTTGCGGGGAGCTGGATCGTCTGTCTCCTTGTGCCAGCTTTCCTAGTCTTTGTCTCTGGTGCTATTCTCTTCCTTTATGGGGACAGAACTCCAGATCTTTCCTCAACGGGTCATTAGCAGGTGTAAGGGAACCAGCCTCCCTGAACCTGGAAAGACTTCCTGGTCCTGGGGACAGCTGTAGGTAGAGTCCTTAGTCACATTGGGCATCAGGGAGTGTTTCCTTCCTGCTGTGCATGGTTTCTGCTGCCATTCAATTGCAGTGTCTACATGTGGGTGGAACGTTTTAAATGTGAGGCACCCCCGACCACTCCTAAGGTTCGACATTACCCTTCCACGCCCAACCCAAGCCGGAGAAATATGACAATTCTTGATGACCCATAAGGTGTACATGTAGGTGCTTGGGGCTTGGATATTCAAACTTGATGCACACGTTTAATCCCAGTTTGATACCTTACTGGGCTTTGTAGGCCTAAAGAAAGCAAAAACTGCACTTTAGGACAGATTTCCCCCATTTGTATAATATAGTGACACTGCAGATAAACCGGTCATCCTACTGACCTTACCTATGAGTACCCACTAATATTATAAGGCCTACCCCATGTCAACATCTAATCTTTCAGAGTCCTCTCTTCCACCAAGATACCTTCAAGGAATTACCGGGCTGTGTACGTCAGTAGACTCACAAGTGCAGTCTCTACATTTGTGCCTACATGTGTGCACATGTTCATGTGTAACTAGACCAGTGTCTCTTATCCTAGCTGTGGTACATCAGCATTATCTGAAAAGGTGGACACTGACAGTAAACAAGTACAGTCCATTAATCATGTGATTAATGTGGGTGAGACACAAATAATGAGACTCATCCACAGTAAAAAAAAGTTCACAATGGGGTGACCAAAAAGCAAAACGACTGGGTGCACTAAATGGGCATACCCATTTGCCACACATATTCATTCTCACTGACTCTGGCTCAGCCATACCTACTGGCATCAATCTCACTCATTCTCACTCACTACCTTTCACTAACTCTCATTCCCTTTCATCGACACACACACATGCACACACATACAGACACCCAAACTCACATATATGGACTTCGTCTTTCTCACACAAACACACTGTCACCCACAAGCATCTGCCCAAACAATTTTTCTTTTCTTGCCTGAGTTGCCAGGAAAGGTCTCATTCCAGCTCCTGGTGCTCCATTTGTTTTTGCATTATTAGTAAATAAAACACTATTATTTACTATTAGTATAATAAATAAATGGGCAGAAAACAAGGGGAGTGCAGTCCCAACAACGATAAGAGTTGCCCCTGTGTTTTTGGTAATGATTTTGCCATCTCTGAAGTCAGGGGTCGCAAAGACAGTGCTAGAGATTGCAAGGGGCATGCCTGGAGTCGCAGCTGCGACCCCTGTATGTTGTCCATGCTTTCTGCTAGAACAAATGACTTCCACTTACCATTCACTCATTTGGTCTGCATTTCACCAATATGCAACAATGGAAAGAAAAGCAGGACACAAATTAAAAAATAAAATCCTTTATTACAAAAAGCACTACAGGACTCTCCGCAAAAAAACAAAGAAAATAAAGAAAAATAAAATAAATACAAATTCAAAGCTCAAGCTATATTTTTATTCTGAGCCTCACCACCTCAGACTATGTAGTTTAGGTCATTACATTACAGCATGCAGTCTGAGCCTGGAAACTAAATGGTCTCTCTGTTGGTCTTCCAGCCAAGCTTCAGCAGGAGATTGATGATGTGGTTGGACTCACGCGCCACCCCAGCATTGATGATCGAGTGAAGATGGCGTACACAAATGCTGTGATTTTCGAGATACAACGTTTCCTTGACATAGCGCCAATTGCTCTTCCACACTCCACGACCCGCAACACTGAATTCCATGGCTATCACATTCCGAAGGTATGGAATGCACAGATGCCACTGGTAGCAACAGATTAATTTATTTTATGCTTTATCAGATTGTTAGACCTGACATCTTAGGTTGGTCTTCCGCCAAAGTTTTTGCCAGCTTACCTCCTCTTTTTGCTGATTCTTTTTTTGTTGGTCTTATGGCTCTGAGCACTTTACCAATGCTAACCAGTGCTAAAGTGCATGTACTTCTCACCTTAACATATTTACATTCGGTATATTCACAATTGGGATGTTTATTTTATTTATAAATCCCTAGTACAGTGCATTAACTTTGTCCAGGGTCTGTCAATTAAATGCTACTAGTGAGACTTTCTTCGTTGATATCATGACAGTTTTTTTCTTGATATATGTAACGTTCCTCTTGTAGATTTGTTTTCACAATACGAGTAATTTGTATGTCTAACTGTTGAAATGAAATCATTTTGTTTCCGTTGTTCTGAACATTTAAAAAACAAATGACTTCGTTTTGAAATAATGAAAAAATTTGTAAATAAATACTCCAGACCAAAGGAACTGGTTCATGGCCTGTTGTTCGAATTACTGTCAGTGATAAATGTGAAGACTAGACAATTTGTTGTTCGACATATCGGCCCCTTTCTATTTGTCATCTCCATGGCCAACCCCATCAGATATAAAACGAGTGGGCCTGCAGCACGATTGTGCCACCCACACAAGTAGCCCTTTAGACATGTCTCTGGCCTGCAACTGCAGGGCCTGTGAGTGCAGATTTGCTGCCATTTTGATTGCCATGCAAAACCCTTTGCCGAACCTTAAACTCCCCTTTTATTACACACTAGCAGCCCGTCCCGACATTGTCAGAGTATGAATTGCTGCAGGCCAGGAGTATATTGTTTTGTAGGATTTCGTTTTGATAGCATTTCTTATCTGTGACAGGCCTGTGAAACGCTCCGATTCACAGTGCACTGCTGATGCACTTAAGAGTGAACGTTCACTAGTGTGTGAACTCGAGTTTCCTACTTTATTTTTCCTTGCAATATTATATAGCGCGAACTCGACAACATGGCATGAGCACAATTTACATTACAGAAGAACACATTCATTTGTGGTAGGCACGGGGAGACAAAGCGATTTGCCTGGAATCACAGGATGTTGAGCTGATGCCGAGATTCGAAAGTAGCTCCCCAGCTCTAAAGTTCGCAATTCTAGAACTTGTGGCGGGAGGTGGATCTAAAAGTGTATGTCGGTGCTGGCCATCAATGAGAGAGACCTGTGCATTTTTCAAATCGGTGGTGAAAAAATATGAGTATGTTGCTGGAGATGTGGGCTGCCATGCCACCAATGTACTTACCGGGGAGGGTAAACACCCATTAATCCGCAACTTTCTTTCCGCATACTATCAATCCGCATACTTTCATTACGAAAGTACCATGATTCCGCAATGCCATTATAACTCATGGCTTTACATTTTATATGCTTTTACCACGCATACATTTACAACGAAATTCGTTGTAAATGCATGAATGGTAAAAGCATGTTTTTTTTAAATGTTTGGATAAGGTAAGTATGGGTATAGGGGTATATGTTTTGGGGTACTGAGGTATATGTTTTGGGGTGTTTGGGTATTTTAAGGGTTCAGATATAGTTCTGGGTTATTGGGTACAGGGGTAGTTTTAGGGTTTAGGGATAGGTATGGGTTTTTGGGTACATGGGTATTTTTAGGGTTCAGGGCTAGGTTTGGGTTTTGGGGTATAGGGGTATTTTTAGGGTTCAGGGGTAGGTTTGGGGGTACAGGGGTATTTTAAGGATTCAGGGCTAGGTTTGGGTTTTGGGGTACAGGGGTATTTTTAGGGTTTAGGGCTAGGTTTGGGTTGTGGGGTACTGGGGTAATTTAGAGTTCAGGGGTACTTTTGGGTTTTAGGGTACAGGGTTATTTTTATGGTTTTGGGCTAGGTTTGGGTTTTGAGGTAAAGGGGTATTTTTAGGGTTCAGGGGTAGGTTTGGGTTTTGGGGTACAGGGGTATTAAGGGTTCAGGGCTAGGTTTGGGTTTTGGAGTGCAGGGGTATTTTAGGGTTCAGGGGTAGGTTTTGGGTTTTGGGGTACAGGGGTATTTTTAGGGTTCAGGGCTAGGTTTGCGTTTTGGGGTACAGGGGTATTTTTAGGGTTCAGGGGTAGGTTTGGTTTTTGAGGTACAGGGGTATTTATAGGGTTCAGGGCTAGGTTTGGGTTTTGGGGTACAGGGGTATTTTTAGGGTTTAGGGATAGGTTAGGGTTTTGGGGTACATGGTATATTATAGGGTTAAGATGGGTTAGTGTTTAAGGGTGTTGGGGTATTTTAAGGAGTAAGGGTGGGTTATGAATATGGGGTGCAGGGGTATTTAAAGGGAGCAGGGTGGACACCCGGTTCTGGAATGTACAGAACCTGGGAAGAAAAAACAATGAAATATTGGGCACAACGCTCTCTTTTTTTCTCCGTAATCCCGCGCCACGCCCACGCCCCCAGCACACGCCCACAGCACATGATATGAGACATGGCATGAAGGGCGGAACGTACCACACGCCCCCAGCATTTGTCACGCCCGCAGCACACGCCCACAGCACAAAGCAGACACGCCCACAAGGGACTACTTTGCTGGCACAGTTCTTTTACCTTTTAAATGTATATGGTGGGCGTCTACATCGCCTATGTCCTTCTGCTGCAACTGCCCTTTCCAACGCTGTATTGGGCGTTGTGATTTATGCTGTGGTTCCTGAGATTACCCGCCTCAAAGGTTTGGGCTCTCTTTTTATTATATTAGTTTGGATATATCACCCCTAAGGAATACCCTAGTTAGCCCATAGAGCAGGGTGCTATGTAAGTAAAATGTAGGACATGTACTTTTAAGTTTTGCATGTCCTTGTAGTGAAAAACACCTACATTCATTTTTCACTACTGTGGGGTCTACGTCTCTCATAGGTTAACATTGGTAATTCTTTATTACACTTTTAAGCTGTAATTACTGATTAGAAAGGAGTGGCTCTGTCATGTTTTATGTTCTATATGTTTGGGATGGTAAAGATAAATCCTCTTTACTGTTAAAGTTGGATTTAACATTACTATTTTAGAAATGCCACTCTTACAAATTGAACATTTCTGTGCTCTTAAAGCTCTGTGTGCCTGCAGCCTCTCTCCAATACACATCTGGGGTGGGTGACAGCTTCACTTTGTGCATTCCCTTTAGACAGACACACACAAAATAGGGTTAGGTCAATCAATCAATATGGGGAATTGTAAGCTCGCTACTCACCCGTGAGGGTCTCAAGGAACTTTGGGGGGTGGGGGGGGTGGGGGGGGGGATGGCAGCTCTGTTCAGTTGAGGAGCCAGGTCTCGAGTGTCTTCCTGAAGATGTTCAGGGTGGGGGCGCATATGATGTAGATCGCGAGCTTATTCCAGGTTTTGGCCGTGATGTAGGAGAACGCTCTCCTGTCCTGGGTTTTGGCGAGGTCGGCGGATCTGAGGTTTCTCTTGGGTACGTGAAAGGAGTTCTTCTCGTTGAGGTATTTGGGTCCAGTGTTGTGGCGGCATTTGTAGGTGTGGGTGAGAATCTTGAAGGTGACTCTTTTCTCTATAGGGAGCCAGTGGAGGCTGCGCAGATGTTGAGTGATGTGTTTGTGTCGAGGGATGCCGCGGACGAGTTTGGCAGCAGTGTTCTGTATGGTTTTGTAGTTTGTGGAGCAGAGACTTGTTGATCCTGGTGTAGAGGGCCTTTCCATAGTCCAGTCTGCTGGTTACGAGTGCGTGTGTGAAGGTCTTCCTTGGTTCTGTGGGGATTCATTTGAAGGTCTTTTGGAGGATGCGATGGGTGTGGAAGCAGCTGGAGGCGACGGCGTTGACCTGTCGGGCCATGGAGAGGGAGGAGTCAAGTATGATGCCAAGATTTTGGGCGTGGTCTGTGGGGGTTGGATGGCTGCTGAGGGAGATGGGCCACCAGATGTTGTTCCATGGGGTGGGAGGGGTCCGAGGACGAGGACCTCTGTCTTCTCTGAGTTGAGCTTCAGGCAGTTGCTACTCCTCCAGGATGAGACGTCCTTCATTCCTTCCTGGAAGTTGAGGCTGGTGGTGACGGGGTCCTTGGTGAGAATGAGCTGGGTGTCGTCAGCGTAGGATACTATGCTGAGTCCATGCTGTCTGACGATGGCAGCGAGTGGGGTCATGTAGATGTTGAAGAGTGGGGGGCTCAGCGATGATCCTGGGGGCACTCCGCAGTTAATATTCGTGGCTTCAGAGAGGAAGGGTGGCAGTCTGATTCTTTGTGTTCTGCTGGTGAGGATGGAGCGGATCCATTCAAGGGTGGTTCCCTGTATGCCGGCGTTGCAGAGTCTGATGATAAGTGTACGGTGGGAGACGGTGTCAAATGTTGCAAAGAGGTCGAGTAGGATCAGGGCTGCGGTGTGTCGCTGGTTGAGGATGGAGCAGATGTTTTCTCTGGCTGCGAGTAAGGTGATGTCAGTGCTGTGATTGCTTCAGAATCTGGATTGGGAGGGATCGAGGATGGAGTTTCTTTGATGAATGTAGTTAGCATTGCTGATATTCTTGGTGACTTTTGCCGTGTAGGGGAGGGGGGAAATGGGTTGGTAGTTCTTCAGGTCCGTGGGGTCTGCTGACGGCTTCTTGAGCAGGGGTCTGACTTCTGCATGTTTTCAGTCATCGGGAATGGTGCCTTTCTTGAAGGGGGTGTTGATGGTGCGTCGAAGTTCGGACGCGATGGCGGTGGTGGCTCTGTGGAAGATGTGCGGTGGGCAGGGGTCCGTGGGGGATCCTGAGTCGATGCCTTTCATGGTCGAGGGGGTGTCCTCAGTGGTGACTGGGGTCCAGAAGGAGACTGTAGGCCGGCTGGTGTTGCTGGAGCGGGAGGTGGTATCGGCGTCAGGTGCCTGGTTGTTGAAGTGGTCGAGAGGCCCTTGATTTTCAGATGAAAGTAGGATCCGAGTTTTTCGCAGAGGTTCTGGGAAGGGGTAATGTCTGTGGTTTCCCTGGGGGGCTTGGTGTACTCCTGGATGACGCTGAAGAGTTCCTTGGAGTTGCTGGAGTTTGCAATGATCTTGTTTCGGATAAAGTTCATTCTGGTGTTTCTGATGTGATGGTGGTATGTAGTAATGGGGTACTTGGTGGTGGTGCGATCTTCTAGTGTTTTGCTACTTCTCCAATTCCTCTGGAGACACCTGCAGGTGAGTCTGGATTCCTGGAGGCCAGTGGTGAACCAGGTGGCTTTCCTGGGGCGCTTTGTGTCCGAGCTGCGTAGGGGTGCAAGTTTGTCTGCTCAGTTGAAGATCCATCTGTGGTGTTTTTTGGCTACTAGATTGGCGTCTGTCGAGGTGGGGGGATGTCTCGGTTGAGTGTGTGGTTGAGCTGTTCCTCTCTGATTTTGCTCCAGTTCCTTTGTGGAGTGAGTGTTGCTATTTTGGGGGGGTGTGTACGCAGCAGTGGTCCGTCCAGGGGGATTGTGTGTTGTGGCTGAAAAGGATGTTGTTACCTCCTACGAAGATGGGGTTGAGGGTGTGTTCTGCCTTGTGTATGGGCATTGTGATGAGTTGTTTCAGGCTGATGTTGGCTAGGTTGTCCAGGAGGGTGTTGAAGTTGGGGTCACAGGGGTTGTCGAGGTGGAAGTTCCGGTCTTCGATGAGCATGTAGTCCATGGAGGCGTTGGCGTTGAGTGTGATAAGGTCGGCAATGTTTGTGGCGAGGGTCCCGAGAATGGTGGTTCTAGGACTGTCTTGTATCTGGAAGTGAAGGTGTTCAGTGGTGGGGAGGAAGTCGTTTGTGGTGGAGGTGAAGAGTCTGAGGGAGCATTTGTGTGTGATGGTGAGTCCTCCTCCTGGGCGGTTGGGGCGGTCTTTCCTTTGGATCTTGTATCCATCAAGAATGGCTGTGGCAATGTCAGGGGCAGAGGAGGCGTTGGTCCAGGTTTTACTGAAAAAGGCAACATCGGGTGAGAGGGTGTCGAGGAGGTCCCAGATCTCAGCAGCGTGTCTGTGCAGGGAGCGCACGTTGAGGAGGATGCACTTCAGGGTTTTAGAGGTGTTGGCGTTCGGGGCGGGGGTGGTGGTCATGGGGGTGCTGGTGGTGTGGAATGTCTGGCGGCAGTGGCGGAGGAGAACTATCCATGGGTGGTGCTCGGCGCGGACAGCTGGCCGTTGTTGTTCCTCCCTGGGTTGAGTGCGAGGAGGGTAGCTGCATTGTAGCGGTTGATGGTTAGAGATCCAGTGATCCTGACACTGGTCGCGGTCGGGTTGCGGACGGGCACAGACGGGTTTGCCTTTGGTGTGACAGCGGCGCGACCGCGATAGGGAAGGGGCAGAAAAGCGCAGCTAGGAGGCGGGGCGGGAACCGGCAGGGTGGAGGGGCCGCAGGGGAAGCAGCAGCCGGAAAGGCTGGCAAGCAGGCATGGAGAACACAATTCACAACCACAAGGGCACAACAGGGGCACAAGATGAAGTAAGAGGCACAAAATCAGGCACAAATATGGAAAAATAAAGGTGGTAAAGAAACCACAATCCAGGAGTACCAACAAGGAACAATACCATAAATGGGCATAATCATGGAGACTGACAGGGACAGACTCAAACCTGTGAACGGCTGTGAGGCGGGGTGAGCATCAGTGGCACAACAGCAGAGCTGAGGAGGAAGAGCAGGTCCCTGACCAGGAGATCAGAGGTCTTGCTCTAGGTGTGTCTGAGTGTCCATCTGCATCCTGATAGTGTATTCTGGAAGGGCAGGATGGGAGGCATGGGCTGACACTAGCACCTGAATAGGCATTGTCCTATCCCCACACAAAGGGTTTATTACCCCCTGTAGTTACCCTGGAGCCAGGGCTGGAAAAAAAAACGTCTGTGCACTTCAAAGACCCTTCTTTAAAGTCACCCCCACTTCAAAGGCACAACTGGGTATAAGTAGTGTTTCTCTGAGCCCACCAAATCAGACACTTCTGGACCTGTAAAGAGCCTCTGTCAGAAAAACTGAAGTGCTGCTACATGGACTGTCACTTTGCTGGACTGCTGGTCTGGAAGAACTGCTTTTTGCTGGGCTGCCTTGCTGTCTGCTGCCCTCTGACCCTCCTGAGGAAGAGCTTGACTCTGCTGTTAACCTAGAGGGACCTGCAAAGGCTTGTTGGCTTGCCTCCTCTTTTCTGAGACTCAAGGATGTCACCCTCTGCTCCTGTGCCTGGTCCATTGGAAGTGGACCCAGGTGCTTGCTCCAGTTGAAGCGAGGCATCTCCTGTTTGCGTGTAGCAGAACCGATGGATCAACACTTGCAGGAGCAGAATCAGCACATCGCACTCGGAACCAGTGCATCACCGTAAAGACCTGATGTATTGGAACTAACGCATTGCTGCCACTGCAGTGTGGGAAGATTGAGCAATCCACTGAAAGCATTGAGAAACTCTGTGCATCACCCATGGATCCACTGCCTCTCGGTTCGGCGCATCATCTTCCGAACGAATGTGTCTCTGCCACTGCATGAGGAAAATTGACAAATGTGGGGGACTGCAGGATCAGCATGAAGCATCGCTCAGCTGCACTCCCTATCTCGCTGTTGTAACTTAGATAAAGGTACTGCCTTTAGCAGCCTTGCATGGCCCCTGTATCTGGCCCGTGCTCCATTTCGGTCAGCCAGGAACTCTTGACTTTGCCCTGGTCCAGCGCGACCAGATAACCCCCATTGGCACTTATTGCTTCTAAGCGCTACAAATATTTTTATTCTTTAAACATTTCTATCCCAACTTCTATTCATTTGATTTTTCTCATTTTCATCTTATTTTAGTTATAAAAAGCATATCTATTTTTCTAACTTAGTCTGGAGCCATTTTGTGGTGTTTTCATTGCTTTACTGTGTGTAGTGTTGCACAAATACTTTACAAATTGCTTCCTAAGTTAAGCCTGCCTGCTCAGCGCCAAGCTGCCAGAGGGTGAGCACAGGATAATTTATGGTGTGTGATTGACTTAACCTGACTAGGATCGTGATCCCTACTTGGACAGGGTGCATACTGCTGCCAACTAGAGAACCAATTTCTAACATATATTATGTCCTGGTATGGAGTTCCTTGTTGAGCACGGTTGATGTGCTCTGGTGTCATCGTGTTTGGTCAGTGAAGACTGGTGTGTTCAACATAGTATTTAGCGAAGTTTATATTGATACATTGGGAAGAATATAATTCGTCCCACTCAACATGAGATCTTTGTAGCAGGTGTTCTTTTTGAGTGGATGCATGTGCAATAGGTGAATGTCTAAATACTTGTGCACAGGACAGTTCCTCTCAGATATTGGCATCAAAACTAGGCCTGGGCCGAAAACTACGTTACGCTTGCGTAGTTTGCGCAACTGCACACTACGCCAATTGCATGTAGCACAGTGCAAAAACACGGAGCGTAGTTGGCATTTTTTGCTCGCTTGTGGTCCTCAACGTCAAGTTGGCGACGGCGAGCGAGCAAAATTACATCCCTGCGAGACTTTTTCCTCATTCGCAGTCAGCAACATCACGTTGCCGATCGTGTGCGTGGAAAATAAACCTCCCGGCGAGATTCCTAATACGGGGAGGTCAGGTTTCTTATTGCGAGTGGTCACGTATGCTCGCGACCGCTCGCAATGAAAAATTACCAGACCTCGTTGAGAAAGCTGCAGCTCGAGTAAAAATCTACTCGAGCGGCAGAAAACGACCGCTTGCACTCTGTAAGATGCCATTTGCAATGATTGCACAGTGGGGACAAGAATCCAGCACTGTGCAATCATTGTGAACTGCATTTCCCTACCGCACTACGCAGTTCACGTAGTGCTACGTGTAGCTCGCGTAGTGCGAAGTGCACTTCGCTTAGCTGCGCATAGCGCTACTACGCAAACTACGCCCAGGGTTAACAAAACCTACCCAAAAATATTCTCTGACTCACCGATTTCAGCACTTTTTCTAACATACTAAAGTCCCCTGACCAACTTGAAGTCTATTGGAATGGAACTAGATTACTAAATCATTTATGCATACCATAGGTTGCTTGACATGCCTGTGGACCTGCAGATAGATAAGTGTCAACTATTTTTAATGTCAGTTGCAGCTGGGTACAGTGTTAATCAGCCATAGGCGTATTTGGGGCGCGTACTGGATGCGTAATAGGAGTTGTATGTAATGTATAGTGTTTTACTTTACTGTTTGGTAAGCTGGTAAGTAGTGCTGATGTTAGCACAGCCATAGCTAACTATATGGCATATATGTGCTAAGTTGGATCCCCAGAAAATGTGTTGTCTAACATGTCCTCTTGAATGTCCTATGTGGGTCATCCCTTAGAGACGAGGGCATGTGTGCATCCTAGAGGCGAGTAACAATTGAGTGAGTAAGTGAATGAGCTAGCGATGGAATACTCTGCCCATCTGCAAATAATATTGTACAATACAGATTGTGGCTGACTTGTGTATCATGAATTGTTATTCTAGGGCACAAAAGTCATCCCAATTCTCACCTCGGTTCTGCATGACCCTAAGCAGTGGGAGACCTCGGATGAGTTTAACCCGGCACACTTCCTGGATGAAAAGGGGGCGTTAAAGAATTCAGCTGCTTTCATGCCTTTCTCTGCAGGTAACACATTAATTTTCAAAGTCAGTTGCTGCTGTGGAATACTGACTATTAGAGGTACACATAAAAGCACAAACTACTGAGAGATGCTTAGTAATAATATACAATGGGCCAGATTCACAGAACTAACTTAAGACAAAATCCTAAACTTACAACCATTTTGGTATTCACAGAAGGAACTGGGGGGCATATGTATCATCCGTTTTTTAGTCGCAAACGCTGCAATTCGCAAAAAAGCAGCATTTGTGACAAAAAATTCGGAAAATGCGATGTATAATTAAAATCGCATTGCAAAATTAAGAAATTGCAAAATTTGCGATTCCTTAATTTTGCATCAGCATTTAAGGAATCGCAAATTGCGATTACTTAAATGCTATGTATGAAGCACCCAAGTTGTGCAATTTCTCATTAAGAAATCAAAAATTACAACCAACTTGAAGTTGGTGGCAATTTGCGATTTCTTTCACAAATGCATTTTTTGCCATTTGTGAAGGTGCCATGTTGCGCACATACATGTCCTTAGGGCATGTATGTGCGCCATATGCGCACACATGTAAATTTCAGGGGTGCATCAGGGTGTTCCTATGACACCCTTGCACCCTTGAAATTAACTTCCCATTCATTCCTATTGGCCTCCGGGCCCATAGAAATGAATGGGAAAGTATTCCTTAATTGTGATTTCGCAATTTGCTAATCGCAATTAAGGAATATTAAGAAATTGCTAAAAAATTGCGATTTTTTACATACATCCCTTTTTGCAATTCTCAAATTGCGATTTCTAAAAAATCGCTATTTGAAAATCGCAAATGAGGGTGTTGATACATATGGCCCTTACTCATTTTGGTATTCACAGAAGACACTTACTCATTTCAGTATTCACAGAAGTTAGGAGTCCTAACTTTAGGACTCCTAAATGCCTTCATTGAATACCGAAAGTCTTAAAGTTAGGATTTTTCTCAGTTTAGGAGTAGTAAAGTTAGGACTCCTAACTTTACTACTCCTAAACTGAGAAAAATCCTAACTTTAAGACTTTCGGTATTCACAGACGGCATTTAGGAGTCCTAAAGTTAGGACTCCTAACTTCTGTGAATACCAATATGAGTAAGTGCCATCTGTGAATACCAAAATGAGTAAGTGCCTTCTGTGAATACGAAAATGGTAGTAAGTTTAGGATTTTGTCTTAATTTAGTTCTGTGAATCGGTCCCAATGTCTGTTAGTTGGTAGTCAGAGCTTTGCTATTGTAATCTTGGCATCTTCTTACATCACAGGAGCTTCCAGAACGCTAATGACTTTGCTAGGATCTCTGTTATATGTTAACGTATCTCTGAATTCACTCATCTCACAGCTAGGAGGCTCAGAAAGTTGTGCTACCTGATAGGATGTCTGAATGAAAACGTAGTGCACATCTATATTATTCTTTTTGCTTATAGACAGAGGAAAATCTCATAGCTACTGATGCTGTATCAGTTCTGTACTTGCACTGGTGCTACCTGACCTTGCCTGCCTATTTTCCACTTGGGGTTCCAAAACTGATCCCTTTACAATTTGCAAGACAAAGTTTAAAAAAAAACAGTCGGAACAATACCACGAATTCCGTTGACTAATAACGCAAGCTAGCCCAATACTATCTTGGAAGGTTTCGTGAATTATCTCTGCCTTGAGGCAATCTTTAAACAAGGCATCTCCAATGAGTAGCTTGTGAGGTATTCATAGCTGTCCAGCTACCTGTGAGTAGCTCTCCTGTGTGCATCAGAACCTACTAAATTAGAAACTTTTGGTTGGTTGAATAAATATATGTATATCGAGATTGAAAATCATGTATTCAAGAATATAGTGGGTGTATTTTCAGAACTCAACACCTGTTGTTTGGAGAAAAATGGTGGAATTTCGAGAATACCTTTACAGCTGATATTTGCGTAATAATTAGGGAGGTGTTGGAAACACTTATTACTCACTTTAGGACTGGTTCCAGTAGCATTGCATCTGTGGCTGTTATGTATTGTTGTTCATATAGTCATTCCAAATGATCACTGCTCAGGTGGCCACTAATGTAATCTTGTCTAATGTCACTTTTACACCACTAGCAATATTACTAGCTCGGGATGATATTCATTGACCAAAAGTAGCTCCTATTACATAAAAGGTTGGAGACCCCTGTTTTAAACTAATGGGGCCAAATAGTACATTTAACTGTTCAATGTGTAAAGAATATGGCCTTTAAGTTTCAGTATTTTTCTGGGTAAATATTCATTAACCCCTTCGATGCTCATGATGAGCTCAGCTTATCATGAGGCACAGTGGAGCTGTGCTCATGACGAGCTGAGCTCGTCATGACCACACCCATTTACATTAGGGCCCAGCATAGGAGAAGGATATCATCCGCAGGGATGAGGTTAAGTAATCTCCATCACCAAGAGTTGCCTGCTGAGGCTGACCTTTCTTAGAGAGGTCAGGAGAATCACAGCTTCCAGGTACAGCTTGAAGCACTTTGGCCACTTTGTGCCTTTTACAGCACAATCTTGAAATTCCTAAGATAAAAAGGTTATTATAGCCGGTTCTGAGGGGTTACTCATGAGAAAATAAAATATTTTGTTTTTGTGCTAGACAAGCCTAATTTTTCTCAGAGGTTTTTGGTGGCCCAATCCCCTCCCCTAGAAACAGATCTCCACACACGGTATAAAAATGAAATAAGTTTCAGTCTAGTTTCCCTGAAGTTGTCTAAAAGCCATAGATTTTCCTTTCAGTTCAAATCATTTAGTATCCATTTTGACATAAGTTCCTACGGTTTTTAAGATTGAACTTGCCCTATTTTTCATTTTCCTTCATTTTTGTTTCCACCTCCTTTAATTTTTTGCCTCTTTTCCTATTCAGGTAGGTCTGCTGTCATATTATCACTGATTGTCTTCTACTCATGGCAGGGTGAAGATAAAAAGCTAGCCTGAATTAGTAGGTTGCTCTTTGACCAGAGCTACCGCTCAAGTAAAATGATCGATCAGACAGGACTAGGACACACGCCAAAAGACGGCTCGAAAGGAGCCCAGATGTTTAAACAGGGAATGAACCGAAAAGAAGAATTTTGAGAAGGAGGATCAAACCAATTGCCCTGATGAGTAACTATAAGGGATGAAACACATTTGGCGGGGTCTGTTTTAAGTGTTATGGAATTGGATACTAAATAAAAAGAACTTTATGGAAAAAGACACCAACATCTGGAAATTAATTGAAAAAGAAAATATGGAAATTAATTGAAAACAAGAGTGATTACAGATACATGCAATTCAAATTGGAAAGTTTAATGTGAACACGGAAATTAGGTTGCCCTCCTAATATTGTGTAAACAGTAACATAGCATTGTTCATTAAAGTGAAATATACAAAATAGGCAGACAGTTGGTGCTGAAAGCAGGGAAGAAGAGAAAAAGTAATATAAGGGGAAGTTTTTCCCAGCAGGAAGTAAGTTTATACTCAGAGTTCAGTAGTGGGAAGGTTTATATTGGGTGAGTTGTTGCTTGTAAAAGTATCTTTAGCCCATTCCAGTAGTAGAAAGACTTGTGTTCTAATCTATACTAATATAATAAAGAGAGAGCCCAAACCTTTGAGGCGGGTAATCTCAGGAACCACTGCACCAATCACAACACCCAATACTGCGTTGGAAAGGGCAGTTGCAGCAGAAGGACATAGGCTATGCAGACGCCCACCATATACATTTAAAAGGTAAAAGAACCGTGCCAGCAAAGTAGTCCCTGTGGGCGTGTCTGCGTTGTGCCGTGGGGGTGTGCTAGGGGCGTGATAAATGCTGGGGGCGTGTGGTACGTTCCGCCCTTCATGCCATGTCTCATATCGTGTGCTGTGGGCGTGTGCTGGGGGCGGAGGCGTGTGCAGGGCGTGGGATTACGGAAAAAAAGCGAGCGTTGTGCCCAATAATTCATTGTTTTTTCTTCCCAGGTTCTGTACATTCCAGCTCCAGGTGTCCACCCTGCTCCCTTTAAATACCCCTGCACCCCATAATCATAACCCACCCTTACTCCTTAAAATACCCCAACACCCTTAAACACTAACCCATCTTAACCTTATAAATATACCCTGTACCCCAAAACCCAAAACTATCCCAAAACCCTAAAAATACCCCTGTACCCCAAAACCCAAACCTAGCCCTGAGCCCTATAAATACCCCTGTACCTCAAAACCCACACCTACCCCTGAACCCTAAAAATACCCCTGTACCCCCAAACCCAAACCTAGCCCTGAACCCTAAAAATGCCCCTGTACTCCCAAACCTACCCCTGAACCCTAAAATACCCCTCTACCCCAAAACCCAAACCTAGCCCTGAACCATAAAATAACCCTGTACCCCAAAACCCAAACCTACCCCTGAACCCTAAAAATACCCCTATACCCCAAAACCCAAACCTAGCCCTGAACTTTAAAAATACCCCTGTACCCCAAAACCCATACCTATCCCTAAACCCTAAAACTACCCCTGTACCCCATAACCCAAAACTATATCTGAACCCTTACAATACCCAAACACTACAAAACATATACCTCAGTACCCGAAAACATATACCCCTATACCCATACTTACCTTCTCCAAACATTAAAAAAAAAACATGTGTTTACCATTCATGCATTTACAACAAATTTTGTTGTAAATGTATGTGTGGTAAAAGCATATAAAATGTAATGCCATGCGTTATAATGGCATTGCGGAGTCATGGTTCCTTCGTAATGAAAGTATGCGGAGTGATGGTATGCGGAAAGAAAGTTGCGGAATAATGGGTGTTTACCCTCCCCCGGTAAGTACATTGGTGGCAGGGTGGCCCACATCTCCAGCAACATACTCATAGTTTTTCACCACCCATTTGAAAAATGAACAGGTCTCTCTCATTGATGGCCAGCACCGACATACACTTTTAGACACACCTCCCGCCACAAGTTCTAGAATTGCGAACTTTAGAGCTGGGGAGCTACGTTCGAATCTCGGCATCAGCTCAACATCCTGTAATTCCAGGCAAATCTCTTTGTCTCCCCGTGACTACCACAAATGAATGTGTTCTTCTGTAATGTAAATTGTGCTCATGCCATGTTGTCGAGTTCGCGCTATATAATATTGCAAGGAAAAATAAAGTAGGGAAACTCGAGTTCACACACTACTGAACGCGCACTCTTAAGTGCATCAGCAGTGCACTGTGAATCGGAGCGTTTCACAGGCCTGTCACAGATAAGAAATGCTATCAAAACGTAATCCTACAAATCAATATACTACTGGCCGGCAGCAATTAATACCCGGACAACGTCGGGACGGGCTGCTAGTGAATTATATAGTCAGTAGTAAATAAACAATGTTGAGAGATTTCAACATTTTGGGCAAGTATGAACACAGGTTCCCCTCAATAAAAATAGTTAGACCTTATAGAGGTGTGTTATGGTCAATTGCTACCAAGAACTGTACCCTTTTCTGTGATGTTGGAGTTTTCACTGAATGAGATTTGCATCTTTTGTTCCTCTCTTATTTTGTATTTTATGTATTTGGTTTTAGTGACTTAAAAACAAGCTCACACATGATAGTTAAGTGGATACTACAGTGCAGTGTCACCAGCTACACACCACAATGGAGATAAAAGCATAGTCATTGCTATATATTGACTATTCCTCAAACACAAATACAGTTGTCATGCACTGCTCCTCCACAGAAAAGAGAGGTCGTTCCGGCCTTATTTTTGTGACCTGTACGGCTTTCCCTGCAAGATCCTCACTACTCTACATTCTAGTTTCCTCATATTTGGCTAAGTGGTTGAGGATGAATTGCATGTGCCTTTTGTTTCCAAGTTTGCATGTTTGTGAATCAGTGTCATGTTGGTTACCTGCCCAGTGCTGGCTTAAGTCCATTGTAGGCAGCTGTCTTGCAGCAAAATACTAAAAAGCTACAAGAGAGAGACATATTGCAATGAATGTTTCAAAAAGGATCTTGTTGATAGTGAATGGTCGATGGGATGAAATAGTAGTTCTGAAAACTCTTACCCTTGAAAATGTTATCCTACTTGCATTTTGTCATTTGTTGGTGTCAGTGCTTAATTTGTAAAATAATAAGTGCCCAGGTCCTGAGGAGGGGGCCACTGCACGTTGCACCACACATTGGTCCTACCAGTGCTGCCAATGACAATACCAAAACAACTACTAACCATCTCTCTCGCCACAGTTCAGTTTATTCCAGGTCCCCAGAGTTAAAGGAAGGGCTTGGGAGGCAGGTATTAGTAATTTTTTTTATGTACATTGCATTCCTAAACAACCATTGTTCTGCTCATCTCTAAATTAGATGAGCAGCTCCACCATGGGGTAGACTGTCATAAGTGCAGTCTTGACAATTAAGTGTGGGTGCTGAGTACCGCAAACCAATTAAGCGCAGGTGCCCATCACTGAAAAACACTGGCTCAAGTTAAGCACTGGTTTGTCTATGTTTACCTGTTTTTAGACCTTTTGGGAGATATACTGCTCAGAAATGTTTACCTAGCTCAGTGTCTTTATCCCTCTCACTAGGGAAGCGGCTGTGTCCAGGGGAGGGCCTGGCCCGCATGGAGATCTTCCTCTTCCTCACCTTCCTCCTGCAGAAGTTCACCTTCCAGTCTGTTGCTGACCCCGCCAGCCTCGATCTCGCTGTCCTGAGGAGAGCATTTCGTAGCACGGGCCTTTCCTTCCAAGTGCGCGCTGTCCCCCGGCACATCACACAGGCCTGAAAATGGAACAGAGAGAACTGCTAAAGAAATCATGAAGATTACACATATAAAGATTAGCATAAATCAAAACGGGCATTGTATGAGTTGCATTGGTGCTTAACTAACATGAGTTACTGTAAGTTTTAAGCTATTTATTATGTTCTCTCTCCTTATATGTTATTCATATTTGGATTTGTGCTTCTGTTGGAAGGAAAGGGGATATGTAGTATCCTGCATTTGTGATGTAATGTATTTACACCTCCTGCTCAGCCAGTGCTTGCTCTCTGTGCTCAATAGAATGTTAAAGTCATGATGTGCCTCTGAATGTTGGGACACAGAGAGTTGGAAGTGACAGTTGGGCATGGGCTGAGCAGTATATAGGCTTCTCCTGGTGGGGCTCTCCTTCAGAACTTCACTACAAATTATATATTTATAATAAATAAAACAGTTCAACTCAAGGAACCTTGTGTATTTTCTCAGGCAAGGGAGGTATGTGAATCCCTCACTATTTAACTCTACCTTAGATGTTCTAATTGATGCCTACTTCCTTTTCTCATAAAAAGGGACACATTTGTTTCACAGGTGTTGTAGGAGGATAACAACTGAGTCCACATTCACCCAGAAACAATTGATGCTGTACAATGCAGACATTCACCCCCAGTCACAAGGATCTGGGCACACCCTCCCTCCCTATTGTCACTTTTCTCACTTTCACTTCTATGCAGTACACACAGGAGAGGCAAGGTGAGGTTACAGTACAGTATTCTTATTCATTGTAATGAAGGCCCATCGGCCATGGAGGTCTGAGTACCGCTATACTTAGGGGGCTTCGCGGTTACCGGGTCTCAGGAAATGAAGCATGAAATATGCAGCTGTGGACTTTGAGTTTCACTCACATGGGGCTGCCATCCCTCTGGATCCTGGGCTCCAAACTGCTGCTCTTCCAGTTCCAAATTGACAAATCACCTGCCTGAGGGTTTAAAGCTGTCGTTTAAAGCTGCTTCGCAGCTAGACCGGTTCAAGTTTTCGTTCCCGTTTCTTTTTCTTTTTTGATCATGGCTGTATCTTCCTCCATTCCTTTTTGGTTTTCCAAACTATTTGTGTTTCCTGTTGTGTGTTTTGATGTCATTTCCTTTTCCTGGTATTTTACTATGTAAAGGCTTCAATCCTGTTGGAGGCTGTGACACCACAAAGCCGTATTTCCGCCCTTGTTTCCTTGCTTCCTCCACTTGCTGATCCAAACACCTCGCTCCTGAAGAATCCAGTTTCCTAGTCTTCTTCAATCCCTTGAAGTCTTCAATCCTGTGAAGTCAGTAACTTTACTACCCAATAGCCAGCCTTCTAGAGCCTTAGTGGCACAATCAACAAAGTCAGCCCAATCCCGAGACTGAGATTTCTGGGTGTCTCTGAACAGCAACCTGTACTGCTCAGTTGTTAAGTCAAACCCATCAACCAGTGTATTCTTCAGGACTTGGTAATTGTTAGCATCCTCAGCTCTAGTAGTGAGGAGCTTATCTCTACCTTTGCCTTCAAAGGAGAGCCACAAGATAGCTGCCCATTGACTCTGGGGGATGCACTGGACAGTGCAGACCCTCTCCAAAGCAGTCATCCATTTGTGGATGTCATCCCCTTGTTTAAAGGGGGGCACTATCTTACTCAGGTGTCTAGTGTCTAAACTCCTGTCCTTATCTCTAGGGATAATGCTGCCACCAGTGGGGTCTGCCCCACTCAATTTCTGCTCTCTAGCAAAGGCAAGTCTCTCTTTGGCCAGGGCAAGTTCTTCCCTTTCAATCCTCAGATTGACTTCACTCATCTTAGCTTCATGCTCTCTTCTCTGAGGGGATGTCATCCCTCTGTGAGAAGAGGCCTGAGAGCCATTGGTACGAATGGATCTGTTAGAGCCTCTGGAGAGAGACCTAACTCGTCCATTCCCAATGTTAAGCCTGCCTGAGAGTGGGCATGGGGGTCCCCCAGTTCCATTCTCATGCCTGCTTAAGTTGGTCCTGGTGAGTCTACTGACTACTACCTGACCTTTGTCTGCCTCATCCCCTGACAACTCCTGATCCTCTTCCTCTCCTTCACTTCCTGTTCTATTGAGGTTGAGGTCAGGGTCCCCAAGGGTTCCCTCTAGGGGGGGGCATGTTCCCATCTGGATTAGAAGGGCCTGTGTTAGAAGCCCTCCTTGCATCATAAGTCTCTAAGAGACCTATCAGAAATGGGATGGTAGTGTTAGAACCCTGTTTTAGCTTCCTGGAGGTACACACTTGTCTCATCTCCTGGAAGCTAAGAGCTGCATATCTTGACATGACCTGTGGAGGGTCAACTGACATAGGGGGAGCCTCTGAGTTCTCTCCTTTGTCAGACATGTTTTTCTAGTGAGGTGTAAGTGGTGCACTTACCTACACTATTTGTTTGCCTACTGATCCCTTGCTAAGAGTTGTAGTCAGGGTGTGCTAAGCCCTGTTACACTACAACAGCTGGTTCAGTAGAACTCAGAGTATTCTAAGCTAAGTTATATGTACCTTGGTACTTATGTGATCTTTCAAATGATATTCTTAGGATACGTGTGGTAAAACAACAGCAAGCTCAAATCGCAACCGCTGCTCACCAATGTGGGAAGTTGGCCTGATATATAGTGCTCACTATTCTAGTGATCACTGTGTATCATACCAAACGACCCTTATTGATGATTGGTTGTAAGTCAACCTTATAGACCAGCTATCCTAGTAGCATGGACAAGAGCAGTCTTTAGGCTAGACTCTAGAGGGCGTGTTAAGCCAGCTGTTATACCATCACATATACCCCTTGAACACCAAGTGGAAGGACACCACACAAGTTGTTATGAAAATAAAAGGATATTTATTTATAACAAGTCTACCCTGAACTCTTTATGAGTCAGGGAGCTAAGCACACAACAAAACTCTTAAGAAAATACTTTAAGTTGCACAATTTACACAAATGCCCGAGGGGCACGAAAAACCATATACACTAAAAGTGGAATGCGAAATACTAGCAGGTAAGTAACAAGATCCAGAGGCTTCAGGATCGCTAGGACTACACTACTGAACCCTAAGGTTAGGAGCAGGAGGCCTAAGGAGATCGGGTGCAGAGTGTGCACTCTCACGTGGGATGCGGGACAAAATCTATGGATACTAGTATTCGTAAAGTTACTGTTATCGGACAAATCCGACTAGATAGACTGAAAACGATAAAGGATCTGGACACTTAGATAGTGAACCTACGTTGGAGCACCGAAATGCTCGGATTACCTAGCCCAGGGGCTGCGGCTGCATAGGGTTCAAAAGACGTCGGGAATCCTCGTTGAAGTCTATGGAGCCTGAAAGAAGAAGTTGCTGGCAGGCGACCAGTGAAGAAGTTCTATGTGATCCAAGCCTGGATCGGTGATGGAGACGACCTGAAAGCAGAGGGGACTCAGTTCTTAATCACTAGCCAGTGATTGTGTGGGCACCAGGATGGCACCGGCTGAAGTCACCTCGACCAGGTGAGTGGGCGACGCTGGACTCTGCAGTCACACGGGTTAGGAGGCGTTGTCGGCGACCAGGCTGGAGGTGCGAGCTGTCCCACGAAGGTATCTGCTGTCGGCGATGCTGGACCTAGGATTGGGGCAACAAACCTTGGCAAAGTCAAGCCCACGCGGTGGAGACAAGATGGCGTCTGGAGTGGACCAGGAGGGTCCGGGGTGCTCCTCTGTTGGAGGGGAGCAAGGGCCAGTCTGGAGCAACCAGACCAGCAATGCAATCGTCGTGGTTCGTCGTCAAGAGGGCCACAAGCCAGCAGGCAAGTGACCGGACAACGCGGTGAGCAGCAAAGAGCAGAAGGGCCCCACGCAGATCTCCTGGATTCTGGGGGGCTGGACTTCGGTGCTGGAGCTGCTCAGGGTTTGGGCTTCTCAAATCCCAAAGCACTCACTCGAAGATTCCTCGGCGGTCGTGCTGGATAAGCGTCGTGCAGTTTTGAAGATGGCGGGTCCCTTCAGGTCTCGTCACACCCACGAATCTCAGCTGGGCTGATGATGCAGGTAGAGGTCAGAGATGCCAGGGAATCCGGGTCTCGTCGAGCTGGGCAGTCTTGATCCAGGGGATGGACTTACAGCAAACCACGATGCTTAGATGGTGCCTGCGGGTGCAGGGTGGCTACTCCTTAGCCACAAGGGAGAGTCTTCAGAAGGTATCAAGAGTTCCTTTCGTGGAAAGTAGTCAAGATTCAGAATTATCTAATTTTGGGAAGGGGGCCCGCTCCTACCTTTATTCTAAAGAAAGGGTGTGGCACGCAACTAGGTCCTGCCCATGGGTGGGACCAGGAAGGGGATGGTTACACCCCTCTCCCTTGTCCGGACTTTCCCCAGCTCAGGGGCTGGTGTGCCCCTGGAACTGGTTTAAGCCGGCATATGCACAATGAGCACCGGGGTGCCACTTGCAGTCACCTTCTTTACAGCCCTGCCTACCTGGGATACACAAAACCCTGTCTGGGATGGTGCTAGCACCGCCCCTGACAGGAAACCCTTTGTCCAAGCTCTCCTAGCTGGAAGGACTCCCAGCAGCAGGAGGTCAGACTTGTGTCTGTGGTGGCAGCATCCATTTTGTGATGCTGAGGCTCGAGTTAGCTTTAACCGGGGTTCTCAGTTACATACATGTCGTGTCCCTCTAGAAGGGTGGAATGCTAACCCCATCACCAGAATTGGTGAGGGGTTAGTATTCCAATTCGTATGACACCTTACTCGACATGTTTTGATAAAGCGATACCAAAGTTGGCAAATAACCACGAGGATTATAATGCACTTAAGAGTATATGGTATGCGTTATCATGGAACAGCTATTAGGACTTGGTTCCGCAAGCTGCACACGGGCTCAGCTCATGCCAGAGCACCATCTCACATAATTCCAAGCACTCTGCCTTTAGGATTGATAAGGCCTGCCATAGGAGTGACTGATAGGAATACATGTGTCCATTTTTAGGGTTAGATATAGGTATACTATATCTACAGCAAGGGGTGATTACACCACCTTGCCCCAGCTGTCGTGCAGCCAGTTGTGTCAGATTTGGATGGCCAGCCAGGGGTGGCATAATACATGCTGCAGCCCCTGGTAGGCCCTGCGTACACCTATGCCCTGGATACCTAAGGTATACTGTACAGGGACTGATAAGGTGACTCAGTATCCAATTAGATATGCACCTAAGGTACATGGAATCCATTTTACAGAGAGAGCAGTAGGCCTGGGGCCCTGAATAGCAGGGTCCCAGGTCAACTACGTCGAAAAACCAGCAAAACACCAGGCAAAAAGTTGGGGGTAACCATAGTCAGATATCCACCTTCCTACAAGCGGGACACTCAAAAAATCATATGACAGTCCGAAACAGCTACCTCCCCACATTTAGGGCATGCTACCTGGCTCCCCTGTGTAAATTTCGAAAGCCTTAATGGAGAGTAGTAGGCCCTGTGGATAGTAAAGATGTGATTTCTACGGAGCCAAGAAGGTTTCACCACATCCCACAACATTCCACAGGATAGGCTCCAGAGCGTACGTAGATTATGCCCCATTATGGTTGATGACCAAAGGTCCTCTGGTAATGAGAAAGCTCCATCCCTTTCCTCCATAATCAGGTCGTACCATGCTGAAATTTTCTTTTTAGCGAGAGGTTTATCGACCAAGGATGATATTAATTGGCTGTAACCTCCTATGGGGAATTTATTTCCACGCGTTGTACGAGAGGCATATGCGTGGGACCAGCTAGCTATTTGCATATATTTAAATCTAGCAAAGTTTATGCCAATGATGTTTCTAAGACACTCCCACGGGAGCAGCTCTCCTTCTGTGAACAAATCCCCCCAAACAGCCAACCCAGCTTCCTTAATTGGTATCGCTAGACTGTCTCTCAACCAAGCGGGAGTTTCAGGGAGATCCCACGTTGGAGTCCTGCTGTTGTAATACCCTACTTTAATGGTTTTAGTTATCTGTGCCCACATTTTGGCCATTCCTTGCAGGATCTTCAACTTAATTTTTTTTTCAACTTGGGGTCCCCAAACTTAAACAAAAACCCTGAATGGCTAACCCCTTCACCTGTGAGAAGGGTGGAATACAAAGAACCGGCCCCATACTCTGATGGATTTTTTAAGAAGCACTCTGACATGTGATAGTTGAAATGCCCATGCATATATTTGGAAGTCTGGGGCCGCAATTCCACCGTTTTCTCTGTGCCTCCTAAGCTTTTTCCAGGAGATCCTCGAAAGGCGGTTACTCCAGATAAAGGAGTTAATATCCGATTGTAGTTTATTTATTAATGAGGGATCAAAATATAACGGAATTGTGTTGAAAAGAAAAGAGACCTTAGGTCAAATAGACATTTTAATTAAATTAACCCTTCCTAAAAATGATAAGGGAAGTTGTGCCCATGACATTAATAATTTAGGGCATTCCTTAGCTACAGCTACAAAATTTATCTTGGCGATCTGATTGATATCTTTGATGATGTTAATACCCAGGTATCTCAACTTATTCCCCGGGCGTATCATAATATCTGCTGGAATCTGATCTACGTTCCAAATCAACATCTCTGTTTTGTCAGGGTTGATCTCATACCCAGAGATTTCTCCAAACTCCGAGGCCAACTTTAAAACTTCTGGAAGCGCCGTGTTTACCTCTGAGGTGTATACCAGAATATCGTCGGCGTCTAGGGCCACCTTTCTCTCCCACACCTTATACATGAACGGTCTGATGTTAACATTCTCCCTTAAACTCTGGGCAAATGGTTTAATGTATAGATCGAACAAGAGTGGGGAGAGAGGGCAGCCCTGCCTAGTACCTCCTGAGATGTTCAAGGACTCAGATAGAATGCCATTCCTCCCTCATTATTGCGCTTATCCGTAATTTGTAAAATGTTATTCCTCTCTGATATTAAATTTCAATGTTGTTACATGTTTTTTCTTTTGTAGCTCCCTGTGATCTTTTGTCAGAATCCTGATGTTGACGTTCTTAAGTTTTTTTAGATTCTGTACTTTTTTTTGCAAGTGTACATACAGTTCTGCATCCAGATTATGACCATATGGATTCTCAGTTCCAATAGCTAAAATATAAGGATACTCTGTTTTTCTCAGGTCCAGAATTCTCTCACCTCCACGTTCTTTTTGTTTTACTATTTTCAAGCCAAAGTATATTAATAGTTGGCTGTTGCATGAGTGATGGTCCGCAATGTGTTTGGCCATGGGATATGAGAGATCTTTGTTCTTTACAGCTCTGAGATGCTGGAGTTTCCCTCAGCTTCAGTTTGTTAATGGTACTGCCAACATATTGCTTTTTGCACAGACACTCCAATATATATACCACGGATTTGGATTCACATGTAATGTCATCAGTGATATACTCTGTTTTCCCATTTTGAAGTTATAGAGAACGAGTGTTTTGACCATGTTCGCATGCCTTGCATTTTGAACACTTACAAAATCCAGGAGTGTTTAGCCATGTAGGTGTTTCCAGTTCTCTGATCTCCAAGTGGCTATGGGACCGGAGGTCACCTAAGGAGGCAGTTTTCCTATACGTGATATTAGGACTAGATGGTAATTTTCGCTTCAATGTTTCATCGAGTAATCTAATATTCCAGTTCTTTCTGATGACATTCTTTAGAATCTCATTTTTAACATTGAAGTCCATGATCAGGCATGTTACATCATCTTCATCTTGTTCTTCCATCGTATCTAGTAATTCTGATCTTGATTTAAGTTTAACCTTAGCTCTTGCCGTTTGTACAATCTCAAGACGGTAACCCCTCTCCGGGAATCGTGTACTCATCTCATCAAGATTCTGTTCAATGTCTGACAATTCTGAACAATTTCTCTTAGCCCAAAGCATCCCTCCATAGGGTATACTACATTTTACATTTTTCGGGTGTCCACTAGTGGCGTGGAGTATACTATTACAGGCAGTTGGTTTTCGATGCATCTTCATGAATATTTTGTGATTTTTGATGAATACTTCCACTTCTAAGAATGTTATTTGGTGTCTACTATCTGTTGATGCGAAAGATATATATATATATATATTGTGGCACTTATAATGTTCATGTTCAAATTTACTGCAGCCTATGGGGTCTGTGTCTTCATTTCCACAGCGGGAGTGTGCTGTTTGAAGATTTTGCATATATATATATATATATATATATATATATATATATATATATATATATATATATATATATATATATATATATATATATATATATATATATATATATATATCAAGTTAATTCCCAATAATCACTTCTTCAGTCTCTGCTGCACATCAACATGAATCCACTGGGGAATCTAATTGATAAAATTAGAACTGTTAGGGTGTGATCTTTTTGAGTAGCAGTGACGATAACTGGTTTGGCTTACTGATGTCATCAGTGGTGCTGATGTACTCTGGAGATAGGCCGTGGACACCACAATATGACTGGATTGTTGTCCTTGCATTTGAACTGTAGTGTCTTATAAATAAAGAATGACAAAACTCTTTTGCCTCCAGGTGGACTCCCCAGACCTGTGACATATGCATTGTAGGGTGATGAAGTGAATTAAGGTTTAGAACGTTGAGATCTTACTTACAAACTGAAGAACGAAGACGTGTATAATTACTCTCAATGTGTGGCATAGTAATTGGTCAGTACACGGGCTGGGCCGGACGCTACAACTGGCGATAAGTAGGGGATAAGTAACTTGTAGATAAACAGAACACTCCGAGGGAGTTTCCCATGGTCCAGCAAACTGCTTGAGCATGTCACATGTGCTTCTGTTGAAGTGCAGTATTGATGCTGGCACCTGTGGAGTCTGACTTGTGCAAAAAAAGAAAACATCAGAGGTTGAAGGACTGGGCTTTTCTAAGGCCCAGCGGTGCCAGGGGACAACACCTGAAACCTTCGTGGGTTACCTGTTCCGGCGTACAAATTACAGAGACACGGGACACTTCCTTCGGCGTCAAAGATCGAGGTTTATTTACTGCAGGGAACACAGAAGTCACAAGAAGTACAACGTATGTAGGTTCTAGGAGACTGCTTCAAATTGCTAAAGTGGATCGCTCCTTTTATACAGTTTTTAGTCATTACACAACATGGTGAACAAAAGGTTACAGTTCGGTTCCCACAGTAAACTTCGAAGGGTCGCTTTCATGTATTCAGGGGTCCGGAACAAAATTACGGTAGCATCGTCGGTTCCCAACTGTAAAAGTACATCATCCCACCATTAGTACATTCCATTCCGGCTGTAAACGATTTAAGGAAGAGTCAGAAAACAGGTGCAAAGGAAGAAAAAGATAATCAACAGATTAAGAAGAGTGTAAGGGGGGTGATATCGGAAACACGATTGCAGGATCAAAGGAGACGTGCCTAATGAACGCACGGCTGAAACAATAGACCGGCACGGCAAGATGAGCCTCGAGCGAGGCCATCTGCCTCTGCAGTGTCATCCCCCTCGTCATAAAGACAACCTCAAAGGAACACGTGTCTTCTGCAAGAGTTTGGGAATCCCAGGGTCACGAAGCGGACAGCGTCCGTTTGCTGGCTACTTGAGGGCAAGAAACAAAATGGCTGCCATATCTAAAATGGAACCCGTGGGTTCAGATGAAGAAACCCACGAACAAGATGAACGGTTCAGGTTAGCATAGCGAAAACGCGTACACCTACTAAACTCGTCATATGCGGTTCATAGATACCAAACTCGTCCATATTCGAGCGAGTCGAAAACAGCACTTTAATTGTCAAGGAACCTCAGACGCTCCTTTTGCCCTCATGTAGGCAAGCACTAGTCGATATCAGAATCGATCTCGATGTTCATCAGACCATCCAGATGTTGCTGCAACATCATTCTATCCATTAATGCTTCCTTGGTAACAGGTGGCCGTCTTATACACGTTGTGGCACAGAGACCACATAAGGCAGGACCACACTGTACACAAAGACAACACGTGAACAGAAATGCTACAACAACCCCAATGATCATCAGAATCTTCCAACCCCACGTCGACATCAGGCCCCAAAACCATCCTAGTAGCGTCCAATCACCTACGTCCACGTGTATGGACTCGGAGATCTTATGCAACTTCGAGATGGCTTGATAGACAGTTGGAGCGTTATCAGGAATGAAAATGCAGCAACTCGAATGGATCACCTTACATACACCACCTCTATCTGCAAGAACAACATCTAAAAACATACGGTTTTGCAACGTCATAAGCCTGTCCGCCTGAAGCTCTGCTGTTATATTACCAAGGGCACTTGCAGTTATATTAGCAGTCGATTCCACCACGCGAGTCAACTGTCTCAGGTTCCTACTATTAATCATAGGTCCCCAAAATGGCAAGAAACCCTTAAAGAAGTCTCCTAGTTCTTGACCGGCAGTGTCTTCTTCGCTAATAACGCCTCTCACAACTCTAGTCTTGTGATAGTCTGACCCGACTGTGAAAGTCGGTGGCAACAGATTCGCAATATAACAGGTGCCTGAGAAGTCACGAGGCAACCATGTATATGCGCGGTCATAACATACAAAGTATGTACCCTTGGCAGTCAAAAGAACAGGGGAAGAGGCAGTTGGTAAAACATATGTTTCAGTGCAAGTACTCCTCCCAAGCTGAGCTCGCGGACTTCGGCCAAGGCCTTTCAAACAGAAGTTACCGAGATGGGGTACGATCCAGATCGGAGACGAGCTTTTAAGCTGCCGATCACCCACTGACATGCTATACTCAGCCTCACTCAGATCTCTGTATGCTCGCACCTCTTCCTCTGGGATAAGCGATGCGTCAAAAATATCTCTATCTAAATCGGCAATCGCTCTTGCCAAAGGCTTGTGGTACGGGCCAGGACCATGATCTGCAGTGCGTGGCTCTCGATGGGGGTAGGAATCTAGTGCGCTACGAAACATAGTTTGGAATGCTCGAGCTGACCCCTGGGAACTATAAGGAAGGACCAAGTACGGAATTCCCCTATCCATAGTATGTGGCATCAAACCACATACCCAACAGTTGGTAGTATTCATCACCAACTGATGCTGATGAAGAAGTTGGACGAAGGAATTATTCATGAATTCCGCACGTCTAACCTGTTCGTGTTGAGGCAGAGGGTGAAAGGAATGTGGGGAAACAGTGGGAGTAGATTTTGGTTCAGAAAAAGAAGTAGGTAAAGCAGAAGGCAATAACGATTGTATTCCATAATATACTCCACCCACCAATAGCATGGAAACAGTCAAGAACAGCAGGAACACCTGAAACAGAAAGCATTTAGTTCGGACAACCCTATGCAGTCTAGATCTTCGAGCTAGAGTCTTCTCCACCTCCGACAACTTTGAGAATTCCATCCTCTAAAAACCGTCCGCAACGTTCTTGACGCACTTCGTTCTGAGTAGCGATTTTCAATTCCCAGGAGTTCCTAGGAATCGACAAAAGTACCGACCTAGTGTCAGGAACCTGCTAAACAGAAGGAAGTACCTGCACGGCCCTACGGTCAACCCGGATGTGAGGTTCTTTAATCTAACATTCAAGTGTAATACAAAATCTCCTAGCTGCGGAAAAACACACGTGGAAAAGAACTCACGAATTAATAGCTGCTACAATGGTTCATAATGTTCAAAATGACAATAAGGGGTAATGTGAATTTCAAAAAGGGGGGAAAAAGACAAAAAGTGCTTTATTAGTCTTTGTTGTGAGAACAAAGAAAATATCTGCTTCTCCCAGAACGAGTCTGCTCTTCGAATAATTGTTCAGATTGTGGAACAGAGTCCTGTCGATCAGATGATAGTTCAAGTCTTGAGTTTCCCAATGATGAAGGTTCAACAAAGTTATCTGATTGCACTGAAGTGTCTCCTACAGGCTGAGCATCACTGAACAGCGCAAATTTCACCGGAGTTTCTGTTTCTAATGCGGCGATACCGGCTCTCACCCACGAATCCGCTGGTAAAGGTATTGGCACCTTCTTTGTGTGGGTGGCATGCACCCAGTTTTTGCGGCCCTCCAGACGAACTGCAGTTCTCGTGGCGAGTAGAACCTGATAGGGTCCCACAAACCTCGGCTCCAAGTTCCGCTTCCGACCAAAATTTCTGGTGACGACCCAGTCGCCCGGTTGGAGCCGATGTCCAGGACCCTCTGTCTGTGCCGGCAGTGCTTCAAAGACCTGTTGATGAATTAACCTCAGTTTAGCAGTCAGATCATGAAGATAATCAATTAACATTGGGTACTCAAGACTGTCGAAGGACTTAGGCCTAGGAACCCCCCAAACATTCGCAGGACGGCCGAACACAATCTCATATGGGCTAAGCCCTACTCGAGAGTGTACAGTCGCCCTGGTCGACAAAAGAGCCAGGGGCAAGGCATCAGGCCATGCTAAACCAGTCGTAGCCTGAATCTTAGCAAGTTTCAGTTTTAGAGTACCATTGTACCCTTCAACCAAACCCGCTGACTGGGGATGATTGGCGCTATGGAATTTTTGTGTAATTCCAAGGCCCTTACACACACTCTTCATCACACTCCCCACAAACTCACTTCCGTTATCAGACCATACAATCCGTGGCATTCCATACCGAGGAAAGTATTCCTTCAGTAGGACTTTCGCTGTGGACAGGGCTGTATTATCTTTGAGAGGGTAGGCTTTGATCCATCTGGAGAATGCGCAAACCACAACTAAAACGTACTTCAAATTATTACATCTCTCCATATGGATGAAGTCTAGTTGGATAACCTCAAAGGGACATGTAGGAGGAGCGAAATGGCCAAGTGGTGTAGGAGTGCCTTTGCCGGGATTGTACATCATACATACCATACAATTCTTAACCACTCTCTCAGCACATTTAGCAATACCATCATTCTTCCATACAGGGGACAGTAACTTGCATATACCTTTCGCACTAATATGTGACAAGCTGTGTGCCATAGTCACAACAGCTAGCACATATGCATCCGGTAACATCCACTTCTGACTTTCCGACAAATCAATCCAACATCCGTGCGCATCCAACTTTCCTGTGCTCTCTTTCCACTTAGCCTTTTCAGTTTCGGTGGCCTCATTCTGAATCGCTTTCACACTCTCAATAGTGTCCTCACACATACCAGTCTCTGTAGGCCACCTTACTGAACTCGTCACATACATCCTAGTTGCAAGATTTCTAGCTGTCTCTTTAGCAATCTCATCCGCAAACGCATTACCACGACCAACATCATCTGTCACCTTACGGTGTGCACTACATTTAATAATCGCCACCTGCTTGGGCAATGTAAGTGCGTCCAAAAGATCGTTCACGAGCTGTCCGTGTTGGATCTTCGTGCCATGCGATGTCATAAAGCCTCTCTCTCGCCACAATCGACCAAAGCTATGTGCAACGCCAAATGCGTACTGACTATCAGTAAACACATTCACTCGCTTTCCCTTCGACAAAACACACGCTCTCGTCAACGCAATCAACTCTGCCGCCTGCGCAGAATTCTGATTCAACCTCGCAGTTTCCACAACCGTACTCAATGTTACCACAGCATACGCAGTCGTCACATCACCATTCGGCAACTTAAAACACGAACCATCAACATACAAGGTACCATCGGGGTCTGCCAATGGAGTGTTTTTTAGGTCAACACGACCCTTCGTTTCTTCCTCAGTTCTCAAATAGCAATCATGTGGCGGTACGTCATCTGATTCCATATTGGTTGGCAACAACGTCGCCAGGTTTAGGACATTACCGCGTTTTATTTGAATATGACTTGCCAACAGTGTCAACTCGTAACCAGACAATCTTGCACTCGTCAAGTGTTGAGTTTTTGTACGATTCAAGAGAGTGTCAACTGCATGCGGAACCATCACCGTAAGCATATTATCCATGACCAATCCTGCAGATTGTCGAATGGACACCGCAGCCGCCGCTGTCGCTCTTAGACAACTCTAGCTCTAGCTACTGGGTCCAAGGTCGAGGAACAATATGCACGTGGACGCTGTTTGCCGCCAAATTGCTGTGTCAAAACACTTAACGCACAACCCTCTCTCTCGTGAATGTATAGTGTAAACGGCTTGCTGTAGTCAGGAGTACCTAACACAGGAGCCGAACACAACGCATCACGCAATTCAGAAAAACTTTTCTGACACTCTTCCGTCCATGGCAAAGGAGTTGGAACATCCTTGCACGTGAGGGCTACCAATGGTTTCGCTAGCAATGAAAAATTTGGAATCCATTGCCTGCAGTATGACGTGATACCTAAAAAGGCACACACATCTCTCTGAGTTGTTGGCACAGTCATTCGAGCGATCGCTGCAATTCTCTCTGAGGTCAACCTTCTTCCCTCCTTTGACAATAAGTGACCTAGATAGGTTACTTCTTGACAACAATATTGCAGTTTAGAAGGTGACACCTTGTGATGTAAGTCACAGAGATGCTGTAACAATGATACTGTAGCAGTCTTGCAGATCTCTTTTGTGTCAGCAGCCACCAGCAAGTTATCCACATACTGGAGCACCAGCCGGTAACACAAACGCATCAAGTTGACTCTTCAGGGCTTGGCTGTATATCGATGGACTCTCACAGTAGCCCTGAGGAGCGCGTTTAAACCTAAAGCTACGACCTCCTAATGAGAAACCGAATAGATCTCTGCTTTCCTCAGCAATCGGAATGCTAAAGAAAGCATTCTTCAGATCGATCACTGAGAACCAAGAAGCAGAGGCTGGAATCAGAGTCAGTAAGGCCGTAATGTCGGGCACCACAAGAAATTGCGGAATCACAATTTTGTTCACCTCCCGAAAATCAATACCAAAACGGTAAACAGGAGGCTTGGATGGATCAGTACGTTTCAAGATAGGTAACACAGGACTATTACACACGTTTCCCCTAGTTTCCTCGATAACATCTTTCTCGATCAAATCATAGATGATCGCTAACAATGCTCGTTCACCATCAAGGGAGATACGATACTGGGGAATACGTGGCAATCGCACATTCGATTTCAGTTGAACAACATAAGGAGAGATGTCAAGCAGGCCCACGTCATTGGGACCGGTTGCCCACAAAGATGCAGGAAGAGAACTCAATTCCGGTGGGAGCTTATCAGATGACAAATACATAGGAGAGATCACTCTCTGACCCAAAGTAAGCTCCACTCCCGCAGGAGAACAGTACAAGGTCGCATATAACCGTTTCAGCAAATCCAGGCCCAAAAGATTTTCACCACAACCAGTAGTCAAAATCAAAGGAGCTTTCAGCTCACAAGGCCCAATTGTAAGGGGCAAAGGGCTAGAAACCGGATTGCTAACAGGGGCGCCAGAGAATCCAACGGAAACATTCGTTAAGCCAGACAAAGGTGCGCCAGGGAGTTTCGAATGCATGATGGAACTTTTCGCTGCACCAGTGTCCAACAGAAAAGGCTCAACTACGCCCGATGTGGCAACTGCGACGTAAGGCCCTCTCTGATCAACCGGAACTGATACTACTCCCTCTCTTTGTCTATGGCTGTCCTAGTAATTACCGTCGTCAATATCACGCTCGATATAAAAATCGTCCACATGATACTGTGCAGATCTACCTGACGACGAACCACGCTGATCAAAACAATTATTGGAATCAGACGAAGTATTAGAACGCTCATTATGATTCTGAGTAACACCACGACCTCTACCACGTGAAGCCTGTTGGGGACCACTACGACCTCCTCTAGCTGAACCACCATTATTTCGGTCGCGCAAAACCGGACAATCAAACTTCAAATGACCCTCACCTCTACAATATGCGCATTGATTGTATCCGAGCATAGATCTCGGCGTAGAAAAGTCATTCCGCGACTGTGACCTAGCAGATTGTAATTGCGGTCTATTCCGCTGCTGAGAATCATTTTGATTTGAGCGCGGAGGATACGCTTGCTGTAACAGAACTTTAGTTTTAAGATCTTTTGTTTTCTTATCTGCACGATCATTTTCCTCCTTCTCCCTGTTTTCGTAATATTGAGCCGTGGCTAATATTTGAGCAGAGGTAGAAACAGCCCACAAACTCTCAGAATTTTTCAATTTGTTGCTAAGGTCAGGCAACAGATTCGATACGAATTTATCTACAAACAACCTCTGACCTCCCTCTGTGCTCATATCCTGACCACTGTGATCGATGAATGCCTCCTCAAATCTCGTAAAGAAATCGGAGACACTCTCGTCCTTCTTTTGCTTGCACGCAGACAGTTTATCCCAATTGACTTTCATCATAGACCGGAGTTCCAACTGGAGGTATCGGACATGAATCCTCCAATCGGGAATCCGCACCACAACCTTTAAAGCAGCTAAACAAAGTACTACGGCCAGGCATCGTGCACACTAACCGAGTTTCACAAACTTCAAGGGTTATCGAACTATGATATCTTTGCAAAAAAAAATGCAAAACCCTCGGTTTTTGGCGATTGCAATCGTCAAATAAAACAACTAAGAACCAGATACTAAGAACCACAAATGCAATGGAACCATGCAAACAACCAAGCACCAACAACAACTAAGGACTCTGGGAGCGACCCACAAATACTTAACTGAAAGAACAATGGCGTCACCAGGAAGGCCCGTCAATCCTTTCGCTGTACAAAGGTCTACGCCAGGCGCCAAAACAGGTCGACAGTCAGGGCATCAGTCCGTCGCAGCCGTCAGGAGGCGGGGGATCTTCGCGGAAAAAGTCTTCGGGCCACTTATTTCGACAACAGGATCGATGAAGCGGGGTGCACCTTCCCTTGGAGATTTCACACGAAGTTCCTCACGATCGTCGGGCTTTGGACCGGTACCGCTGATGTCGCCCCACGTTGGGCGCCAACTGAAGGACTGGGCTTTTCTAAGGCCCAGCGGTGCCAGGGGACAACACCTGAAACCTTCGTGGGTTACCTGTTCCGGCATACAAATTACAGAGACACGGGACACTTCCTTCGGCGTCAAAGATCGAGGTTTATTTACTGCAGGGAACTCAGAAGTCACAAGAAGTACAACGTATGTAGGTTCTAGGAGACTGCTTCAAATTGCTAAAGTGGATCGCTCCTTTTATACAGTTTTTAGTCATTACACAACATGGTGAACAAAAGGTTACAATTCGGTTCCCACAGTAAACATTTGAAGGGTCGCTTTCATGTATTCAGGGGTCCGGAACAAAATTACGGTAGCATCGTCGGTTCCCAACTGTAAAAGTACATCATCCCACCATTAGTACATTCCATTCCGGCTGTAAACGATTTAAGGAAGAGTCAGAAAACAGGTGCAAAGGAAGAAAAAGATAATCAACAGATTAAGAAGAGTGTAAGGGGGGTGATATCGGAAACACGATTGCAGGATCAAAGGAGACGTGCCTAATGAAAGCACGGCTGAAACAATAGACCGGCACGGCAAGATGAGCCTCGAGCGAGGCCATCTGCCTCTGCAGTGTTATCCCCCTCGTCATAAAGACAACCTCAAAGGAACACGTGTCTTCTGCAAGAGTTTGGGAATCCCAGGGTCACGAAGCGGACAGCGTCCGTTCGCTGGCTACTTGAGGGCAAGAAACAAAATGGCTGCCATATCTAAAATGGAACCCGTGGGTTCAGATGAAGAAACCCACGAACAAGATAAACGGTTCAGGTTAGCGTAGCGAAAACGCGTACACCTACTAAACTCATCATATGCGATTCATAGATACCAAACTCGTCCATATTCGAGCGAGTCGAAACCAGCACTTTAATTGTCACGGAACCTCAAGGTGGCACCTCCGCTATGGCGGAGGAGCGTCACCCTCCCACCTCAAAACATCAGGAAAGGAATAATAAAATGATAATAAACACTGTTTATTGTCATTTTATTTTGCTTTCCTGGCGAGTCTTTGGGTCTGGTCCAGGGGGATGACAGGCACGGGGGGAGTGGTAGTGCACTAGTGTCAGTGCGCATGATGGTTTGGCCTGCCGACTCAGGCTGGCTAAACCATCATGCGCACTGAAGCTCTATCCAAACTCAGCTGCATTTTTGGTTTGGGGAGAGTAGGCACAGGCTCCCAGTCTCCCTGGGAGTGCAAATTCAGAGGGCTCAGGCCAATTCTGATTCTGCTCTCATTTCATGAGAGAAGTGTCAACATTGGCCGGAGTGGAGGATGGGAGCCTCTGCCTACAAGGAGAGGAGTGGAAGTGAGCTATCAGGGGGTCTGCAGGGGCTTTTTTTAATGTCTTAATTGTTTTGTTTTGTCCTGTGACCCCGCCTGCTCTGCCACTCCTACACAACACCGGCCAGTACTGGGAAGCATCATTGAAAATCTACACATCGGTGGCTTAGCATAAAATGAAAACGCTGCAAACAGAGGTACTAAGCTACTACGAAAATGACTGCTATATGTCATACGGAGTGATAATTCTAAAGGCAGATGCAACCATGTCTCGAAATCACTGCTTATTGTGACAATCCGGTGCAAGTTAAATTGTAATCTGATGTGCTATAAAGCAGAGATCCATCAGGTGGTTTAAAAGGAGACATTTAAGCGCTAAGCCAATTGAATATCATAATGTTATCTGCTTATCAATTAATTTGTTAATGAAAAGACAAACCACTAAAGAAAGTCATCAGATGAGCGCCTGCTGTGGAGTGGCCCCAGTGAGAGGGCCGGGGTTGTGCATGCAGAGCTATTTATAAGGGAAGCGCTCCACCACCAAAAGCTGCAGAGTGGGAACTCAGAACAACTCTACAGATCTCCATTAAAATAAAGTGGTCAAATGGAGAGCAGGGGCTAGGCCAAAGCTCTTCCAACTGTCAAGGTTGACCCTGAAGTCAAGACGTCACAAGGCTCTAGAGATGGTTTGTATGAGCAAGTTCACCAAGGTGCGTTAGAGAGAACTACGTTTGCCCACTAGTGGTTATACACTGCTGCTGCCTTCTAAAAACCACCATCATCATTTGAGACTGCCAAAAAACACAATATTAGCAATTGATGGGCTGCTTGGATAGAGACTTTTGAAGATTTCATACACGCAATCAAGGAAACAGATAACAAAAAGATTATCTAGTATCTGAAGAACATCGCTGGTGAGGGGGTAAAAGAGGCAATTCAACTGAATAGTGCCACGTTTTTCTCCTGAGTCGACTCAAAGGATATCACCAGCTGGAACTTGAAGAGGATTGCATGTACATAACAATCTTTTCTGCACACATTGGTCTGGTTCACTATAAGCGACTGAGTATTGATGCATCCTCTGATGCAGAACTTTTCCAAGATGTCAATTGACGTATCATACAGCCTGTTGTAAATGACTTCAACTATAGTGATGACGTATAAGTCTTCGGAGCTACTCAGAGAGAGCATGACAAAGCATCGTCCAGGTATGTTGTTTGCTAAATAATGCTGGTATGACTCTGAATGCTGAGAAATGTGAATTCTATATGACAAAATTGAAATTCTTTGGGCCATATCATTTCTGATGGGGTTATGACACCTGATCCAGCCAAAGTATGAGCGCTAACTAATGCTAACTCCCACAGGACATTTCTATGCTATGTTCATTCCTTGGGATGACCAGCTACTGTTCTAGATACATACAAGACTTTGCCATGATCAGTGCACCATTATGAGAATTGGCAAAAGAAAATGTATTGCTTCATTGGTCACGTGAGTGTGAGGAAAGTTTCAAGAGAATCAAACAAGCCATCGAAAATGCTACTGAAATGGCCTCATTTGATCACAAACTTCAAATAGAGGTTGTGGTTAATGCTAGCCCTGTTATGTTGTTTCCAATTCTTGCACAGCACAAAGGACAGCCAAATGCTCGAAGGCATATCAAGGCTTACGCCAGTAAACGCTTGTCACAAACGGAGAATGCTTAGTCACATGAGAAATAAAGCTTGCCAGTGGTGTGGGCTTCTGAATATTTTAATTTGTTCTTATATGAAAAGCCTTTCACAGTAGTGACCGATCATCAAGCCCTATTGACAATATTTGCAATTCTAAAGCCAAGATACCTCCTCGTATTGAGCGTTGGGGTCTGAGATTACAAGAATTCAACTACACAATTGTTCACCATCCAGGGAAAGATAAAGGTCCTGCTAGTTATTTTTCAAGAGTGCCATTAAAATGCCCTGAAACCCCATCTAAGACAGCTGAAGCCTACATACATTTTATTGTACAAATCAAACATACCATCATTTCATTAGAAGAAATTGTCACTGCTACGAGCCAAGATATTGACATGCTGAAATTGAAAGACATTATTGCTCACCAATTCTTGAAACCAGCACTCTTGACCGCTCACCATTAACAGTGAGTACTTAAAATAAAAAAATGTCAGAGATGAACTGTCTGTAACTCAGGAAGGCCTCTTGCGAGGTACACAAATTGTCATTCTGGAGAGTCTATGACAACAAGTAATTGAAGTAGCCCATGAGGGACACAGGGGAATACTTGCCACAAAGGCAGCTCTTCAAGGCAGAGTCTGGTTTCCTAATCTTGATGAAAGGGTTGAAAGAGAGTTAAAGGCCAGTCACTTATGCAACTCTCTCATTTCACACCTTACTCCTTACCTGTTAAACATGTCACAGTTTCCTAACCATGCTTGGGAGAGTATTGCTGTTGATTTCATTGGTCATCTTGAGAATGGACGTCATCTATTGGTCATTGTTGATGAATAGTCCCGTTTTCCACTGGTAGAAGAACTTTCATCCATTACTCATGAAAAAAATTATTGAAAGATTAGATGCCATCTTTGCATTATGGGGTGTCCCTGTTATCTTGAAATCTGACAATGGCCTGTCCTTCAATAGTGGAGAGTTCACAGACTTTCTCAGCCATCTCAGCATAATGCATCAGAAAAGTACTCCTCTTTGGCCCAGGCCAATAACCTGGTGGAAACAATTCACAACTACTCTAAAGAAAGATGTGCAGCATTCTGAATTAGAGAAGCTTGACCTCAAGGTTGTTTTGAATAACACTCTACGAGCTTACCGATCGAACTCTCACTCGACTACAGGTACATGCCCTGCAACTTTAATGATTGGGAGAGCCATTACAACCAAGTTACATCAATGGATCAACCTCAGGCCAAAGACTGAAAAATAAATTTGCACAGAAGAGTCTGGTTGCAAACAGAAAATGAAAATCCATGCTGACAAGCAACATCATGGGAAAGATATCATTTTCAAGAGAGAAGATCAAGTCCTACTTTGACAATTCAGAAAAAAAAATCTGATGCGAGTTTTGAGGCCGAACCCTTAACTGTCATAACCACCAAAGGACACATGGTTACTGCCTATTGTCCTGGGAGGTGCATTGCAAGAGATTCTTCTCACATGTGGCTCATCACTCACTAAACGTCAATGTCACCATACAGACTGGGTCCAGACAGTGGATCCAGCAACTGCTGGTGTTTTCGCTTCATCTATGCAGATTACTGACACTTCGACTGCCAGCTCCCAGTTCACAGTGACCCGATCAGGATATGTGATTCAAGCTCCAAATAAGGATCATTGAAGAGTTATTAGTGCATACGTATGTGTAATTATTTCTGAATGTATTTATTTATTGTAAAAAGTTGTAACTTTTTATTTAACGAAGGGGAAGATGTAGTAGTTTGTAAATAAAGAATGATGGAATTATATTGGTTCCTGATGGTCTCCTGTGACATAAAGCTTTGGAGGGCAATGAAGTGAATGCAGGTTTAGAACGTTGAGTTCTTCTTACACGCTGAAGAATAAAGACATGTATAACTACTCTCCCTGTGTGGCATCATTGGTGAGTGCCCGGGTAGGGCAGGATGCTACATGAACTATCATACATTTTTAGTCCTTTAGTTTTTCCCTACATGGTTCTGGAGATCCTTATTCCCTGCCCTGTGTTACACTGTTGTTAATGTCAATAAGCATCATGCAGGTTATTTATTTTGTGTGCAAATGATAGAACTCCCACTTTACATTGTGTCTGAGCAAAACCTTACGTAGTAAGGATAGAAGAGTTGGACGTTTCATTGAAGAGCATTCTCTAATACCAAATTGCTTCAGGAATGCAAAAATTGACTCAAATGCAGGGTATGCTCTTCCTCCAACTGCAATTTTGGCAATCTGGTCTCAGTTGTATTTCTATTTGTGAACTTGCAATCCAGTACTGGTAATGCAAGAGAAAAACTACAATAACACAAGTATAAATAGGATTGGAAGCGCTTCTCACATCTAACATGAAGAAATAGTAGACAAACAAGTTAGCCAGAGGCAAATTTCATCATGAAAGTGATCTACTTGGAGAATCGGAGTTTAGCCTTGAGGTGCAGACATCTTGTTCTATCATAGAATGAAGGGCTATGACACCCAGCGTTTCTTTACAACACACACATGATATTCTCAGGGTCATTGGTAATATCTAATAATTGAGGATTGAATTCAGTGAGAGGGTGGACTGAATTATCGACAAAGAAAGGCAAAGCAAATGATTCAGCATATTAGGCAATTCATGGCAAATCGTGTGGCACATTCTGTTACCTTACGTCTGTCAGTTACAAAGTCTGCCAGCTATAATCAGTCATGTGACCCAAGACAGGCTGCAAGCTCAAAGGGCTAATGGCAGGAAAATTTAAACTTTCTAAAAGTGGCATTTTCAAAACTGTAATGAAAAATCCAACTTTACCATTAAACAGGGTTATTATTGCAATTTCATAGATACCAAACATGATATAGCCACCTGCTACCAATTGGAAATTAATGCCTATTTAATATTATAAGGAATCCCCAATGTTATCCCATGGGAGGGGTAGACCTCACAGCAAGAAAAAAACACATTTGGGAGTTTTTCACTACCAGGACATGTACAACTTAAATGTATAGGTCCAACCTTCTAATTACAAAGCAGCCTTCTCTATGGGCTACCTAGGGCCGACCTTAAGGGTGACTTATGTGTAATAAAATAGAGTTTGAGGCTTGGTAAGTGGGTTTAAAAGCTAAGTCGTCAGGGTAGTTTAAAACAGCATTCAGGCTACAGTGACAGACCTGGGACATGTTTTAAGGTGCTACTTATGTGGATGGCATAATAAGTCCTGCAGGCCCTGGGTATAAGGAATACTATTCTGCAAGACACTTGTAAGTAAATTAAATATGCCAGTTGGGTAGATGTCAATCAAACCATGTTTAAGGGAATTAACAATAACACTTTAGCACTGGTTAGTAGTGGTAAAGTGCATAGAGTCCTATGGTCAACAAAAACGAATTTCAGCAACAATTGGAGGCAATAGCCAAAACGTTTGGGGGACAACCACCTTGAGGCTGACAGGTCTAATTGATAATCATCGATACCCTGAGAGCCAAGTATGGATAGGGTTGTATTTGGCCTATTTTCTAGAGCCATGCTCAAATAGACCCTTAGACAGCAGTGGTAAATCACTTCAACCACCAAGGTTGAGAACCCTTAGCCTCTGTCCGTCCTGTACCTTCCCCTCCCCTGCCGAATAGAGTCTGACACAGCTAATTCAGCAGGTATATTGATGTGCTCTTTCCATTTTATAATTTATTTTTTTCTTTCTGAGATTCTGGGTTGGGACCACTGACCCGATGCCGGTCAGAAGCAATTCTGCATGACATTGAAATCCGTCCCTTATTCTATCTTAGGGGCTGATCACGATGGCGGTTCTAGGCATCTCCGAGGTGCTGGTGGAAAATTTCCATTTACTCACTACTGTGGCAGTCCTCGTGTCTGCCATATTACAAAGGGCAAAGATAGCCGCCGGACAAATCACAATACCTCAAACAGCCCATCAGAACGCAGTGGAGAAACCAGCCACTCAGAGATGGCGGAAGCACAACTGTGGAGGTAAAAACTCGAATCCAGGGCACCTCCACACATTCCTGACCACCATGGATCCAGCTCTACAAGCCCTTCCGATGCTGTACCTGATCCACTACCAGTAGATAAGACGCCTCCGTGGTCAACACCGCAGGTATGTAAATAACACATCTCTGCATACAACCACAACACACAACTGTTGTGCTGAAATATGTTTCCTGTCTACATCAGACACCCTAATGGAGACAGGAACATATCCCCCAGTGTACTTACACATGTCCTGCTTATTATAAATTGACACCTCACCATGTCCTGCTTATTATAAATTGAAACCTCTGCATCGGGGTCACCCATCAACATAGAAATCACTGCAAGGTCCAGCGGTGAAGCCACAGGAAAACCTGCCCATCATGTAGTAAGAGTCCAGGCATGGCCGGCGCTAGTCAAGGGCAATGTGGGCCGCTGCCCAGGGCCTCTCATTCAGCCTATCAGCATGGGGCCCGCACTGTAGTGTAGTTCCTAGTTTCCCACTAGGCCCTGCACATTGGAATAACATAAACAGTAGTATCGACGTGGAACTGCGGATATTCCAGGCCTCCACTGACTATGCTAAACTTAATTGGGTTGTGTTACCAACTAGCTCAGAGGTCACTGGAAACTTTCTTCTCTGCATAGGAAGTGATCAGCTTCCTTGGCACAGACAAGAAGGGATTCAGCTTTCCAACAACCGTGCAACATGACAACTTTGCTCCTCAGATCAAGAGTCAATCTCTAGGGTCGTGTGAAACAATAGACATGTATTTCACTCAGTCAGTCTAGTGCAGTTTACTTTCACGAGATGTAGAGAATAGAGAGACGGGCGTTTATCAATAAAGGGTTAACATTTATTGAACAGTCTTTCTTCTCGTACAAGAGAAATGTATTGCCACAATTGCAATAATTGTTATTATAAAAAGTACGTACAGTAAGATAAGTATTGTGAAATAGAACTGTAAAAGCATTGATATGGTTTCTTAGCCATACAATGGTTTAAAAGTAATAAAACATATATACAGTCATATATACATTAGGCTAACATACTCAACTGGTGCTTCTAACTAAGCCTACCCCAGTGTGCCTGACCTAAGCCTAACACGTGAAAAGGGGAGTAAGTAAGTAGCTTTAAGTTAAGTTGGTTTTGCCAAGGTTTGTTTCAAGAATTCTCGTCTAAGGGTTTAGTCAACACCATACCTCTGAAAAGAATTATGGAGGATTGGTATCTCCTTCAGGGGTCTCTCTCGATATCCCAGTCACCCGCGAGGGTAAACCGGAAACGCCGTGGCTGGATTTCTCTGCACGAGAAAGGCAGCGGGTCTCTTCAGCGCGTCGAGGAAGGAGGGGGGACAGCGTCCGCGGGCAGCTGGATCTGCTGGATGTCTTCGCAGAGGACGGCTGTTCAGCTCCTTAAGCGTACTGCACCATAGTTCGCGCTTTAGCGGCGATAATGGTATCAGCAGCTTCACCACCACAGGATAGCAGGCTGCAGCGACAGAGTGCTAGATTTACCAACACGGGGTCGTGCAGGCAGCTGGCTTCAGTAGCTCGTACAACAGGCATTGCTTAAGGCAACGTTGGTAATATTTATACCTGACAGGTGCCGGGTTTGACGCAAGTTTGCTGGACATAAGACGTCAATTAAAGATGTCACTAGGAAGTGATAGTTATCAGTTGCTCATTAGAGTTCTATTACTAATCAAAACATAGCAAGCGGGTATTTCCAGGTTTGCTGAGTTTTTATCTTGTTGAAGAACTCGGAGTGTTATCTAGGAATATCAGATAGTGACTACTGCTCTGTCATTGCACTAATTGGTCGCAAAGGAAGTGGCAGAGGGAACTATGCTGGAATGTGGCTCTGTTCGTGTGAGGCCAGAGATGACTTTTCAGAAAATCGCACTTGAACGGTTATGCCAATATAGGGAATAAATGGATTTATAGCCGAATAGGGGCATAAGGTCACAGTATCGATCAGGAACCTAGATAAACACGCAACACCCACTCCACGGGTTAATGTCCATCAAAATTACTAAAACTAAAGCAATTAGATGCATGTGTAACATTGCCCACCCCAAAATACATAAATGCATTCGAAATAGGCGTACTTGTAATACATGAATTTAGGTACTGTACGTTTTTTAAAGCATAGTAATCATTCAAAAAATTATTGCATATGAAATCAATGAACGATTATGCAAAAGGAATTACACATGAAGTATCTCTGACAGAAGAAAAGCGAGATAAATCATCACATAAAAATGCATTGTAATAACATGTGTGCTAGAGGCTGGTGTAATGTTGTTATGTCTCTAGATGTGTTTAGAAATAGAAGTGTGAAGCTTCTGTTCTCTAAGAAAAGTTTTTACGTTAAGCAAAGAATTGTTCGTGCCAAAAAGGGTCAATATTAGAAAAATTGTCCAATTCAAAGAAAATAGATTTCCAAAGCTCTTGGCAGTTTTTGTTGATCAAAACTGAAGGCCGAATTCAGAGTTCATGGGAACACTGTGTGTCGGAAAGCTTCTAAAAGTTATTGTTTCTCTACGGGTGAGAACATTGTATCAGACAGGCTCTCAAAGAATTGGTCTACAAATTCAGGTGATAGTTCAACCAAATTAGATAGCGCTGTAACTTGGCAGGTGTGAGAATGATTGCTGTCATCGAAGGCAGGACCAGCAATGCTCACAGAACGTTGTACCTGGATGATGTTGCTTTTGTCACTCGCTCCACTGTTACCACTTGGCTGTAGTACAGGAGTCTCCACGAATGCCGTCATCAGGATTGGTAGCCGCTGGGGACAACACAATGCGTGAGCCGTTATTGGACTGAGCAAAGTATCGACCTCCATTGGTACTGCTGATGGAAGTGAAAGACAGATGTCCAACACGCATTCATCGCCGCAAAGCATACACCGTAGCACAGGTAAAATGCAATTTTGCCATATCGGTCTGAATGAAAGGAACCAGGTCATGTTTAGATCTCTCAGCCTGGCCAATCCAAGGACGTTAGTTATCCTGTCCCGGTAGCGCATTGCTAGGATTGTCTCTTCCATTCCCATGGGAGCTATGTCTGAGCCGAGGCTTGCCATAACGTAGCAGGAGGGTCAAAAATAGAATCCCTGCGACGAGTCCCAAAAATTTTGGTATGCCGCAAAAAATGGAGTGCACAAAATTAGGAAAGATTCCCAAAATTGCCTGGAAGGGTGTTAGCAGTCCCGTAAAGACTGTCTTAAATATGCCTGGGATGCTTGTTGCACTAGACATGTTAAGGAGTTGGCTGAACATTTCTACGAAATGCACGGGGCAATTTGTTGATAAAAGGTCATGAATTTCAGTAGCTGTCCTTGCAACTAGAAGATCATACGTCTCTTTAGATGACGTTATAGGCACTGTTGTCTGTAAAAGTACAGATTTCATTTTGCTTAATGTATCAATTCGTATAGAATAGAGATTCAGACGAGGCCAGATGGGAGTCACTATGTCTGGAGGCCCACTCGGAAACAATGCTTGCATACAACATTTGACCATGGACGTTACTTCTATTAGATAACTTTTCCCTGGCGTGAGGCCACAACATCTGTGATCCGTTCTAAGAATGTAACTCCCGTTCGAAAGTTGCATAAAGAAGGGCTCTATCTGAGTTGCAGGTGTGACTAGCTGGTGGCATGAAAGGTTGTTTGAATTTCTATCACATGCTCCGTGTAAATTAATACCCTGACACAAAAGTATACCGCTTAGTGAATGTTTACAATTTTCACCACTAAGAAATACATTTTTGTCACTGTCACTATAGCAAGAATGAGTGTAAGGTAATTTCCATTCGGATTTTACATATCCTTTACCCAATTGTTCATACTGGCCAGCAGGTATGTACTCAAGGCACTTTTTAAATCGGAAAGTTGTTATCGGAATTGTGATAATTCCGTGTATTATCCATTCAATGACAGGACTCTCTGACATTGTCAATGGTAATCTCTCGAGTTTTTCGATGCTCAGGATTGTATAGTCTGCTCCTTTCTGTGCCAAACTGATCTGTTTATCAGTAAGGTTAAAACTGGAAAATAATGACGTTGTGTTGATTAAACGCCAAGGCACATAGCCTGAACGAAGATTTTGCAGCGTCCAGCCTAATTCTATAATAGAGCGTAATTGAGATTGGCCATGTTGTAACATTAGCAAATCTCTGTCTATCACATCAAAGGCAGAGGATACAATATTGTCCAAAGAATATATTCTGGAAGACAGAGTCGTTAACCCATTGTCTACCACAGAAAGTGATTTCTCCAAATTAATACGATCAATTTCTCGTATTTTTTCAGCAGTTTCAATTTGCTTTACATTCCAAGCCTCGTTGTAAGCAGCATAGATACTGGTCGCTATGAAACGCTTTTGACGCTGTTTGCGTGGTCCAAGAATGAAATCGCGCAAATCAGCACCATCTTTTAATAAAGACAAGTGTTGCTTAATTTCAGCCAGTGTGGATGTTTTTAGCCATTCAAGGCAGAGTTTCCCTACACTGTATGTTGTTATAATCCCTGGATGTTGTCTCTGGGAATATCTAGGGTCTAATCTGGTCATTTTTAACCCCTGTGTTTTATTCAGGAATCTATCTTGACATCTATTTGTGTCTGTAGGCCAGATTAACCACTTTTTCCAATCAGGATGTGTTCTGTTGAAATTTAAAATGTGTGACACGGGTAACTCAATATCTGTGGTTGTATTCTCAGGTATTGGCTTCGGAATAGACGGTGTTTTAAGGTCTTTGATCTTAGCTAGGCCAAGACAAGATGTTAGGTGTATTGTGTCATTTAAAAATAACATTTGTTCAGGTATCATGCAGGTTCTAAATAGTGCTTCAATGCCTTGCACCTGCCAATCTTTTGTACCCCAAATTGTTTTCGTTTCAATATTATTTTTCCAATAATCAAAACCAAATGTCATCATTTTGCCATAAAATGCTTCTGAATATATCAATTTAGAATTTGTCAGCATTGTTTTCATGCCTGTTTTATCTAACAGTTTGTAATAAAACCTTTCTGCATCACTGGTGTTAAACCCTGAGAAGTATTTGAATTTCTCAAAAAATGCTTTAGAACTGCTTTTAGGTGGTGTAGAACAATGTTCCCATTGATTATACATAAAAACATTTCTAGGCTGTGCAGATTTATGCAAGTAATGATCCCCATAATGGGTGTAACAGAATAACTGCTCATAACTAGATGAACCTTGTAAATAATCATGATCTGTGAATCTAGCTGACATTACTAAATCAGACATCATGTCATTAATACTGTTAAAGTCCCAATCATCAGAGAATGTACTTGGTGTCACAAAGTCACTTAAGGAAACCTTTAGTTGATGAGGATACTTCAGGATTTCGACTGGACCATAGATCTCATAGTCTGTTTTCTCCCATACTACCCCACCAGGTATTGGAATTGCCGTGACATTTACTGTTGACAGTTCTCTTTTCTTCACGTGGGATGATCTGTGTGGTTTCAGGACTAGGTTGATGTTCTGACTTTCTGTGTCCATTGTAATATATTTTCCCTCAATGAATTTTCCCAAACACAGTACCATGATGAGCCAAAGCAGGAGGAAAAATACACCTAGACCGAACCAGAACTCTAGCCAAGGGGAAATTAGGTAGATTTCCCTCAGTTGATGAAAGAGTTCCGTTGCTTTTTCTTTAAAAGTCTTTTTTGTTTCTGGCATTACTTCGGGATCGTTTTGATCTTCAGAGAAGTTGTCGAAGTTGATGAAATAACCAGAGGCAGTTCTGTCAATTGATGGGATTGTTCTTTCAATCTGTCTCTCGGTAGCACTTTCTGATGCCACATCATTGTAGACTGGTGTTGTTTCTTGATGAACTGTTTCAATCTGTGTTTCAAGAGGCACGAGTTCCATGGCATTATTGCATAGTCCTTCATTGTGCACTGCAGGCTGATCGAATGTGATGAGTCTTTCAGTTTGAACCTCTTGGATTGTTGCAAGTTTGGGTATTCTGTTGTTTCTTGGGAGTCCACTGGGCCTACTGTTGATTATAGGCCACATGCTTGTGGTTTTACCAGATCGATAGACACGACTCTGTTCTCCTTTTTACCAGCAAGGGGCGGTAGCACAACTGATCTTGTTCCGGTGACTGCTAAGACAGGTACTGCTTTTCTGTAAGAAGGCCCAAATTCCTTCTTAACCGCGATCTTTTCTCTGACTAGATCCCCAATCTTTGGAATCCAGACAGGCCTTGCTGGGGCTGTTGCGGGTGGTGCCTCATCAGTGGTACTTGGCTGTTGCTTTAACTTTATGTTGCTTAATGATTTTCTTGTTTCATTCAGTTCCTGTAAAACAGCCAAACGATCCTTTACATCAAAGTGCGTTGTTTCTTCTTGTACCACTGGCATCTGACTATCGAGGTCCTGAACTCGCATTCTAATTCCGAACAATAGTTCGTATGGGCTGAAACCTTTTAGAGAATTTCTTGGCATGTTGTTAAGACTAGTCTGGACACTTATTAAATGTTTGACCCACCCAGCGCCTGAACCTAATACCTTCGCTGTTATAGATTGCTTTATGCCCCGGTTTTTTCTTTCCATCACACTTTTCCCTTCCGGGGTATGATGGACAAGAATACCGCAACCCAATTCCCATGCTGGCCATGGCCTCCCCATAAGCTCGAGAGCTGAAAGCAGGACCCTGGTCAGAATGGAACGTGGTAATTGCGTATATGCCGATATGGACTCGCAAATCTTTTATAACCGTTCTAGCGTCAGCCGAGCGCTGGAGGCCTCATTTTTTAAGTGCTTTTCGTCTTAACGGTGTACACTGGGACGCGCTTCTCTTCTTTGATTGCGCAGATAGACCGCCTTATGCTGTCTAGAAGGGATCCTGAAACTACACTGGCCTGTTCATTTCTGCGATCTCGGTTGCAGTTTTCACAATTTTGAGCAAAACATTGAATATCTATACTCATTCCTGGCCACCAGTACTCTGATTGTAATTCTTTCAGAGAGGCTTTGATTGTTTGGTGTTTCAGACCCAACCCCATGTGTGCTTCCAGTAATAGGAAGCCCCTCCGGCTCCTGTTTGGAATTACTCTGTCCCCCACTCCAGGGATTCGAGCAAAAGGAACGGAGTTTGCATCGATTACGTATGCATAATTGAGTGGATAGTTTACGGGTAGTGCTGCATAGTCGCCTTTTACGGTCGTTTTTACTGCCAGCATGGTTTCCCCGTCTATGTACTTATCTGTACGCTTTTTTGTGGCTACGGAAGCCGGTTTAGTTGCTTCCGCTATGGCTGTATTAGCCAATGAATTCCTTGCAACGTGAACGCCATCACGTCGAAGACTCTGTGCGTGAATCACGTGAGTCTTTTGTAGTTCTTTGTGTAAAAGAGCTACCTCGTTCCAGAGCAATTTATGCTTTATTGTGGCACCTGTGTCATCTTTGTAGTCGTTTTCGATCCAACTCTGCAGTTTATTGTTGTAAGAGTTGACGCAAAAATGAGAATCGCACACTATAAGTGTCGGGAATTCACGTTCTGCATTTTCGAGCGCCATCTTTAAAGATCTGATTTCAGTTCTCTGAACCGAACAGTTTCTTACAGATTCAGTTTTTGTTACTTTCGGTCTGAATTTACCGCACAGCCAACGACCTTTAATGATCGCACATGCTGCATCGTAGGTTTTTCTCTCTACGTTGAAATGCTGTACAAAGCTATCTGTATAGATTATACAGGCGTATTGTGGGAGAGGCAGAATTTCGATTGGCAGAGGATATTCTTCTTCATATTCTAAAGTATTCAGTTCTTCAAATTGCGGTGTGAAATAGTATTTCACATCTTCCGCTCCTAGAGAATCTATGCACTGTATCCATTTCGGATCCAGTGACACTGTAGGCAGGTTTACTGGGCTGAATAGCGCCTCGAAGGCGGATTCCGCTGTAAGGATATTAATCCGTTTGCCGTGTGCTAGTTCTCGTTCATTTGCTAATGCGATTTGCACTGCTTTCACAGTTCTTTCTGTGTGACTGAATGTTTTTTCTGCTTGTGTGTACAAGTGAGATTTAATTGAAATAGGTACCTTTTCTCCCTCATTAGAGGTTAGGTACGTGAATCCGCATCTTCCTGGGATGACTCGGATTACAAGATCGATCGTGTTGTCACGTGTATCTAATTTTGTTTTTGCTAACATGTCTGTTTGCAGTGATCTCAAAATTTCTGTGTGTTTTTGAGTCCAATTGATTTGTTTAAAATCAGGTTTAATTAGTTCGTAGAGAGGTTTAACCCTCTCTGCGTAATTTAGAATGTAAGTTCTTCCGAAATTCAGAAAACCTAGTATGGATTGTAAATTCTTCAGCGTTTTTGGAGCGCACTTCTCTAAGAAGTTGTCCGCTAGGCTTTTCCCTTCACTTGATAATTCGTACCCTAAAAATAGTACTGTCAGATGGGCAATTCGGGACTTCTTAAAGTTGAATTTGTAACCATCTGCTGCGAACCCAAGTATAATGGTGTTCACTCTTTTCAAGTGAGTATCCAAGTCGTCGTCTGTGAGATAAATATCATCTACGTAAGACAATGCTTCATCATCATAGATTTGTAGTAACTCTGTTACCCTAGCTGAGAATAGTCCTGGGCTGTTCTTGAACCCCTGTGGGAGTCGACAGAATTTTTTCTGTGACCCAAATGCAGAGAAAGCGGTCAAATATCTGCTTTCTGGTGCGATGTTTTGACAAAAGAAGCCATTAGAAATGTCTAATGTCGTTTTATATTTTTTCCTAACTATGTTATTCATTAGGGCTGCACTATGCGAGTTTTGTACTGCAAAAGTTTTGCAACATGTATTAAGGTGTCTGTAGTCCAAAACTAGACGATATGAATTGTCTGGCTTGGAGACAGGAAACAAAGGATTGTTCATTTGAGAGGTGCATGTTTCAATCACCCCCTGATACTCAAGTTGATCTAAGATCTCCCTGACTCGTTTTTTAGCTTCTTGCTTTATGGGATACTGCCGTTGGGCAGTTGGTTCACTTTTTAATTGGATTTTGTGAGGAGGTGAATCCTCATCCCATCCTACATGATTTTTATATAATGCAGGTGCCTGGGCCACTGCCCATTTCCTTGCATATGTGTATTTTTTGTGAATCGGAATGTGATTCGAGGAGGCAGGCATAATCACTTCTTCGCCACGAGGGCACTCCCTGACAAACTCTGGGGGCCAATCTTTTTCAGCTAACAGAATATCATAGCCTTTTGAGAGCTTATCCCAAAATAGACCCTTAATTTTCCTAGTCTTATCACCCTCTATACGCAATGTTATTTCGTATATTTTATGGGGCTCGCTAAGTCTGGCGTCGGCAGTTTCAACCTGAATGAATTCATTCGTGTCCACTGTCTCCAGATGACTCATCAAGATCTTGCGCGCTATACTGATTTCTGCTGCACTGTCCAACATTGTCAATGCCCACTCCCCGTTTTTCAACTGTGTCCTCAGTATTCTCGGCATGGTTGATTACTCTAATACTGGCTACCTTCTTTTTCTGAAATTGAGATTTTTTACTCTGAGCAGGTTCCTTGTCTTTGGACTTGGTGTGCTCTCCTGGGTCTGACCGTCCTCTTCTTTCCGAATTCTGTGGAAAAGATCGAGAGGGACGTGTATCAATACTTTGATATCTATCAGGTTTTTTCAGATTATCCCTATTTCTAAGGTTATATCTTTTCTCAGAGGGCTCCCTCTGGGGAGACTGGCGTTCTCGAGTCGGAGTTCTTTCCCTCCGTCGAGGAGACCTTCCTCTGGACTGGAAAACTTTTTCCTTGGGAGTGGATTGTTTATTTCCATCCCAGCTCTTTTTAGGAGTGTTTAAATTATTTTTAATAAATAATTTTTCAGGATTTTCGAGCAGTTGGGGCTTTACTGGTTTTACACCCAAGCTGTCTCTACCTAATTCTTCATAGCATTTTTCTATGATTTTTGCCAGCTCAACAGGATCTTTTATATTAGATCTTTTATATCTGTTTCCTTCAACTTCTGGCGGATCGCCACAGATGCTGCTTCTCCCTTTATGTTGGCTAATAATATAGCCGTGACCTGCTTGAAGTCTTTCAGTAATTTCATACCTAGATTTAAAGCGGGCTCTGGACCGAATTCATTTTGAATCTGTTTTAGCACTTCTGGTATTACCGCCATAGACGGAACACCGTGTGTTTTTGTGTAAATGGAAGCAAAGACTGTACCCCAAGTGTCGCAATCCTCCACGTGTGGTGCGATTCCCATAGGAAGGCAGATGGTCAAGATTCTGTGTTTCTCAATAGGGGTAGTATCAGGAAATACTGCCTCTATTTGAGTGATTTTCTGGGCTAACCAGAAAGGAATTTGTTCCCGTTTTACGGGTGTTTTACCAAGACATGACTGTATGTTCTGTGGTGTAATTTTATTTGTGTTCCCCTGATGAGGGGTCAGCTGTGGTGTATTAACAGCTGGCTGGACTGTTGCAGTCCGCATTACATATTGGACTAATTGCCTATGTATTTTTATTAATGTGTTTAGCTGTACTAACAGCTCTTCTCTAGACATTTTTACAATGTCAGGATGTGGTGTGTAGCTGGCTAGAACCGGCCACGTGGCTCCTGGTCTACCTAGTGGACCGAGCCTGGTAATGTGATCATTGTGTTTTAGGGCGCCATTAAACCAGAGCAGGTGCTCTTGAAATTTAAGTGGAATTTCAATCTCCTCGAAAGGAGCGTACTCTTCCGGAGGTTTCTCTATTTTGTAATAGTGAAACTCTTTTGTTATAGCGTTTACCGCTGGAAAGTTTATCCATGAATAGAATACCTCTGTCTGCCGATACTCGTGAGCCTCTATCACGAAAATTACTGTACCACCTTGTGGTGTCAGTCCGTTATCTATAAGTTTTAAAGTTATAGATTTTCTTAAGTGGACCGGGATGATAATAGCATCCGGGTCTGTGTCGAGGAGACTCGTGTCTTCCTCTATCAGTAGGGTTGCCAGTCTAACTGCTTCCCTTTCTTCTTCACTGTCTGTCATTTTTTAAAAATGCAGGCTTTGCAGAGTTGGTCTCCAAGGAGACAAAGATTAGGTGCACAATATTTTGGAACACTGTATCCTTCAACGTTGAATAAACGGTAGGGTGTTAAAATATCGATTACAAAAATATAGCTGACATAAATATCGTTGCAAAAATATCGTTTACAAAAATATCGACACCCTATACTTAAACAGGTAAGTACATAAATATTGACTCCTAAATATCGTTGTAATTAATATAGATGTAAAAAATATCGACTTTTTAAAATAATTAAAATTACATTAAATAATAAATAAATATAAGTACTATTAACAAAATACATTACATTACTTTTATTTTTTAACTATTTCAAAAAAATTTACTACACTTTTTAATTATAAACTTAATAAATGTGGACATATAAATTGATTTCACACATTACTTTATATAACAACAATAATACATATATATAATTAAAATACCCCTTTACCCAAAAACCCAAAACTGACCCTGAACCCTAAAAATACCCCTTTACCCAAAAACTGAAAACTGACCCTGAACCCTAAAAATACCCCTTTACCCAAAAACATTTTCACTAAAAAAATCCTGTACACACACCTAAAATTAATTAAAAAATTAACATAATTAATTACATAATTATTATTCAATTAACTAATTAAAATTAATTAACTATTATTTATTACACTATTTACATTTATTTAAAACATTAATTAATCTATTATTTCATTATATTTAAAAACCCCTTTACCCAAAAACTGAAAACTGACCCTGAACCCTAAAAATACCCCTTTACCCAAGAACTGAAAACTGACCCTGAACCCTAAAAATACCCCTTTACCCAAAAACTGAAAACTGACCCTGAACCCTAAAAATACCCCTTTACCCAAGAACTGAAAACTGACCCTGAACCCTAAAAATACCCCTTTACCCAAAAACTGAAAACTGACCCTGAACCCTAAAAATACCCCTTTACCCAAAAACTGAAAACTGACCCTGAACCCTAAAAATACCCCTTTACCCAAAAACTGAAAACTGACCCTGAACCCAAAAAATACCCCTTTACCCAAAAACTGAAAACTGACCCTGAACCCTAAAAATACCCCTTTACCCAAAAACTGAAAACTGACCCTGAACCCTAAAAATACCCCTTTACCAAAAAACTGAAAACTGACCCTGAACCCTAAAAATACCCCTTTACCCAAAAACATTTTCACTAAAAAAATCCTGTACACACACCTAAAAATAATTAAAAAATAAACATAATTATTTACATAATTATTATTCAATTAACTAATTGAAATTAATTAACTATTATTTATTACACTATTTATATTCATTTAAAACATTAATTAATGTATTATTTCATTATATTTAAATTACTTCCCACCCTACTCCCCTATAAACCCACAACCCGCTACGGAACTATTAATACTAAATTCAACTGAAAATACATTATTAAATAATAATATACTACTAACAATACTACTTTGACTAAAAATATTCATTAAAAACACTACATTACTTATAATTATTTAAAAAACGATATTATTGTAAACTATGTTTTTGTAAACGATATTTATTACAACTATATTAATGTTAACGATATTACTTACCTGTCTGTCGATATTCTGGTCAGACAATATTTTTGTCATCGATATTTCTTCCTGTAGATATTTTTGCAGCGATATTTAGGTTAGTCGATATTTTTACGACGATATTCCTGCTCTGTACCGAATAAACCAGAGCTTTACATAGGAATCTCTTCCTACTGAGTTCGGGTGGATTTTAACCTTTCACCCACTCCAGACGTCTATTGGAGTATTTACGGGAGAAAGGGGTCTGTGTGAAATATGCACGACTGAGTTACTCTAACTGTCTTGCGTTAGTTTATCGCCTTACCAAACGTTGGGCGCCATGTAGTGTAGTTCCTAGTTTCCCACTAGGCCCTGCGCATTGGAATAACATAAACAGTAGTATCGACGTGGAACTGCGGATATTCCAGGCCTCCACTGACTATGCTAAACTTAATTGGGTTGTGTTACCAACTAGCTCAGAGGTCACTGGAAACTTTCTTCTCTGCATAGGAAGTGATCAGCTTCCTTGGCACAGACAAGAAGGGATTCAGCTTTCCAACAACCGTGCAACATGACAACTTTGCTCCTCAGATCAAGAGTCAATCTCTAGGGTCGTGTGAAACAATAGACATGTATTTCACTCAGTCAGTCTAGTGCAGTTTACTTTCACGAGATGTAGAGAATAGAGAGACGGGCGTTTATCAATAAAGGGTTAACATTTATTGAACAGTCTTTCTTCTCGTACAAGAGAAATGTATTGCCACAATTGCAATAATTGTTATTATAAAAAGTACGTACAGTAAGATAAGTATTGCGAAATAGAACTGTAAAAGCATTGATATGGTTTCTTAGCCATACAATGGTTTAAAAGTAATAAAACATATATACAGTCATATATACATTAGGCTAACATACTCAACTGGTGCTTCTAACTAAGCCTACCCCAGTGTGCCTGACCTAAGCCTAACACGTGAAAAGGGGAGTAAGTAAGTAGCTTTAAGTTAAGTTGGTTTTGCCAAGGTTTGTTTCAAGAATTCTCGTCTAAGGGTTTAGTCAACACCATACCTCTGAATAGAATGATGGAGGATTGGTATCTCCTTCAGGGGTCTCTCTCGATATCCCAGTCACCCGCGAGGGTAAACCGGAAACGCCGTGGCTGGATTTCTCTGCACGAGAAAGGCAGCGGGTCTCTTCAGCGCGTCGAGGAATGAGGGGGGACAGCGTCCGCGGGCAGCTGGATCTGCTGGATGTCTTCGCAGAGGACGGCTGTTCAGCTCCTTAAGCGTACTGCACCATAGTTCGCGCTTTAGCAGCAATAATGGTATCAGCAGCTTCACCACCACAGGATAGCAGGCTGCAGCGACAGAGTGCTAGATTTACCAACACGGGGTCGTGCAGGCAGCTGGCTTCAGTAGCTCATACAACAGGCATTGCTTAAGGCAACGTTGGTAATATTTATACCTGACAGGTGCCGGGTTTGACGCAAGTTTGCTGGACATAAGACGTCAATTAAAGATGCCACTAGGAAGTGATAGTTATCAGTTGCTCATTAGAGTTCTATTACTAATCAAAACATAGCAAGCGGGGATTTCCAGGTTTGCTGAGTTTTTATCTTGTTGAAGAACTCGGAGTGTTATCTAGGAATATCAATAGTGACTACTGCTCTGTCATTGCACTAATTGGTCGCAAAGGAAGTGGCAGAGGGAACTATGCTGGAATGTGGCTCTGTTCGTGTGAGGCCAGAGATGACTTTTCAGAAAATCGCACTTGAACGGTTATGCCAATATAGGGAATAAATGGATTTATAGCCGAATAGGGGCATAAGGTCACAGTATCGATCAGGAACCTAGATAAACACGCAACAGCACTTATCGTATGTCCTGTTGTTTCCCTGCCAATCTAACCACAAGAAAGGTGTCTCCTTGCATTTAGGTTCCTTGGGAGGGGTACCCTCCCCGGGCCTCCCAGAAATGGCACCTAGGGGAGGGATACCTTCCTCCTGTCCCAATTGCAAGGAGACCATTCAGAGACATTGTGGGATGCCCAGTGTCCAGCATTTTAGCACCACCACGTTTTTAACTCTTAGCCCACAAGCCATTCTTACACCTATCCATTGAAGGTGTGAGAATTGCTTGTGGGCTTAAAGTAAACAAATTTGGGGGCGCCAAAATGCTGGTCCCTGGCCGACCCGCAATGCCTCTGAATGGTTTCCCTGCAAGGGGTCAACTATGTAAATTAGAGGGGCCTCGCACATTCCCTTTAGGACCAGGGCCCATGAAATCCTATAACCGGCTCAGAGTCCAGAAAATTATCCACACAAGCAAGACCAACATCACAACATCCACACCACATGTAACATAAAAGCAGCACCACTCAGCACAACATATTTGCAGCAAGAAGTCACGTGTAGATTCACTGACTACTGCAACCTCTCCTTTAGATCATCACCAACTGAATAGGAATATGAGTGTGGGGTGAGGCAAGAGTCCCTCCAAAATGACTGAAGTCATTATTGTACACAAATAAGGGTCAGTCCACATACAATGTGGAGCAGAGGAGGGCAGACCAAGTAGTGTGTGTCTGTGAACTTCACAGTAGGCCAACAAGGTGTTGGAATGAGTCAGTGAGCCCAGGTAGATGACACAGCATATTACATTCCACTGCCACACAATCACAAATCACCACAACCCCTAAGCAGACATTGATAGGCCCATCACATACCATGCAACACAGGACAACATTTCTGACTCACGCAGTAAACTCAAAGTAAGCACTACTGTGCATTTCACCTACAAGTGTACTGCTGAAATATATAGGACACCATGTGTGTATGTCTAGTACATCAACAACACTGACCACTGCCAACTCACAGAACCCCCACACACCATCACTCCACCTCAACAAAGGGAGAATCAACTACTAAGTGGTGAATGAATGCCAAAGTGGCAGGAAGAGTTCATCTTGACAGCAGGAATCTCTGACCTGACACTCAGGACAACCCACCTCCTCATACCTGCCTTACACTCAGGTGAATCAAGGTGAGTACATTAAGAAATGAAGAGTCACTCTGCAGATTAATAACCATGGAACTGTTCACACTGCATGCCAATTCCCTCAGACAGATCACACACTGAAACTCTGCCACATACGCATACCATAAGTCAGCAGCAATGTATGACAATAAATAGACTAGCCTAAAGTGGAATGCACAGTGCAGGAAAAACATGGAGCAAGCCACATAGCATTTGTGCATGACATGCAAGAGGAGGAACATATTACCCTACACTTAGGCCATAAAATCAGACATGGATGGCACAGTGATTGAAACTGAACTAAAGTAACATCTGTGCAATATCTGTGGGATAGAGCAATGCAAACTATACATTGGCCCAGGAATGATAGAAAATGTCAGAAGTCATAAAGTGACCAACCACACATTTGTGTCAACTACCTTGACATGTGTATGCCATCAGCACAACACACATAGCTATTGTCACACTCCCTGACTGTCAAGCCCAAGTATGACCTTCACACAAATGCCTCATCTACCCATCTAACATCTGCACTACTCAACACCTGTGATAAACACATATATAGGTGCAAATAAGGTCCTCTGAGGTTCCTGATAACCAATGACACACCCTGTTGTGTATCTACAAATGTCAGAATCCCACTCAGGGATGTCTGAACCAATGCTGATCACAAACCAATAGCCAAACACAAATCTCACAAACAACATCCAAAGACGGCCAAAAAGCTCAGCCAGGTGCAGGCAAACAGTGGATAGGCAATGTGACCTTTGACAGCACAGGAATACAACATTTCCACTCTGGCCAAGTGCACAGACACCATACCCCAACCCAATCATACAATCATAAAATGCAGTATCAAATGCCAATCCTGAACACTAACTGTGATCAATAGGACACATCAGCTAACACAGACATAGACACTACACCAGTTACCAAGTGAGCATGGTGTCAATGTGTAGCACAAGAATGCACATGCACACTCCTGACAAGTGACAGATCAAATATAGGAGGACATAGCACAATTGTGCACTCAAAAGAAGCTCATGAACAAGAATCCACATTACTCCATGTGACATTCACACAAGAAATGCTCACTACAAATTCAACACACATCTGAATGTATTACAATGCAAGCTACTCACACACAATGTCATGCAAAGAGAACATCACACACACATGGGCCTGTCAGTAGAAAGAGCCAACACAGGCCAAACACTGCATCCATCAACAACAAATACACAACATATGCACATACCAATTCATCACATTGCAATCTCAGCTGAACATCAGGGGAATGCACAACAGGCAAATATAAGGCAACATACTCTGACAGCAGTGCATGCATAGTAAGCACTGTGTTAACACCAAAAAAACAGTATCACACATATCTGAGTGCTCCAACATGAACTTTCACAACACAAATCATCACAGGCCACAGATCACATCATACTCAGGAAGGGTAGCAGTACCTCAACAAACAGACATACACCTTAGCTATCACCCACAGCTGCACGACTCAGGAAAACCCAGATGCATCCAACATGACTAGAGCACACACAAATTTAAAAAATATTCTTCACACTATCCCGAGAGATTGTGAGGTCATTAGGGAGGCAAGGAGAACATATAAACTAGCAAATAAGGGGAGAAGTGACAACCTGAAAAAGGAAGCCTGGGAGTCCCTCTATTCGGCTGCCTTAAGTAGGGATAGTAGTGCCTTCTGGAAGAACGTAAAAGCACCTTTGCTGAAACCAGAAGGGGGCCCTTCCATTGAGATTGCTATTTCAGAGGAACTGTGGTTTGGGCACTCTACAGAGGTCTTCAGGGGGATTGATCGGCCTGCCAACAACACCTTATCTAGTAATAAATCATTTAATACTGACCTTAAATTCACCTTAGATGAGGTGTTGATGGCAATCTCCAATACCTGTGGAGAAAAGGCGCCTGGACCAGACGGGGTCCACAGTGACCTCTTTAAGTCAAATTCTTCTCTTTGGGGTCTGATTGTTACGCAACTTTAAAAAAGGAAACCCTCAAGACCCTAGATGCTACAGGACCATTTCATTACTGGACTCAATGACAAAAATCCTAGGTCGTGTCATTTTAGTAAGACTAAAAGCCTGGGCATCTGATAATAAGATTCTTTCCGATTTACAATATGGATTTCGCAAAGGAGTGGGAACTATCGAACAGTCTCTTAACCTTTCCTTATTGGTGGGAAAATATGTTTGTGTGAAAAATGGTAACTTGTTTTTAGCCTTTGTAGATTTGATAGCTGCTTTTGATTCGGTACGACACATTAAACTGTGGGAGATTTTAGAAAGGATAGGTGTGGATCATCAAATTATCCACTTTTTAATGCAGTTTTATTGCAATGCCCAAACCAGAGTCCGCTTTGATGTTAAGGGTGGGACGACAACTCCCATTCCAATCCGTAGGGAAGTCCGACAAGGATGCGTCCTCGCACCATTCCTTTTTAACTTGTACATAAATGATTTGGAGGGCGCATTACTTGAGCAAAAGGGTGACTTCCCTAAGATCAATGGTCGTTCAATCCCTGCCCTTTTATACGCCGACGATGCGGTTTTAATGTCCAGAACCCAAGTCAGCTTACAGAGAGTTTTGACTGGTTTTAACGATTTTATTAGGGACTGAGGACTAACTGTGAACATGTCTAAAACTTACTTAATGAGCTGTGGTGTGGGGAGGAAAAAATTTTGTGAAGTGTTCATTACGGATCAAAAGATTGACACAACAAAAACTTTCTCATATCTGGGTGTTATGTTCCACGAAGAGGACATGTGGGCACAGGCAAAAAGACTTAAAACACTTAGTTTTACTAACACAATATCTGCACTCACCCAGTTCGTGAAAAGATTAGGGCTACAATCACCAGTGAAACTTTTACAAATTTATCAGGCAAAATGTACTTCCACCGCAACTTACGGGTCTGGATTCTGGAGTATTGCAAATACTAACTCCCTACAAATAGTGGAAAATTAATTTGTAAGATATTTATTGTCTGTACCAAGAACAACACCTGCTTACATATGTCATGCAGAATTGGGATTAACATATCTGAATGACATTATTAAACTTGAGCCAATTTTATTGTGGCATTGTGTATGGACTAAAGAAGAACCCACATTAAATAGGGATGTTTTAAAAAATATTTTAAAATTGGAAAAAGTTTTAAGGATACCCTGGATTCATTATGTTTCTAATTTTATGCATAATCTGGGTCATCCTGAGTATTTTACTGACCCTGAATCGTTGCACTCAGTAAGCAGGAAGGAACTGAAAAAAGAAGGTATTGCTATGCTGGATATGATGAGGCTGACAATGGAAAGTCTTAAACCCTCGGTACTAGCTAATCAAATGATTTTAAGTGTTTTTAAAATACAGACCTATCTAGCCATAGTTCCAGCAGAGTCCAAAAGGTTCTTAGTAACAAGATTTCGACTCAGTATATTTCACAGACTCACTAGCTTTGCTCATTTGAATAATTGGAGTCGCACTCTGATAGCATGTCCTTGTGACGATTGCTCATGTCAATCCACCATCCATGTAATCTTTTTTTGCGGTTTTTACTCTGAAATTAGAAAAGCATGGATTCGACCAATGTTAAAAATGATGGGACTTAGGACTTGTTGACCTGCGTACATTGCACTGCAAACCCTGGACAATGCTGATATGATCTGGAAAGTCGCAATGTTTTTGAAAAGGACGGTCGCCTATTGGAAGAGCTTAGTGTTTTAATTAAATGTGGATGTGAAGCCCGTTATCCCTGACTATATTTATGTCTTTTTAACTTTCATATATGATTGATACCAATGGAATTACATTTTTTATATTGTCATTTTGATTATATCAATGTCTGTACTGCTTTTAGGATTGCACAATTTTACAATCGAATAAAGCATCTTTGATTGATTTGATTGATTGACTAGAGGACGGTGCTGGTCAAACATATGCACTGCACATGAGCAACCATAACTGCAATCAAGTAGAAGAAAATACCACATACCAAATTGTGAAACTGTCCTGAGTGGCACATTGGTCCTGTACACAGATCATCCTCCCACAGTATAGTGTCACACTTTGAAGTGGTGTGGAAGGTCACACACTGGCAAGGCATGGGGTGGAAGATATTAGACTGTAGAGGTGTGTACATAACTATTGGACAGGTGAGGAGTGTACTGTGCAAAAACACATAGAGGAGTCACAATGTGTGGGCATCAAAAGCACCTATAGGGGATGGTATGGCTCTTCATACCGCATTCTTGTCCCAACAATGTGTCAAGTGACAGCAATGTATGAGAAAAGTCACATATAATGTCAGTTTGCCTGAGCAGGTCAGGACATTGAGCACAAACTTAAACAAGAGCCATGGCTGAAAAAAAACACGACACAGACATTACAGTGACACACTCTGCATACTCACAACTGACAGCGATAACAAGTAGGTGTACCCCAGGATTGCAAGGTCGCACCAACACACTGCACAGTGCTCAACCTACAACTCCTACATGTGCCCACAATCTGAAGCACATGTCTGATAATGTAAACAAACAGGCACTCATTACCTGGATCATACATGTGTGTAGGTGTCATGTGCAGGGGCACATACACCTCAACCCTTCTGACAAAGACAGGCCAATCACACTGTATGACTACTCAAGTGCACACATTCAAATGTACCCATGTGACTAGACTATGAAGACAGGCCTACACAAGATCACTACACATCTACACTGCTGTTCACACATCAAGAAAGATCCCAGAGATATGATGGACCCTGTTCACCCCGCAAGTTATCCTGTGGATAGAATTCCCTTCTGTTGTGGTACTGCATCCGAATATGACATGTCTACAAAATTGGAGACCGGACAATAGAATGATTAGGATAAGAGTAGATCATCACAGACAACCGTCATTGCACCCTCCAGCCTCAAAGTCAAGAAGCTCAAAATTGTCTGTACCTCTGGCAACCTCTGAAAAAGAAAATCAAGTAATTGCCAATGTAAATAAAAATAAATCGTAAATCATACGTTCTTATATAGCGCCTTTCACCGTAAGGGCTCAAGGCGCTTGCTTTGGGAACCCGTCCTGGCCTTTCCCTGGGAGATTACCCCTACTGGGCATCCCCAAGGTGAAACCAGGCATCCCATTGCAGTGGGGCTGTAGTGGAGATTAAGCAAGCTATTGCCCAGAGTTGCAGAGTGTGAACCCACGATTCAAGTAGGCACCGAGGCGAGAATTATCGAGTCTGTGGACATTTTTGAGCTCAGGCCCTGCCGCGTCGGGGATTGAACCCGGGTCTGACCTCTGCATCAGGGACTGCCTCCTCTAACCGGTGAGCCACACTTCTCCAATGTGAATGTGGTATACAGAACATGTGTCACATGAACATATACACATACATTGCGCTTTTTCATTAGCAAGGGCAACAACAAAGCACACAACATCAGTAACAGTCTTTATTACATTCTCTCTGGATAGGCATAAAAAATGCAAAACATCAAGTTCATTGGCCATTCCAATTTTCTAGGCCGCACATGTGTGCATGAGAACTTGCACATCAAATAGGTAACATAGTCCACTGCCATGGGAATCACCACAGTTCGGGGGCTTTAAATGGACAGTCCAGGCTTTGCTCTGGGAGAAATGGTGTGGGAAAGGGGGACTTGGCTTCAACTTTGGCTTTAAGTTGAACTGGGAGGAGACTGATTGTCGGGGCCAGTTGAAGGACTGGACCTGGGATAGAGAGAACTGGCTGAGGTAGAGGGATCCATGGCTGTGGGAGCCTGAGGGCTGCCTGGACCGGGGGGAGTGGTGGCACAGGGAGTTGTAGACATGCTGTGTGGAGGCACAGTGGCTGAGGGTGAATGTTGAGAGCTGGGTCTCAACTGTTCCCGATCTGATAGCCCACAAGTATCTTGGCCAGAGTGAGAAGTGAGGTGGGCACAACAGCCTCACTTCTCCCCAAAGGTGTAGCAAGTGCAGGTGCAGGTGGCTCTCCCCGTGTGGATTTGCTAGACCTGGTGGTATGCTGGGGGTGACCTTGCTCTTCCCCTGCATCCCCTGTTGTCAAGTTAAACACCCCACTTTGCTCTCTGGTCCCTACTTCACTGGGTCACTCTATCACAGTGTGAGCAGGAAGCACAGAGGGCGCTAGAGAGCAGCTACAGACCAGCTACAGACCAGCAGCAGCAGGAGTGGTGGTGAGCGGAGAGCGCCGTGGCGTGCGGTGAACAGCAAGCAGCAAGCAGGAAAACGTTGCCGCCGCCGCCGCCGCCGAGACCCGAGACCCAAGACCCGAGACCAGAACCGGGATCTGAAAGGCCAACTTGAAGGGCTGATCGAAGGGCCGCAACCCGGGGGCCGGGGGCCGGGAGTCGGGAGCCGGACTCCGTACTAAGGACCCGCCGCCACTCCAGCCATCGTCGCAGTGCCCGCTACACCCTAACACCCCAAGTCACAGCCTCATAGCCTACAACGGAGGCGAGGGGGGCGTGAACAACGTGAAGAGCGAGGCGGAGGCAGAATGCAGAGATGCAGTAAGCGGTAAGCGGAGACCTGCACCTTCACCGCACTGCACCTGCACCTGCACCCCACTGCTGTACCGCACCGCCAATCACCACGCCACTTGCCACATTCGCCCACACACTACCTGCCCCTCCCCGGCGTCAAGCAAAGGATAGCTGGCTGAAGAGCAACAGCTATAGTGGCAGTGGTACTAAACAGTGGCAGCAAACAGCGATCAACTAATCAAATGTGCACAAGCACAAGCACAAGTGCAGCAGCAGCAAGCAGTAAGCAGTAAGCGAGCTGCCTATCAGCCTTCCAACCTACCAATCCGCCAATCCAAAGTAGCCAAGCAGCCAAGGCGAGGCGAAAACTAGCGCTAGGAGTGAGGCGCGAGTGAGGCGCGAGGATCCCTCCCGCAGCCGGCAGCCGGCGGACCCTACCGAAAAGCGCGTGGCAAGAAGTAAAGAGTAAAGAAGCGACGCCAAGGAGAGCAACGCAGCCCCTCCACCGCCTGCACCCTTCTGAGCGACCCTCGCCCGGGGGCTTTGGTTTCCTCCAATCGAGTAGCAGGAACCCAGGAGCCGGCAAACCTCCTAAGCCACCTAGCCAACCACCTAGCCTACCCAAAATGAGGACCAGAAATTTGACCCTAGTCCAACCCCAGGAGAAGCCCCGGCCACATAGCTCCGCCAAGAGAAGGAAGGCGAAGCTATTTTACCCCCCAGTACTAGAGCTAGGGGGACCTTACCAAGGCCCAGGGCCCTGGGACGAGGAACAAGCAGGGGGAGCGGGAGCGACTGGGGCTACTCCAACCTTCCCGGGACAAGACATCGACTTCACTGTGGAACTACCTGCTACTTCCCTCCCACCCCACCCCCCATCTGACATCAGGGGGAAGCCTCCTAGCACCCCGAACTCAAACATGCTCAAGCCCAGGCTCAGCATCAAAGACCGCTCAAACTGTCCCGCCGGGAACACCGGGAACAGAGACATAAGAAGCTTCCTGAACCCAAAAACATCCTCTACCCCCACTTGTTCCAGTTCTTCGGACAGCCTGCTCGCTATCAAAGTAACAGGGGAAGAAGAGTTGAACTTAACACTTGCAAGCCCTCGGGCAAACAGGATACCCCTCTCACCAACAATACTTACCCTCCAGAGTGGCACGCGATCCAAACCTTTGACACTGGACACGGAGGCACTTGGGCTCACCCAACCAAACACAACAGCCCAGATTCTCCCCTCCTCAGCGGACTGCCAGCGGAGCAGCCCCTCCGCAGCTACAACGAGTACATATGTCACCTCAGACAGCTCCCATGCCGACAAGAGAGGAGGCACAACCCCCACCACCACACTAACGCACACAGAATTCTTCTATGACTCGCCGGCCATGGAGGAAGGTGCAACCCGACAATTATTCAACAGGACCCCAAAACACTTATTGAACTCACCTACATCGGGCCTCCAAGAAAATGATAAAACGGGCCCATCCCCGCCCTCGGATAGCGGCCCTGCAAATACTAATCATTTACTATCAATCAGTGAAGCCCTCGTCTCAATGACCGGCGCAGCGATAATGCACGCGGACAAGCTTGATGTGCAGATCAACATTCTACAAATAGTGGCAAATCTGATATCGGGGATAGACTCAAAACTGGACAACTTGAATGCCCTGATACGCAGAGCGCAGGACGGCACACAATTCAAACAAGAATCATGCAGTTGTAGTCCGATTCTGCATAGTCTAGAAAAGCTTCCAAATATTATGACCTCTCTAATAGAGGACCTCAAGGGTGAAGCAAATAAAAAACACGGTCTGCTGGCGGCACAAGTCTAAACCTGACAAAGGCTGAAAGTCAGGAACACCAACCAACCCCCAAGCCGCCCAGCTCAGAGTCACAAAACTTGTCAAGGAAAAACAAGAAAAAACTAAGAAAACTCAACAAGGAGAAGAAAAATAACGCATACGCCAACAGCGTTATTCACAATTGGTTACGACCCAACAAGCAGCCTACCCTTGCAGCCCCCATGCATACAGCAGAAGCCACAGGATCATTGATCGAAAATTTGCACATCTCCACCTCAGCTCAGGACCCAAGCTCGCTTGCTCCCCCCCTGGCTTCTCAACCCGCGACAGCGCCAATAACACAAAAACATGCGCATGATTCGCAGGTAACCAACCTTGTTGAAGTCAGGCAACACCTACAAGAGCCCCGCCAAACCAGATCTGAGAACCCAGCACAAACCAAGCTCACATTGAGCAAAGTAATAGCCCCCGACAATCCAAAAAGTATCAACGTCATCAACAGTGATTCTCAGAGTGCCCCCCATGGGCCAACCCCGTTTAAACCAGAGCAAGTCGTCGATAGGCAACGGAATAAGCACTGCTCCTCTAGCACAACGCCCATGGAGGCACCTCAAGTGACAATAGGACCAAACCAGCAGACAAATTCTCACCTGCCCGGGCTTAAAAAGGCCATTCCAAGCCAAGCAAAGGAAGAGGACCGGAAAATACTGTTATACCCAGAATACATCTCTCAAGGAAAATGGGACATCTTGAACCGAAGTAATCTCTTAACACTCTGCACAAATCTGCCGGGACTGGAAGGCATAAAAACCAAAGACATCGAGACCATCTCTTTTCTGCCCCCAGACACCGAAGAAAAAAACGAAACAACGGAATTAACCTTCATCAGACCAGACCTGGCGGAGGCACTGAGGAGCCAACAGCCACTACTAGAAAGCTGGGGCATAAAGATAAAGGTAAAGCCGACCCAAAAGTATCCCTTAATCTTAAAAGCATCGATTCCACACCCTAAACCGGACAATCAGGCACAGGACATGGTTGACTCTACATCCATAAACGCTCCTACTATCCATCGGCAAAAAATCGAGTCCGTTCTCCAGGGGTGCAAAGGTAGCATAAACAACAGCCCAATCGATGGCACCCCAATTAAGATCACAACAAACCTCACTCAAGGAAAACGATTGTGCACAACCAGGGGCCCCTCATGCAACGACTGGTCCTGGCTGCCATCTGCACTAAATTCCAGCTCCTAACACAGCCCGCCCCGCAAATTCAGCTCGTACATCTCAATATGCTGCCAGCGAGCGAGAAAAAAATCTAAAGAAAAAAGAGAAATTCACCGAGAGTCTAAAAATACTAATGTGGAATGTCTCAGGACTCAAAAAGCTGCTACTAAGCCCAGCTGCGGTGAAATTCTTGGAGGAAGCAGACATTATTTGCACACAGGAAACTTGGCTGACTCACCCACTCTCGCTAAGAGGATATGCAGAATATAGTAAAGCGGCCAAAAAGACCAACATATTTGGAAGACCATAAGGAGGAAAGTGCGTCTATATAAAACATGCCTTGAACATAGAATTCTTGGAAATACATGATTTGCCAGACACCCTACAGGCGGGTATTCTGAAATTCCCTAACTCGACCAACGGAATCCCACCAATACTATTAATCAACATCTACCACAACTCGCAGGAGAACACAATTAACTCGCTCACACTCGCAAATCAACTAGAAACTTTACTGCTAGGCCACCCATCATTAGACAGCATTATCCTCGGTGACTTTAACATTCATAACATAGGGGTTTCAACCAAGCAAAAACAACCCGCAGGGGGACCGAAGCACTAAATGAACTCTTAAACTCTCACAAACTGGCGACGGCCCACACATTGCTTTTAAATAACACCCCGGGAGCCTTGATCGGTCACACGTATAATAACCAAACGACGATCGATTACATCATCTTAAGCGATAACCTGCAAGACAAAATGATAAATTTCATGGTTCACCAACGTAATGATAGCGACCACGCAGCTTTAACAATAACCATGAACTTATTGGTGCAATCACGATATCAGCCGATATGTGTGGGAGCATCGGACGGCCAAGAATTAACAAAACTGCCCAGAAGAATAAAATGGGGGCAGGTAGCCACAGCAACCTTTAACAACTGGGTAAACACGTGGGCAGGCTGGCCCCCGCGTAAACACAATCAGGAGATGATAGCCACATGGGAAGGAATCACTTTGTCACTAGCGGCAGAACTTAGGGGAGGTGGAGACAATCCCAGGGCAATCCGCTGGCATCCTCCGACCACACTTGGATTCAATGCAGAAATTAAAACCAGTGCAAAGGACTTAAACAAAAAACGTAAAGCCTATAGTAAAAACCGCACAACTAAGAACAAAATCCAATTGCAAGAGGTTGCAAAGAGCCACTCCATAAAAGTGTGGGCTGCAAAGCGTAATCATTGCGAGGCCCAGTGGCTGAAAATTTTCGATCTACTGAGCCCCGGAAAATCACAAGAGTTTTGGAGTTACATCAGTCACCTTGGTCGAGGCACGAATCATAGAGAAAACGCCCTCGAGGCATCTGTCTGGGTTCGCCACGTAACAGCACTTTACCAGGAAGAAGGACTTACCATCAAGCCTCACAACACGACCCCACAAAAATTGGACCCGGCTTTAACTACTAACATAACATCCCCTCCTGGAAAAACTCTAGTGTCCAAAATATTGAAAAAAATTCGAGCAAACGGCGCACCGGGCCCTAACGGTCTACCAGGCCACTTATTCAAATCAAACATCGAATTCTGGTCCGAAAACCTGACCCACCTATTTTCTGACTGTTGGCTGTCGGGGGCTGTGCCTGACTCATGGCGAGGCTCGCTCCTGCACCCAATTTATAAAAAAAGGACCAAATCAGACCCAACAAATTACCGTATGATTGCCCTGCTGGACATAGAGGGTAAAGCTTATGCAAGTGCAATCCTGAAAGATCTCACAGACTGGGCAAGTGAAGAAAATCTCCTGCCATTCTGCCAAACCGGTTTCAGATCAGGGTCCTCGACCGCGGACAACATCACTGCACTCTCTTATCTAATCAATCGAGCACGGCTGCGTAAAAGCCTCCCCTTATTTGCCTGCTTCATTGACTATTCTGCCGCGTTCGATGGGGTAGACCGTACCATCCTTTGGAGAAAGCTGGTCCACTGGAACATTGATCCTTCCCTGTTAAGAGCGATACAATCCCTGTACCAAAACACCTGGGTAAGAATCAAACTTTCAAACGACTCCGCAACTGATAAGATAGACACGAACCGCGGTTTAAAACAAGGGTGCGTGTTGGCGCCCCTACTGTTCAACTTATATACAGCAGACATGGAGACAGCCTTGCAGGGGGCCACCTTAGTAACACCAAAGATCGGGGCAACCAAAATACATTTCATGCAGTATGCGGACGATCTCGTAATTTTGGATCACACAAAAACAGGACTCCAAAAGGCACTCACTGCCCTCGCAATATATAACAACAAAAACAGGCTGGTGGCAAACCCGACTAAATCAAAAATAGTCATTTTTGGGCACTACCCCCAAAAAAAAAAGAGCAAAATGGAGCCTTGGCCATTTAACCTTGGACAGTACCCAGAAATACTTATACTTAGGGGCTTCCTTTCACGAATCAGGGTCGTGCAGTGCCCACTTAAAGAAAGTTCAGGGTAAAGGTAAGTCCATCACCTTCGCCCTATGCAAACTACAAGCTCTTATGCATAGTCCATCAGCAACGGCCATCCAAAGAGTCCTTAAGGCCAAGCTAATGCCGGCCCTTAACTACGCACAACAGGCGTACCCAGGCAAATTAAATAAGGAGCTGGAAAAAATCCATTGCGGGGCATACAAGAGACTGTATCACCTGCCGAAATGTATAAGAAACACTCTAATCCGTTTGGAATTCGCCCTTAACCAACAAACTTTGGAAGAAATGGCAGCCCTAAGCAAATATTATTACCTCGCAACAGCGGCACGCAATAACACACTAAAGGCTGTCCTGAAATACATCTTTACGGAACCAGGGAACCCCTGGTCAGTTACCATCGAAGCTGCCATGACGCAATTGAACCTGGCGATCGAGTCGTGGAACCCAGATCTTGTCAACTACACTACCATCAAACAAGTGATAAAGAGACAAGTGCGTGCACGCTCCCGGGAGCTGGACCTGGAGTCCCTCAGGAAAAGAGCCTTCCATGAGTCCTTATGCTTGCCACACATCGCGCAAAATCCTCGAAATCATCTCACGCAGGCCGTGGGCCTCCCAGCACTCCATAAGATCCTCGCCTACAGATTGCACCCCCTGCCGCTCAATGAACTATATCACCCGGAAAATGCAGGCGCAGGAGTCCGGGATTGCAGACTCTGCAACTATAAACGAGAGTCACTGGCCCACTTACTATTTTGCTGCCCCGCCCTACGTGCACCCCGCACTCTCTACCTTAGGCCCATTCTGAGGGATGCTGGGACACGTACAGTCAAGGAAGAAATCCATCATCTATTCACCTTGAGCGTAGTAAAACAGATGGCCTCATTCGGAAAATTTATTCAACAGACCCGGCTCGAGTTGACAGCAGTAAGGGCCACGCAGGAATAGAGACCTTGCCGTACGAACCCCCGGTGGACCTCTCAGGCCCCTGACCGCGTGTGCCCGTACGAACTTTGGGAACTCCTTATAAATGCTTGTCACCAGAAACTCTGTGGCCTTTTGCCCTCACGAACTTTGGGAACTTTTAACATACGCTTGACTACTGGAATTTTGTGGTTTTTTTAAACTTTTGTAATTTTATACTTGATCTTAATGTAATGGTTTTAAGTAACCACACAATAAAAGTTATTCATTCATTCATACTTCACTGGGGTGTGGGTGGGAGTCAATGTTTTGGGTGAATCTGTCTTTGGAATGTGTTTGGCCTTAGTTGTAGCAGGCACCAGGTTCACAGCGGACAGGGCAAGTGTTTGTGGGTCTTTGGGATCAGGTGTGGGAATGGGAGTGCCCTTGGATGGTGATGATTTTGATGAATGCGATGTTGATGCCTTCTTTTGTGCCTGATGCCCCTGAGTGTCATGTGATGGGCTTTTTGTTTTGCGCTCATGTGTGCCCGTTTTGTGTTGTGGTGATGGTGTCTGTGGTCTAGTACGCTTAGAGTGCTGCTGTTGTGTGCTGCATATGGATGACTGGGTGCCTGAGGGCTCTATCACATGTTTACTCTCATCAGGTGGTGCCACTGGCAGGGTGGTTGCTGAAGGGACAGGAGCTGGACTGGGAGCTTGGGACTGCTGAATGGCTGCCCTCACTTTGGAGGACAAAGACTGGACAGTTCGGTGTAGGTCACCCACGTCAGAATGAATGCCCTCCATGAAGGCAACAACCTGTTCCTACTTGCTGCCATGATCCTGGAGGGCATTCAGGAGAGCAGTCTGACCCACACACAGCTGGTGCAAAATGCCTACTGTCTCTACACTGAGGGCAGCAAGGGAGACAGGGGCAGGGGCAGCGGTGCCGGGGGGTGGGGGGGGCAGGAGACTCTACCCTACCTAGGGCTGCATGCATGGACAGCACTTGGGGGAGCATCCTGGAGGGTGTGCACTGGGCGAGGTGTGGCGGAAGAAGATACAGATCTTAACCTTCCTGTGCCCACCAACACGGAGGAGTCACCACTGGATTTGGAATATGTGGAGGTTGGTGTTTCTGGATGGGAATCATACAGGGCTCTCCTGTCCCCCTCCAAGGCGCTGGTCCCCTCTGTGTCACTGAACAGCAGTCGTGCCAGTAGCTTCCTCAACGGTGTCTGGCCCCGTCCTTCCCTGCCCTTGGTAGATTCTGCAAAAGACAGAGACATAGGTTCAGTATAGTGCCAAACTCACAAACATCATATGCAAGCAAAGCATCAAACTTTAAAATGAGACTCCCATGTTGAACTCCTCCATGTACTTTCAGCATATGCTACATTTATGCAATCATCAAATGATGCATGGAAACATGCATAGTTGATAGTAATGCTCCATTTTGCGTTGACACAGCCAAATAGCTGGGCCTGTGCCTCCCTGTAACCACACATACAATTGTCTGTATGCATACCTACGTGCCTGTAGGTGAGGTAGCTATACATCAAAACATGTTGTCTCAGTCACACATGGAGTCTCTTTGAGGGAACACCACAGATACAAACTCCAATATGTCCTTTTGCAATGGCTACCAGCTCCTGATATCTACCATGTTGGGCTTTGAAGCACAACTAGAGTTGTCCATTGGTGTTAGCTGTGTAGATGTTACAATTTATCTTTTGTGCACAACACACATCTTTGAATGCACACTAACATGATGCTCACTGGTGTTCATTGCCAGTTGATGTCTATTACACTCACACTGCAGCATATGTCACAAGGCCACATTTTATCTGTCAATGAAGGGCCAGTGAGGACCATTGCACAATATAGTCACAAACACAAAGCACTATAGCATGGGAATGGGAAGTTAATTCAAGGCCTTCATAGGTTTTGACATGTCACATACCAACATATCCACAAGTCCCTGACAGTCCCTCATTTATCCAAGGCAGGATGGTGTCTGCTGTTGATGATGAAGTTGGTGGACTCCATAAGGACAGCTAATGTGTTACAATACCTAGGGTCTGGCATATGACATCCCTATGTTGTGCTGACTGATGACATTGAGGACACATCAATGTGCCAATAAGTCACACATTGATTAAAAGCATTAGCCACAACTTAACCATGCACTGATGCACAAGGACACCCCTCCACAATCCACACATACTGAGGGCTGACACTCCATAGTGCCTACATTTTTTTGCAATAGCCAGGTTCTGCTACATTGCATTTAAATCACAAAGTCTAACCATCCCAGTCATGTTGCCATGTGCACAAATGGCAAAGGTAAATCAGCCAATGCATCACTGCAATTATCACCATCTACCTTTCAGCACCTGTGTGCACTTGCTGTCACTATGGCAGGTAATTCCATCATGTCATGTCATGCAGCTGATATTGGGCTAATATACTTTTAAATGGTGCTGTCCTCTCTATCATTGTGGGAAAAGGGACCCATGGGGCAGGTGTGACCCTTACCAACTCACTGCTCCCTAAGTCCACATCTGTGCATGTCTGTAGCCACTAACACATCATCAGATGAGCACACTATTGAGCTAGCCACACAGCGCACACAAGCACGACAATTGTCATGGGCTACCCACTTCACAGAATGAATTATCTTGGGGGGTATCAGTGCAGACAACATTCATGCAATGTGAGTTAAAAAGAATAAATGTGACAAGGTTCATGGGTTGTTGTCACATGATAAACAAAGTGTCGTACAAATGCAGAACAGCTGCACTCAACACAGAGGCCACTTAGAAGCCATTGCATCACACTAGAGACATCACAGCGCTCCGCACTGGCTCTGGGTTGGGGTTCATGCAGTCACTCACAAGCAAAGTCACACTTTGCATAATACTCACCCCCAACTTGCTGCTGATGGGCCCTCAAGTGTCCATCCAGCTCTGGCTCTGTCACTGCCAAGATGTGGGCCTTTAGTGGTGTCATGCTCCTGCGCTTCAACCTGCCACTTCGAGGGAGCACCCCAGCATCATCTCTGCCACATTTTTGCTCAGCCGGCAGATGTCATTCCACCTCTTCTGGCAGTGTGTAAGCCGTTGGTTGGAGACCGCACCTTGCGTGCAATGGCCCTCAATCTGGCCTTACTCTGATGGACCTTAAGCTGCAGGCATGGGAGACAAGAAGAGGACGTTTATGTGACACTGTGTTGTGTATCACTGTGTGTCAGTACAGGAGAATGAACATACATATCACACTAATACATCAATGGAGAGCAGAGCCCATACAGCATGACACATAGTACACTTGGATCAAATAATATTTTAGCAGGGTATACTTGTATGATGATGGACCCACTACGTGGCCATCTCATACACATGCAGAGTGCCAGCACAGAAACCAATGTAAAAATGGCCCTTATCTGTGATGCACTATGTGAGTGAGCATGACATACAATACACTGGAAATGATGTGTTGTGGCAGACTCACTGTGTCCTACACTACACACCCCTCAATGTCCTTGACCATTGCATAGCTACATGTGTCATGGTGGGCACATTTAGGGCCATGATCTTACATTCTCACACTATTGTAATAAGGTGGAGTCCTGTCTAGAGCAATCCTCAGGCCTGAGATACCTCATTGAGAAATAAGGTTGTGAACAAAACATATGTTTCACTCAGTCCTTTTGGTGATGGGTCCTTGTAAGATTAGGCAGTTTCTGTGCAGGCCAGAGGGCCTCACACTGAGGTTAAATATGGGCCATCACAGAAATCCCATGCATGTACAATATGAATGGAGAAACAGTGCCTACACATGCGAGACTCAACACATCATGGAATCAATAGAAGGATGACATGTCCACCTCATATTTATCTGATGTGTCATAGTTGAATTACCAGCAAGAGTGTTACACTCAGACATTGTATACTCTTGTGCATAATAGACACATCTCCATAGGGTGCATTTGAAAACTGTACACACATTATTCAGTACCCTCTGGCCAAAATACATTTGTGATGTCACAAATGAGCATATGAACACCTAATGGACTATGACAGCACATAGCACACGGAATGTGTGTTTCAGACTTCGAGTGTCTCAAACCAGCAGTATAACTGCCAAACCACAGTAGTTCACTCCTATTCTTCAATGCAGTTATGGATCTGTGGAAATAAGGCTACACACCCCATTGATATGAAGTCTGCATGCTAGGCAGGGTATCACACATTTACATTATCCAGTCTCCGAACAACATGTGTTTGGCTTAAGAAAAGCTGTACAAGTGTCCATGTTGCCATCCTCTCCACATACTCAAATTCAATTTGTAATAGCCCTATCCGACAGCTTTGATGCCAACAATGGCTGCACTGCATTTGTTTGCCAATGGTTCATTTCAGTGCACAGTGGCCATCGCCGGTGGGATGTCTCAAGCTATGTTCAGCATGGTGCTGCGTGATGTCCTGTCCGCAGTGTTGACCTACAAGGACCACTACATTCACTTACCAAGGAGACATGAATTGTCAGATGTGACGGGTGATTTTTATGACCTTTGACACAAACCTAATGTTGTTGGAGCCGTTGACTGGACACACGTTGGCCTAGTTCCACCCCAGGCACGTGAGCACATCTACCGCAACAGGAAGCATTACCATTCCATTAACGTGCAAGTGGTATGCCAAGCGGATATGATTATCTCCCATGTCTGTGCCAAATTTCCAGGTTCAGCACATGACTCCTACATACTACATAACAACATCATCCCAAAATTGAATCTGCATCCGGAGAGTGCCTTATTTGTTGGTGAGTACGCTGTCAAGTAATGTGCTGTATGTGTAATATGCTGTTTTCGTCAACTGTTTGAATTACAAGATTGATCTGTGTATCTCACACCTGGGTGACTCTGCGTATCCCAACCAGCCTTGGTTGATGAGCCCACTGAGGAACCAGGCCCTCAGGGGAAGTCCGCTACAATGATGCAAATGGGAGGACACATCGTGTAGTGGAGCGTGCTTTTTGGCTTCTGAAGTCTAGATTTCGATGTCTGGAGAAGAGCGGTGGTGCACTACTCTACTCTCCCTTAAAGGTGTGTCAGATCATAGTTGCATGCTGCATGCTCCACAACCTGGCCATGCGCAAAGAGATCCCCCTGCACCTGGACGATGATGAGCAGCAGATGTCCCCCCCTGCAAATCCACACATGCCCAGTGACGGTGATAGTGGAGAAGAGGAAGGTGTTGACCTGCGTCAACAGCTCATCGACAACTACTTCCCTTGAGTGTAAGTGACATTGTACAACAGCGACATTGTGTGTTGGCTTTGATGGTAGTGGCAAGGCATAGAAGAGCTTTTTAGTTGCTGCCTGTTGTTGGCTCTCTGCTAATGGCTAATGTGTGTGGCACAGTGTATTGTTTACCACATACCTCATGTCTACATTGATGGTGTTGGTCACTGTTTTGTGTGATGGGTAATGTACGTTGTTGACTAGTGGTGTGTTTTTGCTGTAACAGCATTACCTGAAAAGTAAAGGTCATTCTATTGTGTCTTTCTAGGTTCCTTCACCCTATCAATGCCTCGACACAATCAGAGCGTGTCGTTCATTGGAATCTGACTTGACATTGTACTTACTGTGATAAACATGGAACTGACACAAAGGCATAGGTGTGTAAAGAGTGTTTATTTTAAATACGTTTTTGTGAAAGAGAAGTTATTGTTTGTGAAATTGTGCAAAGTGAGGTTATGAGTTGTAAGTGATGGTAAATGAGACAAATAGAGCAGTCACCACATTGATGTAATTGCACAGTCCAACAAACTCCTGCCATCAACATTTCAATGTGGGTTAGGATAATTAACAAAGTCAATATTAAGGGAAGAAACAAGTTACTTACCTGTAAATACTGTTATCTAGTATTGGTATCTTTCATAGATTCACATGCCTGAATCATTCCCCGTCGTCGTAGTGGGAATCCCACGGTACATAAATAACAAAGTAGTAAGTACTAGATAATACCTTTGCATAGGCTATATGGTAGCAACCATCTTTTTCTATAGCCATTAGTCTCCTTTTACAAAAAGGACCAAACTGAAAACTCAGCCAATCAGCACACAGCGCCCTCTAGAACCTTCCCAAGAGAGGCTGAGTTCCTCAGATTTTCACAGCACTTCGTAGTGTAAGGGAGTCTCCCTGAGCTCTGCTCAGTTTTCTTCAAATTTCTCAGATAAGTCTCTTTTGGATTTCTTTTTGAAGAATGTCTGATAAAAAGGGATTAGTCAGAGCCTGTAAATCCTGTGGGAAGAAGAAGGTGCATGTAGATGATACACACAAAGCGTGTATCTACTGCCTCTATCCCTGCCAAGAGGCTGAGTTCCTCAGATTTTCCCTGAGATGGGCTGAAAATTCGTTCCGCTTGCGGAATTTGTGAATTTTGGGCAACTTTGCGGTCTGCGAATCGCGCGAAATTGCCAAACAATCCGCAATTCGCGAGTTGGCGAATTTTTTTTGCTTGGTCGCGCTTCAAAAATACAACCTTGCGCGCGCTGCTTTGACTTACCGTGATTCTGAGTTCGCTGAGTTGTTTTCCTCCCGGTTTGCGTGCGCTGCGCCATTTTGGATCTGGCTGCGTGATCACGCGAGACTTTTCGACCATGAGCACGTCATGGAGTCCCGCCATCTTGCACTGCGAGACTTTGAGAACGCGAAAACGTTATAAGGGCCCGCGATCACGCATCGCGAGTAGCGAATACGTAGATGCAACGCGCAGCTGACATCAGGCGGGAGATTTGAACAGTTCGCTTTCCCGAAGTCGCAAAAATTGCAATTCTGCACAAGAAATCTACTGCAGGCAACATAAACCTTCTGAAAATGATGATTTGGATCAGAATAACTCCTCAGATTGACATTTGGCTGCACTTTTTTGTGCAAGGAGTCCATTTTTGGGGGGTGGAACTAAGTGCCCCAGAGTCTCCAACTTCCTGTTCCTGTCCAGCAGGCTCCTCCCAGTGCTTTGTCAATGTCCTGGTCACTTTTCATTTGGATCTGGAGCTGGAAGGATTACTCTTTGTGGCTGCTGCTGGATATTTGTATTTGAGGAATATTTGTTTGGATCACTTTTGGATTTGAGATTTTACAAGTAAGTGGGTGTTGTTTGTTTGGGGCATTGCAGTTGCTGCAACTACAATTTATAAACTTGTTCACAACTTAAAAAAATATATATTGTGGGTAGCCAGAGTATCCAGTAGGCCCAGGGTTAGTCATGGGTGCATGATACAACTGTTTCTGTGAGTTTTGTTGAACTTAAATATCATTTACGGCATGGATGGCATGGTATTGAATAGCTCACTGTTATAGGTAGAAGTTTGTTTTAATTTTGGGGTGCGTATTAAAGCCACACTAGCCAGTAGGCCCAGGGGTACTCAGTGGTGCCATGGACCAAGTCTTTCTGTGGGGTCTCTTGAATTTAAAAATCATTTAGGGCATGGATGGCATTAGATTGAGGTGATTTGTGTGTGTATTTCGATTTTTTGGGTGTTGTTGGGGCCTGGTCCAGGGCCTGGCCATGTGGGTGGGGGCCATTTTGAGGCCTGGTCCAGGGTCTTGCCATGTGGGTGGTGGTCTAGGGGCAATTTTTAAGCCAGGCAGTGTGCTTTGTGCCATAGGCCTCCACCCAGTCTGCCTTGCTTTCATCCATTATGCCCAAGGGTAGTCAGTGGTGCATGGACAAAGTCTTTCTGTGGGGTCTCTTGAATTTAAACATCATTTAGGGCATGGATGGCATTGGATTTGAGTGATTTTTGTGTGTATTTCGAATTTTTGGGTGTTGTTGGGGCCTGGTCCAGGGCCTGGCCATGTGGGTGGGGGGCATTTTGAGACCTGGTCCAGGGCCTGGCCATGTGAGGGGGGGGGGGGGGTCTAGGGGCCATTTTGAAGCCAGGCAGTGTGCTTTGTGCCATAGGCCTGCACCCAGTCTGCCTTGCTTTCGTCCATTATGCCCAGGGGTACTCAGTGGTGCATGGACCAAGTCTTTCTGTGGGGTCTCTGGAATTTAAACATCATTTAGGGCATGAATGGCATTGGATTGGGGTGTTTTTGAGTGTATTTTGGATTTTTTGGGTGTTGTTGGGGCCTGGTCCATGGCCTGGCCATGTGGGTGGGGGGGGGCATATTGAGGCCAGGCAGTTTTTGCCATAGGCCGGCAAGCTTGTGGGCCAGTAGGCCTAGGCTTATGAATGGGTGCATGAAACAACTCTCTGTGTGTGTGATTAGAATCGCAATTTTTATTTTGGGTCTTTCCGATTTTGGGTGTGTTTTGTTAATAATAATAAATGCCTTGTTGCAATAGTATTAATTGAAGCACGACATATGCAACATTTATTTAACAGATGTTCCTCTGGCTTCAGTGCAGACATGGCTTGCATATGGCCATGTCTGAACTGGGGTGGCGGAGTGAGCTAAAGAACAGTGATGGATTAAACCCAGATCACTTGACTGGGGGTGAGTGTTTGTATTTTCAACGCTCCGTCCATCACCCCCTTTGGTTTTTCTTTGTTCGCCCTAAGTTTGCAGGGTATGCTCAGACGTGAGTCCCTTGCTCACTTTGCCACTGGATTCAAGCAAGCCCGGCTGAAGATGGCTGGAATGCCAAAAACCGGTCCTGGGAAGCTTGATTCCGGTCCAGGGAAGACATGGCTTGGCAGTTCGGGCTGGACTGTTCCCATGAGGCACAGGGTCAGACTGATTTGCATATGGCCATGTCTGAACTGGGGAGGCGAAGTGAGCTAAAGAACGGTGATGGATTAAACCCAGATCATTGGACTGGGGGTGAGTGTTTGTATTGTCAACGCTCTGTCCATCACCCCCTTTGGTTTTCTTTGTTCGCCCTAAGTTGGCTGGGTATGCTCAGACGTGAGTCCCTTGCTCACTTTGCCACTGGATTCAAGCAAGCCCGGCTGAAGACAGCTGGAATGCCAGAAACCGGTCCTGGGAAGCTTGATTCCGGTCCAGGGAAGACATGGCTTGGCAGTTCGGGCTGGACTGTTCCCATGAGGCACAGGGGCAGACTGATTTGCATATGGCCATGTCTGAACTGGGATGGTGGAGTGAGCTAAAGAACGGTGATGGATTAAACCCAGATCACTTGACTGGGGGTGAGTGTTTGTATTGTCAACGCTCCGTCCATCACCCCCTTTGGTTTTCCTTTGCGGGGACCAAGCTGGGAGCAGCACCTCCGCTTCATTGGTCTCAGTGCCACCACGCCAAGTTAGGTCCAAGCCCATGAGTGCCGCAGAGGCAGCCACTTTAATTGCTCTTTCACCATCGACCAGTGATGTTGACGTTGACTCATCACAAAGTAGCATCCAATCAACGCAAGGTGTAACTCATCTGACGAGTGTTCAACCACAGCCGCAACGACAACCACAGGTGCAACAAGGAGAGGCGCAAGGAGAGGCACAAAGAGAGGCGCAAGGAGAGGCGCAAGTAGAGGCGCAAGTAGAGGTGCAAGGAGAGGCACAAGGAGAGGCACAAGGAGAGGCCCAACTGCCCACAATACTTGTTCCTCCAGAAGTAGCGGCACATCTGGAAATCGAGATTCATGCGGAGGTATCAGCCGAGCAAGCCACTCCTGATGATCCATTGTCTTCCAGATCCCCAGCAAGGAAAAGGTCAAGGAGGGCTAGTACAACTTCTTCTTCAAGCCCCCTTCCTTCTGATGATCTAGATCTTGATTGGCACCCACCAATTCAGTCTGAGAGTGAGGCACATCATGAGCCGACAAAGCTAGGTAAAAGGAAGGTTCCCGCAAGACTTTCAGTTATCGGTGATGACGAAGAACAAGTAGAAGGGGTGCATTCTGCTGCTGATGAAGAGTCTGACGGTGACAACCCAGTCATCACATTCGTCACTCCAGCCCCAGCGGGCATGCAGCAAACAGACATTTTTACACTATCCCGAAATGCTGCGCAGGATGTTGGCGGCGTGGCACTGGTACCACCACCAACACAGTTAACTACTACACCAACACGACCTACAGCTTCCATATTTTCTCTTCAGAAGGGCCGGCAGGGACCTCCATCCAGCTCGACCTCCATTACCTCAAGTAGTGGTGCTGTAAGTGCTCAACAGAGTCAAATTCCACCATGCCCATTCTCCACTTCATCTGGCATTGAAAGTGGCACCTCCACCACCACCACCAGAAATCTCAACTCCCCAGTTTGGGAATTCTTTAGTATTAGCAAAAAGGCAGAAAACCAAGTTATTTGTTCGATTTGTAAACAAGTAGTTAGTCGGGGTAATCTTGGTACCAACTATGGTACCGGAGGCCAGATAGGGCATCTCCAAAAACACCACAGCATCCAGTGGGAGGCGCACCTAAGTAACATCCGGAAAGCCAAAAGTAGAAATCCAAATGTAGCCATTGAGATTGCATCTGATGACGAGGAGCTGATCGTGCAGGGAGAGGTGAAGAAGCGAGAGACATTTTTTCTGGTACACACAGTACCTCTGGCAGCAGCACTGCAGTGGTAGGGCCCACACACTCTACCCCAGCAACATCTAGGTGGCACAGTAAGAGTCTGGTAGAGACACCAATGAGAAAAAGTACATCAATGAGCCTAACTGGGTTGAAGAAGTGTGGATCATCATCACATATGAAAACGGTCCAGACCACCATTAAAAGCATGTTTTGGTCGGAGGCGCTATTGGAATGCAACCACCCAACGGCACGTCTGTGTAATGCAATGCTGGCTAAAATGTTAGCGCTGGACCTTCTCCCTTTTTCTTTCGTGGAAGGGGTGGGTTTTCTAGAATTTGTGGCAACAGTCTGCCCTAAATGGAAGGTTCCTAGCCGGTCCTATTTTGCCAAAGTTGCGGTTCCAGCACTACATCAAGTTGGCTGGACGTGATTGGGGCAGCTTTGCAGAAGAATGCTGTTCACACTATCCACCTGACAACAGACATGTGGACTAGTTGCCAAGCCGTTGATTACATGTGCTTCACTGCACACTGGGGCTCTTTTGCAGGGGTTAGAGAGAAGATAGCTGCAGGTGTTGACAGTGTCATAATTTTTCAAGCATCCTGGTGTTTCTGGAATACACACATTTGTTTAAAATACATCTCACACACCAAAAGGGCCCTTGGTGTCATGCTTCATCATCGGGGTCTTCCCGCCCGGCTGCCGGACGGGGCAGTGCTGCGACAAGCGACTACGCTGGAGCACCTTTTTAATGTGGGTGCTATGTGAGTGAAATGGAGTGAGTGTCAGTGAGGTCAGGAGTGATAGGAAGGTGATGTTAAAAAATACCTGGCCTAGTGATACAAAAACTATTTAATAAACACTGGCTGGTATTATTAAAAAAGTGAAATCGGAAAGGATAAGCGGGGTTATGTGCTTACTTTCCTATGTGGGTCGACATGTTTCGGGGCTCCATGCCCCTTCGTCAGGACCGGGGTTAATGATCCCCCTGTCACTCACTAGAAAGTCGCCACAATGGGTGTATTTACAAAAAAGTGAAAGGAACTATGTGTATGGATATACAATTAATATTCTAACACACAACCCTTACTAACAAGATACTCATGTAGTATGCCTAAAAAGACAAGAGCACAGAGTTATTATTGCGCGGATCCCAAAGCGCTATTAACTAGGTACCTGTAAAGAAAGGGACAAACAAACATATAGTTGTTCTCCATTCTTAGAAAGAAAACCTGGGAGGGATCTGTACTTTTTCAATGGTAGTCATACACACACACAGAAATCACACATTCTATACATTTGTAGTAGAGAGAGGTTGGCTGTACATACTTATTATGATGAGGAACAGTGCCTCATGGGCCAACAGTAGATGGAGGGGTATTGGGGGGGTCCAGCTGTAGGTGCAATAAAAATAACACAGAGATGCATATGTAGAAGGTTCCTAAAAGGTTTAACAATGGCACCTCATATGCCTCTATTTTCTAGTCCTTTAATTCGGCTATGCCGTACTTACTCAACTCCTATATGTTTGTTTGTCAACTATATGTTTGTTTGTCCCTTTCTTTACAGGTACCTAGTTACCTATGTACCACATTAAAAAGGTGCTCCAGCGTAGTCGCTTGTCGCAGCACTGCCCCGTCCGGCAGCCGGGCGGGAAGACCCCGATGATGAAGCATGACACCAAGGGCCCTTTTGGTGTGTGAGGGGTATTTTAAACAAATGTGTGTATTCCAGAAACACCAGGATACATACAAACAGACCCCCTTTTGAGGTGGACCCTTTTTGATTATAGTTACTTGTGCATGAGGAGGACGTGCCCACCTCTGTGCCACGCGGCACTACCTCTTCCTCACCCTTGTTGATCTCCTGATAATTTTTCAAGCTACTCTGAAACATGCAACAGTAGCCATGTTTGCCATGGAGAAATCGCATACTGCAGTAAACATTTTGGAGGAGTTTAACAGTAAGGTCTTTGAATGGCTGCAGCCAAGAAAGCGCATGATTGGTTATGTTTCCAAGGATAATGGCAGTAATATAGTTAAGGCCATGGCTGATGGTGGCTATTTCAGAGTGCCGTGTAATGCCAGAAACCAGTCCCCGGAAGCTTGTTTCCTTCCCAGTGAAAGAATTGGCTTTGTAGTTTGGTTTGCCCTGTTCCCATCATGCACTGGGACAGGAACAGACTAATTTGCATATAGCCAGGTTCTGAGCTGGGATGGTGCAGTGAGCTAAAAAACGGCGTTGGATCTAGCCCTGATCCCTTGACTGGGTGAGAGTATTCTGCTTAATTCAGAAACTCTGTCCATCACCACCCCTTGTTGTTTAATTATTTTGCCCACCATAAGCGTGGAAGGGTATACTCAGATGTGAGTCCCTTGCTCATTGCACCATCAGGATTCAAGCAAGCCGGGCCAAAGACGGCTGTAATGCCAGAAACCGGTCCCCGGAAGCTTGTTTCCTTCCCAGTGAAAGAATTGGCTTTGTAGTTTGGTTTGCCCTGTTCCCATCATGCACTGGGACAGGAGCAGACTAATTTGCATATAGCCAGGTTCTGAGCTGGGATGGTGCAGTGAGCTAAAAACGGTGTTGGATCTAGCCCTGATCCCTTGACTGGGTGAGAGTATTCTGCTTAATTCAGAAACTCTGTCCATCACCACCCCTTGTTGTTTAATTATTTTGCCCACCATAAGCGTGGAAGGGTATACTCAGATGTGAGTCCCTTGCTCATTGCACCATCAGGATTCAAGCAAGCCGGGCCGAAGACGGCTGTAATGCCAGAAACCGGTCCCCGGAAGCTTGTTTCCTTCCCAGTGAAAGAATTGGCTTTGTAGTTTGGTTTGCCCTGTTCCCATCATGCACTGGGACAGGAACAGACTAATTTGCATATAGCCAGGTTCTGAGCTGGGATGGTGCAGTGAGCTAAAAAACGGTGTTGGATCTAGCCCTGATCCCTTGACTGGGTGAGAGTATTCTGCTTAATTCAGAAACTCTGTCCATCACCACCCCTTGTTGTTTAATTATTTTGCCCACCATAAGCGTGGAAGGGTATACTCAGATGTGAGTCCCTTGCTCATTGCACCATCAGGATTCAAGCAAGCCGGGCCGAAGACGGCTGTAATGCCAGAAACCGGTCCCCGGAAGCTTGTTTCCTTCCCAGTGAAAGAATTGGCTTTGTAGTTTGGTTTGCCCTGTTCCCATCATGCACTGGGACAGGAACAGACTAATTTGCATATTGCCAGGTTCTGAGCAGGTATGGTGCAGTGAGCTAAAAAACGGTGTTGGATCTAGCCCTGATCCCTTGACTGGGTGAGAGTATTCTGCTTAATTCAGAAACTCTGTCCATCATCACCCCTTGTTGTTTAATTATTTTGCCCACCATAAGCGTGGAAGGGTATACTCAGATGTGAGTCCCTTGCTCATTGCACCATCAGGATTCAAGCAAGCCGGGCCGAAGACGGCTGTAATGCCACAAACCGGTCCCCGGAAGCTTGTTTCCTTCCCAGGGAAAGAATTGGCTTTGTAGTTTGGTTTGCCCTGTTCCCATCATGCACTGGGACAGGAACAGACTAATTTGCATATAGCCAGGTTCTGAGCTGGGATGGTGCAGTGAGCTAAAAAACAGTGTTGGATCTAGCCCTGATCCCTTGACTGGGTGAGAGTATTCTGCTTAATTCAGAAACTCTGTCCATCACCACCCCTTGTTGTTTAATTATTTTGCCCACCATAAGCGTGGAAGGGTATACTCTGATGTGAGTCCCTTGCTCATTGCACCATCAGGATTCAAGCAAGCCGGGCCGAAGACGGCTGTAATGCCAGAAACCGGTCCCCGGAAGCTTGTTTCCTTCCCAGTGAAAGAATTGGCTTTGTAGTTTGGTTTGCCATGTTCCCATCATGCACTGGGACAGGAACAGACTAATTTGCATATAGCCAGGTTCTGAGCTGGGATGGTGCAGTGAGCTAAAAAACGGTGTTGGATCTAGCCCTGATCCCTTGACTGGGTGAGAGTATTCTGCTTAATTCAGAAACTCTGTCCATCACCACCCCTTGTTGTTTAATTATTTTGCCCACCATAAGCGTGGAAGGGTATACTCAGTTGTGAGTCCCTTGCTCATTGCACCATCAGGATTCAAGCAAGCCGGGCCGAAGACGGCTGTAATGCCAGAAACCGGTCCCCGGAAGCTTGTTTCCTTCCCAGTGAAAGAATTGGCTTTGTAGTTTGGTTTGCCCTGTTCCCATCATGCACTGGGACAGGAACAGACTAATTTGCATATAGCCAGGTTCTGAGCTGGGATGGTGCAGTGAGCTAAAAAACGGTGTTGGATCTAGCCCTGATCCCTTGACTGGGTGAGAGTATTCTGCTTAATTCAGAAACTCTGTCCATCACCACCCCTTGTTGTTTAATTATTTTGCCCACCATAAGCGTGGAAGGGTATACTCAGATGTGAGTCCCTTGCTCATTGCACCATCAGGATTCAAGCAAGCCTGGCGGAAGACGGCTGTAATGCCAGAAACCGGTCCCCGGAAGCTTGTTTCCTTCCCAGTGAAAGAATTGGCTTTGTAGTTTGGTTTGCCCTGTTCCCATCATGCACTGGGACAGGAACAGACTAATTTGCATATTGCCAGGTTCTGAGCTGGGATGGTGCAGTGAGCTAAAAAACTGTGTTGGATCTAGCCCTGATCCCTTGACTGGGTGAGAGTATTCTGCTTAATTCAGAAACTCTGTCCATCACCACCCCTTGTTGTTTAAGTGTTTGACGCACAGCATTAACATTATTGTTCAAGATTTCTTGAAAAAAGAAAACACAGTCAGCAAGTTACTGAACACCTGCCTAAGAATTTGCACACATTTCAGCCATTCTTTTAAGGCCCGGAAGCAGATGAGGATCATTTAACGTGACCGTAGAGTGCCAGTCAGAGGATTCATCCAGGAGGTGGCAACACGTTGGAACTCAACCTTCTACATGCTTGAGCGTCTGTTTGAGCAGTAGTTGGTAATCAATGAGTATGTCTTTCACGCACGGGGTGCTTCTATGAAAGACATGAGGCTAGAGGTGGAGGAATGGGACTTAGTTAAAAGCCAGACAGACATGCTTCGTCCTTTTGAGGTGTTCACGCGTGAAGTCAGCAGGGAGGACTGTACTTTGGGCAAAGCTATCCCATTGTTGCGCATGCTAGAGCACCAACTAAAGGCAGGGTCTTCAACCTTATGAGTTGATGCTGAAAAACAAGACGCATATCAGTTAGCGGAGAGCTTATTGAGCCACCTAGTTGACAATGTAAGGCTTAAAGCAATACATTCAGAACAACATTACATTTGTGCCACTATTCTGGATCCACAGTACAAAAAGGCACTGGCCAGCAATACATTAATTCCTTTTTCTGAAGCAGATGTTTCCAAGTACAAACATTGGCTAGCTCTGTAGGTTCGAAAAAGAGTGGCAAGAAATTGAAGGACCCACCACAAGTACTATTGAAGCAGCAGGCCACCCGGCATCAAGGTCCACTTCTGTGGCCGAAGGTAGTCACTTTCCCTCAGAGCCCTTACCAACACCAGCAACCCTATCATCATCACCTGCACCAGGCCCAGCCATAAGATTGTCGGAATTGGATTGGATAACTCATCAAGGGTTTGCTCGTTCCAGTGTTGATGCAGAGGCAACAGATGGTATGCAAAGAGGAGCACCCCTGGAGGACCTTGAGTGGATGGAGCGGGCCTATCTGGATGACCCAACAGAGGAAATCTTTGATCAGAACCCATTGGTGTATTGGTATGGGAAAAGGCCTCAATGGCCAATGATCACCAAGCTGGCTATAAATTATTTGGCTTACCCACTCGCAAGCGTGTCTTCAGAACGTGTTTTCAGTGCTTCTGGTGCCATTGCAACTTCAAAAAGGAACCGTCTCTCGCCCAAAAATGTGGAGAGGTTAACAATGATCAAGATGAATCAGCACTTCATACCACCAGATTACAAAATACGTAAATCCACGCAGGAAGAAGAGGACACCGACTTAGGTGACGGATGTTCTTCTCTGTTAGCTGACCTACTCTTGTTTCAATTCACAGAGTTTGAGGACGAGCTCTACTTCCCTGACACCTAGGCTTGAAATACTTACTTTTTTTTTTCGTCCTTATTCACTTTTATTTCTGTGTGTCTTTCTTTATTTTGCAACTTTTCGCACAACAAAACTCTAATCACACCATATTCATCATCAGCACTGTCTTCGTCTTATTTCCTTATTGAAGGTGTCGCTGTCTGCATTCCTGAAGTTCACAACTCAGTCATGCTCCTCTCCTCCTCCTCCAGACTCCCCCTATCCATTTCCCTCTAGGCAGATGGCCGGATTATGCAGAATCAAGAAACTGTCTCTTCGTAGACGAGTCCTATCAATAGAAGTGGGACTGGAATGACTGACTAGGCTGACTGTTACTTCTGAAATTGACACGAGAGGCTGCCCTGTGCCCCTTCACTTAAGAATAAGATGCTGACAAAAAGTGGAACAGCTAATGAATGATGAGATGGCATGCCCTGGACAACACTGGCTGTCTGGCTCTTATGAAAGCAATTGCTGTTTGTTTGTTGTGCATGAAATGAATCCTATGTGTGCTGTTATTATTTAATCTTTTACACACTAAATGTAACTCAAGTCTACTCTGTTTACCTTGTTTAATGCAAATTGTACTTCTACTGCAGGGGCCACTACGTTGCATTTTTTAATATGGAAAATGTCCTTGGACTCACTGTGTGTAGACTGTGACTGCATGAACAACATTGAGTTTGCCAACACCATGATGATGATGAGTCATGATGACCAAAGTTATATAATATCTTTACAGTCAGTCACTGGGATGGATGGGTCATCATCGTTGATTTACGGAAGAACTATGGCCATTTCGTGAGTGGCAAACAGGTAAACAAGTCAACAACAACCACAGCAGAACTACATGCCTGTCTAGTCGTGGTATGGAGTTGTTGTGCCAGTGTAGTGTTATGCCAGAGTCCAGACAGCGGTTCATGTAAAATTGCGGCTATGTGGCTTGCTGTATAAAATTAGATCTGCTTTGTCTGTCTGTGTCAAAGAGGTATGCTACATGGAGGTTGGTTCACTCAGTGGTGCCTACCTTGACTGTCTGCATGGTCCTGGCTTCATGTGTGCTAATTATTATCCTGGAAACAGAGACTCAGAGTAGGCACTTTAGAAATGATGCATGAATGTAATTCTGTCGCCTCTGAAAGTGAAAGTGTTATTTTTGAACTAAACACTGTACCCTATATTTTTTCTCCGGGGCGTTTTAATATCCCTTTCTGTTTTTCCATCGGCAATTACAGGCCGGCACTTACCCTGTGCAATGGGAAAAACATTAACTCAGGCTTACCATAGCAATACGCAATTCCGCATCCGCCAGGCAGGCAGAGAACAGTGTGGTCACCAAGATTGATCGACGGAGCCCCCGATGGAATGGAGGAGTACCGCGAATAAGAGGAATGGCTGGATGCATGCAATTTCCCAATTTGACTGGGACAACTACAAAATACAGTTACAGTATCCACTTCACTTGTCCTTATCTTTTAACCCCTTCAGCGCGGCGCAAATTTCCGCGCTGTGCTGAAGGTTCTAATGAGCCTATCGGCTCATGACGGAACGGTTCCGTCATGAGCACAGCTCAACCGACGCTCATGACGGAACCGTTCCGTCATGAGCATGGAAGGGGTTAAATAATGTTATTGTTGTGAACTTCCATGAATGCGACTATGTGCATTTGCTCTCTGCTTCAAATTCATCCCTACAGCTATTTGATAAGTTTCTTTGCTATTTTTAAAACTAATGTAATGTACTACTAAGTGTTTATTCTCTCTGAGGGCAGACAGGCAAGTGAAATTGCGTAATTAATGCAGCCCTGTACTGTCTAATTGTTTAGTACTAGTTAGTAAGTTGTAGTAAGTACTACTTTTCAGTAACGTAACCATCCATTTAGCAAACAACTTCATGCATGCACTTCCTTTAGGTCCCTTAAAAGATTCATGGATATCTTCGTAGCCAAAGATTTGTTTTTCTTCATTTGTTGTTTGTACATGCTGTGTTTTTTTTTCTCTCTCCAAAAAACTTTCCCCAAAACCCCCATTCCTATCCATTTTTCAAACCCTAACCCTCTTCCCCCGGGCTGTGTGGTTTTCATTGAGGTTTGACTAAATGACACCAATAATTCCACACGCTTGCTGGGGAGGATAAGGTCAAAAGCAACAGAAAATCAATTTCAAGGCAGGTCAAGGAATCCGAGGATATATTCTTATTCTGCTTGACACACACCCATGAGTATTTGCAAATCAATTCAGAATGTCATGTCCGCCATCGAGTGGATTCATCATCAACAACATCCTCCTACCTGTGACGAATGCTTACGCTGCTTTGTCCTTCAGTGCTAGTTCTTGTAGTAGCTATAATCCAAGCAACTAGTAGTTAAATTTTGATTGAATACTTTAGCATTGCTTAGGCTACAATGTATGGCACTGTTCTTGTGTACTGTACTATCGTACTGTTCTAACGCTCCTCTCAGGCCACTCAATGTCTCATTTCCTTTTTTTTCAGATGCTGCTACTGCCAGTGTGTATCACTACTACTACCACCACAACGATGCCATTTCATCCGTCCAGGATTCCATAGCCAACCTTAATCGCCATTTGCCATGCAGCCAGCCCTGTGCCTAGCCCTACTCTCAAACACGAATCACAGGTAAAATAAGCATTTTGGGGGAGGAAGAATAATGGAGAAGGAGGAGAGGAGAGACTGACGGTAGTATTAGTAAAGTAGTAGGACAATTGAATTCACTAACTCTGTCAGTGGTACTTTTGTACAAATTTGGGCGATTACTTAGACAATTTGAATCAACCAGCCAGTTTAGTTTCAAGAAAACAAACGTACAGTTACCCTCCTGCCTCCCCCACAAAACAGTAAAAACGCGTATGCTATGTTTAAGTGGAAAATAAATAATTATTTTTCGACCCTAACAAAAATAAACTATCCCACAAGACCCGACCCACCCCCCTCCCTAACCCCAACCAATGTCCATGAAATGTCCCCAAAAGTCCAAAAACCCCAACGCCTAATTCACCCCCCCCCCCAAAAGTCTTTAAAAAAGGGTCATGGGACCGTCTCTCTCTACTTTGGCCGGCGGTGTCCTGTGGCCAGGTGGTCACGCAGCTCTCTACGGAGGGCCTTGAGCAGGACTTTCTACCTCTCCACCTCCTGCTCAAGGTAGGCCACTCGCAGGGTTAGGAGGTGCACACGCGCCTTGTAGGTACTGTGGGGGGCAGCTGTTGGTTTTGCTGTCGGCGGCGACGGGTGGCTGCCGGACCACGGCGCCGTACCGCTGGAGGATTGCGCTGGCTGTATGACCCAGGGGCAGTGGAGGAGGATGCAGCTGTTGTTGTAGACTGCGAGTCATCCTCCTCCACCTGAGCCCCCAGCCGCCGATATTCGGCGACAATTGCCTCCAGCTTCCGTTGCCCGGCCCGGATAGCCAACTCCTTGCTTGATAGTTTAGAAGGAGTATCTATATGAAGAAAGAAAAAAAACTGTAACCAATACTCTTTAAGATTAACACAAAATAATTCAACAGTAAGTTGTGTCACAGTAGCACTAGCAACTTGCAAGCACAGTACATAACATTTGTGGCATGTATCTATCTAACCTCCCAGTTTGTCGGCCTCTGCTCTAACATTAGTGGGAGTTTTAGGAATTCGACTAGCACGATGGACTCACTACATTAGACTCAGACAGTACACCAGTCTTCTTCTTCTCTCTTGTTTAGCGAAATTAGTACGTAAACGGGAAGCCGAAATAATGCCAACGCAGTCAGCTTGTACCCAAAAAAAACAGACGCAAGCCATGATGACGCAGACTCACGTTACTGTTACCAGTACATGCAGGTGGGGAAGCTCTTACTTTTCTATTACGGGTGGCACTGCCCATACTCTGTTACAAGTTACAACAAAGGCTACTGCTCAATTAATTTAACTTTCACCCTGCCCTGCCCCTGACTACTACAAAATGAAAATGAAGAAGATAATACGATCATCTATCCCTTCACATGATATTTGCTTATATAAGGGATGACTTTAGGTGCTTTGTTTTTATTGATTGAGTGAACAGGGATAGGCCACACATGAATGACAGAGTTGAAAAAAAATTATTAACCTAGGTAGTGAGTGGTCCCCGTAATTGCTGGAGGAAGGCACTTGTGACTTGACTTGATAACGTGAACTATACAATATAGATACACAAATGCTGTGCTTGCAAACTACTGTTAGTCAAGGGAGTATTCTGAAAAATTACAACTTCTACTTTCCTCGGCTTTCCTACTCTGGCACGGACGTGCGGTGTTACATGCTCTTCAAACTAACACTCTTCATCCAGTGACCATCTACTCTGTCTACTCTATATACACCTATTCTATCTATGAGGAAGATACCATCCAGGCATCCATCCATTCAAAGTAAATGTCAATCGACCTTCTTAATGTCTCAACTGGACAAACCTTACTTTTTCTCACCGAAAAACACCCTTTTTATTTTATTTTGTAAACCGCCACCTATGCATCCGTGCTTGACTTGCATTTGAATTTGACCCAAAGGATATATTGCGCACACATACAGTTTCTGTTTCACCCACCCAGGCAGTCCTCTTTTATTTCTCCTTCCACCCATCCTTGCTTCAACCAGCCATGCATCAGATTCCTACCAGCCACCTCTGCCTGCATTCAAAAACACGTATCATTTGTTGCCTGTCATTAATTTAACTTGCTCGTCCTTCCTTACACCCTTCTTTTCCCTTTTCGTTCATCCCATCCCTCAAGTTCATTTCTGATCTGACTTGGCTTCTCGCTAAAACTTTCACAGCTGAGTTGAAATCAAAGTTAGAGGAGGCCATTGGTTACTCGTCAACTCCCGACGCTAATGCTATTGCTAATGCGAAGTCAAGGGTGACTGTCTTCTACCTGGTTGACAAAAACATAGTTCTAAATTTGTAAGTCTTCTAACAGTAAAGTGTACTAGTACTGTACAACATATACACCCCTGCAGCGAGCCTACTCTGCAATCTCAATAAGTATGGAATACAATAGCTTACCACTGCCCGCCACTACCGAGGCATCCCCCATAGCAGAAGTTCCTGCTGGCACTGGTGGCACTGCATCCTCCCCTGGAGTGACCACCTCCGCGCTGACCCCGGCACTGGTGGTGGGCTGGGCCGATGGTGTTCTGCCTAGAAAAGACATTTCATATTTTTAGATGCCATATACACCACTCCCTATTTTGTCTAGGAATGAAAACAAATGTTACTATAAACAAATGTAATTATTTGTGACTCTCTAGTCTAAACTAAAAATTCCCCTTTCGGAAGGGGAAGGTGTTTTTATTTATGATTAGCCAGAACATGCTACACTTTTTGGCACAACTGATGAATGCTTGCTTTTTAACACGCACCATTTTTCTCATAACAGACAGAAGCTTCCCTTCTACGAACAAGAGCAATATGTTTCGGATCATCATCACCACCAGTACTTTAAGTTCCAACCAGGTGAGGGGTCTCCCACAATTAATGTGTAAAATCAGACACTGTTCAGTTTTCAAGAGTTCACCGTTTCTCTTCTATGAAGTTGATTTTAATAATTTTTTTTATATAATGCACAATTGAAAATTAATATACAGAGTACACACATAGCTAGTTGTTTTACTTTTAATAAAGCTTTAAAACTTACATAGACTCTGTGGTTTCTGGTCATGAGTGAGTGAGCGAAAGGGTTTGCAATTTGCAAGCATGATTCCGTGACTCTGAGAGGTCGGGACTATGACTCTGTAGTCTTATGTTCTGGGTGGTATAATCATTGGGGATCATCGCTGCATTCGGGAGCTGAATAATGATGACTCTGACACATTAGCTAGTCAGTAAGGAGATTGGGGGTTCAACTTCTGTTATGACTGAAGAATGTGGAAAGTCTAACTGCGCCTATTATCGCCAATGCCCTATTTCTTGTCCATAGTGCGGTATGTGCAGAATAGTCCCTGCAACAGTAGTAGTATGTCCTCCTATCCAATCAAAAAGTAAACTTGTATCTTATTCTTGGTGGCCATTGACATTTTATTGTCGGGAATTGTCAAAGCATAAACATTAAGAAGGCGTTTATAACTTGGTTAATAAGTTTTGGATCTATGGGTGCGTACGTTTATGCAACTTGGCTTGGACTGGTGCCCTTTTTGGGTAAATGTCTTTTTAATATCTGTTAAATACTTATACATGTCAATGTATTTTGCAGCCCTGATGAAATTCCCAAGGCACGAATGGGAATGAAACGCGTTGGCTGTGCCGCTGTACGTGAAAATAAAGAATACTTTTATAAATAAGAACCGAAGATCTACAATTCTTTTTGGACTTTCTTACACTATTGACTTCACTGTGTGCGCCTCTCTGCTCTTACATAATTAAGAAGGCGTCAATACACATTATGGACAGCCCAGAGGACTGCACTCAGTGCCTAGAGCTCTTGCTGAATAGGAGCTTTGTTTAACACCTTTTGCCAACTGTGCAAGCTTAGCTACCGACTAATAATAATAAATAGTAGTAGCACAGAGAGTCATATAGTAGAGGCAGGATAATAATTTAGAAACAGTCTACAAGAAGATCAAAGACGATTTAGGAAAAAATAGAATTATGATGAACGTTTGGAATAAATAGGTGCAGTAAAAGTTAGGGAAGTATAATTATTAATATTAACAGGAAAACTTACTGGGGCCAGCAGAAGAGCCCTCGGCGGACCGATCCTGGCCTTCCTGCTCTGCCGGCGCCGCCACTGCCACCTCTGTCCTCTTGCCCCTGGGAGGAGCTGATGTACATGAAAGAAAGACACAAACATGGATGATTGTTGTCAACGAAATCAAACATTTCAAAAAAACAATAACACATTATTTTGGGGAAATAAACAACAATTGCACTAAATGTATTGACCTATCTGATGTGGTCTACTAGGATATTAGTATTGCTGGATTAGCGGACCGCCTACTTGGAAAGTTATGTAACTCACTAAACCAACTACAAAAAGGTTCTACTAGGACTGGCAGCACTCAGCAGCACGCGAAGTGACAGACACAGTTTGTCATGATTGCAGACCACTAAAAATGTCCTACTAAATAACAAGACATAATATACTCAAACTATCAATCCACCACCACTATCTCTTCTTAGTGGCAGGAGCACAAAGGAAGGACTGGACTTGAGGACTGGACTTGAGTCTCTAGTCTCTCTAGCATTACGCAGTTCTGTAAAGTACACTCATACATAATCACTCAGGCCAAATGAGCACAAAACTGAAAACAAGTAAGCATAGTAGCACCGCCACTGACTGAGCAGGCGAGCCCCTGCAATCACAGAAGCTTTTGAAACATAATTTACCTGCAATGTAATTGGCAGCATTCTTGCTCTTCGAAAAAAACATATATTTGCAATATAACATAGAGCAGAAAAAACAAAGTAGTTATTAAATATCTACTAGTACTCAGCAAGCCCAGGGATCTCGACACCAAGCAGGTCGAGCAGGTCTTGTTCCTGGTCCAGTATGCCTCACCTGGTTGTAGGTGTGCCGGACACCTGACTCCCGATACATGGACCAACACACCTTACCCCATAGCTGGCGACGCTCCCGGAGGCTGTACCCGGTACCGGGCCTGCCGCCTGCTGCGACGGTCTTGGGGAGGTGGCGCTGCACAAAGAAGACCAGTGCGGCCACCTCCACCGCACTGAAGGTCTCCCTGGGACTTACAGACTCCCCCCTTAAACGCCCGCAAGGGAGCTGGCTGCGTGGTGCTGCACTCTTCACCTTGGACTTGCCGGCTCCCTTTGCCATGGTCCTGGGTTAAAGAATGGAAAAATAGGAAAGAATAGGGGAACAAAAGTAAATAAAAGAAAAGAGAGAGCTAAAAAAAAGTAGTTATTAAAGTAACAAAAAGTAGAAAAAAACACAAAATTTAGATGTACAAAAATAGAGATAGCTAATGAGTAAAAAAGATTAAAAAAAAGTTCAAACAAACAAAGGATTACAAAGATTAAAGCAGGATAGAAAAGGCATGCCCAGAACCATAGCAATGAATGAAAAACAAGATGGCCGCGCCCATTGCAACCACGTGGGTAAGTTTGCGCAATATTTTCCCCGCGAGCATGCAAAAATGGACGTGAACACACAATTGTGCCCCGCAACAAGAAATGCACAACGCAGCATGCAACTAGCGCCCGGAAACAGAAATATGCAATGCAAACAGTGAAACATATACGACCGCATGGGTAACTTCGCGGTAGCCGCAGTGAAAAAAATCCAGCGAACTCGCAAAAATAAAAAATCCACAATCTTCCGAAAGTTTGCGAATTTTGCAAACCGCAAGTACGCTTTCGCGTGAATTTGCGTAGCGCGAATTCGCAAAATTCACCCATACTCAAGCACGAGTAAGTAAGTACAGAAATTAAATGCTTTTAACGAATACTGCAAGAGTAAACTGCTAATAGTAAATATGGACAAAACAAAGGTTATGTGCTTTGGTAAAAAGCCAAAGAGCTTTTGCTGGTATCTAGATAAAACTAAATTAGAAACAGTAAAAGAATATAAATATCTGGGCCTATGGTTCGAATCATCCTTAAAATGGAACAAACATGTAGAAAACCAAAATGCAAAAGCTTCTTCCTCTATTTGTGGTTTGAAAAAATGTAATAAAACCTACGGAGATATGTCACATAAACCCATGATAAAAGCTTTCTCAGCCATGGTCCCCCCACAAGTATTATATGGGGCAGAGGTCCTATTCCTTAGTGGTAAAGGGGATTGGAATCGGGAGGAAGGTAAAGCGGTAAAAACGCTACTGTCTTTGCCAAAGTCAGCCATGCTACAGGCAATTAGACTCGAAACAGGACTGATAGGGTGGAATACCCAGACCAGAATGGCTGTGGCTAGATTTTGGAAACGGCAATCTCTAGAGGAAGCGCAAAAGGTGTCACACTGGTGTAGTGGGGAAATACAACATAGCAATCTAAGATGGGCAGCTGAGGCAAAAAAGAAGATAAAAGAGACAATTTGTTGCCTAGATGTAGGTACAACCCAAAACCCCTTAGAAGCAGTCTTTACAAAAGAGACACTTAGACAAAAAGGAAGGGAGCACTCAAGGTCACAGGACCTAGGTTATCTAAGAAATAAAAAATCGGTAAAAAACATGATAGAAGTGTGGGAAACCGATATAGGATATCCATACCTAGAAGCACTCCTGAACTATGGATTTAGGTGGGATATTTTAAAAATGAGAATTGGCATTATCCCCTGGCGAGTGGAGGAGAAAGTCACGGTAGAAATGATGTACCCAGATGGTTTTTGCAAGTGCGGTATGGGGTCTAAGTGTGAGATAATGCACATTCTTCTTGACTGTCTCAGGTATGTTGAAGTGAGAAAACGGATTCTGCGGCCCATATTCAGAAAATATAAAACAAGAGCGAGAGCCCAAGCAATCAATTTAGTGCTAAGAATGGAATATCTAGAAATAGCTATAGCTCTGGGTTATTACCTGAAAGAAATCATTCAAATGGTCAGGGTAAAGCTCAAAGAAGTGTAGTGAGAAACCCCAGTTACCCTGTATACAATAAAAGAAGAAGAGTAACCTAGGCAGGACAAGTCCAATGGGTTTTAATACCTTTTAATCTCCTTACAGCAATGGTGGACTGCTGAAGATAAGGAACAGCCTTGACTTTAAAAGTCAAAGATGATTCGGATTTTAAGTAGAATGTTCTGTATGTTTTATACCTTTTTAAAGATTTTAACAAAAGTTGTACACTGTTTTACTAATAACTAATTATGTATAATATCCTGAATTTTATTCGATTTGGTTTTAAAGACTAAGGTCTAAATAAACAGAGTCTTTCTCTCTCTCTCAAAAAAAAAAGTAAGTACTGTATCCTAGAGGTGCCTCTCTGGGGAGGAGGGTGGTTTGCATGTGAATCTATGAAAGATACCAATACTGGATAACTGTAGTTACAGGTTAGTAACTTGTTTCTTTTCCATTATTTTGGTATCTTTCATAGATTCACATGGCTGAATCAGAATAGTAAGCAGTTCCTAGTCTGCATATACGTATATAAATAATGTTATATATATATAAACCATGCATGAATATGCGTAAAATGCAGACTCGTACATATCTACATACCCTAAAGAAAGCACTCTTGTGGATGGTGGGTAGCGCTACAACAATTTTAACACAATAGCAAACCCAACAGGACAGATCTTAATAAAAATCAGTGCGTATAATACTTGCAATATTAATAATCAACTTATAAAGAAGACATAGAGGGGTCGATTTCGATTCGGGAAAATGCGCTCTGAATAGTTGTACGGAGCGTAATTCCCGTACGAATTGTACACCTTCAACTGCCCCGTACGTACGAACAAGTACAATCCTAACACAAAGCTGATCCCCGTACGACCCGTACCAAACACCGTACAACAACAAAGTACATACGGATTGTATCCGGGTGACGCTGTACGCTACGTCCATACGTAAAAATGCGGCAGTATCCAGACCAGGAAGTACGATTCGTTCCAGCGACACTCCGTACCACCCTTCTCCTATGGGACCTGAAAACAGCCGTAAAAGCACGATCCGGTCCGAACCTTACACCGGTACACAACATACACGACATGAACCCCCATCGTCCGTGTCATCCCAGTCCTGTACGCCTACAACCTCGTACATAGAAACCGACGACGGCGCAGACGGTGAGTACAAAGTACCACAACAACGGAAGTGCACCTGTACGTTGCGTCACACGCTAGCGCATATCACCATTGCAATAGTAATACGTTATGTTATGTTATGTTATGTTATGTTATGTTATGTTATGTTATGTTATGTTAGTGCTATTTGTATTGCGCACGGCTGCTCCAGCGAAGGAGCGTCCCGGCGCACCGACAAGGTGGCGAACACAACACAACTGGGGAACAGAAATAATTTTTAAGAAATTGGGGAGTGAAGGATTTAACAAAGCTCAGAAAATAAATGAGTTTTAGCGGCCTTGCGGAAGGAGAGCAGGTCACCAAAGGTCCGGAGTTTCAAAGGGAGAGCGTTTCAGAGTGCGGCTGCCCGCACCTTGAAAGAGCGGCCCCCCACCGACTGAGTTTGAACCGAGGGGCTACCGCTAATTCTTGGTCTAGCGAGCGCAGAGTGCTGCCCGGGATGTAAGGGCGTAAAAGTTGGTGCAGTAAGGGAGGTGATAGGCCCTTCAGAATTTTGAAGGAAAGGCACAAAACTTTAACCACTTGGATGCTATGGCTCTTCTGGCTCTTCCATGTAATTTCCATTGAAATCAATGGAAACTCCATGACGAGCTGAGCTCGTCATGAGCGTCGAAGGGGTTAAAGTGGATCCGCTGCCTAACGGGTAACCAATGCAAGGCTCGCAAAGATGGACCGGCCGAGCAAATCCTAGGAAGACCTACGATCGCTCTGGCCGCAGCGTTCTGCACTCTTTGAAGTCGGGTTAACTCAGCCTGGTTTAATCCTATAAAAAGGGAGCTGGCATAGTCCAACCGCGCCAAAACCGTTGCTTGCACCACCAATTGACGAGTTGCGGCATCGAAGTATTTAAGGGCAGGGCGCAGATTGCGCAGGATGCCGAAGCAGCAAGCCGCCGTCCTTTTGGTGTGGCCAACGAAGTTGAAGGAAGGGTCCAGCCAAACACCAAGGTTTTTGATCTCCGCAACCGGAGTGGGGGTCGGCCCCAGCTCAGAGGGCCACCAAGTATCTCCCCATAGGTCCGTCCGCTTCCCAAAGATCATCACCTCCGTTTTTTTGGCGTTTAGTTGGAGACATTAATGGAGTACGTGCCGCACATACGCCATAAATGTCGGGGTACAATGCGCCACACGCTAGCGCATATCACCATTGCAATAGTGATACGTGCTGCACATACGCCATTAATGTCAGGGTAGGTTGCGCCACACGCTAGCGCATATCACCATTGCAATAGTGATACGTGCCGCACTCACGTCTCTAATATTGGGGTACGGTGCGTCACATCTGAGTGGGGGGTGGAAAAGACTCCCAGCTGTGCCTTACAGTATGGGGGTGGGTGACTATGACTCCCAGCAGTGCCTAACACTATGGGGGTGGGTGGCTATGACTCCCAGCAGTGCCTAACAGTATGTGGGTGGGTGGCTATCACTCCCAGTAATGCCCATTGCAACCACGTGGGTAAGTTTGCGCGATATTTTCCCCACGAGCATGCAAAAATGGACGTGAACACACAATTGTGCCCCGCAACAAGAAATGCACAACGCAGCACGCAACTAGCACCCGGAAACAGAAATATGCAATGCAAACAGTGAAACATATACGACCGCATGGGTAACTTTGCGGTAGCCGCAGTGAAAAAAAATCCAGCGAACTCGCAAAAATAAAAAATCCACAATCTCCCGAAAGTTTGCGAATTTTGCAAACCGCAAGTACGCTTTCGTGTGAATTTGCGTAGCGCGAATTCGCAAAATTCACCCATACTCAAGCACGAGTAAGTAAGTACAGAAATTAAATGCTTTTAACGAATACTGCAAGAGTAAACTGCTAATAGTAAATATGGACAAAACAAAGGTTATGTGCTTTGGTAAAAAGCCAAAGAGCTTTTGCTGGTATCTAGATAAAACTAAATTAGAAACAGTAAAAGAATATAAATATCTGGGCCTATGGTTCGAATCATCCTTAAAATGGAACAAACATGTAGAAAACCAAAATGCAAAAGCTTCTTCCTCTATTTGTGGTTTGAAAAAATTTAATAAAACCTACGGAGATATGTCACATAAACCCATGATAAAAGCTTTCTCAGCCATGGTCCCCCCACAAGTATTATATGGGGCAGAGGTCCTATTCCTTAGTGGTAAAGGGGATTGGAATCGGGAGGAAGGTAAAGCGGTAAAAACGCTACTGTCTTTGCCAAAGTCAGCCATGCCAGAGGCAATTAGACTCGAAACAGGACTGATAGGGTGGAATACCCAGACCAGAATGGCTGTGGCTAGATTTTGGAAACGGCAATCTCTAGAGGAAGCGCAAAAGGTGTCACACTGGTGTAGTGGGGAAATACAACATAGCAATCTAAGATGGGCAGCTGAGGCAAAAAAGAAGATAAAAGAGACAATTTGTTGCCTAGATGTAGGTACAACCCAAAACCCCTTAGAAGCAGTCTTTACAAAAGAGACACTTAGACAAAAAGGAAGGGAGCACTCAAGGTCACAGGACCTAGGTTATCTAAGAAATAAAAAATCGGTAAAAAACATGATAGAAGTGTGGGAAACCGATATAGGATATCCGTACCTAGAAGCACTCCCGAACTATGGATTTAGGTGGGATATTTTAAAAATGAGAATTGGCATTATCCCCTGGCGAGTGGAGGAGAAAGTCACAGTAGAAATGATGTACCCAGATGGTTTTTGCAAGTGCGGTATGGGGTCTAAGTGTGAGATAATGCACATTCTTCTTGACTGTCTCAGGTATGTTGAAGTGAGAAAACGGATTCTGCGACCCATATTCAGAAAATATAACACAAGAGCGAGAGCCCAAGCAATCAATTTAGTGCTAAGAATGGAATATCTAGAAATAGCTATAGCTCTGGGTTATTACCTGAAAGAAATCATTCAAATGGTCAGGGGAAAGCTCAAAGAAGTGTAGTGAGAAACCCCAGTTACCCTGTATACAATAAAAGAAGAAGAGTAACCTAGGCAGGACAAGTCCAATGGGTTTTAATACCTTTTAATCTCCTTACAGCAATGGTGGACTGCTGAAGATAAGGAACAGCCTTGACTTTAAAAGTCAAAGATGATTCGGATTTTATTTTTTATATTTATTTTTTATTTTAAAATTTTTGAAAACCTTTATTTCACAAGAGCACACAGCTATTCAGCCTAACATCCCGGAGGCAAGGCAGCATAGTAGGCAGAGCATAATAGTGCAAGTCAGGTACGGCAGGAAATTATAGGTTTATTTTATAATTTTATAACAAGAAGAAGAAGACGCCAAATGGCGCCGAAGAGTGGCAATGGGAGAAGAATACAGCAAGGAATAGAAGGACGGGAGGAGAAAGAGACCAGCAGCTCAGAAGTACAGAAGAGTGGAGGATGATAGGAGGGGGGGGGGAAGCAGGATCAATCAGTTATCGTACACAGTCGGTGTCATAGGTCACAGTGACAGGTGCTCATCCAATGAAACAGGCTCTGGTGGCAGACACACCTCACCCCGGTAAGAGTTCCAAGCGCCCCACACCCTGTTCCATTTGTTAGGTTTACCCCTGGCAACATAGACTGTCTTCTCCCGGAACATACACCAATCCATGTTGGCTTTCCATTGTACCACAAGGGGTGCCGTATTGGCCCCCCACCTCTGAGCGATGTCTCTCTTGGCCACCATATTGCCTAGGGTCACCCACTGAGTTTGGGCTGTGTTGTGATCTGTTGGCTCCCAAATGTTGAGGAGGCACCTACGAGCTTCTGCCCCAATCCCCACTCCCGACACTTCGCTCATGACCCTGTGAATCCTCCTCCAGTAGGACGCTATGGCCGGACATTCCCACAATATGTGTAAGAAGGTAGCGAGGGCACCCCAGTCTCGACGACAGAGGCCGTCGGGCGAGTAACCCATGTGTATAAGGCGGGGGCCAGTAACGTATATCCTATGCAGGATTTTAAATTGGACCAGACGAAGCCGAGATGAGATGGCAACCTCCTTAGGGGAGGACACTGCACTCTGCCAGTCCTCCTCGTCGATTTCCAGGCCATCCGCCACCCACTGATCTCGCAACCCAAGGAGAAGGTCAGTGCGGACATTAATTAGTTTTTTGTAGGACAGTGAGATTGCGCTATCGGGCATATGGCCGTCCAGCACTCTGTCCTCCAGCGGTGAGCTTTCCGGGATGTCCTCCCCAGGGGTCATAGCAGAAAGCAGGGCATGCCTCAGCTGGGCATATCGGAAGAACTCCGAGGCACCCAGCTGGTACTCAGTCTGTAGCTGGGGGAAGGTCTTGATAGTCCCTTTGGAAATCACATCCCCCACCCTAGAGATGCCAATGAGGTCCCATTTGTCAAAGCCCTTGGTGTGCCATAATCTGCCCAACATATCGGATTCATACAGAGGAGTGAAGCTGGTCAGTCTGCCCTGCCATCCCTGCACCTTGGTGATCGTACGCCAAATAGAGACAGTCGTCCTCGTGGGACCGGACATACGCCGGTCCAGAGATCTGGAGTAAAGGGCTCGATAATAATTACCACCACTCATAAGCCACCTGTCCATAGCGTAGCCAGGGCTATTCACCGGCCCATAAAACCCGTGATTGAGGGCTGCAAGCTGGGAGGCCCAATAGTACCTACGAACATCCGGTAGTGCTATGCCCCCGTCGTACCACGGGAGCGTGAGCTTCGTGATCGCCACCCGAGGGCGGCCATCCCAAAGTAGGGCCCGCTGAAGACTCTTAACTTCCCGGAAATATCTGGCCGGTACCGGGTCTTGGGTGTTTTGTAGGGCATACAGGAATCTGGGCAGGGACATCATTTTAAACAGGGCCGCTCGGCCAAGCAGGGAGAGCGGGAGCTTACGCCAACCCTCCACGTCGCGTCGAAGGCGCTGCAGTGGGGGGAGCAAGTTCTGGTCGTATCGAACCTTCGGGTTCCCAGAGATGTAGATCCCTAGGTACTTGAAGCCCTGTGTGGCCACCTGAATGTTGCAGCCTCTGGGGAGGCGCGGCGTGTCCCCTTTCAATACGTATAGGGAGGACTTGGCCCAATTGATAATCAGGCCAGAGTATCTCCCAAAGTGTCCGAGCACGTCACAGGCAACAATGAGAGACTTGTACGGGGACGTCAGATATAGGAGGATGTCGTCTGCGTACAGGGAGATACGGTCCTCAAAATCAGGTGCCCAGGTGATACCATGGAGGTCGGGGTGGAAGCGCAGTGTGGCCGCCAAGGGCTCGAGAGCCAGGGCAAAAAGGAGAGGCGACAGGGGGCAGCCCTGCCTGGTACCCCTGTGAAGGACAAAAGTCGTCGACAGGTGACCATTCACGGATACATTAGCCATTGGGCTGGCATAAAAAAGTTTCACCCAGCTAAGGAAGACCGGGCCAAAACCGAGCTTAGCTAACACTGCCCAGAGGTAATTCCACTCAATGGAGTCAAACGCCATGGTGGCATCGAGGGATGCCAGCACAGCTGGCTCCGTAAGAGTGTCCGCCCTAGCCAGGGCGCCGTGAAGCCGTCTCAAATTGAGGGCAGTGTTGCGATGCGGAATAAAGCCCGACTGGTCCGGGTGCACCAAGTCGCCAATGACCCCAACCAGCCGGTTGGCAAGCAGTTTGGCGAGGACCTTGGGTTCGGTGTTCAGGAGGGAGATAGGCCGATATGAACGACACGCATCCCTTGGTTTACCGTCTTTGTGGATGACCACAATAGTGGCCACCCTCTGGTCCAAGGGGAGAACGCCGGCGTCTCGCGTCTCCAGGAACATAGTTCGGAGATGCGGGGAGACCACATCAGGCCGTATCTTGTAGAGCTCAGCCGGGATTCCGTTGGGACCCGGCGCCTTGCCAGATCTCAAGGAGCGGATCGCTAGGGCAATCTCGTCAGAAGATATGTCCCTGTCCAGATCATCGCGATCCGCCTCTGAGAGACAGGGAAGATCCACGGTCAAAAGAAGTTCTGCCGAGTCGGCCTCTGTGCAGTCAGAAGTGGAGGTGTAGACACCCCTGAAATAGTCGGCAAAAGACTCAGCAATGGCGGAAGGGTCAGTGACAGGGGTTCCATCCGCCCCCAGGATCTCAGGCACAACCCGACTGGCCAACTCCCTCCTGTCCAACCAGGCCAACAGTTTGCCAGCCTTGTCTCCCACGTCGTAGATACGACCCTGCTGTTCCCTAGCCAGGGTCTGGGCGGCATTCGTAGCGAGATCACGGTACTCCAGTTGCTTTAGGGAAAGCACATGGAGGAGGTCTGGGTTAGGGTCAGGGTCCAGTTGGGCATCGAGGTCCAAGATCTCTTCCTCGATACAGAGGAGATCGGCATCTCTGTTCCGACGGGCTTCCACTATTAAAGCAAATGCCTCGCCTCTCAGGACGGTCTTGAATGCCTCCCACAGGGTCGCGGCCGACCCGACCGAACCCTCGTTCTCAGAGAAGTATAGATCTATAGCCTTGGCTAGTAGGGCACGGGTCTTTGGGTTACGAAAATACCAGGGGTTGACCGTTGCCGGTTGCACAGACAAAGCAATATCAAAGTCAAAGGAGACCAGGAGCGGCGAGTGATCAGACACTCCACGCGCCAGAAAACGAGCCTCAGACACGGCCGTAGCGTGAGCCGCCAAGGTAAGGATATAGTCTATACGGGACAAGCTACCATGTGCGCTAGACAGGAAGGAGTACTGACGAAGTGTAGGATGTAAGAGTCTCCAACTATCCACCAGGCCCATTGAGTCTATAGATGAGGGCAGCCACAATTGTGAGTGGCGAAGATCTCTAGACGGTTGTCGGTCCAGAGTGCCAGAGCAGACGGAGTTGAAGTCACCCCCAACAATAAGTAAGCCGTCAGGCAGAGCTAAAATGGCGCCACCAAGGTCCTGGAACGTGCTGGTCTGTAGACCAGGCGGGACGTAAACTGAAAGTAGGATGAGGGTCCTCCCCTCCCACCGCCCAGCCACCGCTGCGTACCGTCCTCTATCATCTATCGTAGTGACGTCAATCTCCAGCGGCATGGAAGCCCGAACAAGAACGCCCGCCCCCCGAGAGCCTGAAGTGAACCCCGAGTGTGCCACCATCTTGTACCCATTGCGATTGAGCGCCTTACATGAATTCCCAATCAAATGGGTTTCCTGCAGAAAAACCACATCAGGCATGTGACGCTTGAGCATTTGAAGCACAATTCCCCGTTTGATTCGGTCACCCAACCCGTTGACATTCCAACTGATAACTTTTAATTTCTTACCCCCCATCATCGTGGCACCCTCCCCTACCCGTCCCGAGGGACCCTTGCAGAATCAAAAGTACAACAATATACATCACCCGTTGCCGAAAGAAAGAAAACAAAATCACTCTAAGAGACATTCGAACTTGTCCCAAAACACCCCCCACCCTGCACCCCTGCATCAGACTAAAAAGCCCCCCCAACCAGCAGTGTGCCTGTCGCCCCATTAACTAGTCTACAGAAAGCCCCAAGAGGAGTAAGGATTCCCCGCGGACACCCCCCCGCTGCCCCCCATGAAACGACAGGAGCTCAAATTGCTATTATACTAAAAAAGAGGACGAATGTCACATATAGCAGGACCTCCAACCGCCAGTGTCCACTTGGTAGAGCCAGTTCTCACAAATCTGCACCACCAGCCGCGCCCCCTTCGCCGTTCTCCCGGTCATCGCTTCGCTGTGGTAGGGTGTTGAGCCATTCGCTTACGTTGTCCGGAAAGTCAAAAAACATTGCACGGCCGTCGTGCTCGACCCGCAGTTTGGCCGGGAACATCATCGAATACTTGAGTCCCATGTCCCTCAGTCGCCGTTTCACTCCCCCGTAGCTCTGGCGCTGTCTTTGTACCGCTCTGGTAAAGTCAGGGTAGAAATGCACCTCAGAGTTCTGGTACTGTAGCGGTCCATGCCTCCTGGACGCCTGTAGAATTGCGTCCCGGTCCCTGAAGTTGAGGAACCTAGCAATGATGGGTCGAGGTGCCGCGCCCGTCTTTGGCGGGCCACCTGGCACCCGATGCGCTCGCTCCACCGAGAAGAATTTGCTCAACCCGGGGGGAGTAAGATGGTTCTGAATCAGGTCCTCAACGAACAGGTCCGCCGATGCATCCTCCGACCCTTCCGGAATGCCAATGATACGGACATTCTGTCGCCTGGCATGACCTTCATAGTCGTCCAGTCTCCTGAAAACTTGGTCGGAGGCGAGTCGTAGGGTCCGGACCTCGGTTTGCAGGTCCGAGACGTCGGTGGTAAGGCTCGAGGCTTTCAAGTCCAGCGATTTCACCCGATCGTTGGTTTTACCCAGGTCAGCTCTGATGAGGGTGAGATCCACCGCCAATGTGTCCACCTTGTGGGTCAGGACCTCATGCTGTTTCTGCATTTCTGCTCGGATGCCCGAGATGGCCCCCATAACATCACTGAGGGTGGGCTCGGACCCATCCGGCGAGCCCGATACGGAGATGTCCTTAGTAGAGGCTCCCGGTGCAGGCGATATGCGGAGTTGAGCATATCTATCAATCCTGTTCTGCTGCACTTGGGACTTGCCTCGAACTCCTTTGTTCGCTGTCTTGTCCGGGTCGCCCTTGCCCGCCATGTTGGGTCCGATGAGACCGTGGGGCCACCACACCCAGCTCCGAGCCCAAGGTGCGCCGAGCCAAGGTTGTAGAGCAGAGGTGTAGCAAAGTCCAGCGGTAGATGGTACAGTGGTATAGGAAATTCCGCAAGTGGGGATCACCACCCAGCACTACGCATCCCAAGCTTGCGGAGTGGCGGAGACCAAGGAGACAATGGCGCTTCCTTGGCAAGGGGCATCACACGACGTAACTCAGCGTAGGAATCTCCGATTCGAACGCGGGAGGCAGTGCCCGCATCAGTGACCCGTCAGCATTCGGAATCCACCTACATGGAACAGGATTTCGAGCAGGATTATTGCGGAGGGCCGGAGGGTCTGCGGAGCTCCGAGCTTACGCGGCCATCTTGCTTGCCCGCGAAGCTCCTCCTCCTCGATGATTCGGATTTTAAGTAGAATGTTCTGTATGTTTTATACCTTTTTAAAGATTTTAACAAAAGTTGTACACTGTTTTACTAATAACTAATTATGTATAATATCCTGAATTTTATTCGATTTGGTTTTAAAGACTAAGGTCTAAATAAACAGAGTCTTTCTCTCTCTCTCAAAAAAAAAAGTAAGTACTGTATCCTAGAGGTGCCTCTCTGGGGAGGAGGGTGGTTTGCATGTGAATCTATGAAAGATACCAATACTGGATAACTGTAGTTACAGGTTAGTAACTTGTTTCTTTTCCATTATTTTGGTATCTTTCATAGATTCACATGGCTGAATCAGAATAGTAAGCAGTTCCTAGTCTGCATATACGTATATAAATAATGTTATATATATATAAACCATGCATGAATATGCGTAAAATGCAGACTCGTACATATCTACATACCCTAAAGAAAGCACTCTTGTGGATGGTGGGTAGCGCTACAACAATTTTAACACAATAGCAAACCCAACAGGACAGATCTTAATAAAAATCAGTGCGTATAATACTTGCAATATTAATAATCAACTTATAAAGAAGACATAGAGGGGTCGATTTCGATTCGGGAAAATGCGCTCTGAATAGTTGTACGGAGCGTAATTCCCGTACGAATTGTACACCTTCAACTGCCCCGTACGTACGAACAAGTACAATCCTAACACAAAGCTGATCCCCGTACGACCCGTACCAAACACCGTACAACAACAAAGTACATACGGATTGTATCCGGGTGACGCTGTACGCTACGTCCATACGTAAAAATGCGGCAGTATCCAGACCAGGAAGTACGATTCGTTCCAGCGACACTCCGTACCACCCTTCTCCTATGGGACCTGAAAACAGCCGTAAAAGCACGATCCGGCCCGAACCTTACACCGGTACACAACATACACGACATGAACCCCATCGTCCGTGTCATCCCAGTCCTGTACGCCTACGACCTCGTACATAGAAACCGACGACGGCGCAGACGGTGAGTACAAAGTACCACAACAACGGAAGTGCACCTGTACGTTGCGTCACACGCTAGCGCACATCACCATTGCAATAGTAATACGTGCCGCACATCCGCCATAAATGTTGGGGTACAATGCGCCACACGCTAGCGCATATCACCATTGCAATAGTGATACGTGCTGCACATACGCCATTTATGTCAGGGTAGGTTGCGCCACACGCTAGCGCATATCACCATTGCAATAGTGATACGTGCCGCACTCACGTCTCTAATATTGGGGTACGGTGCATCACATCTGAGTGGGGGGTGGAAAAGACTCCCAGCTGTGCCTTACAGTATGGGGGTGGGTGACTATGACTCCCAGCAGTGCCTAACACTATGGGGGTGGGTGGCTATGACTCCCAGCAGTGCCTAACAGTATGTGGGTGAGTGGCTATCACTCCCAGCAAGGCCCAGACATAGGAGTGATGGGTGGCTATGACTTCCAGCAAGGCCCAGACATAGGAGGGGTGGGTGGCTATGACTCCCAGCAAGGCCCAGACATAGGAGGGGTGGGTGGCTATGACTCCCAGCAGTGCCCAGACATTGGAGGGGTGGGTGGGTATGACTCCCAGCAGTGCCTAACAGTATGTGGGTGGGTGCCTATGACTCCCAGCAGTGCCTAACAGTATGTGGGTGCGGGGGGAGATACCTTGCATACCGGAGCTTGCCAGGAGGAGTCCTTTCATCCTGCCGACAGAGTGTCTGCTTGCCTGCTGACCTGGGGCGCTGTTGTTTGGACCTCGCCGCCGCCGCATTCCACGCCATCTACTAGCGGCCGCGGAGCGGGAGGACCACAGCCCCCAGAATCCCTGGCGTGTTGGCCACGCCCACCGTGACGCGATCTTTGGCGCCCGGAGGCGCATTTAACACCGGCACTCCCCCGGCAGAGCGGGGGAGATACCTTGCATACCGGAGCTTGCCAGGAGGAGTCCTTTCATCCTGCCGACAGAGTGTCTGCTTGTCTGCTGACCTGGGGCGCTGTTGTTTGGACCTCGCCGCCGCCGCATTCCACGCCATCTACTAGCGGCCGCGGAGCGGGAGGACCACAGCCCCCAGAATCCCTGGCGTGTTGGCCACGCCCACCGTGACGCGATCTTTGGCGCCCGGAGGCGCATTTAACACCGGCACTCCCCCGGCAGAGCGGGGGAGATACCTTGCATACCGGAGCTTGCCAGGAGGAGTCCTTTCATCCTGCCGACAGAGTGTCTGCTTGCCTGCTGACCTGGGGCGCTGTTGTTTGGACCTCGCCGCCGCCGCATTCCACGCCATCTACTAGCGGCCGCGGAGCGGGAGGACCACAGCCCCCAGAATCCCTGGCGTGTTGGCCACGCCCACCGTGACGCGATCTTTGGCGCCCGGAGGCGCATTTAACACCGGCACTCCCCCGGCAGAGCGGGGGAGATACCTTGCATACCGGAGCTTGCCAGGAGGAGTCCTTTCATCCTGCCGACAGAGTGTCTGCTTGCCTGCTGACCTGGGGCGCTGTTGTTTGGACCTCGCCGCCGCCGCATTCCACGCCATCTACTAGCGGCCGCGGAGCGGGAGGACCACAGCCCCCAGAATCCCTGGCGTGTTGGCCACGCCCACCGTGACGCGATCTTTGGCGCCCGGAGGCGCATTTAACACCGGCACTCCCCCCGCGTCGCGGGACGCGCGCGGGAGCAGCCGGGCTAAGCCCGGGCAAAGGGCGGGCCGTCTGAGGCTGGACAAGGTTGGGTTGGGCCTGGACTCTTCTGCTCTCCGCCCTGGAACTGCTGTTGACGTGCTGTGACACTGCCGACCAGCCGGATACGTAAGTTATATTGACTCTGATCGTCCACACAGTTTATTATGCCCCCTAAAAAACTACCAACGCCTACTAACACTATGGAAAATTATCTGGTGCAAGTAGTAGAAAAAATCAATCTTGATAGAAGAGCCTCCTTGGGAATAGACCCATCTGTTCAATCCCCTTTCATCGACATTGAGGATGATGACCCTTTTGGCCTTTTAATAAATAACAGCACTAATAGTGCCACCCCAGATTTGTTCTCAGACACTATTACTATTCAGCCAAGTGGTACTGTTGCTGTAGCAGAAGATCTGAGTGCCAATAAGGTACTGGCTGATATTACTATTAGCCAGGATCAATCTATCTCTCCACCAGCACCGATTCTGGGTAAACGGGAATGCCTTAGGTCAGCCAAGAACCGAGTAGCAAACCCTCCGAGGAAATACTCTGAGGAAGAGGAGCATGATTTGGCTAGTGAAGCGTATATTACACTCTCGAACGCTCAATTTAATAAATTGATGACCTTACTGGACTCAAAAATCAAAGGTGCAATGAAGCCCTTAGTTAGCAAAATAGACAAGCTAACCTCTGAGGTCAACCGTCTGGAAGGTTTACTTCTAAAATCAATAGATGAGACTGGGAAAGCATCAGAAAATGCTCTCATAAAGATAGAGGAATCTGTCAATAAATCGGTAATCGCGGCCATTGGTGGTCTTAACACTGTCACTGCCCCGGTAACGACCATCCCAATGGCAAGCAATAATCCTATCCCAGGTGATTCTCATACTGCCTCAATCCCTGTTCCTGCTGCTGAAGACACGTTTATCGAAAACGGGACTTTTGAATTAGTGGTTGAAGCGTCCCCACTGGTACTTGTCCTTGCCAATGTTCCAACTTTGGCTCAAGGTGAGAGGGAAACAGAATCATCTCTACGAAATAAATCTTTATCATGGTTAACCACCAACATGGTAATTACTCCTTGGGGAAAGCAGCAACTTTCAGAAGAGCTTGTTAAAGCGCGAAGGGTTCAGTGGATAGGGGATAGGGTAAAAAAGTTTAAAGGGGAGTGTGTTGTTCTTCACTTCTCTGACCCTGGGGTCTTGCCTAACATCCTACCAAATATCCTGCCACCACAAAGGCGAACAACTTCAATTGTTCCTTTGACTTTGGACTTCTTTTATCCAAGAAAGGGAAGCGGACCAAATTCTAGTATTCTAAGAACTAAATGGAACATTGTGACTAAGAGGGGGAGGAAGGATGTGGCCTCAGTTGACTGGGGTCTGGGGCTAGAAAATCGTTTTTCATCATTAACCAATTTAAGTGACTGTGATTGACTACCACCTAATTGTAATGCTGTGATTGCACCTGCTCATGCCTTGAGTTCATCATGCTTGGCTCATTACCCTATAACAACTAGCCCGTTGGGGCCCATGATTGTTGATCAAACTAGGGCACCGAATATTACGTCTGAAGGGCAGGGCTTAGGGGTTAATGTGCCAGACATGTGCTCAACAACCAATGGTTTGCCTACAACTCCAGTTTCTGGAAATATCCTCTCATGGAATGTAGCAGGTATATCTTCTAAAATGGAAAGTGCAGAATGGTTTGAATTTATAAATAGGTTTGACCTCTGTATTTTTCAAGAGACTTGGGCGTGTGAGACTACTTTTGCTTTGGGGTATCTAAACTTTCATGTTCCGGCCACCAAGGGTCCTAAAGGGCGACCTATGGGGGGCCTTACCATATGGATTAGGCAGTCCTTAAAGATTACTGTAAAAAATGTGGAACTCGACCAAAAAGATATTCAGCTTATACGACTGTCCAGTGATCTACCCCTCTCCATGGATGTATATAATATCTATGCCAGAGGTGGTAGTAAAGGTAGATCCGAGGTTCTTATGAGCCTTTCTAACATTCTTGAGATTGAATCTGCAGGAAAAAACATCCTAATTGCAGGTGACCTGAATAGGACATTTGAACCTCTAATCACTAGTGATTTTCCTCTGGGATCTGAGGAAGACAAACTTTGGGACATTCCCACACTTGAGTCCCCCCCGATAACCAGATGGACAGCTGATATCTTAGGGCTAAATGCCATGTGCTTGGAGCATGGGTTACGTGCCCTGAACGGCCGAACCCAATCTGACCGTGTACTCGCCATGACATTTAATAATGGTCGAAGTAAAAGTCGTATTGACTACGTTATTTGTAGTATATCGCTATGGCCATCCCTTATTGATATGGTAGTCACTGCCAGAATTGAAAGTGATCATGACCCGCTATGCGTATCACATAATTGGTGGACATCTAATGTAAACCTTCCACCGAATTGTAATCTACTTGTGCCGCCAACGATTACACAATCCAACAATATGCGTAGGCTTAGATGGTCCGGTGTTAAGACGGACCAGCAGGCCCTGGAAAAGATAGGTGCAGCTGCAGACAAAGCCATTCAGGCACTGGAAAATATCACTGATTTAGAAAATGGACAGGCTGAGGCTAAAAATGTTCACACGTCACTTTTTGACGAAGTTAAAAAAAATTTTTTAAAGCCCATACGAAACAACAAGGTTTGTCCATTTAAAGCAGCAAAGTGGTATAACCAAGATTGCAGGAAAGCAAGATCGAAACTAGGAGTTGCAATCAAAAATAACAATCTGTCTGAGACTCGGTCTGCTAGAAAGCACTACAAAAATTGTATCGCCAGGGCAAAAAAAGATTGGGACGAAGAACATTGGCAGAAATTGAGATGTGCTAGTGAAAGTAAAAATTCTAGACAATTCTGGCACATCGTCAAATGGGGACATGATAGACCTTCAGAGCCTCCTAATAACAATGTCCCTCACGACGCCTGGGTTACGTTTTTTAAAGAGCAGTACTCTTCTAGGGGTCAGCCTGTTAGTAATATTAATCAAACTTATGTGTTTGCAGACGAAGACATTTTTGTGCTAGGCGAAATCCAGTCTGCTTTGAAATCTGTCCATAGGGGCAGAGCTCCGGGTAACGATGGTGTCCCGGCAGATGTCTTCTTAGACGACACCGACCGATGGAGTAAGTACATCTGCCTTTTATTAAACCTCTTAGCCAGAGGTGCCGAAATTCCGGTTTCTTGGAGGGGTGCCGTCATCATACCTGTATTTAAAAAGGGGGATCGTGCGCAACCCTGTAACTATCGCCCAATCAGCCTAATAGACACGGTCCAAAAAGTGGTAGGACGTGTTATCATTAATAATCTGCTTGATTGGGCTGAGGAGCAGAACATTTTATCCCCTTTCCAGGCTGGCTTTCGCAAAGCAACAAGCACTGTAGACCAGGTCTTTCGCTTCCAACTCATACAATGGCGGACAGTGGTACTGGGTGAATGCAGTCTGTATGCAGCTTTTGTTGACTTGCGGGCTGCATTCGACCTGGTGCCGAGGGCAAAATTGTGGGAGGTGCTGGCCGCCCTAGGGGTCCCGTTGATTATCTTAACTCTGATTATGAGACTCCATGAGGGGACTTATGCAAAGATTCAATGGGGAGGCTATGGCTATGATACTATTGACTTCCCTGTTGAGCGGGGGGTTCGGCAGGGTTGCTCAATGGCTCCAACACTTTTTACTCTTTTTATAAATGGAATAGTTCCCCTTATGCAAGCTGAGTCTGTAGATGCTCCCTCACTTGCTGGTGCAAAAGTTCCAATTTTAATGTTTGCAGACGACACCCTTATTTTATCAAAATCCCCAAGTGGTCTGCAAAAGGCATTGTTAATCTTTGATAAATTCTGTTGTGATCATGGCTTGGAGGTAAATACAGCGAAGACAAAGCTCATGGTTTTTAATCCTAGTAAGAAATTTAAACCAAAAATTACCTTGAGTGGGCGCTGCCTTGAAGTCGTGAACTCCTTTACTTATTTAGGGATACATATCTCAAATAATAACAAATGGAACCATCACTTAGACTTAGCTACTTTAAGACATAAACAGCTTGCTGGTACCATTATCAAGGAGCACGCGAAATCCTTCACCAAGCCAATCAAACCGCCACTGATCATTTATGAGGCTAAAGTAATAGGGTCTGCACTTTATGGGGCAGAACTGTGGGGGCAAGAAAATCTCCTGGAGTTACAGAGGTCAGAGAATTGCTTCCTCCGTAAACTAACTGGTACCCCACAGAGTACTCCCCTCTTGCCACTCAGATATGAACTTGGTAGAAAGGAAATTTCTGCAATGTGTAAACTTCGACCAATATTATACTGGCGCAGATTATGGACCACCCCTGAATTAGCACAATATGCAGAAGGATTTGCTGATGTAATCAAGGCAGATCGATTTCATGTAATTAAATGGTTTACATTTCTGAAAACTGCATTAACTGAATTAGGGTTGAGCGAACTGTGGTCGGATCCTACCGGGTCCTCCTTTCCACCAAAGTTGTTTATAAAAAACCTTTACTGGGAACATGTCGCAAATAAGAGCCTTCTCAGTAATAGTAACGGGTCTATGACGATTGCCTTCCTCGAAGCTAAACTGTTTCCAATGTTTGAAATGTACTGGGATATTATATCTAAATCCCTGGATAGGAAACTGTTCTTCCAACTGAGGGCTGGCTCATTACCTCTTGGCAACTTAACATCCAAATGGAGTAATAGAGGTCCAGCAACTTGTTTAGTATGTGGGGAAGGGAATGAGACTTTGGGGCATTTTTTGTTTGTTTGCCAAGCATACTCTGTTCCGAGACGTGTCTGGTTGGCTCCTATGTGCAGGAATTTGGGGACTAAAAGCTCTATGGTAGCCTTACGAATTATTAAAACTTCGCCTCTAAACTGGATTATCATAGCAACTGCTAAATATTTGGGGTGGGCTTGGGTAATTAGGCAGAGATTGCTAGCAGTGTGACTACTCTCTGCCTAACTGCACAGGGACTGCTAGTTTATCTATTCCCTGATCCCATGCCTGGAGTTCTTCTGATGAAAACTTATTTAAAATCATGTACGTTTTTATAATATGAACTTTGCACCTTGATTTTTTATAAGTTGATGAAATTTGTTTTTTAAATGAGGAAATACTCCCTTTTTAATGTGACTGTGCTTTAAGTCATCTTGACTTTGTAATTTAATTGTATTTTATTATATGTTTGTTTGTCTGCTTTTATGAGTAATTACTCGAATAAAGCACTTTTGACTTGACTTGTATGTGGGTGGGTGGCTATCACTCCCAGCAAGGCCCAGACATAGGAGTGATGGGTGGCTATGACTTCCTGCAAGGCCCAGACACAGGAGGGGTGGGTGGCTATGACTCCCAGCAAGGCCCAGACATAGGAGGGGTGGGTGGCTATGACTCCCAGCAGTGCCCAGACATAGGAGGGGTGGGTGGCTATGACTCCCAGCAGTGCCTAACAGTATGTGGGTGGGTGGCTATGACTCCCAGCAGTGCCCAGACATAGGAGGGGCGGGTGGCTATGACTCCCAGCTGTGCCTAACAGTATGTGGGTGGGTGGCTATCACTCCCAGCAAGGCCCAGACATAGGAGGGGTGGGTGGCTATGACTCCCAGCAGTGCCCAGACATAGGAGGGGTGGGTGGCTATGACTCCCAGCAGTGCCTAACAGTATGTGGGTGGGTGGCAATGACTCCCAGCAGTGCCCAGACATAGGAGGGGTAGGTGGCTATGACTCCCAGCTGTGCCTAACAGTATGGGGTGGGTGGCTATGACTCCCAGCAAGGCCCAGACATAGGAGGGGTGGGTGGCTATGACTCCCAGCAGTACCTAACAGTGTGTGGGTGGGTGGCTATGACTCCCAGCAGTGCCTAACAGTATGTGGGTGGGTGGCAATGACTCCCAGCAGTGCCCAGACATAGGAGGGGTGGGTGGCTATGACTCCCAGCTGTGCCTAACAGTATGGGGTGGGTGGCTATGACTCCCAGCAAGGCCCAGACATAGGAGGGGTGGGTGGCTATGACTCCCAGCAGTGCCTAACAGAATGGGGGGTGGGTGGCTATGACTCCCAGCAGTGCCTAACAGTATGTGGGTGGGTGGCTATCACTCCCAGCAAGGCCCAGACATAGGAGTGATGGGTGGCTATGACTTCCAGCAAGGCCCAGACACAGGAGGGGTGGGTGGCTATGACTCCCAGCAAGGCCCAGACATAGGAGGGGTGAGTGGCTATGACTCCCAGCAGTGCCCAGACATAGGAGGGGTGGGTGGCTATGACTCCCAGCAGTGCCTAACAGTATGTGGGTGGGCGGCTATGACTCCCAGCAGTGCCCAGACATAGGAGGGGCGGGTGGCTATGACTCCCAGCTGTGCCTAACAGTATGGGGGTGGGTGGCTATGACTCCCAGCAGTGCCCAGACATAGGAGGGGTGGGTGGCTATGACTCCCAGCAGTGCCTAACAGAATGGGGGTGGGTGGCTATGACTCCCAGCAGTGCCCAGACATAGGAGGGGTGGGTGGCTATGCCTCCCAGCAGTGCCTAACAGTATGGGGGTGGCTATGACTCCCAGCAGTGTCAAGACATAAGAGGGGTGGGTGGCTATGACTCCCAGCAGTGCCTAACAGTATGGGGGTGGGTGGCTATGACTCCCAGCAGTGCCCAGACATAGGAGCGGTGGGTGGTCATGACTCCCACCAGTGCTCAGTCATGTGTGTTTTGTCTGATCCCACATGCATATCCACCCATGGAGTTGGCAGGCACCCACACTCCCCTCCATCATGACTCAATAGTGTGTAGTCATGTAACAGACCACCAAACAAATGAAGCACAAATGGACTAATAAAGTGTCATGTACATCCCGCCCATGATATGAATGTCCAGGTGGTGAAACATGTACTCCCTCATGGAAGGAACAGGGTAGAAAACCCTAGATACAAAGCACCGAAATGTGATTCGTGTTCACAAATTAGCTGCATTACAAATTGAATCATAAGGTCAAGCCTGATAACATTGTCATGCATACTGTGAAAAAGTATGATGGTCTCCCTGAAGGCATTACTACATACTACAAACCCAAGCACAGTGAGTAGCATGGATGGCACAGACTGATGTTCAGAATTCATTTGTGAGCAGGCATGGCCATTGCTGAAGGGAATGTACAAAGAAATAGGAAATCTACATAAAAGTCAACACAACAATTGTGCAACTGGCTGTAGTGAAGATCACATGTGTCACTGAGGAAGTGACACACTTTGGAACTATGTCTGTATGCAAACTGAACACACACAAATAAAGAGCAATTGCTGCAACATTGTGAAGGCACATAGATACCATGGTCCAACACATCAACATCATTAAATAAACATCTTACACAATCCCAGCACCTAAAGAAAGTACCAGAAATCCAAATGTTTGGAAAGAAAAATAAAATGCTTTATTCAGCAGCAAAGGAAAAAGATGTTAGTAATCAGTCCTGGATATTACTAGGCCAATGGCCAGTCCAAAATCACATTTGTTGTTGGGGGAGATAGTGGAGTCTCACAATCCCAAAATTGCCTGCACACAAATGAATCAAAGGGTCGGTGACCTGTGGGGGGCATCATCAGGGACAGGGTCCGGCACCGCAGGGACAGTAGGGGGAAGAGTAGGTGTTGTGGGTGCAGGGATGGTGGAATCCTCCTCAGTGGTGAGTGGTTCCGAAAAGCTGCTCACAAACACACTGCTGCACACAGCAGCCAGCTCTGCCAGAGTACCACCTGTACCCGGGGACCTCATGGGAGTGGAGGTAGAGGGTTCTGCGTCTTGCGGAAAATTAATATGGCTGCGTGTGTGATGTCTGTCCCCTCTCCCTGTGGGTGTGCCTACATCCCCCTGAGATTGGGTGCCTGAAGATCTGCGCTTTGACTTCTGTGTGGGTGTGCTGGGTATCTCTGTTGGGGTGTGTGATCTGGTGCGTCTGCGTGTATGGTGGACAGGTATGGCAGAGGGGGATGTGGATGGGTCTGAAGGAGTGGGGGGGTGATGCTGCAGGAGGGCAAGTGCTGCCGTCAGTGTTGACTCTATGGAAGACAAACTCCGACGTTGATCAGACATGTTAGCTGACATGCCCTCCATGAATGACAACAACTGTGTCAAAATTCGTGTTTGACCATGGAGGACAGTCAGTATAGACGTCTGACCAACCTGAATCTGCCGGAGTAGGTCCACAGACTCAGCACTGAGGGCAGCAGGGGAGACAGGGGCAGGGGCTGCGGTGCCGGGGACGAAGGAGACACGGGGGCAGCACGGACCAAAGGGACCCTAGCAACTGGGAGGGTGGAGATGGGTCTGGAGGAGGAGGAGACAGACAGAGTGGGCGTAGATGCTGTAGCTGCATATTCCCCCTCCTCCTGGGAATCTGAAGGAGAGCCGTCCGCATGGTATGATGTGTCTTGCTCATGGGGTCTGGCCGTCTGACTCCCCTCACCTTCTGTGCCACTGCCTCCCTCCGACTCCTCAAAGCTGGTGGCACTGTGGCTGGGTCCCTCTGTCTGGTCCGTGCTTGTGTTTCCTCCAGTTTCGGTTGATGATGCTGTTGGCAAGGAGAAAGTAAAAAAAATTATCAGTCACCTGTACACATCCTACACATGAGCACAACATGTTTTGGGCACGTTTCAAATCATGGCATGCATCATGAGTAACATGCTACATAACTCAGCACATATTTAAGACTGTTACTGTGCAGTTGTAATAGACACAACGCTCCTTGGATACAAGGATACAAGTAACAGACCACAACGTGAATGAGAGTCACAATGATGATCCACTGTATGTCAAGAGATCAGGTTTTGATCCATCACCATTCTGTTGCCCACTCTGCCACCCAAGTACAGACATGGTCATGTGCCAATCTTAATGACCCTGTGCCACAGGGGAACAGTACTGCCCGAACTGCCAAGTAATGCCATCCCTGGACCGGAAACAAGCTTTCTAGGACCGGTCACTGGCATCACAGCCATCTTCAGCCAGGCTTGCGTGAAACCCTGATCTGGATTCAAGCAAGCATGGCTGAAGATGGCTCTAGTGCCAGAAACCGGTCCCAGGAAGCTTGTTGCCAGTCCAGGGAAGGCATGGATTGGCAGTTCGGGCTGGACTGTTCCCATGAGGCACATGGTCAGACTGATTTGCACATGACCATGTCTGAGCTGGGGTGGCAGAGTGGCCAACAGAACGGTGATGGATCAAACCCTGTTCTGTTGACTGTGTGTGAGTGTTTGATTGGTACAGATGATCCCTCCATCACCACCCCCTTTTGTGACACTCCTCACAGGGGCATCTATCACCAGATCATACAGTTGCTAGCACATAACACACACAGGCTGTCAAGTGAATTGGCCCACATGTCCAAAATCCGGACAATGCGTAAGCTAATGTGCCTGCAATTGTGAATATCAAAATCATTGCAGCATTGTAGACACACCTTCAACCAGATGGGAAATGTGAACACAGTAGTGTGCACACCAAGACAAAACTGCGTTGCAACACCAATACATACATGTTGCACAAATCTATGCGGAAAAATCATCTCTGTGAGCAAACAACATAGCCTGTAAATCCACCAATGACAGCATTGTCCAGCATCACTGGGTAAGTGCATAGAGATGACTTCACATCATATATTACATACACAGCTCACCACTGACAAGGCTAAACAGGCAGGCCCATGGCACCTCTCCTGCCTAACACACCCATCACTTCGTCAATGTGAGTGATACAGCTCAAGAAGTGAAAACTCAGAATCAGGGTATCAAGGTCACCTCGTGTGCCTGTCCAGCCATATTAGTCACAAACAACCAGTAACATATTCTTGTGAATAGACACACAGGCACTGCCCAGTGTGAGTATGCCCAAGCCAAATTTTGTATACATGGACAGTGTTCACATGTAGCTAATACATGAGAAATACAAAGTATACCAGGGACAAATGCCACTGAGGCATACCCGTGCTGAACTCCATGTTGAGACTCATGATCATTCACAAAAATCATGAAGGGCAAACACAGTGCACAGGTTGCGGAACAGGTAAGGTACCAACACGTGTCACAGACCTCCCACCAACATGATGATGTGCTAAGCAATATGCATACTAACGCATTGCACCCTAGGAGTACATGTGCAAAAACAAAATACACAAGGCAGGGGACACATGTGGAGGAGGGGAAGGGATGTAAAATAGCATCAGCCTAATATGTGGATTTGAAAATACAATGCATACATTGCCTGTCTGACCGACCACCCCACCTGTGGGAGTGTTACCAGGCTTCAGAGCACTGCAGGTAGCTTGTGACACACATGACAACAAACAGACATGTACCATCCCCCCTTCTTGCTGCTGTCCCTCCTGCAACTGCCTATGGAGGCCAGGAAAAACCACTTCCAGGACCCGGAGCATGTGGGGGGTGAGGTGACGGGTGCCGCCATGCCGGCGTGGAGCTTCAAGCTTCAGCTGGGCCCGGGCAATACGGCGGGTCCAGTACCGGATGTCCTGCCACCTCTTCCTGAGGTTACGGATCCTTCAGCGAGGGCCCCCCACAGACCTGACAGCCCTGACAGCCCTGGCGATGTCTGACCAGATCTCCCCCTTCTCATAGGCAGTTACCTGTCAGGAAGACAAAGTGAAACAACATAAGTACACCTGCTCCATGTCCCAAAGACATACACTTGCACCACATTGACCATAACCACAGGGCATAGGATGCTGACAGGACTTGCAATATTGTCCATGTGAATGTGGCCTGTGAGCAAACACGAATGCACTACATGCTTTTTAAAGGCAAAAGGTGTGAAAACCACTCACTGAGCATGTAACACACTGAACAAGACATGCAACAGCAGGTTGGTGGACAGCACGTGACATGCTGTCACGTATCCCACTACACCCAAGAACCCTCAGCAGACCACACATACACACCTTGGCACACATCATCTGCTTGTCAGTGTCAACAGTGCATACAACCCTCACTTTGTACATGTCACACTTGACAAAGATGTGACACAGGCGTCATGCTAACTGTCCAAGTCATGCACACGACACTGCATACTTGTCACATCAGATGGCTACAGCTGTGGCATATGCCATGCAGCTGTGTTGCAAAACATCACATACACACTTTGCCAGGTGACAACAAACATTCACACTCTTCAATGTCCATGAGTTCAAACCATGCATTTGGCCAACATCCACACAGGTCACAAAAAACAATTAACACCAGTGAGTACATTCATCTGTCACTCTGGGGGGAACACTGTTATACCTCAGCAAATCATGTACAATAGTGAAACGATGCGCACACACACACGCAATGGTGGGGTACGGTCCGCTCGCGTATGGCACGATTACAATAGTGAAACGATGCGCACACACACAAGCAATAGTGGGGTACGGTCCGCTCACATATGGCATGATTACAATCGTGAAACGATGTGCACACACACACGCAATGGTGGGGTACGGTCCGTTCACGTATGGCACGATTACAATAGTGAAACGATGCGCACACACACACGCAATGGTGGGGACGGTCTGCTCATGTTTGGCACGATCACAATAGTGAAACGATGCGCACACACACACGTAATGCTGGGGTACGGTCCGCTCGCGTATAGCACGATCACAATAGTGAAACGATGCGCACACACACACACGCAATGGTGGGGTACGGTCCGCTGGCGTATGGCACGATCACAATAGTGAAACGATGCGCACACACACACGCAATGGTGGGGTACGGTCCGCTCGCGTATGGCACGATCAAAATAGTGAAACGATGCGCACTTACACACGCAATGGTGGGGTACGGTCCGCTCGCGTATGGCACGATTACAATAGTGATACGATGCGCACACACACACACGCAATAGTTGGGTACGGTCCGCTCGCGTATGGCACGATCACAGTAGTGAAAAGATGCGCACACACAGCAATGGTGGGGTACGGTGCGTTGTACAGGGTGCGTTCCACAGGCTGGAGTTGATGCAGGGGGCGGTGCGTTGTATAGGGTGCCTTCCACAGGCTGGAGTTGACGCAGGGGGAATGTACATTGTACACGCTCACGTATGGCACCATCACAATTCAGAGACAATGCGCACACATGGCAGTGATGTGATGTGACATGGCTGTGTGCCTTGCAGTCAGCTGTCTGGATGTGATGCCAACCTTCTTATGCAAGTCAGGTGAGGTGTGTGACTAATGTGACATATTGTCCTGCTTACTCCGACCAGCACAGCAGCTCATTTGTGTGCATGTGATGTCCATTTCACAGACAACAGGTGTATCTATTGTCATGGTGGAGTGCCAGCTAACTGCCATATGTGTCCTGGATGTATTGGCCACGCCAGAGTCAATAGTGATTTGATGTGTTGTATTATGCTATGTACATTGTTATCGTAGTTGTCTGACAGTATTTTCTCCAATTACTCCTAAATATGTCGTGCAGGGCACTGCCTCTACCAAGGCCTTTTGCAGACTTGGAGTCCATGAGGGAACGTGACTGCATCCGCCGTTACCGATTCACTCGGGAGTTGATACAGGACTTGACGGACAGGCTGGAACCACATCTCCAACCACTACACAGGTATCCAACAGCGCTGACACCCAAGCTAAAGGTGATGGCAGCCCAACATTTCTTTGCTACAGGTACGTTCCAATTCACCATAGCTGATGTGGGGGAGGGATGTCCCAAACCATGTTCAGCCGTGTCCTACGTGATGAGTTGGGTGCTATGTTGGGCCACATTGATGAATTTATCAAATTTCCTACTCAAGAAGAGTTGACAGATGTCAAGGGTGAATTTTATGCCTTGAGACAGATGCCACATGTAATTGGCTCACATGTGGCCTTGGTGCCACCGCAGGCTCAGGAACAGGCCTACCGCAACAGGAAACATTACCACTCTATAAATGCTCTGGAGGTGTGTCTTGCTAACATGCTGATTTCCCATGTTTGTGCACGTTTTCCAGGATTGTGCCATGATGCATTCATCATGAGGCGTAGCAGGGTGCCACAGATGATGCTGTAGCTGCGCAACCATCGGGCATGTCTTGTTGGTGGGTATACTCTGTTTCTCATGTATGTCTCAAGGTCATAGTATTTTCAAATGGCATCTCATGACACACTCATTGACCTGATGAATATTTGTAGGAGACGCGGGATATCCCAATATGCCGTGGCTCATGACTCAGCTACGCAACCCGAGAACAGCTGCAAACCACTGTTACAATAATGCACACAGGCAGAACAGGCGAGTGATCGAGCGGACGTTTGGACTCCTGAAGAGCCGGTTTAGGTGCCTCGATAAGACTGGCGGATCCCTCCCATACGCCCAGGTCAAGGTGTGTAGCACCTTCATCGTGTGCTGCATGCTGCACAACATGGCAGTAGAGAAGGCCGTACCGCTCATCCTGCATCCTGAGGAGCTGGAACATCCACCCGTTGAGCAAGAAGGCCTTGGCCAGGATGCAAGCGATGGGGAGGAGGAGGAGGAGGAGGATGAAATCCGGAGTCAGCTCATACGCAACTTTTTCTCTTTATGTTGAGTCACTTGAAAATAGTGTGCTAGCTTGGACCATAGAATAGCATGTGTAGCATAGTGGGTGTCCAGCTAACTGTACGCAATGTCACTTTGATATTTTTTGTGATGTGTCACACAAGTACTGATGTCATGACACACAGATGCACAATGAGTGATATTGGAATTGACAAGTGTACTACATTGTTAGTGTAGTCTACATGACCATGTCTGTATGGAAATATTCTGGACGTTAACGCTTGTGTGCCTGTCATTCTCAGGTCACCCTGCCTGTTGTCTGTCTGTGTCATCTTAGTCCTCCCGCTATTCCTCATGATGATTGCAACGTGTGGCGATTCAGCGTTCCATGCATGGACCTGTGGAAATGTCAGTTTGGGTAAGGAATACAAACAGGCCATTTTGGATTGGCATGGTGTTTGAATGTGTGGAAAATGTTCATGAGCATGTTGTGTGACCATACATACCTGTCTCATTACCATGGAGGAAATTTCATGTTTCTACACTCCCATGACAGGACAGTCACCATTATTGACAGTCAACTGTTGGGTTGTGACTCTGGTGAATACATCAATGTATATTAAATAAGCATGGGCGAATTTTGCGAATCTCGCGTTCGCGAATTTTTTGCGGATTTGCGAACTCACAATCCGCAAAATCCGCGAATTCTCGCGAATTTGCGGATTTTTTTTTGTGTGTTTGCGCGGGTTTCTGCCAGTTCGCGAGGGTTTTGTACAATTTCGCAAATTGCGAACTTACCTGTCGGGTCGCAAGTTTCGCGAACTTGTTGTTTCTACGTGTCCAGCCTGTTTGGGACACTCTTCTTCATCACTGCCACTCTCTGTCACCACTGCCACTCTCTGATTACTCATGCCACCCTCTGGCCCACCCATGCCACCCTCTGTTTCATCACAGCACCCTCTGGTTGTCCAGTCAGTGTACATTATTGTGGCAACGCAAGCACACCTTCCCTGCCTCAAGTGACCTGAATTAATTTGGGGCTGATTAATGTGTCACAGAATCTTTTTTTAGCTGGCACCTGCTTCCTTAGTGCTTCCTGATTAGTGATCTTTTGCACTTGCTAAGTGCTTTCATTGTTGCAAAATTAGTTACAACACCTGCCCTGCCCCAACTGACAATAATGAATTAGGGGCTGATTAATGGATTTGAACTTCCAGCCTGGCTCCTGCTTGTCTCCCTTAGCTGTAATTCAGGACCTTTGTGGCATATGTGTAACTATTCTGAGGTTCAGAGCAGGGTCACATAATAGTTGCAACTGGCAACTGAACTCTGGAGGGGCCCCTCAGGAAGCACTACAGGAAATGGCTACTAATGATGAGCTTGAACTTTTGAACCTGGTAAGTAGTTTCAGTTTTGCTAAGATCGTATTTCTGCAATTTTGCACTTATTCGCGGGGCGCGAAGTTGTACTGGGAAGCCGCGAACTCACGCGAACAGTGCGAGCAGTGCGAGCAAAATCCGCTGCTCGCAGATTTGCGGATTTTGCGGGAGATTCGCGAATCTCGCGGATTGCGAATTTACCGAAAATCCGCAAAATCCGCGAGCGAAACGGATTTTCCGCCCATGCTTAATATTAAACTGGCCAATGCCACATTGCTGATGGCACGTGTTGACATTGTGTGGGACATCACAACCTCAGGCTTTGTTGGGAATTGCAGCCTAACTGTGTGCAGCTGGATGTGTCTGGCTCATCCCCTCAACCTTGTGGACCAGTACAGTTGAATTTCCTCAAAACCATGTTGTGTAGGTGTGTTCCACGGTATGTTCCACATGTTCGGTCAACTGTCCTGTGAGTCTGTTTGTATGGATGCATTACCCCTTGTGCCAGTATGTCATGTCACTGTCATGTCGAAACCGCAGTGCCGGTGGAGAACACAGCTTTGCAAGCCTTCTCTGTAAGTTCAATTCCCATGATGCCAGGTATGTTGTGCTGATGACATCATAACCTTGTGCTGTAGCAAATCTCCAGTGAAGAATTGGCTTGGTAGTTTGGTCTGCCCTGTTCCCATGATGCACTGGGCCAGGGACAGACTAATTTGCATGTAGCCAGGTTCTGAGCTGGGATGGTGCAGTGAGCTAAAAAACAGTGATGGATCAAGCCCTGATCTTTGGACTGGGTAAGAGTGGTCTGCTTAATGCAGACACTCTGTTCATCACCACCCCCTTTTCTGAATCATAGCAAATCTATTGGCTTCCGTGGAACCAGTCGGGTGACGTTTATCCCAGGATCCTCTTGTGATGTGCTGCATGTCCTGGTCACTGTAGGGGTGGTAGTGTTTGTCTGCTACTCATTGCTCACAGTTAAGTTTGTTCCCACCTGCTTGTCATGTTTAGTATTGTTTTTCACAGTTGGGAGAGCCAGTGAATGGCTCCTGCAGGCCTTCCTTGTGTTTACATAATTCCCTTCCTCGTTAGATGAGCTTCTTATGTATCTTGCGGGTGATGTGTAATTTCCATTCATGACCCTCAACGTTTCACAGGGCGAACTACCCATTGTTGGCTTTGTGGGAGTAGCACTGCTACACCTTAAATTTGATCAAATTTGAAGCCGCAATCATACACTGTGACGTAGTTGATGACTGCCAGGATCTAATTGCGTTGGAGCAGCCATGTGACCATTACACAGCCTTCATTTATGTGGCAAACTCTGCTTCCCATTATGTTTGCTTGTTCAATCCTCAGATCTCATATCATTGCAAAATCTGTGATCCAAAATATGATTCTGTGGCTGTGGTCACACTGCACAGCTCTGACTTTTACAGTATATTTTTCTGAGGTATTCTGTGACTCACTGACAAGAAGTGTGGAATCCTTATGCTTGTTTAACTTTGTTTCAGATCTCCCTCCCTGCTGTTCCCATCCTCTCCTTCCCTCGCCTGATCACCCTTTTGTGTCTGTCATGTGGACTCAGACCGAGAGGCTATTGGGAGATGGACCCCTTTCAGCATCGCACCACTCTGAGGATCAAAGGTACTGACAGTCCCTGGCAGTAGTGTTGAGATAGTTTGACCAGCATTACAGGTAACATCATTGCATGACTGTTATTGTCTTCAGAGCAATGCCACTGGGCATGTACATTTTCTACAGCAGCATGGCCTCACAACAAACTAGATAGTAATGTGTATAAACTGTGTTTTACCACAGTACATTGTGCCTCATTGATGTAACGTCAGCTCTCCTGCCAGTCTGCATGTGTCATATTTGGCATTGTTTAGGTTGATTCTCCATATGTGGTTATGTGTACTGTGGCAACATGCATGCTGTTTGTAATGGGTAATGGACCATATTGTGTATGATCTACATGGTTGGGTATGTGTTGTTTAGCTTGCTACCCACAACGTTCAGGCTACACCTGATGACGCTGTGTGTCCTGTGGCCCACTTAGCCTTTTGTTGTCTCATCCTGTGACCATGTTCATTGGTGATTGTTCAACAATTTTCTTGCAGTGACCCATGGGTAACCAGACACTACTTCCTTTACATACACATGTAACTTAGTGCCTTGCAATAATACTTGTCTTTGTGTGTTACTCTAGCATGTTGTGTCAACCCTTCTGCCGTCATGTGTTCACTTCCTCCTGCTGCTTCATCCCCAGTGACAATGCTACATCGAGTGCCCCGATTCTGCAACACACACACACCTACAAGATACTCCTCCAACGATCCATTCCAGAAGCATGCCACAGCTTGTCTGTGCCACTGTTGCACCACCTCCATGCCATAGGCAGAACCGTCAACACCTGCAATGTGCACACTGAAAGACACTCTGGTCATTCCATGATGCAGGTGACACAACAGACTCATGCTGATGCCACCCTCCACACAGTGAACACCAGACAATCATCCACCTGGTATCAGGCAACCCCTAAGTGCACCCATCACAGCTTCTCAGGCTGTGTGTGCAAATGATACAGACAACACTGCGCTGCACCACATAACAGTGCATGTACAATAAACCAGGTCATGTGCCTCGTACTGCACACACGCTACTTCCACCAGCACCACTTTGTACTCTGTTATCTCATCAACACAACAGCACCACACATTGGCTTCATTACTGTGACATGGTAGTACGCAACTTCAGCACACTACTTCTACACTGCCATCACAGACAGATAGTAGACCAACCGCAGTGTACTCAACCACAATTCAGGATTATGATAGGCCAAAGTTTATGAGGTACACCCTCAGAGTCACATTCAACACCAAGGACACACTCAGCCTTGTCAGACATCTGCATATCCGGTTTTACACCAACACCCTGACCACCCTCAGTGTAACTATCATCTTCAGATCTCCAAGCCTACACACACAATTTGGCTAAGACATCTACAATGATATTCATATTCATTTATTTTCCGTAAATTTTACCCAACGTGGGGTCCTTTTGCATGCAGTTCTTAAAGTCCACACCATCACTCCCTCATGCTGCAAGTCTCTACACATGCTGGACATGACCTTCAGCTAGATCCACTCCTAGTCAAGACAGACAGACAGACACCCAAGTCTACAACACCAGCCACCTCAACTACAGAGAAACCTCTACACAGTAACAAGGGCCAGACTCCAGGAGTACTTGTACACATCCAGGGTGCATTCACAGACCTCATCCTCAACATCCCCTGCCACTGCCACATGACCGTCCACCTGAGATACCTACAATAGTCCCACAGTCAACCACATGATCACCTTCAAACTCCTCATCCACACTCAGTAGGCACTCCACAATCCCAGTCCAGAAACATATATGGATGTCTACCATCTAACACCCCGTTGTCTTAAGTCCGTCCTGCCACCCTCGCCCTGGGCCAGATTTATCACATCAACAGTACAACTGCATGCGGGAGAAAGTTTTCCTACCTCAACAGACAGTCCTGGTACTCCCTCCGTGGACACCTACACATTACCCATGACCTCTACACCTTCATGTGAATCTTCTGTAAATGTCTGTCATAGGAGTATGGCAAGCCACCAGCCACTTCAGCAGATAGTATCCATCACGGGTGAGTTTTGCCCTCAATGTTTGTAGTTAATGATATATTGTGACCTATGTGTGTCCTCAACCGGACTCACATCCCAGTGCATGGATGGCTTGAGTTAGTTCCACACTCTGGCATACTTTGACATATCCACACACATGTTTTGTTGACTCTAGATACAAAAGTTCTACGCCAATGCGTATTGTGTTTGTCATATTTATTATAAAATCTTGTGCAGGAAATGTGAGTAGGTGCTATGTGTGTACAAAAATGCCAGAAATCCAAAGTTCACAGCGGGAGATGTGATGCCTTACAGTTTGGGTCAACAGAGTCCAGCCCACAGTGCTTGGCATCATTGGTCAGACTACGACCACCAAGTGCATGTGGGAGAGTTGGACAGTCAATAAGGTTAGGCTGTTGCACATATAGGCAATATGCCAGACCAGGTGACCTGGGAGTTGCGCATAGCCCACTGCCTCTCAGTGTCTTTTCCGTGGACGATCCACCTTCCTTGTGGGACCCTCATGTGCAGGCCTTGATGATGCCTGGGACGCTCCATCGGACAATTCCTCCTCCTCCTCCCTCCCTGTGCCTGGTGTTGTTCTTTGCCTACATGTTTATAGCCTGGTGACACAGGGAGGGTGCTGCATGTTGTCAGTAATCCGATGAAGAGACTGGCTTATGTCCCTCTGCACCATCAAGAGCTCATCCAGTCTTGCCTCCATCGGTCCTTGGTGTCGTCGTTGACTGGCGTGTTGCTCGGCATGCTGCTTTTGGATTTTGTTGAGGGCCACCACTACCTGGCTGAACTCCCTGGTGTCCCGCCGGTATGCCTCCATGATGTTGTGCAGTCCAGACACAACGGGCCCTGCAGCTGGCTGGTCAGGTTCTCACCTCCGCCTTGCACCACTCCCTCCACCCCTGCCCACTCGAGCCTGGCCTGCTGTTGTTGGCACATCGGTTCGACGGGACCCCTGAGACATGGCAGTGGTGGTGTCGTCTGCCAGCTCCTGGGTGCCCGGCGAACCTTGTCCCTCATTGTTAGACTGGCTCAGTTGTGGAGTGTGGGCAGGGTTCCGAGCTGTCTGCTGGAATGTGGCGGGAATGGGTGTGGTGGTTGGCACAGATGTGTCTGATCCAGCTGCTGCAAGGGTTGGGGCTCCAGAAGGGCCAGGTTGGTTGTGGACATCCATGGTGTGTTGAGAGGCGTCACTGTTGGTGGGACCAGGGTCCTGCTGAGCCTGGGACTGGGATCCATCTCCCCCCTGGTTGGGGGTAGATTCTGCATGTTGCCCTGTGGGTGTGAGAGACAGACAATGTTAATGGCATTTCATGCAACATCATATTTTCTAATCCATTGTCGTGAGCACTGTTCCACCTGCTTTGGATTGTTGTCATTGTTCACTTGTCGGTGTGTATGTTGTGTGGTCAGATTGATATGTGCTCAGGGTTCATTGACATGTGATAGACTGTTTGCAATGACTGGCACAGCCATTGCTGTGGCTTGTGTCGCCGGTGCTACACAGATCCAGCTATGCTCTGTGTGGCACTTTTGGCACAATGCAGCGTCAATCCTTATGCCTGATTCAAACATGCACAGGTTTTTAAGTCTGCATGTGCATGGATGTGACTGATTAGATTATTTATGATTTGACTTATCAACTTTTGGGAAGTGTTGCTGAGCTGTGAGGGCCACCTACTGACCACCCCCCTGGACCGGTACACCAACTTCTGACAGAGGGCTTTAGGATGTGTAACATCTCCAAGATGAATCACCTTGTCAATACCCAGCAACATGACCCTACTTTAGAGCGTCAGCTGCGTCATAAAGCTGTATGTACGGCATTGTGTGGGAGGCCCAAGGGACGTGCGATTCAGAACCATGCATTTTTTGCTTGTATGCGTCATCAGTTCTGTTTTTGCTTTGTTGTGTTACATGACAATTGTGACAGTGGGGCACTCCATTGGCTGTCCACAGAGGCTATGTTTCTGTAAGGGGTGTGTGACAGGCCATGCTGGTAGTTTGAGTCTGATTGAGAAGTGGGCGTCCCTCCTGGTGTGGCTGTACCCCCATGGAGCATGCTGCCATGACAGTGGTTGTGAGTTCCTGTGTAAGATATCTGACCTTGTCCTGGTGTTAGTGTTTGCACTGGTCCCTGGAGGGACTTGTGCTGCCTACACTAGGACCCAGTGTCAACTACCTTGTCAGTACTTTCACACTCACTATGCATTGAGCATGGTGAATGGGTGTGTACCTGGGCCATATGGGATGTGTGAACACACCTCACATTAACCTTGAACCCTTCCACCCTTGCAGCCTTCTGTCCCTCCTCCTTGTACCCACACCCATACTGTTGGTCACTTCTGGTAGGCCTGTGCACCCACCCCATACTGTTAGGCACTGCTGGGAGTCATGGCCACCCACCCCTCCTATGTCTGGGCCTTGCTGGGAGTCCTCTGCATACACCCCCATACTGTTAGGCACTGCTGGGAGTCATAGCCACCCACCCCCATACTGTTAGGCACTGCTGGGAGTCATTGCCACCCACCCCTCCTATGTCTGGTCCTTGCTGGGAGTCCTCTGCACACACCTCCATACTGTTAGGCACTGCTGGGAGTCATAGCTACCCACCCCTCCTATGTCTGGGCCTTGCTGGGAGTCATAGCCACACCCCCCCATACTGTTAGGCGCTGCTGGGAGTCATAGCCACCCACCCCTCCTATGTCTGGGCCTTGCTGGGAGTCAAAGCCACACACACCTCCTATGTCTGGGCCTTGCTGGGAGTCCTCTGCACAAACACCCATACTGTTGGGCACTGCTGGGAGTCATAGCAACACACACACCCCTCCTATGTCTGGGCACTGCTGGGAGTCATAGCCACCCACCCCTCCTATGTCTGGGCCTTGCTGGGAGTCCTCTGCACAAACACCAATACTGTTAGGCACTGCTGGGAGTCATAGCCACCTACCCCTCGTATGTCTGGGCCTTGCTGGGAGTCATAGCCACCCACCCCCATACTGTTAGGCACTGCTGTGAGTTATAGCCACAAACCCCTATACTGTTAGGCACTGCTGGGAGTCATAGCCACCCGCCCCTCCTATGTAAATGTAAATGTGTGTGTCTTATAAAGCGCACTGCTACCCGGAGGCGTCCTGGCGCTATAGACCGCTGGGGAACCCGTCCTGGCTTTCCCTGTGAGATGTTCCCTCCTGGGTATCTCCAAGGTGAAACCAGGCATCCCCGGCGTTTGGGGGGGGCCGTTGTGGAGATGAGGCAAGCTAATGCCCAGAGTTGCCGAGTGTGATCCCTGGTTAGAGTAGGCACCGAGGCGAGAATTATTGAGTCCGCTGACCATGGTTCACAACCCTGCCATGTCAGGGATTGAACCCTGGTCCCGGGCCGTCCTCTGCTTCCGGGTCTGCCGCCTCTAACCAGTGAGCCACACCCTCCTATGACTGGGCCTTGCTGGGAGTCATAGCCACACACCCCTCCTATGTCTGGGCCTTGCTGGGAGTCCTATGCACCCACCCCCATACTGTTGGGCACTGCTGGGAGTCATAGCCACACACCCCTCCTATGTCTGGGCACTGCTGGGAGTCATAGCCACTAATCATGGGCGAATTTTGCGAATCTCGCGTTCGCGAATTTTGCGGATTTGCGAACTCGCAATCCGCAAAATCCGCGAATTCTCGCGAATTTGCGGTTTTTTTTTTGTGTTCGCGCGGGTTTCTGCCAGTTCGCGAGGGTTTTGTACAATTTCGCAAAACGCAAACTTACCTGTCGGGTCGCAAGTTTCGCAAACTTGTTGTTTCTACGTGTCCAGCCTGTTTGGGACACTCTTCTTCATCCTTGCCACTCTCTGTCACCACTGCCACTCTCTGACTACTCATGCCACCCTCTGGCCTACCCATGCCACCCTCTGTTTCATCACAGCACCCTCTGGTTGTCCAGTCAGTGTACATTATTGTGGCAAAGCAAGCACACCTTCCCTGCCTCAAGTGACCTGAATTAATTTGGGGCTGATTAATGTGTCACAGAATATTTTTTTAGCTGGCACCTGCTTCCTTAGTGCTTCCTGATTAGTGATCTTTTGCACTTGCTAAGTGCTTTCATTGTTGCAAAATTAGTTACAACACCTGCCCTGCCCCAACTGACAATAATGAATTAGGGGCTGATTAATGGATTTGAACTTCCAGCCTGGCTCCTGCTTGTCTCCCTTAGCTGTAATTCAGGACCTTTGTGGCATATGTGTAACTATTCTGAGGTTCAGAGCAGGGTCACATAATAGTTGCAACTGGCAACTGAACTCTGGAGGGGCCCCTCAGGAAGCACTACAGGAAATGGCTACTAATGATGAGCCTGAACTTTTGAACCTGGTAAGTAGTTTCAGTTTTGCTAAGATCGTATTTCTGCAATTTTGCGCTTATTCGCGGGGCGCGAAGTTGTACTGGGAAGCCGCGAACTCACGCGAACAGTGCGAGCAAGCCATAAAATCCGCTGCTCGCGGATTTGCGGATTTTGCGGGAGATTCGCGAATCTCGCGGATTGCGAATTTACCGAAAATCCGCAAAATCCGCGAGCGAAACGGATTTTCCGCCCATGCTTAATAGCCACCCACCCCTCCTATGTCTGGGCCTTGCTGGGAGTCATAGCCACATACCCCCATACAGTTAGGCACTGCTGGGAGTCATAGCCACCCACCCCCATACTGTTAGGCACTGCTGGGAGTCATAGCCACCCACCCCTCCTATGTCTGGGCCTTGCTGGGAGTCATAGCCACACACCCCCATACTGTTAGGCACTGCTGGGAGTCATAGCCACCCACCCCTCCTATGTCTGGGCCTTGCTGCGAGTCATAGCCACATACCCCTCCTATGTCTGGGCCTTGCTGGGAGTCCTCTGCACACACCCCCATACTGTTGGGCACTGCTGGGAGTCATAGCCACCCATCCCTCCTATGTCTGGGCCTTGCTGGGAGTCATAGCCACCCAACCCCATACTGTTAGGCACTGCTGGGAGGGCAATTGTACGCGCTGTATAAATCTCAAAAATAAATAAATAAATAAATAAATGGCCACACACCCACATACCACCACCATACTGTTAGGCACTGCTGGTAGTCCCCCCATGTTACATGAGTTGTTTGTATACTCACCAGGCTCCACGGCTCCTTCAATTCCGTGAACTCCCACTGGTGGTAGCAGGGCCATGACCTTCTCCTCCCAGGGATGGTATTGTGCAGGTCTGAGGGGACCACTACCTCCAGTGTGGTGTGCTTGGGTGTAGTCTTCATCCATCTTCCTCTTGACCATCCTCCGCAGATCGTACCACCTGGCCTGGCAATCCCTCCTGGTGCGCCTGATGGGTGCAACAGCATTGATCCTATTGACGATCTTCTCCCACAGGCGTGTTTTTTCAGCTATGCTGGTCTGTCTGACCAATGCACCAAACAGCTGTGGCTCAACTTTGATGACTTCATCTGTAAGGATCTCCATCTCCGGGTTTGTGAACTTTGGATTCTTGGGTGTGGTCAAGGTGTGGGGTGTATGTAATTTGGGGGGATGGTGTGTATGGATGTGGGTGTGTGGTTTGATTGTGAAGGGGTGGTGTGGGTGTGAATATGATAGGGGTGTATGTGTGAAGGTGGGTGTGTGCAGTTGGTGCATACTCAGTGTCTGTTGTTAGTCTCTTTTGGCAAATGGGTATGTTGCAAAGGATGATGAGTTGTGTGTGTGGACCCTTTTATTGGTCCATTTGTGGGTGTGGCTTATTTAGAAATTTTGATGGGTGTGTTATAAGGGGTGGGTGTGACTGGGGCCCTCTGTTTGCCTGTTTGGATGTGGACAGGACATGTGCTTTTGATGTTTTGTACACAAGAGTCATATTTTGTGGTGCTGTGCGACTCTTTTGCACCCTCCTTGTGCTGTTTTCTGGGTTCGCCTGCACTTTATGGGGGGGTGCGTTTCGTATTTGTTAAGACAGCTCGCTGATACTGGACGTTTTCCGGGAATGCGCGTGCACTTTATTGATGAGGGGTGCGGTTCGTATTTGTTAATGCGGCGCACTCATACGGGGCATTTTCTGGGGGTACGCGTGTACTTTATTAATGGGGGGTGCGGTTCGTATTAATGCGGCTCGCTCATACGGGACGTTTTCCGGGGGTACGCTTGCACTTTATTCATGCGGGGTGCGGTTCGTGCGGTTCGTATTTGTTAATGCGGCTCGCTCATACGGGACGTTTTCCGGGGGTAGGCGTGCACTTTATTAATGGGGGGTGCAGTTCGTATTTGTTAATGCGGCTCGCTCATATGGGACGTTTTCCGGGGGTACGCTGTCAGGTCTCACGGCGGGGTCTAGTCTCGAACCCTGCCTTGAGACGCATGGCTGTAACTTAAAACTACATTTCCCATGTTTCCAGGGTCAGCGCGCGCGACGCCCGTGGTGATGACGTCACACGCGCAAGGAACATTACCGGTGGAGGAAGAACAGCGCCCGCCGTTGATTCTGGTTGTGTGACGGTAAGGCTGTTCCGAGCGTTACCAGCGTATCCTTTTGGGGTTTGTTCTATTATCCGGCTGGTGAGTAATTTTGGAGCGTTCTGCTTCTGTTGGTGTGTTGCGCCTTGCGGCGCCTTCCATTCCTGGGGAGTCCTCGGCTGAGGCTCCTGTTCTTGAACTTCCCTGAGGTCTGCCATTTGCCTAGCGGCTTCTTCAGTGTATAGCTGTTGGGAGGATTATCGGGTGAGCATCTGTGATCCGTTTACTGCCATCCTAGGCTGTGGTGAATTACTGGCTTCCTGACTCACAGTGCAATTGTTCTTGTCACTCGTCTTCCTCTTGCCTAAATCCTCTTCGGAAAGGGGGAATTTTGGAATTACCTGCATGAGACTCTGATTGCCCAGAAGTGCCTTATTAACTTTGGGAGTATTGTCAAACTGAAGACGTATTCAGCTTTTCAAGGCTGCAGACTAGTATTTGCATAAGGATCCAGAACAATCAGGTTACTCTTTGTATGCAGTATCGTGTGTATGTCTGGTGAAGTAACCTGGCGATACATATCCAGTGTATTAGACAATAACTATTGTCTTTGTTTCTTTATTTTGTGCAACAGGGGCTTATGAGCTTCGCCTGGCTGGCTAACTACCATACTGACCCCTGTGGAAGCCATCTTAGACATTTATGTTGGTATGTGATTTAATACTGTTGTGTTTAGTGCACTAAAACATCACAGAGGAAAGACTGACCACAGGGTTCTTGTGTTTTAGATTAATAATAATAATAATAATATGAAATTTGTAATGCGCTCAGCTTACCCGGGGGCATCCCGGCGCAACAGACCAGAAGGAGAGACTCAGCTAATCACTACTATGGAAACAAATAGGTCTTAAGAAGTTTCCTAAATGGTAGGATCTTGGGCTCTGAGCGGATCTTGAGGGGCAGAGAGTTCCAAAGAGAGGCCACTTGCACAGAGAAACGCCTGCCCCCAGAACGAGCTCTTCTTACTCTTGCTAACTGCAAAAGGTGTTTTTGGTCCGAACGCAGCAGACGTGGGGGTTTGTAAGGACGGGCCATGTTAGCAAGGATGGGGGGGCCTTTGCCATGTAAAATTTTGTGGGCTGTACATAGCGCTTTAAATTTCACCCGCTCCTTTACGGGGAGCCAGTGAAACGCTTTGAGGGCTGGAGCAGCAGACTGCCTTCTGGGAACATCCATAAGGACTCTCGCAGCTGCGTTTTGCACCTGTTGGAGGGTTTTAAAGGTCGCTTCGGGAGCACCGAGAAATAGCGCATTCCCATAATCGAGCCTCGATAGAATTAGGCCACGTATCAACAGTTTCCTTGCTGGATCAGGGAGCAGATGTAGCACTTTTCGGGCTGATCTCAGTAAGCCAAAGCAAACCCCTGCGGTCTTCCTGGCATGAGTCCTGAAGGACAGATCTTCTTCCAACCATACTCCCAAGGACTTGATCTCCTTCTTGGGGGATGGTGGGTCACCAAGAGACCGGGGCCAATAGCTCGCAATAGTGGAGGGGCTGGAATTGCCCAGGAGCATCAGCTCGGTTTTACCTCCATTAAGCTTTAGAGCGGAGATAGACATCCAACGATAGACATTGGCAAGGCAGTCGTGTAACACCTCAGGTTGTTCCGCCAGCTGAGTGAGGCCCACCACTAGCTGAGTATCATCAGCATAACTGATGATCTTCACCCCTGAAGGGGCGACCACTCTTTCAAGTGGAGTCATATATATATTAAATAGGGTAGGGCTCAGTGATGAGCCCTGCGGGACTCCACATTGAAGAGGGATTAGGGCAGATTGCTCTGACCCTTCCCAGACTTGGTAGAAACGGTCAGAGAGAAAAGATCCCAGCCATTTCAGGGCCGTCCCTGAGACACCTACCTCTGACAGACGTTGGAGGAGCACCTGATGACTCACGGTGTCAAAGGCAGCACTCAAGTCCAGGAGGATCACTGCCACTGACCCTCCTGTATCTAGAGTGCTCCTTGCCTCCTCCACTACTGCCAGCAAGGCAGTGTCAGTTCCATGGCCGGGGCGGAAACCAGTCTGGGAATCTCCTAGCAGGTGGTTAGACTCAAGATGGTGAGAGAGCTGGCGGTTGACCAACTTCTCTGCAATTTTGCAAGATTGAGCTACAAGTTCAACTTTTTTGATTGCCAGGCAAAGCCATCCAATTATTCCTTTCCAGGTATACCGCCTTCACTTCACACTAGGGTGGGGGTAAAAGGTTACTTAGAAGTGATTTTGTACATATAGTCTGTGCTTGTCTCATGGTGCCTTGTTCTCGTTTCAGCTTCCCCTCCCAGCTGCTCCCTTCCTTCCCTTCCTGAATATCCCTCGCTCGACCATTCCTGTGTGTCTGTTCACATTCAGACCCAGGGGCTGTCGGGAGGTGGACCCCATAGAGCATTGTGAGATCCCGAGGACCATTGGACCTGACAGAATCAACGGCCCAAGAAATTTAGTCCTCCCGATTTCACGATATAATGTCCACTATGGATGATATATTGGCAGCCCTGGCGCTGGTCCAAACTGAGCTGCAAGCATCTAGGACCGAGACTGCGGCATTGCAGGCTCAAGTGGATAGGTTGAGTCGTAACCCTTTCAGTGCTGGTACTCAGCAGGCATCTTCTGTCGTAGTAGAAGTTCCCGCCCCGATACCCCTGGCCCCCCCAGAACGTTTCCATGGGGATAGCAGTAAGGTGCAGGTGTTTCTTACACAGGTGTTGTTGCATTTTTCCTGCAAGCCCAAGGTATTTAATACCAATCACGCCAGAGTAGCTTTTCTCATCTCGTATCTAGCAGGAGATGCTGCGCAATGGGCAGTACCATTAGTGAAAAGAGATGATCCTTTGTTAAGAGACTGGGAGGCCTTTCGGGCCGATTTTGAGAAGACTTTCAATCGCAGGTCAGCTACACTAACAGCAGACAGGGAGTTGTTAGGCCTGAAACAGGGTAATAGAGATTTGATATCCTACCTCAACGATTTTAGAAGGCTTATCGCGGAAACGGATTGGCCTGAAGAAAAAAGACATGCCATTTTCTATACCGGCCTCACAGAGGAAATGAAAGATGTACTTGCACAGATCGATCCTCAGCCCAGTACCTGTGAAGACATGATTAGCCTAGTTTTGAGACTAGATCATCGCCTAAGTGATCGTAAGGGTGACAACCGAAGAAAGGACCGGATAACCCCAAGATATGAGAATCCCAGAGGGCTGGAGGGGGCAAGCCAATCTAAACCTGAACCCATGGAAATAGGAGCCGTGAGGTCTCCGTTAACTTCGGAAGAAAGGGAATATAGAAGAAAGAAAGGCTTGTGTCTATATTGTGGCCGGAAAGGGCATTTCATTCGGGAATGCACTAACAGGAACAAAACAAGAACAGATTACAAGAAGGTGTCTGTGGTTGCCGCTGAACAAGAGTCGGGAAACGAGAAGGCTTGAAGGTGGAGGAAGGGATTCCTTCAAGTACGTTCATTATCCCTTCATTGGATGGAGATAAGAGACAAGAAGGTCTACATTTTTTTGTGGATGTTAGGTTGGAAGTACAAAAGAAGACGTTAACAATAAAAGCTATGTTGGATTCGGGAGCAACCGGGTGTTTTATGGATCATGCCAAGGCTATTGGGTTAGGACTTGCTCTAGAAGAAAAAGAGATTCCCGAAGCAGTGTATGCCGTGGATGGCAGAAAGTTGGATTCAGGTCCCATCTGACTTCAAACCAGGGAGCTTGGTATGACAATGGTTGCTGAACATCAGGAAAGGTTGTTTTTTAACATCATTCATGCACCTCAGTACGGAGTGATTCTGGGTCTTCCATGGTTGCGTAGACACAACCCAATCATAGATTGGGAAAATCAAACCCTACACTTCACGTCGGATTACTGTCAACAAAACTGTAACCAAGTGAAATCAGGACCTGCGTCTGGTTTAGCTAGTATACATCACATAGCCACCGCTGTCGAACAGGATGTAGAACTGCCATTTGAGTATCGTGAATTGTCGGAGGTGTTCAGCGAAAGAAAGGCAGAAACTTTACCACCGCACAGGTCTTACGACTGTCAAATTGACCTAATTCCAGGTGCTAAGATCCCAGCGGGGCGTGTGTATGCGCTTACTGAACCAGAAACGGTACATCTCCGTGAATACCTAGACAACCTTTTGAAGATTGGTTTTATTAGAGAATCCAAATCCCCAGCAGCCTTTCCGTTGTTCTTCATCCCGAAAGCTAATGGAGAACTCCGCGCTTGTGCAGACTATAGGGCTCTAAACGCCATTACAGTCAAGAATAAATATCCTCTTCCACTCATCAACGTGTTGTTGGAACAAGTTAAAACTGCAGTTGTTTTTACGAGGCTGGATCTCAAGGGGGCTTATCACCTGGTTCCGATGCGTTCAGGCGATGAATGGAAGACGGCCATCAAGACCCGTTTTGGACTTTACGAGTACCTGGTGATGCCCTTCGGGCTCTGTAATGCGCCTGCCGCCTTCCAGTTCTTCCTGGATGATGTACTCAAGAACTATTTAGATCGTTTCGTTGTTGTTTACATTGACGACATCCTGATCTATTCCAACAGCACAGAACACCATGTGGAACATGTGAAGGCTGTTTTGAGAACATTACTGGAACACCATCTCTACTGCAAACTCAGCAAGTGTGAGTTTAACACTACCTCGGTGGAGTTTCTAGGGGTGGTGCTCACACCCCATGGTCAAGAAATGTCTGAAAGAAAGATTCTGGCAGTGAAGAATTGGCCCATACCCAAGACTGTAAGGGACATTCAATGTTTCATCGGGTTTGCGAACTTTTATCGTCGGTTCATTGAAAACTTTTCAGCGATGGCATCCCCAATGACAAGGTTGTTAAAGAAGAAGGTGCCCTTTGAATGGACGGAAGATGCTCAGAGGGGTTTCGATGAACTAAAGAAGGCTTTTGTTTCTGCTCCTGTGCTGGTGCACGCTGATCCCAGTAAACCTTTTATCATAGAAGCGGATGCTTCCGATTCTGCTGTAGGAGCAGTATTGTCCCAACGTCACTCTGATACCGGCCAGTTACATCCTGTAGCTTACCTCTCTCGCACCCTGAATTCGGCGGAGCAGAATTACGTAATAGCTGAAAAGGAGTTGTTGGCAATAAGAACCGCTTTTCTGGAATGGAGACATCACTTGATGGGAGCGAGACATGTAGTAACTGTGTTTACCGACCACCGTAATCTGCAATACATGACTGCTGCACGCCATTTAACACCTCGGCAAATGCGTTGGATGATGCATTTCGCGGACTTCGACTTCATTGTCACATACCGACCAGGAAGGGATAACAGAAAAGCGGACGCATTATCGAGGCAGTTCACCAAGACGGAACCGTCCGACGCAAGGGAGGAGTCCATAATCGACCCAAAGAAGGTGATCGGCGTCACCTGTACCCAGATGTTTCTCAGAAGTGTTATCAGAAATATCCAGAAAGATGAATGGAATAAATGGTTAGGTGAACACAATGAGTGGAAGATGGTTCAGGGTCTTCCGATGAGACAGAGACAGCTGTTGTTGCCCATCCAAGCCTTAAGGAAGCAAGTGTTCCAGTGGTGCCACAGTGCACCGTGTGCGGGCCATAACCGAATCAGCAAGACTCTGGAACGAGTACAAAGACAATTCTGGTGGCCCAACATTAGGAAGGACGTGGCTGCGTGGGTGGCTGAGTGTCCTATATGTAATCAAATGAAGGTACAACACTCCAGACAAGCAGGATTGCTACAACCACTTCCCACTCCTGAGTTGCCTTGGGAAAACATTTCAATGGACTTGGTGGTGGGCATGCCGAAAGATCAGGGGTGCACTGCCATCCTGGTGGTGGTCGACTACTTAACCAAAATGGCTCATTTCATCGCCTGTAAACAGGTTCCTTCTGCTAGCTTGTTAGCCAGACTTATTCTCACCAACATAGTGAGGCTACATGGATTACCCCGAGTGATAATCTCCGATAGAGGCAGCCAGTTCACCGCAAGGTTCTGGAAGACATGGTGCAAAGCCTTAGGAATAACATCTAGCACCTCTACGAGTTTCCATCCTCAAACCGATGGGCAAACTGAAAGGGTCAATCAAACTCTAAAGCAGTACCTGAGATGCTATGTAGAGGTCACTAAGATAGACAGATTATGGCTAGCTGAAATAGCATATAACAGTGCAGTACATGGTTCCACCAAGACAGCTCCGTATTTCAGCACATATGGTTTTCATCCTAATTTCCTGCCTTTTCACCATCCTGCAACAGCCACCCCTGTCCCTGAAGTACAGGAAAGACTACAGATCATTCGTAAGACATGGCAGCATGTCAAGAGTCAGTTAAGATAGGCCAAGGCGAGGTACAAGGCCTATGTGGACAAGCACAGACAAGCAGGGCCGGTATACAAGGTGGGTGATTACGTTTGGTTATCCACCAAAAACATACGCTTTAAGCGTTATAGTGTTTTCAACCCCAAATATATAGGCCCGTACAAGATTATCAAGCTAATCAATCCTGTGGTGGTTAAACTGGCTCTGCCATCTTCCTTGCGCATCCATCCTGCCTTTCACGTGTCTTTGGTGAAACCCACGCGAATACACAGAAAACTCGTTCCTGCTGAGGTCGTCGTGGATAACGAAGAAGACTATGAGGTGAGAGGAATTGTAGACTCTAAGATATACCGCACCAGATTGTGGTATTTGGTAGCATGGAAGGGTTATGGTAATGAAGAAAATTCCTGGGAGCCTGCCTCAAATGTCCATGCACCCAAGTATGTGAGGCAGTTCCATCGACGCTTCCCGACCAAACCATGCCTCTGTCAGTGTTCTTCGGGAGAGGGATGTACTGTCAGGTCTCACGGCGGGGTCTAGTCTCGAACCCTGCCTTGAGACGCATGGCTGTAACTTAAAACTACATTTCCCATGTTTCCAGGGTCAGCGCGCGCGACGCCCGTGGTGATGACGTCACACGCGCAAGGAACATTACCGGTGGAGGAAGAACAGCGCCCGCCGTTGATTCTGGTTGTGTGACGGTAAGGCTGTTCCGAGCGTTACCAGCGTATCCTTTTGGGGTTTGTTCTATTATCCGGCTGGTAAGTAATTTTGGAGCGTTCTGCTTCTGTTGGTGTGTTGCGCCTTGCGGCGCCTTCCATTCCTGGGGAGTCCTCGGCTGAGGCTCCTGTTCTTGAACTTCCCTGAGGTCTGCCGTTTGCCTAGCGGCTTCTTCAGTGTATAGCTGTTGGGAGGATTATCGGGTGAGCATCTGTGATCCGTGAACTGCCATCCTAGGCTGTGGTGAATTACTGGCTTCCTGACTCACAGTGCAATTGTTCTTGTCACTCGTCTTCCTCTTGCCTAAATCCTCTTCGGAAAGGGGGAATTTTGGAATTACCTGCATGAGACTCTGATTGCCCAGAAGTGCCTTATTAACTTTGGGAGTATTGTCAAACTGAAGACGTATTCAGCTTTTCAAGGCTGCAGACTAGTATTTGCATAAGGATCCAGAACAATCAGGTTACTCTTTGTATGCAGTATCGTGTGTATGTCTGGTGAAGTAACCTGGCGATACATATCCAGTGTATTAGACAATAACTATTGTCTTCGTTTCTTTATTTTGTGCAACAGGGGCTTATGAGCTTCGCCTGGCTGGCTAACTACCATACTGACCCCTGTTGAAGCCATCTTAGACATTTATGTTGGTATGTGATTTAATACTGTTGTGTTTAGTGCACTAAAACATCACAGAGGAAAGACTGACCACAGGGTTCTTGTGTTTTAGATTGAGCTACAAGTTCAACTTTTTTGATTGCCAGGCAAAGCCATCCAATTATTCCTTTCCAGGTATACCGCCTTCACTTCACACTAGGGTGGGGGTAAAAGGTTACTTAGAAGTGATTTTGTACATATAGTCTGTGCTTGTCTCATGGTGCCTTGTTCTCGTTTCAGCTTCCCCTCCCAGCTGCTCCCTTCCTTCCCTTCCTGAATATCCCTCGCTCGACCATTCCTGTGTGTCTGTTCACATTCAGACCCAGGGGCTGTCGGGAGGTGGACCCCATAGAGCATCGTGAGATCCCGAGGACCATTGGACCTGACATACGCGTGCACTTTATTAATGGGGGGTGCGGTTCATATTTGTTAATGAGGCTCGCTCATACGGGACGTTTTCCGGGGGTGCGCGTGCACTTTATTGATGGGAGGTGCGTTTCGTATTTGTTAGTGCGACTCGACATTACGCAATGTTTTCCGTACAAATCATGCTTCATACGCGAGTTGGTTTACCCGTACGATTCGCTTTCTCATTTGCGGGTCTGGATCGTACTTGTTGGGTCGTACGGCATGTTTACGAATCGTACGGTTCAATTTCCGAGTCCGTACCGTACGGATCTTCAATTGTTTTTCGTACGGGTCGCAAACCTTCGGGCGTAGTTTTGGACAACGGATCGTACTACGCAATTCGCACGGTATTTTACGATTCGTACGGAAATGGCTAAGGATACGGATCGGCAGACCTTTTTTTTCCCAAATCGGAATCAAGCCCAGAATGTAATCAAACCTCTCTTAGAAGAGGCTTACCTTAAGAAAATAGGTTACTTAACACTGCCTGTCCCACAGATACATCAGCATGTTGAGATGACTCCAGGCAATAGTGCTGTGCAAACGTGTGCGTTGTCTTCCACGTAGCAGCTCTACAAATCTTTCCAGCGAGACTCCTGCATATAGGGCAGTTGATGCTGACACTGCTCTAGTAGAGTGCGCTTTCACAGTACTTGATAAAGGCCTGCCAGCCTTGTCATGGCAAAATTGAATCACACATGCTATCAATCTGGAAATAATAGCTTTGGTGACAGCATTACCTTGAAGGTTCTGACCATAAGCTACAAATAGTTGATTAGATTTCCTGATGCCCTTGGTTCTTTGCAAATAAAATGTAAGGCATCTCTTGAGGTCCAGAGTGTGCAAAGCTCTTTCCGCAGGTGTAGAAGGGTTAGGAAAGAAGGTCCTCAGAATGACTGGTTCATTTAAATGGAATTGCATAGGGACTTTAGGGATAAATTTGGTGTTCGTTCTCAGAATGACTGTTTGATCCGTGAACCTCAGGTATGGATGAGATATGGTGAAAGCCTTATTTCGCTAACTCTTGTTGTTGGAGTTAGTGCTAAGAGAAGTGCTACCTTCCATGTCAAAAACTTTAATTCTGCCCTGTATATGGGCTCAAACAGTGGTTTTAACAACTGAGCCAATACAACATTAAGCTGCCATTCCAGTGGTGGAGCCTTGATAGGTTGAAAAGTACGAAATAGACCTTTCATAAACTGTTTAATGACTCTTGTAGACCATAGAGACAAAGTATGAGGCGCTCGTCTGTCCCTTGATATGGCTGCCAGGTGAACTCAGACTGACAAGTGCGTTAAACCAGATTTTGCTAGTGAAAGCAAATAAGGTAGAATTTCCTCTGGAGCAAAAAGAAATGGGTAAATTTCTTTACATTTGCACCATACGCAGAAACGTTTCCATATAAGCTTGTAAGTTTTATTGGTGCTTTCAGCTCTAGATTTGCCAATGATGTCTTTGCAATCTTGTGGAATCTTCAAGGGCCAGATGTAGGTAATCTCAATTAACTTATTCTTAAATACCGAATTTTACTGATTCGGTATTTATGAATAGGTAAATGGGATGTAGATAATTTTTCCGTAAAAATTACCGAATCAGTAAGATTCAGTAATTAAGAATAGGTGTTTACCAATTCGGTATTAACCAATTCGGTAAATACCGATTCAGTAATTCCCATTCATTCCTAGGGACCTGGAGTCCCCTTGGAATGAATGGGAGTTACCGATTTGGTAAATACCGATTTGGTAAATACTGAATCAGTAAATACCGAATCAGTAATAGGGGGAACCTTTTCAAGGGTGGCAGGGTGTCACATATGACACCCTGTCGCACCTCTGAATAGCAATGTGAAAAAATATATTTCCTAGGCAATTATAAGATAATAATAACAATACTGCATGGAGGGCTCAACAAAAAACAGAATCCAATGTCAAAAGTACAGCATATTTTATTGTATAGTATGTACCAACTCTAGTATATTGGAGAAGAATGACATAACAAATCAAATCTAATTAAAACAGTACATAAAAACCACATAAAAAATCATCTGAAATGAAAAAATACACAATATAGTAGTAATTATCGATGCGTGTTTCGGCGTAACATACGCCTTCTTCAGGAAACTACCACACCTGTAATAAATTAAGAATATTATAAGGGAGAATTGACATTTATATAAAATGACAGCATTTCCTAACAAAGTTCAAATTCATATAATCTAATACATAGTTAATCAACATTTTTATATTATCACAATATTAAAACAAATCAGAAAATACATAGTCCTATTTCTGAGAGTACCTCCATCAGTTTTTTTGTATGACCAACATAAAGTGCATATTGCATACCTGTCTATTAGGAGTAAAACATTGCATCACCATAAATAAAAAAGTTAATTAGAGTGCTGAAAATCACTCCCATTATTAGGAATCCAAAATTTTCTCCAGCATGACATACTTGATTGCCAAAAAAGAGGGTCCTGCATTGATATCGAATTTCTAAGTAACATACCAAATAAAGATCAGTGGAGTATGCTTAATCTGTTCTAATAAGTGAAATAGGTATCAACTTACTTAAAGCAGAGAAACACAGCAAGGCATGGATCGCTCTGCTATAATTTTAGAAATGATGTAGTTCTTAGTACCTATAGTTATGAAAAGCACAAAATTGCAATGTTTAAATAATCGTAAAGTGGTTATCCTAATTATAAATATTAGTTTTCATGCTCATGTGTGATGTAAAACTTACTTGGAAAGCTACTCTATAATGATGTTGCTTTCTTTTATAATCTTCAGGGCACACAGTAAAATAAAACAGAGTCGTGAGATACGAATAAAATTATTTCTGTGAAAAAAATAGAATAATGTGTCATCAGAAAATACGAATTGACCTTGAAATACATATGCAATTCTTAAATGATTTCTACAAAATGCTATAGTTCCTATTGAGCACCAGATTCAGGCAAGACCTCAAGATTATTTTAATTGAACCTGTTTTTACGGGGACAAGCCTAATTCTGACCACCTTGAGTATAGAATAGTTTGTCATTCCAAGAGAGAAGGATGCATCATGACAACCACCTGAATCCTGGGCTAGTACATAATTCTTCTGTTAGGTCATTTATAAATCACAGATATAATGTTGACTAGAAAAATCCAAATCAGTATTTAACATTTATTAACATTTATTAAAATAGTCTAATTGCGTGTTCACTTATGTTTTATATGGAAAAGGACAAAAAGGTTTAATTTCCCCTTTCTTATATACAGCACTTCCTATTTTAGTGTGTCTAAGCTTATATCTGAGAGGTAATCATAAAAACACGATTACTAAACTGGAAACGGGTCTATGCAAAATTTGGTCATACCTTTCAATATGATAATATAAACAGGCGTCACGGAGCTACAGCCGATAAATTAGTGGCTCGAATACATCGTTATGGAGACTGACAGAATGATGATGGTCTTAGTATATAGAACCGGCACACGTATATCATTCAGCCCCGATATAGGCTCTGGATTATAGCTGTGACAACGATATAAAAATAGGACATACCTTGATTATTTTTATTCAGAGGCTAAAAGTTCTTATGTTACAATCTATAAGCTACGAGTAAGATTCATCAGGGCGCACGAATACCTGTATTTTGGATGTTTGCTGTAGCAGAGCTCCGATCTGCAAAACGTCCCGCGTCTGACGTCACAAACGGAAGTGGTCTACAAACCCTTTCCGGGTTTTCTGTGGCTATATATAGTCCACTTTTAGTGTCTATTGGTCGATTACAAACTCATTCAATAAAGTTACCTAAATATAAAAAGTGAACGAAATAATGAATGGGTAAAATAAAACGTAAGAGACAAGTGACCTACAGCAATGTGTAGATAATTGTATTATACGGGATATTAGATTTTTTTTTTTTAAACGTCTGTAATGAGACCCATAAAAAACAGACAAGAGATGTCAAAAGCTCAATTTAAACATCTGGTATACCGACAGACTTCATGGATGACCCATTAATGTATAGATTTCTATAAACCTAGAAATCCATAGCCTCTAGCGTTTAGCGTTGTATGCATATATATAATATTACTATAACGATTATATATGATATCTAGACCAGTAAACATGAAAAAAAACACGATTAACGTAAAATGTAACCTAATAAAGGGGGGGGGGTTAGTTCCGAATTATTTTTATCAAATATCCACAAGAAAGGTACAGGTCTGATTCCTAACGGTCTATTGTCGTGTGGATATTTATAACTATACCAATTATTTATGATATCTATAAATAATGAAGTAGTGGGGAATAGGATACTAAAAAGAACAAGCATCAGCAAATCCAATAGGTTTCGCCTATGTGAATAATAAAACATTTTTTGTAAGTGTGAGCAGTTGGGTGTCTGGGTTAAGGATGAGCGGTGTTTTTGTGCAGTGTCAGTGGTGAAGGAGTGTAAGTGGAGCACTAGTTGAGAGCAGAACTTCAAGAGTGCAAGAGACGCAGTGTGTGAATACAGGGTATATAGTGGGTGAGTCGTGGGTAAGAGGAGAATAAGGGAAGGGTACTAAGTTTGTGATTGCAGGTTGAGAGGCGAGTGGTGTGCCTGTGCTATTGCAGGATGAATAAGTGTTAAGGTGAGAGGTGTACCCATGTGAATTCAGAGTGAGTGGCATCTTTTGTTGAGTGCATTGTGTGGCACATTCAATTCAAACCTATTAGCATTGTCAGTGCTTGTTTTTAATGCACATCCACCACTACTGAATTCCTAGTTATATTTCAATCGCTGTGAAACAAATAGGCTTGCAATGTGTAAACAGATTTTACATCTGCAAACGGAGAGACTTTACTGCGCTTGCAGAGTTGTAATGTGGCTGTTGCTAAGCAACACACATACAGACTCCACATGTTTACTGAGAAAGATGTCATCAAACTCGTTCCAGGTATAATCTCCGAACACCATGCAATGCATGTTAAGTAATTTTAAGTTGGGCTTTCACATCATCTTTCTTGACAGCGCTACTAATTTCTGATAAACTTTGATGTGAATCTGCTTATATTTGGCAACGCCTGTTTCAATCCACGGCCTGCGTCTTCCATGGTTAGTGCAATATTTGTGTTTGCCGCCGATATAAGTCCCCAATCAAGATCACTTTGCCTGATTGAAATGCAAAACAATTGTTGAGCAGAGGGAGTGAAACTAACCCATGCTGTATTTCCAGCGGTGACTGACAGGAACAGGTTGATAGGGCGTTTCACCATATTATCCCATGACACAGAGACGTTTTAAGGCAAGGGCAAAGTGGGCACTGGCCCAGGGCCCCAGCCTTTCAGGGTGCCCCCTGGGAGACTCAGCTCTGTTCTGCAGAGTCTTACCCTGATGACCTTGAATAATTCTTAAAGGACTATTTTAAATAAGTTTTCCTTTAATTCATTTTTAATGTGGATGATATGTGAGAGCTTTTTACACACATTTTGCAGAGGAATTCTGTTTGTTTCAAGCAACATACATACAAAAAAGTTTCTTTTAGATCGAAACAGGACTTCAAATATAAGAAATGAGAGGGTGTCACAGAGATTATTTGCAGTAATGTTGGTGAGCTGCTATTGTTGCAATACTGGAAATCCAGGTCACTATTCTTGAATATTAGATGTAAACAATTTTAGAATTTGGACGAGTCTGCCCGTCAGAGACCTGACTGAAAAGGCATGAAAGAGTTGAAATTAGATCATATATTCAAAGATGTTCCGAACAGGGGCCCCCAAAATACGTTTGGCCCAGGGCCACCAAAATCCTTAAGATGTCCCTGCCTTGACATGCCAAGAAAAAAAAAATAAATAAGCGGACATATTATGGGACAGTGCACTTATGCAGTACATACAGTGCGAACACTGCAGGTGGCATTCTTTATGCACTGTGCTAGTGAGAGATCTTGCACCTGTAGAGGAAAACATCCCTGCATACACCCTGCATCAGGTACCCAGCAATATATTCATGTAGATTGTTCGGCTATTTAGTCAAATTTAAAAACAAAAGTCTGGAAAATGCACAAGAGGCCACTGGAGCCCTGAGGAGACACCCCGGGGCCTGTCCATTCACCGGTTGTTAACACCTCTCATATCAATGTCAACTGTGGAATTACCTGGATGCTTTGGTTTGCAGGTGCTAGTGCTGTGTGCCACTCTGTGTGGTTACCCTTTAAGATGCCAAAGAAAAAGTTGGTAAAAAAATGAAGAAAAAAAGCAATAAACAACACCTCCTAGATCGGCCATAATTTCGAAATTGCCCAGTGAATGCTTGAATCACTTTGTTCAAAACTGTTCTTGACTATAACTGTGCTCAGACTCACATTGGTAAAAGACAAATTGCTGGCCTTCACTGTTTTTAAAATCAAACAGCATTGTGATGTAAGTGACAAAGTAAGAAAAAATACCTGATATTTACAAAAGAAGAACACACAAACCTCTCAAAGGAGAGACTTTTTCAGTAATGCTGATGGGTATATTTATGTTTGAAACAACGCGTCGTAGCCACCGTCCAACAGCCACACCACCCCACGTCCACATATGTACACACTTTCCTTGTCAGCTTACATGCACCTCTCCAAGTCGTTCCATGATTGTACGAAGTACAAACCCACTCATGTACAGTGAAAGCTATGAACTTAATACCACCAAAATCAGATCGAATGTGCGGGGGAGCCTTACCATCCTGCATGGTGCAAGCACAATCGGCGACTGATAGAAATGTTGTGCAGCTGCCGCACAAACGTTTTTACATTTTGGAGAAAGTCTGCGAAAGCCATTTGCTCCAGAGGCGGGTTCCCAATGCCAATACACTTCATGAATATCTTGAATAGTGAAATGTTCCCTAGGCAGCCAGAACCATGCCAAAATAGCTGTCAGAAGAGAGAAATCGTATAATAGGCTCAGCGGTATTTTACCCCGCCAACATGATCATACCATCTTGCATTATGTCGCCTTAAAGCTCTCTGATACCTTTGCGTCGAGTTTGTACTAAAATTGCAAAAACAATAAAAACAAGTTAACATGTGAAGAAGTTCTTTGCTCAGGAGTACCTCGGTGTTTTTTGGCACTTTCTGCTCTGTTCGACTCTGTGTGACCCTGGGCATGAATTGGTTTGCTCTTTGAAAAGTTTCCTCTTCTAGTGCGGCTCGCACCGATTCACTTTGGTGAACCCAGTGAGGGGTCAAACACGAGGATTTATTTGTCTGCCTGTATGAAGGGCAGGTTTTGAAATATGCAACACTGTCGGACAGCGGGCGGGAGGGGGCGAAAACAAAGACACAGACAGCGGGCGGGAGGGGGGCAAAAACAAAGACACGGACAGCGGGCGAGAGGGGAGCAAAAACAAAGACACGGACAGCGGGCGGGAGGGGGTGAAAAAGACACGGACAGCGGGCGGGAGGGGGCGAAAACAAAGACACGGACAGCAGGCAGGAGGGGGCGAAAACAAAGACACGGACAGCGAGCGGGAGGGGGCGAAAACAAAGACACGGCACAACTTACCTCATAAAGGAGAGAACAAACAAACAAGTCAGGTCCCGGGCCGGCAGCCAATCACAGCGCGGCCCGGGGAATGACGTCACGGGGGTGTCCCGGGCGGCAGCCAATCACAGCGCGGCCCGGGACACACGGCAACAAGGGGGCGGGGCTTAAAAAAAGAGTCAGAAACGCCCACGATTCGCGTTCTGACCGTGAAAAAGTAATTGACAACGATGTCTTCCAATGGCTAGCCTCCATTTATGGAGCTAGCCAATGGAAGAAGGGGAGTGTTCAAGTCCCCCATACTGTAAACAAAAGCTTTCGCCCTGGGCGGAGCACCTGCTTTGCAGGTGCTACGGCCAGGTCGAAACCTAAAAAGGGATACATAAAAAAACTTTTTGGGGAAAAGATGGTACAGACTTAATAGAAAAAACAAGTTTAAACTCAAGATAATTTATATAGAATATCAACAATAAGAATCCTGGTCCGATTCGTTACAGTCTAAGCATACGATTCAGCAAACATGTCTTTATTTCAAAAAACGGAAGAGAGGGGGGGGAGTTTTGGGGTGGTTAGAGTTTGAGCGAGGGAGGGGAAGAAGGAATACGGAATCAGATGATCGCATTCTCCCAAGGTGTATCACTATTCAAGCCATTCTTGTGGGTGTCTAGAGAAAAAATCCAGAAAACTTCTCGTTTCTTTTGGATCTTAAGACCTCCTTTATGGTCTGGGATTCTGATTTTTTCCAATATTCTCCATTGGAACTCGTCTGGTTTGTGTTCTATTTCTAAAAAATGTTTCACCATAGGTGCTAGGATTTTTTTAGCCCTAATTGCTAATCGATGTTCTGTCAGCCTTGTCTGAATGGATCAAGATGTCTCCCCTACATATCCTTGTGCACAGGGGCATAGGATGAAATAAATAATATTGAACGTTTTACAGTTCCACATTCTTGTGGCCTTACTCGTGTAACCATTATGAGTAAAGGTGTTACCTTTTATAATGGTATCACATGATTTGCATTGTGAACATCTGACAGTTACTCTCATTGGAGTAGTGCTGTCTATGGTTTTCTGTATAAAACCACCAATCGTGGTTTTATCTTGAAATCTGGAGCGTACAACTATGTCTTTTATATTCTTGTTTCGCCGATGGGCAAACAAAGGTTTCGGTAGTTTGAGTTTATCAGTAGGGTTGCTATTCAGAATATGCCAATTACTGTTGATAATTTGCTTAATTTTTGCGTCCATGGTAGAATGCCTGGTCACGCATACAAGTTAAGTATTAGAGGGGGTATTTTTAGATTTAAGAAGATGATCTCTATCAAAGAATCTTGCTCGCTTGTTGGAGTCCCTGATTAATCGATGTGGATGGCCCCGATCAAGGAACTTCTTTCTCATAATAGCTGCTTGTCTGTCATAATCCATCAGGTCTGAGCAATTCCTTCTCATGCGAAGAAATTGCGAAAAAGGAATGCTCTGCTTTTGGTTCCTCGGGTGGAAACTATTATAGTGCAAGAGAGTGTTCCTTGCAGTGGGTTTTACGTAGAGATCAACTTTAAGCTGACCTTCCTCATGTATGATATAGATGTCTAAAAACTCAACTTTATTAGCATTAATCTGAGCTGTAAACTTTAGATTTGAATCAATGGCATTAAGCCACTTAAGAAATTCTTCTAAAGAGTCCGTTCCACTGGTCCAGATAAAGAAAATATCATTGATATTGATATATCAGTGCGAGACCGACTCAAAGAAGGGGGCAATCTCATTGTATATGTAACGATTTTCAAAGGCCGCCATATAGATATTGGTGACAGATGGTGTTACTGACGCGCCCATACTGACGCCTTTAATTTGGCGAAACAAACAATGTCCAAATTCCAGGATATTATCAGTGAGCACGATATTAAGACAATCTAAAACAAAAGATTTGGGACAGGGTATACAATAATTATCAATAAACCAGTTGGTAGCTTCCATAGCTCCTTCAAGGGGAATGTTGTTATATAAAGACTCCACATCTAGAGTAACTAAAAGATCTTTGGTATTATTATATGTCATATTCTCAACTTTATTTATCATTTGCCCTGTATCTTTATTGTATGATTCAATTTTTGGAATATGAGGGCGTAGGATATAGTCTATAAACTTCGATAGGGGCTCAGTATTGGTGCCGATAGTAGAAACTATGGGCCTATACGGGGGATCTACTGTGCTTTTATACACTTTGGGCATGCCGTAGATACATGCGGTCTTACCTTGGTGGTGGTTCAAATATTCAGATTCTTTCATGGTGATCTCACCATCCAAAAAGGCTTTATGGGTTAGGTCTTGAATTTTTTGTGAGACCGCGACTGAAGGGTTAATTGATATAGGGTGGTAGAAGTTTGTGTCACTCAACATAGTTCGCATTTTATTTTCGTAGTTATTGACATCCATAACTAAGATACCTCCTCCTTTGTCGCAACTTTTTTTTTTTTTTTTTGAAAACCTTTATTTGACATTTTCAACTAGATACAGTCATGGGCCTACAACCCCCTGGGATGGCCGCTAAACAATTGCAACACAATACTACGATCAAAACTTCAGACCCAGCCTCCCGGGGAGCATAGTCGCTACATCCACAATACGCACTGGTTGGAAGACATATCAAATTGGGAACAGGATACAAAAGGTTTCATTTTATAATATAAAATAGAAGGATCAGTTGCCATACAATATCTCAAGCTAGGAAGAGGGGGCGAGCGAAATAGCAGTGTGTCCAAAGTTAATTAGTTTTCATGTAGATCAGTGGCGTTACAGCAGACGACACCCGGATAAACAAGCGTACTAATACGGTTCGCGCCAACATTTATGCCCACCCCGTGGCCCCGAAACATCGCGAGAGTTGAGGCACAGATTTGAAAGCAGAGATGGACCAAACAATGAACCCACTACACTGACCCGGAAAAAGAGAAAAGAAAAGGCCAAAGAAAGATAAAAGAGAAAAAAGGCCATAGAAACAAAGAAAAAACAAAACTCCCATCCCCCAGCCCCCCACCCTGCACCCCTGCAGATGACTACAGCCTACCCCCCTAGCAGCGTGCCTGTCGCCCAAGAACCGAAACCCGAAATATAGAAGGAACGGGGAAAAAAGGAAAAAGAAATTAAACCCCACCCGAAGAGGGGAAATGGAGGAGGGCTTTATTCAACGCACTCCCGGTCTCTCGTCCCCGTCCTAACCAACCCCGCCCCGGACTCCGTTAATTCAATAAAACATTCCCGTTAACCATAATACCACAATGAACAACCCAGACAACAATCTCAGCCTTGGCCCCGTCGATTAAATTTGCTGAGTCCGTCAGGGGAAGAAAGCCCCGTCCTCAAAATGTCAAAAGGTACACAGAAGTTGGCAGAACAGGGGTCCACAGATGAAAAAAGAACGGCAAGTCCCAAAGTAGTCGTCTGGTACCAACGATGCCCCTCCCAGTCTCCGAAGCCCGTCTTTATCCCATCCGCCATCTTGATAGACCGACTGAGGAGGGGGGTCGACACAGTACAAAACAGTTCACAGTACCGATTAAAAGGATCCGAAGTGGGGACAGCATGTAAATGTTCCGACAGTTGCAAAACCGGGGATTCCAACGGATTAAATGAGTCGCCAAGCACAGTACTTTCGGGTAGCTCCACTGCGATAGGGGCAAATACAGCTTCCAGCGCCGGGTCTAAGTACGCCACCGGGGCGTCAATCGAAAGGCGAGCTGGCCGCCGGGTCTCGGGCGTCAAGCCAGGATCCGGTCTCAGTCCTATGATTCCATCCGCCGCCAACAACAGGCTGCAGGTCTGGGCTTTAACAGTCTCCTGTAGTGCCACAAGGGCCTCCAGCACCGTCCGCAATGACGGGCCACTTTGAGCCTGCTCCGTCAGCCTCCATTCTTCCTCAGGCATGGTGTTCCCCACGGAGAGGCGCCTTCTCCGGGGGAAGATTAGGCGGAGCAGGAATGAGCCATGAGGGACAGACTGTTAGCGTGCAGTAGCGCGCGGTGAGATTCCAACCCAAGGGGCGGTCTCACAAAAAATTCAAGACCTAACCCATGAAGCCATTTTGGATGGTGAGATCACCATGAAAGAATTTGATGAACCACCACCAAGGTAAGACCGCATGTATCTACGGCATGCCCAAAGTGCAAAAAGCACAGTAGATCCCCCGTATAGGCCCATAGTTTCTACTATCGGCACCAATACTGAGCCCCTATTGAAGTTTATAGACTATATCCTACACCATCATATTCCAAAAATTGAATCATACATTAAAGATACAGGGCAAATGATAAATAAAGTTGAGAATATGACATATAATAATGCCAAAGATCTTTTAGTTACTCTAGATGTGGAGTCTTTATATAACAACATTCCCCTTGAAGGAGCTATGGAAGCTACCAACTGGTTTATTGATAATTATTGTATACCCTGTCCCAAATCTTTTTTTTTAGATTGTCTTAATATCGTGCTCACTGATAATATCCTGGAATTTGGACATTGTTTGTTTCACCAAATTAAAGGCGTCAGTATGGGCGCGTCAGTAGCACCATCTGTCGCCAATATCTATATGGCGGCCTTTAAAAATCGTTACATATACAATGAGATTGCCCCCTTCTTTGAGTCGGTCTCCCACTGGTCCAGATATATCGATGATATTTTCTTTATCTGGACCAGCTCAGATTAATGCTAATAAAGTTGAGTTTTTATACATCTATATCATACATGAGGAAGGTCAACTTAAAGTTGATCTCTACGTAAAACCCACTGCAAGGAACACTCTCTTGCACTATAATAGTTTCCACCAGAGGAACCAAAAACAGAGCATTCCTTTTTCGCAATTTCTTCGCGTGAGAAGGAATTGCTCAGACCTGATGGATTATGACAGACAAGCAGCTATTTTGAGAAAGAAGTTCCTTGATCGGGGCTATCCAAATCGATTAATCAGGGACTCCTACAAGCGAGCAAAATTCTTTGATAGAGATCATCTTCTTAAATCTAAAAATACCCCCTCTAATACTCAACTTGTATGCTTGACCAGGCATTCTACCATTGACGCAAAAATTAAGCAAATTATCAACAGTAATTGGCATATTCTGAATATCAACCCTACTGATAAACTCAAACTACCGAAACCTTTGTTTGCCCATCGGCGAAACAAGAATATAAAACACCTAGTTGTACGCTCCAGATTTCAAGATAAAACCACGATTGGTGGTTTTATACAGAAAACCATAGACAGCACTACTCCAGTGAGAGGAACTGTCATATGTTCACAATGCCAATCATGTGATACCATTGTAAAAGGTGACACCTTTACTCATAATGGTTACACGAGTAAGGCCACAGGAATGTTGAACTGCAAAAACGTCCAATATTATTTATTTCATCCTATGCCCCTGTGCACAAGGATATGTAGCAGAGACATCTCAATCCATTCAGACAAGGCTGACAGAACATCGATCAGCAATTAGGACTAAAAAAATCCTAGCACCTATGGTGAAACATTTTTTAGAAATGGAACACAAACCAGACGAGTTCCAATGGAGAATATTGGAGAAAATCAGAATCCCAGACCATAAAGGAGGTCTTAAGATCCGAAAGAAACGAGACGTTTTCTGGATTTTTTCTCTAGACACCCACAAGAATGCCTTGGATAGTGATACTCCTTGGGAGAATGAGATCATCTGATTCCGCATTCCTTCTTCCCCTCCCTCGCGCAAACTCCAACCACCCCAAACCCCCCCTCTTCCGTTTTTTGAAATAAAGACATGTTTGCTGAATCGTATGCTTAGACTGTAACGAATCGGATCAGGATTCTTATTGTTGATATTCTATATAAATTATCTTGAGTTCAAACCCGTTTTTTCTATTAAGTCTGTACCTTCTTTTCCCAAAAAAGTTTTTTTATGTATCCCCTTTTCTTTTTAGTATCCTATTCCCCACTACTTCATTATTTATAGATATCATAAATAATTGGTATAGTTATAAATATCCACACGACAATAGACAGTTAGGAATCAGACCGGTACCTTTCTTGTGGATATTTGATAAAAATAATTCGGAACTAAACTCCCCCCCTTTTATTAGGTTACATTTTACGTTAATCGTGTTTTTTTCATGTTTACTGGTCTAGATATCGCATATAATCGTTATAGTAATATTATATATATGAATACAACGCTAAACGCTAGAGGCTATAGATTTCTAGGTTTATAGACATCTATACATTAATGGGTCATCCATGAAGTCTGTCGGTATACCAGATGTTTAAATCGAGCTTTTGACCTCTCTTGTCTGTTTTTATGGGTCTCATTACAGACGTTTAAAAAAAAAATCTAATATCCCGTATAATACAATTATCTACACATTGCTGTAGGTCACTTGTCTCTTACGTTTTATTTTACCCATTCATTATTTCGTTCACTTTTTATATTTAAGTAACTTTATTGAATGAGTTTGTAATCGACCAGTAGACACTAAAAGTGGACTATATAGAGCCACAGAAAACCCGGAAAGGGTTTGTAGACCACTTCCGTTAGTGACGTCAGACGCGGGAAGTTTTGCAGACCGGAGCTCCACTACTGCAACCATACAAAATACAGATATTCGTGCGCCCTGCTTAATCTTACTCGTAGCGTATAGATTGTAACATAAGAACTTTTAGCCTCTGAATAAAAATAATCAAGGTATGTCCTATTTTTATAACATTGTCACAGCTATAATCCAGAGCCTATATCGGGGCTGAATGATATCCGTGTGCCGGTTCTATATACTAAGACCATCATCATTCTTTCAGTCTCCATAACGATGTATTCGAGCCACTAATTTATCGGCTGTAGCTCCGTGATGCCTGTTTATATTATCATATTGAAAGGTATGACCAAATTTCGCATAGACCCGTTTCCAGTTTAGTAATCGTGATTTTATGATTACCTCTCAGATATAAGCTTAGACACACTAAAATAGGAAGTGCTGTATATAGGAAAGAGAAATAAACCTTTTTGTCCTTTTCCATATAAAACATAAGTGAACACGCGATTAGACTAGTTTAATAAATGTTAATAAATGTTAAATACTGATTAGGATTTTTCTAGTCAACATTATATCTTTGATTTATAAGTGACCTAACAGTAGAATTATGTACAAGCCCAGGATTCAGGTGGTTGTCATGAGGCATCCTTCTCTCTTGGAATGACAAACTATTCTATATTCAAGGTGGTCAGAATTAGGCTTGTCCCCTTTAAAACAGGTTCAATTAAAATAATCTTGAGGTCTTGCCTGAATCTGGTGCTCAATAAGAACTATAGCGTTTTGTAGAAATCATTTAAGAATTGCATATGTATTTCAAGGTCAATTCGTATTTTCCGATGACACATTATTCTATTTTTTTCACAGAAATAATTTTATTCGTATCTCACGACTCTGTTTTATTTTACTGTGTTCCCTGAAGATTATAAAAGAAAGCAACATCATTATAGAGTAGCTTTCCAAGTAAGTTTTACATCACACATGAGCATGAAAACTAATATTTATAATTAGGATAACCACTTTACGATCATTTAAACATTGCAATTTTGTGCTTTTCATAACTATAGGTACTAAGAACTTCATCATTTCTAAAATTATAGCAGAGCCATCCATGCCTTCCTGTGTTTCTCTGCTATAAGTAAGTTGATACCTATTTCACTTATTAGAACAGATTAAGCATACTACACTGATCTTTATTTGGTATGTTACTTAGAAATTCGATATCAATACAGAACCCTCTATTTTGGCAATCAAGCATGTCATGCTGGAGAAACATTTGGATTCCTAATAATGGGAGTGATTTTCAGCACTCTAATTAACTTTTTTATTTATGGCGATGCAATGTTTTACTCCTAATAGACAGGTATGCAATATGCACTTTATGTTGGTCATACAAAAAAACCTGATGGAGGTACGCTCAGAAATAGGACTATGTATTTTCTGATTTGTTTTAATATTGTGATAATATAAAAATGTCGATTAACTATGTATATGAATGTTAACTTTGTTAGGAAATGCTGTCATTTTATATAAATGTCAATTCTCCCTTATAATATTCTTATTTTATACAGGTGCGGTAGTTTCCTGAAGAAGGCGTATGTTACGCCGAAACGCGCGTCGATAATTACTACTATATTGTGTATTTTTTTAATTTCGGATGATTTTTTATGTGGATTTTATGTACTGTTTTAATTAGATTTGATTTGTTATGTCATTATTCTCCAATATACTAGAGTTGGTACATACTATACAATAAAATATGCTGTACTTTTGACATTGGATTCTGTTTTTTGTTGAGCCCTCCATGCAGTATTGTTATTATTATCTTATAATTGCCTAGGAAATATATTTTTTCACATTGTTGTTTTCCCTGTCCTAGGAATTTTGTGACTTAGAATTCAGGGGGCCTTTGATATTTACAAATTATGCACCCCTGAATAGTGCATGGGTGCACATGTGGCACACACACACGCCCTAAGGGCATGTATGTCTGCCACATGCCACTGAATAAAAAGCAAAAAATTGCTTTTTAAAAGTAATTCGTCATTTACCACCAACTAATAGTTGGTGGTAAATAACGAATCCTTAAATGTAAGAAGCCTTCACTTGAGTGCTCCCTACATTTCAGGATTCAGTAATTTACCGATTTCTTAAATTACCAATTCGGTAAATTACTGAATCCTGAAATGTGGCCTCCTGCATCTGAAAAGCCTAATACCAGTCGGTAACAGACAAAATTCGGTAATTTCGGCCATTACCGACCGGTATTAGGCTTTCTACATCTGGCCCCAAATCTCTAAATTCCAGGAATTCAGGAGCCACGCATGCAGCTGCAGAGAAGCTGGTTCCGGGTGACGCACTTGGCCCCTGTTCTTTGTCAACAGCGTTAGCGTTGGTAATAGACGAATGGGATGCGCTTCTGAGAGAAGGAAAAGCTCTGTGTACCAGTGTTGTCTGGGCCATCTGGGGGCTATCGAGAGAATCCGGCAGCACTCCCATTTCATCTTCGTGAGGATCCTGGGTATCAGCAGAATGGGGGTAAAAGCGTAAGCATAGATCCCTGACCAACAAATCAAAAGAGTATTCCCTCGAGAGTACGGGAGAGGGAACCTGCTTGCGAAGAATCAGCACTTCGAGTTTAGTTGTGTCGCAAATAGGTCTAGAGTTGGTTTCCCCCAGACTGCAAATATTTAGTCCAGTTGTACTTGTTCCAGCTCCCATTCGTGACAGCTGTCACTCGTTCTGCTCAAGGTGTCCGCCAAGGTGTTTCGAAGACCTGGGAGATGTTCCGCTGTGAGAGAAATGTTAAAGTAGCGTCAACCAGTTCCATAACTCCTGTGCATCTTGAGACAGGGTGAGTGATTTTGTACCTCCTTGCTTGTTTATATAAAACATAGTTGTGGTGTTGTCCGTTCGGATCAACACTGACGATCCCTGTATTCGAGGAAAGAAAGCTTGAAGAGATAAGAAAATGGCTTTGAGTTCCAGTCTGTTTATGTGCATCTGCCGCAGGGAAAAGGACCATCTTCCTTGTACCTGCAGTTCTTGCAAGTGTCCTCCCCAACCTTCCATAGAAGCATCTGTTGTGACGATGAAATCCGAAAGCACTGTGAGAAAAGACTGTCCTTGTCTGAGATGAGAGGTTTGAATCCACCACTTGAGGGCTCCTTTCATCCAAGAAGTTACTTTGATTACATCGTCGAAGGAGCCTGAGGTTTGAACCCATTGAGTCTGTAATTCCTCTTGAAGAGGACTCATGAGCAATCGAGTTAGAGGACAAGATCTATTGCAGAAGAGAGCATCCCCAGCAAAGATTTGTACATTCTCACTGAAACTTACTTTTTTCTGTGCAGTTTGAGTGCTAATGCCAGTCAGTCAGTCAATCACTTTTATTCGATTAATAAAAATCAAAAAAAGACACAGGGTACAAATAATCATATACAATACAATACAGCAGAATATACAATTACAATTAATAATAAGCATAGAGAGTATAAATGACATTTCATATTTAAAATGGACGCATTTCATGAGTTCAATAAAAAAAAATGTAAATGAAAGATTCCATTTAATGAATAGGCTACATAGTTTTTAATAAGGCAACGGCACTACGGGCATGTTTCAGTTATAGTATGTTTGGGCAGTAAATTGGAGCGCTTCTTATTTATGCGAACACATGCCACTAAAAAGCTCGCTACACGGAATGTTACACGTGCACTAGATAAAAGTTGTAAAAACAGGAGTGCTGGCCTGACCTGTAAAAAGCCCGCCTCCCGCAAAATAGGTAACAAATATTTTTTTCTTATTTGTGCATAGTGTTCACAGTGCTTATGCTCTTAACCAATGTTGCCTTTCTTCGGAGAGAAAAGCCTTGTTTTGGATGGTGTCTAGTTTTGCTTCCAGAAATGTCCTTATTCGATTTGGGTATATTGAAGATTTTTGAAAATTGTCCGAAAGACCCAGCTTGTGGAAAAGAGTGAGGCAGTCCTTTGTTGCTTTTTCCACTAAGCGAAAAGATGGAGCCTTTAGCAACCAGTCATCGAGGTAAGGATATACCTGATGATCTTTGTTTCTCAAGACTGCTGCCACTGGGGCCAGGAATTTTGTGAACGTTCATGGAGCCGATTTGAGGCCAAATGGAAGAACTCGGAATTGATAGTGGCTACCGGCCACTGTGAACCTCAGGAACTTCCTGTGTTTTCGATGAATAGGGACGTGAAAATTTGCATCCTCGAGATCTAATTATGTCATGTAATCACCCCTGTTGAGGCGACACAGGGTGTCTGAAAGAGTAACCATCCTGAATGTCTGACTCTTTAGATATTTGTTCAATTTCCTGAGGTCTAGGATAGGCCTCCACTCTCCTGATTTTTTGTGAATGAGAAAGAAATGGGAATAGAAACCTTTCCTCCGTTGGGAAAAAGGGACCTTTTCTATTGCCCTTTTTTAGAAGCATTACCCATGCTTCCTTTTTTAGTAAGTGAAGGTGAGGGGGTGCAATCCCCTGTGAGGAGTATTGGGCGGTTTATGGAGGAATTCCAATATGTGGCCATAAGAGATGAGATCCAGGACCAACTTGTCTGTAGTGATGTTTCTCCACTGATTGATATGCTTGGAAATCGTCCCATCATTTTTGGGAAAAGAATGAGCAGCTGGTGCCCCATTGAACTCACTGCTTCGTCCAGTATCACAGCCTTCTGATCCACCTCTGCGTTTAGCACCCTGTCTGGAGAAACCAGCTGTATTTGCCTTACTGTAGGACTGCCTTTGATACCCTTAACAGTATTGCGGCTGATAGGTCTGATACGACTGGGATCGATGATTATTTCCTCTATAATTGGAGTAGCCCCTACCTCGGGCTCCTCAAAAGGGATGTTTGCGATACTGCAGGGTACCAAGAGCCTTAGCCGTGTCTGTGTCTTTTTTTATGGCTGTAAGTGCCTCATCAATATGGCTTCTAAACAAGCTTTGACCATCATAAGCCATACCCAATATCTTGGTTTGGACTTCTGGATGGAAATTAGTTGCTCTCAATCATCCTTGACGCCGTAAAATGGCAGCTCTAGCCAACTGCGAAAATGAACGTCCGGGAGGTGTCCCAGGAACCAAATGCACTGCGTCTATCACTCACACGAGTGGAAACCTTGCTTAAACATTCGGTAAAAACAGTATTTTTCAAATCACTTTAACATTTTAGAACTGTAGTGAACATAAATTTGAACATTTAAATATGTTTTATGGCACACATCAACTTCATTGTTTGGTTGCTCAATAAAGTTTTATTGAGTATTCTTCACTGAGTTTGTTGAACATTCACAAAGTCGTGACACGAAGAGAACAAATTCAATTACACATCCCAATGCATTTAGGGCATCTGTCTGCCCTTCGTCAGGGGAATCTAAGAAATAATAATAATGTACATTACTACACAATAGGCAGTCTATTCGCGGCTGTACAATCAAGGGGGGCAGGATGAGTTAGATAAATGCTGCAAGAAGGTGTTTACAGAGCCCAATATGAAAAACCAAATATATAAAAAACCAGATGAAAGGCGGCGTTGTCTGTAATCCTATATACAACACCTGGGTACAAACTGTGTGAGTGAAGGAGACAGGCAGAGACCCGTGAACCAAACGAACCAGTCAGGAAATGAGCTGACAATGATGCGAGGGTGCGCAATGATGTGTGAGGTGGGGAGGAACAAAAGAAGTGACTGAAAGAGCAGGGAAAAGGTGCAACGAAAGTAAAGATCAAGAAACCTAGGTGAAGTGAGCTTACTTTGTGTCGGCTCAGAGATGCTTAGTCGCCCATAATGGGTAAGTCTTCCTCGTGACACTGTCTGAACATTAAAAAACAGCGGAGGAACAAAGTAAACAAAACATTACTAAGTGGCATCAGCCTACATTTCGGACACTCAATGAAGACTGAAGTATACAGAGACTCACCCGTTAGACTCGTGATGCGGTTAACGGGGGAAGAGTAAGAGAGGCGTCCCTGTAAGGGAAGATCACTCTAAGTTAAATGGGTGAAAGTAGGAGTAAAAGGGTGGAAGAATGGCGCAATGTGGAATCGGCACCCACCTCTGAAGGGAGCGCTCCGTTTCCTGATACCGGCAGAGTTGCGAGTCGTGACAGGAAATGGGTGTTTCTAACTTAACTCCAAAGGAGAAGTGAAAAGAGGACTGGCTCAGCGGGCGCCATATTGAAAGGGGGGATAATCGTGATGTCGGGAAAGAGGAAAGTGAAAGGCACCGAAAGGTGAACACCAACATATTTGCAACAAAGAAATGTCAATTATAATACATATAGCAACATTATTTAAATCAATTAAACATAAACAGCAAGAGTAGATAAAGCGATGTAAATGACAATGTAGTTTAAATCGAAGCACATCAGGCTTAGTCCAGACAATGCAGTATATAATACAGTAGAGATAAATAGTGGTGAAAATGGCAACAACAGATAAAAGAACGTCTGCCACAGAGTGTGTGCACAATCTACTGAGGTTAAATGTGACAGTCCAAACAGTAGTAATGACCACATTGCCAAATAGACATATCAGGGTTCAGAGCACTATGTGTTGCAAGTAACATAATAATTCAAATTTATCATTCAACCCAGTGGGGGTCAAGCTCTGCATGAACCAGATCCAATATGATTCTCGCTGTGAGAGAGTAAGCGCTCGATCGCGTTCGGGGTTAGGCTCATTTACCTCCAAAATGCCAAATTTTAATTGCGCAATATTATGTCTGCACTTAAGCCAGTGTTGCGCCAGTGGGGAGTTTTCGTTCTGGGTGCGGATTCGGCTTTTGTGTTCTGTGATGCGTGTGCGCAAATTTCGTTCTGTCTTCCCTACATAAAAGAGGTCACAAGGACATTTAATGTAATACACAACAAAATTGCTGTTGCAAGTTGCTGTGTATTTGAGAGATATAGGTTTGCCTGACCTGGGGTGGTTGATGGTTTTGCCTGTGATGGCGTTGTTGCAGTTGGAACAGTTTAAACATCTGAGTAGACCTTTGTGTTGTAAATTGGTATTGGGAAGATTGGCATTGAGTATTTCTTTTAGGTTGCAAGATCGCTTATACGCGAACAATGGAGGAGAGCTGAAATCGCCACCGAAATCTGGTTCAGATTGTAGTAGAGACCATCGGTTGAGGATGATAAATTTAACTTGCTTGGATTGTGTGGAGAAAGTGGATACAAACACTTCTCGGTTAGACGTTCTGGGTTCAGTTCTTTTGCTCAAAAGGGTTTCACGCGTTACTTTTGTAGTACGAGTGATTGCCTGTTCAAGAATAGTATTGGGGTAACCTCTCTGTATGTATTTATCCTTGAAGACCTCAATGGTCTGCATGCCAATATTTTGGTCTGAATTAATGCGTTTGATCCGCAAAAACTGGGAGTAAGGAAGATGCTTTTTTAGAGACCAAGGATGAAAACTGTCATAAGCAAGAGCATTGTTTCTGTCTGTGGGTTTCGAGAAGATGGAAGTTTCAATTCTACCATTAGATATGGTAATGAGAACATCTAGGAATGGAATGTGAGTTGCTGCGATATGGTGTGTGAATTGGATTCTGGGATTGATTTTGTTCAACTGGGATATGTTGCTTTCCAATTCATGGCGTGGGCCCTTCCATATAATGAGAATATCATCGATGTACCGCTTAAAAGCGAGCAAATGGTCAGTCCAGTTAGGTTGTGTGAGTACATGATCATGTTCGTACTTCATCATGAAGATATTCGCATAGCTGGGGGCTCCTGGAAAGCCCATGGAAGTCCCATTAAGTTGTTGGAAGTATCTGTCTTTCCAGTTAAAGTAGCTATGGAACAGGCAGAAGTGTAAGATCTCCATGAGGAAAATATGATTGGCTTTTAAAGCTTCAGTTCTGAGAAGGGCCCACTCTATGGCCTCCATTCCTTCCATATGTGGGATGGAGGTGTACAATGCGACTACATCAACAGTGCACAACCAGATCTGTGCATCTGTTGGAATAGTGATGTCTTTCAAGATGTTGAGTAGGTGTGTGGTGTCTTGTATGTATGTACCGCTGGCTTGTACTATCGGTTGTAAGAATGTGTCTAGGTAGCGTCCCAGTGTGTCATGAATGGAACCACGTCCCGAGACGATGGTTCTCAGGGGAGGATCTGAAAGTGATTTGTGGATTTTGGGTAACATGTATAGCCTGGGTCTGCGGGGAAATCTGTTGTATAAGTATTCCTTGGTCTTGATATCAATCCATTTCATTTCAAGAGCATTATTCAAGATGGTATCGAGTACCATCTGAAAATCATGAGTGGGGTCATTAGTTAAAGGTAGATATGTGTTGGTGTCTTGTATCATACTCTCAACTTTATTTTCGTAACTGCACTTATCCATGATAACTAGGGCACCACCTTTGTCAGCCTTAGTGAAATGTAGCGAGGTGTTTGCTTGAAGAGAGCGCAAGGCTGACTTTTCGCTAACAGTAAGGTTAGTGTGATGTTTAGGTTGGTGCGATATTTTGGCAATATCCTGCTTAACTAGTGATTCACACAGGTCAATGGTCTTGTGTGACGTGGGTGCCATGAAGGTGCTTTTTGGTTTGAACACTTGATATTCTGTGGCAGTCGAACTCGATGGTTCAAAGAACTGAGAAGTAAAAAAAGTGTCTTAGTCTGAGTTTGTGGGTAAATCTAAATACATCTATTTGTGCCTCAAGGATCCTGGCTGAATTAGTCGGAACAAAGGAGCATCCTTTGTTGAGCACATTTATTTGTTTCTTGGTGAGTTCTTTAGAGGAGATATTGACAACTAGTGTTTCTTTCTCCGGGTTGGTTTTGCTTGACCCACTTCCTCTCCTGGTTTTGTGATGTTGAGATCTAATGGTGGTTGGTTTGCTGCTGGGCTGGTGGATAAAAAAGCCGGCTGTGTAGTGGTGGAACTGTCGCTGGGTGCATTTTTATCAGAGGTTGTTCCAGTAGTTGGCAGAACAGGAGGGCGTGTCATGCGGGTATCAGTATCAGATACTACACTCTCTTCAGAGGATGTTTTCCCTGGTGGATTCCAAGTGCGTTTTTGTGCGTAGACTTCAGCCCACGAATACACTTCGTCTAACTTGTAGTCGATAGTGTCGCGGCGGAATTTACGAACTTTACGTTTGTGAATGTCTTTAGCATAACCATCAAGCTTGTTGTTAATCTCTTCTAGGGTAGAGGACCAAGTGTCAGCTTCCATGCGTTGTATAAGGTTGTTCTGCAAAATTTTAATTTCGGACTCAAGTCCCTTAAGAACTTCTGAAAGTTCCTCAACTATTAAAAGAATAAGGTCGAGAGAACACTTATTTAAAATGGAGTACCATTTATCCATAAATTTTTTGTTCATTTTGAAAAGCATGGGTTTGATGGCAAGACGTAGCCCCCGCGGGATACAGCTTGCTCGATGATATTGAATTAGTGTAGTGGCATGCAGATGCTGGTTGATCTCACGTCTCATGAGGTATTCTAGTTAGTTGATCTGCTGCTGGATGGGGCCTGAAGTGACATCGAATTTCCTGACCTCCTTGATGAGGCCGTAAATATCTGCCGCTTCTTCTGTGGAGTATACTTTAGTCTGTGCTTTATTTTCAGTGAGGTGCAAAATATCATCAAAAGTGGCCATCTTTTGGGTTTGCGACCTGTATTCTGGGTGGTGCAATTGCTGTCTGCTAGGCAGAAGTACGTAAAACAGGAAAGATGATGCAGCAGCGTGTGCACTCGCTAGTCTATTTTTAAACACTTTACTAAGTGGATTCACTTAAACGGTGTTATGTTCGCTGGCGTGCAAAAGGTGAAAGGTTCTGCTAGACCTTTAAGCTTTAAGCGAAAATGAACGTCCGGGAGGTGTCCCAGGAACCAAATGCACTGCGTCTATCACTCACACGAGTGGAAACCTTGCTTAAACATTCGGTAAAAACAGTATTTTTCAAATCACCTAACATTTTAGAACTGTAGTGAACATAAATTTGAACATTTAAATGTGTTTTATGGCACACATCAACTTCATTGTTTGGTTGCTCAATAGAGTTTTATTGAGTATTCTTCACTGAGTTTGTTGAACATTCACAAAGTCGTGACACGAAGAGAACAAATTCAATTACACATCCCAATGCATTTCGGGCATCTGTCTGCCCTTCGTCAGGGGCATCTAAGAAATAATAATAATGTACATTACTACACAATAGGCAGTCTATTCGCGGCTGTACAATCAAGGGGGGCAGGATGAGTTAGATAAATGCTGCAAGAAGGTGTTTACAGAGCCCAATATGAAAAACCAAATATATAAAAAACCAGATGAAAGGTGGCGTTGTCTGTAATCCTATATACAACACCTGGGTACAAACTGTGTGAGTGAAGGAGACAGGCAGAGACCCGTGAACCAAACGAACCAGTCAGGAAATGAGCTGACCATGATGCGAGGGTGCGCAATGATGTGTGAGGTGGGGAGGAACAAAAGAAGTGACTGAAAGAGCAGGGAAAAGGTGCAACAAAAGTAAAGATCAAGAAACCTAGGTGAAGTGAGCTTACTTTGTGTCGGCTCAGAGACGCTTAGTCGCCCATAATGGGTAAGTCTTCCTCGTGACACTGTCTGGACATTAAAAAACAGCGGAGGAACAAAGTAAACAAAAAATTACTAAGTGGCATCAGCCTACATTTCGGACACTCAATGAAGACTGAAGTATACAGAGACTCACCCGTTAGACTCGTGATGCGGTTAACGGGGGAAGAGTAAGAGAGGCGTCCCTGCAAGGGAAGATCACGCTAAGTTAAATGGGTGAAAGTAGGAGTAAAGGGTGGAAGAATGGCGCAATGTGGAATCGGCACCCACCTCTGAAGGGAGCGCTCCGTTTCCTGATACCGGCAGAGTTGCGAGTCGTGATCAAGCAAAACCAACCCGGAGAAAGAAACACTAGTTGTCAATATCTCCTCTAAAGAACTCACCCAGAAACAAATAAATGTGCTCAACAAAGGATGCTCCTTTGTTCCGACTAATTCAGCCAGGAGCCTTGAGGCACAAATAGATGTATTTAGATTTACCCGCAAACTCAGACTACAACACTTTTTTTCTTCTCAGTTCTTTGAACCATCGAGTTCGACTGCCACAGAATATCAAGTGTTCAAACCAAAAAGCACCTTCATGGCACCCACGTCACACAAGACCATTGACCTGTTTGAATCACTAGTTAAGCAGGATATTGCCAAAATATCGCACCAACCTAAACATCACACTAACCTTACTGTTAGCGAAAAGTCAGCCTTGCGCTCTCTTCAAGCAAACACCTCGCTACATTTCACTAAGGCTGACAAAGGTGGTGCCCTAGTTATCATGGATAAGTGCAGTTACGAAAATAAAGTTGAGAGTATGATACAAGACACCAACACATATCTACCTTTAACTAATGACCCCACTCATGATTTTCAGATGGTACTCGATACCATCTTAAATAATGCTCTTGAAATGAAATGGATTGATATCAAGACCAAGGAATACTTATACAACAGATTTCCCCGCAGACCCAGGCTATACATGTTACCCAAAATCCACAAATCACTTTCAGATCCTCCCCTGAGACCCATCGTCTCGGGATGTGGTTCCATTCATGACACACTGGGATGCTACCTAGACACATTCTTACAACCGATAGTACAAGCCAGTGGTGCATACATACAAGACACCACACACCTACTCAACATCTTGAAAGACATCACTATTCCAACAGATGCACAGATCTGGTTGTGCACTGTTGATGTAGTCGCATTGTACACCTCCATCCCACATATGGAAGGAATGGAGGCCATAGAGTGGGCCCTTCTCAGAACTGAAGCTTTAAAAGCCAATCATATTTTCCTCATGGAGATCTTACAATTCAATTCAATTCAAAAATGCTTTATTCGAGTATTTACTCATAAAAGCAGACAAACAAACACATAATAAAATACAATTAAATTACAAAGTCAGACATGACTTTAAGCACAAACACAGTAAAAAAGGGGTTTAAAATAACATTTACATCTAGCTGTTTACCATAAGGTGCAAAGTTCATATAATAAAGGTCATATTTAAAAGCAATCCTACTTCATATTTAAAAATTGATATAAAATTTTTTTTTCGTCAGATAGACACCTGGCATGGGGACAGAGAATAGATAAACTAGCAGTCTCTGATCAGCTAGGCAGAGAGTAGTCACCCTACTAGCAATCTCTGCCTAGTAACCCACGCCCACCCCAGGTACTTAGCAGTCGCTATAATAATCCAAATTAAGGAGGTAGTTTTAACAATGCGTAGAGCTACCATGCTGCTTTTAGTACCCAAATTTCTACACATGGGGCCAACCAAACACGTCTAGGAACAGAATATACATGACAAACAAACAAGAAGTGACCCAACGTCTCTTTACCTTCCCCACAAACTGGGCAAGTAGCTGGACCTCCATTTCTCCAATTAGATGTTAAATTACCAAGAGGTAGAGAGCCAGCCCTCATTTGAAAAAACAGCTTCCTGTCCATGGGTTTGGTTATAATATCCCAGTAGATTTCAAACATTGGAAACAGTTTAGCTTCAAGGAAGGCAGTCGTCATAGACCCATTATTATTGTTAAGGAGACTCTTATTTTCAACCTGTTCCCAATACAGGTTTTTTATAAACAACTTAGATGGAAAGGATGACCCGGTTGGATCAGACCACAATTCGCTTAACCCTAGTTCACTTAATGCTGTTCTTAATGATCTAAACCATTTGATTTTATGGAATCGATCTGCTCTGATCACATCAGCAAATCCTTCTGCATATTGTGACAACTCAGGGGTGGTCCAAATTCTACGCCAATATAATATCGGTCTAAGTTTACACATAGCCGAGATTTCCTTCCTGCCAAGATCATATCTGAGTGGCAAGAGGGGACTGCTCTGTGGGGTGCCAGTTAGTTTTCGGAGGAAGCTGTTCGCTGACCTCTGTAGCTCCTGGAGGTTTTCTTGCCCCCACAGCTCTGCCCCATACAGTGCAGACCCTATTGCTTTAGCCTCATATATGATTAATGGCGGTTTAATTGGTTTAGTTAAGGATTTCATGTGCTCCTTAATAATGGTACCAGCCAGTTGTTTATGTCTTAATATTGCCAGATTTAAGTGGTGGTTCCATCTGTTGTCATTTGAGATATGTATCCCCAGATAAGTAAAGGAATTCACTACTTCAAGGCAGCGCCCACTCATGGTTATTTTGGATTTGAAATTCCTACAAGGATTAAAAACCATGAGTTTTGTTTTAGCTGCGTTTACCTCCAAGCCATGATCACTACAAAATTTGTCAAAAATTACCAATGCCTTTTGCAGACCGCTAGGGGATTTTGATAAAATTAAGGTGTCGTCTGCGAACATTAAAATAGGAACTTTTGCACCAGCGAGTGAGGGAGCATCTACGGACTCAGCTTGCATACGGGAAACAATTCAGTTTATAAAAAGAGTAAACAATGTCGGTGCCATTGAACAACCCTGTCGAACCCCACGCTCGACAGGGAAGTCAATAGTATCATTGCCGTAGCCACCCCATTGGATCTTAGCATAAGTGCCCTCATGGAGTCTCATGATCAAGGTTAAAATAGTCATAGGGACCCCCCAGAGCTGCCAACACCTCCCACAATTTTGCCCTCGGCACCAGGTCGAATGCAGCCCGTAGGTCAACAAAAGCTGCGTAGAGACTGCATCCGCCCAGGACCACTGTCCGCCATTGAATCAATTGGAAGCGGAAGACCTGGTCCACAGTGCTAGTTGCTCTCCGAAACCCAGCCTGAAAAGGGGATAGGACGTTCTGTTCCTCAGCCCAATCAAGCAAATTATTAATGATTACACGTCCTACCACTTTTTGGACCGTGTCTATTAGGCTGATTGGGCGGTAATTACAGGGTTGGGCACGATCCCCCTTTTTATATACTGGGATAATGACAGCACCCCGCCAGGATACCGGGATTTCAGCGCCCCTGGCTATATGGTTTAGTAAAAGGCAGATGTACTTGCTCCACCTATCGGTGTCATCTAAGAAGACATCCGCCGGAACTCCGTCATTACCCGGGGCACGGCCCCTATGCACAGATTTCAGGGCAGTCAGGACCTCGCTTAGCATAAAAATATCTTCATCTGCGAACAGGTATGTTAGGCTTGAGTTGCTAACAAGCTGATCTCTGGAAGAGTACTGCTCGCTGAAGAATTTAACCCAAGCATCATGAGGGACATTATTGTTGGGAGGCTCTGGTGATCTATCATGGCCCCATGTGACAATATGCCAAAATTGTCTAGAATTTTTACTTTCACTAGCACATCTCAGTTTCTGCCAGTGGTCTTCGTCCCAGTCTCTTTTTGCCCTGGCAATACAGGTTTTATAGTGCTTCCTGGCAGACCAAATCTCACTCAATTTATTACTTTTAATTGCAGCTCCTAATTTAAAACTCGCTGCCCTGCAATCTTTATTGTACCACTTTGCTGGTTTAAATGGACAAGCCCTATTATTTCGGGCGGGTTTTAGGAAGAAGTTTTTGACTTCATTAAAGAGAGTCATATGAACTATGTTGACATCTTCATGTCCTTGTACATAGTCAATAATATTTTCCAGGGCCAGAATGGCCTTGTCTGCCGCTTCTCCTATCTTTTCCAGGGCCTGCTGGTCAGTCTTAACACCAGACCATCTTAACCTACGCATGTTATTGGATGGCGTAATCGTTGGGGGGCCAAGTAGGTCACAGGGGTTTGGAGTAATTACGTTAGGCGTCCACCAATTATGTGAGACGCATAGCGGGTCGTGGTCGCTTTCTATCCTGGCTGTAACTACCATGTCACTGAGTAATGACCATATCGATATACTACAGATGACGTAGTCAATGCGACTTTTGCTTCGCCCGTTATTAAACGTCATGGCGGGAACACGGTCTGATTGGGTTCGGCCGTTCAGGGCTCGTAGCCCATGCTCCAAGCACATAGCGTTTAGACCTAGGATGTCAGCCGTCCACCGAGTTATCGGGGGGGACTCTAGTGTAGGAATGTCCCAAAGCTTATCTTCCTCCGATCCCAGAGGAGAATCCCCAGTGATGAGAGGTTCGAATGTCCGATTCAAATCACCTGCAATTAGAATGTTTTTTCCTGCAGATTGGGTCTCAAGAAGTGTAAAAAGGCACATAAGAACCTCAGATCTACCTTTGCTGCCACCTCTAGCATAGATATTATAAATATCCATGGAGATGGGTAAATCACTGGTCAATCTGATAAGCTGGATATCTTTTTGGTCAAGTTCCACACATTTTACAGCAATTTTTAAAGACTGCCTAACCCATATAGTAAGGCCCCCCATCGGCTGCCCTTTAGGGCCCTTAATAGCAGGAACATGAAAATTCACATACCCCAATGCAAAAGTAGGCTCACACGCCCAAGTCTCTTGAAAAATACAGAGGTCATACTTGCTAATAAATTCAAACCAATCAACGCTGTCCATTTTGGAAGATATTCCGGCCACGTTCCATGACAAAAGATTCCCAGAAATAGGTATCATAGAAGTACCGGGGTTTGTAATATGCTTGTTTGGCATCCTACCCCCAGTAGCCTGGTTTGTGGTTATAACATTAGATAGCCCAGGTAAATCGACAGTCAGAAGCCCCAGAGGGCTAGTTGTTGGTAGATTACAGGCTAAATCAGGTGTACTTTTGGCACAGAGGGGCACGGTAACAGGATTACAGGTGGATGGTTGTCAATCGCAATCGCTTAGGTTAGACAATGCAGAAAAACGATTTTCCAACCCCAAACCCCAGTCCACTGAAGCGACATCATTTCTCCCCCTCTTAGTCACAATGTTCCATTTGGTTCTTAAAATACTTGAGTTTGGTCCGCTTCCCTTTCTAGGATAGAAGAAGTCCAAAGTCAATGGAACGATTGAAGTTGTTCGCCTTTGTGGTGGTAAGATATTTGGTAGGATGTTAGGCAAGACCCCAGGGTCAGAGAAATGGAGGACAACACACTCCCCTTTGAATTTTTTCGCCCTGTCCCGATCCACTGTACCCTTCTTGCTTTGACGAGCTCTTCAGAGAGTTGCTGCTTTCCCCAGGGAGTAATTACCATGTTGGTGGTTAACCATGATAAGGATTTGTTTCTTAGAGAAGATGTTGTTTCCCGTTCACCTTGAGCCAAGGGAGGAACATTGGCGAGGACAAGTACCAATGGGGATGCTTCAACCACAAGCTCGAAAGTCCCTTTTTCAGTAAATGGGTCTTCAACAGCAGGAGCAGGGATCGAGGTAATATGGGAATCACCAGGTAAAGTACTGTTACTTGCCATCAGGGGGTTTGATACAGGGGCAGGGATGAGACCACTAATAGCGTTGGTTACTGATTTGTTTAAAGATTCCTCTATCTTTGCAGAGACATTTACCGGAAGTTCCCCTATCTCACCCATGGTTTTTTGTAATAGACCTTCCAGTCGGTTAACCTCAGAAGTTAACTTGTCTATTTTGCTAACCAGGGGTTTGACCACACCTTTAATTTTTGTGTCCATCAGAGCCAATAGTTTGTTAAATTGGGCATTTGAAAGTGTAACATACGCCTCGTTAGTCAGGTCATGCTCCTCTTCCTCAGAGTGTTTCCTCGGGGGATTTGCTACTTTATTCTTAGCTGACCTGAGACATTCCCGTTTACCCGGGACAGGTGCTGGAGGGGAGGTAGAATGATCCTGACTAATAATAATATCAGACAGTACCTCATTGACGCTAAGGTCTTCAGTTCCAGCAACGGTACCACTGGGCTGTATAGTGATAGTATCCGGAAACAAGTCAGGTGTAGCACTATTAGTGCTATTGTTGATTAGAAGGCCAAAGGGATCGTCAGCCTCAATGTCAATAAAGGGAGATTGGGTAGATGAATCTATTCCCAAAGATGCTCTTCTGTCGTTGTTAATTTTTTCAACTACTTGTACCAGATAGTTCTCAATAGAGTTACTAGGAGTGTTTAACTTTTTAGGAGGCATAATACACTTTGTACACAGCTGTAGTCACAATGACTTACGTAGCAGCCTGCAGAGATGTGTTGTTATGCAGAGGCGTCGGTTCCAGATCAGCAAACCAAGAGACCAGGCCCAACCCAACCTTGGCCGACCTCGGACGGCCTCAGACGGCCCGCCCTTTGCCCGGGCTTAGCCCGGCGAAGTCCCGCGCGCGTCCCGCGTTGCCGGAGATGCAGCGCCTTTTTAAAGCGCCTCCGTTCGCGTTTAGGGGGCGTGGCCAATGCGATTGCACCTGCAAGTTGTTGTGCCTGATTCCCCCCACTCTGCGGCTGCGCCTGATGGATTGCGGCGCCTGCGGCGGGGGGGAACGGCTACAGGGCAGAGAGTCACCAGCAAGCACCCCCGGTAAACAGCGTAGAGGGGCCCAAGTCCAGGAGATAGCAGCGCCAGAAAGTTTCAACGCCAGGAAGTGTCAAGCGTCAGCAAGGCAAGTTTCTGCGAGTCCAAAAAGCAACTCTGGTTGTGCACTGTTGATGTAGTCGCATTGTACACCTCCATCCCACATATGGAAGGAATGGAGGCCATAGAGTGGGCCCTTCTCAGAACTGAAGCTTTAAAAGCCAATCATATTTTCCTCATGGAGATCTTACACTTCTGCCTGTTCCATAGCTACTTTAACTGGAAAGACAGATACTTCCAACAACTTAATGGGACTTCCATGGGCTTTCCAGGAGCCCCCAGCTATGCGAATATCTTCATGATGAAGTACGAACATGATCATGTACTCACACAACCTAACTGGACTGACCATTTGCTCGCTTTTAAGTGGTACATCAATGATATTCTCATTATATGGAAGGGCCCACGCCATGAATTGGAAAGCAACATATCCCAGTTGAACACAATCAATCCCAGAATCCAATTCACACACCATATCGCAGCAACTCACATTCCATTCCTAGATGTTCTCATTACCATATCTAATGGTAGAATTGAAACTTCCATCTTCTCGAAACCCACAGACAGAAACAATGCTCTTGCTTATGACAGTTTTCATCCTTGGTCACTAAAAAAGCATCTTCCTTACTCCCAGTTTTTGCGGATCAAACGCATTAATTCAGACCAAAATATTGGCATGCAGACCATTGAGGTCTTCAAGGATAAATACATACAGAGAGGTTACCCCAATACTATTCTTGAACAGGCAATCACTCGTACTACAAAAGTAAACCCTTTTGAGCAAAAGAACTGAACCCAGAACGTCTAACCGAGAAGTGTTTGTATTCACTTTCTCCACACAATCCAAGCAAGTTAAATCCATCATCCTCAACCGATGGTCTCTACTATAATCTGAACCAGATTTCGGTGGCGATTTCAGCTCTCCTCCATTGTTCGCGTATAAGCGATCTCGCAACCTAAAAGAAATACTCAATGCCAATCTTCCCAATACCAATTTACAACACAAAGGTCTACTCAGATGTTTAAACTGTTCCAACTGCAACAACGCCATCACAGGCAAAACCATCAACCACCCCAGGTCAGGCAAACCTATATCTCTCAAATACACAGCAACTTGCAACAGCAATTTTGTTGTGTATTACATTAAATGTCCTTGTGACCTCTTTTATGTAGGGAAGACAGAACGAAATTTGCGCACACGCATCACAGAACACAAAAGCCGAATCCGCACCCAGAACGAAAACTCCCCACTGGCGCAACACTGGCTTAAGTGCAGACATAATATTGCGCAATTAAAATTTGGCATTTTGGAGGTAATTGAGCCTAACCCCGAACGCGATCGAGCGTTTACTCTCTCACAGCGAGAATCATATTGGATCTGGTTCATGCAGAGCTTGACCCCCACTGGGTTGAATGATAAATTTGAATTATTATGTTACTTGTAACACATAGTGCTCTGAACCCTGATATGTCTATTTGGCAATGTGGTAATTACTACTGTTTGGACTGTCACATTTAACCTCAGTAGATTGTGCACACACTCTGTGGCAGACGTTCTTTTATCTGTTGTTGCCATTTTCACCACTATTTATCTCTACTGTATTATATACTGCATTGTCTGGACTAAGCCTGATGTGCTTCGATTTAAACTACATTGTCATTTACATCGCTTTATCTACTCTTGCTGTTTATGTTTAATTGATTTAAATAATGTTGCTATATGTATTATAATTGACATTTCTTTGTTGCAAATATGTTGGTGTTCACCTTTCGGTGCCTTTCACTTTCCTCTTTCCCGACATCACGATTATCCCCCCTTTCAATATGGCACCCGCTCAGCCAGTCCTCTTTTCACTTCTCCTTTGGAGTTAAGTTAGAAACACCCATTTCCTGTCACGACTCGCAACTCTGCCGGTATCAGGAAACGGAGCGCTCCCTTCAGAGGTGGGTGCCGATTCCACATTGCGCCATTCTTCCACCCATTTACTCCTACTTTCACCCATTTAACTTAGCGTGATCTTCCCTTGCAGGGACGCCTCTCTTACTCTTCCCCCGTTAACCGCATCACGAGTCTAACGGGTGAGTCTCTGTATACTTCAGTCTTCATTGAGTGTCCGAAATGTAGGCTGATGCCACTTAGTAATTTTTTGTTTACTTTGTTCCTCCGCTGTTTTTTAATGTTCAGACAGTGTCACGAGGAATACTTACCCATTATGGGCGACTAAGCGTCTCTGAGCCGACATAAAGTAAGCTCACTTCACCTAGGTTTCTTGATCTTTACTTTTGTTGCACCTTTTCCCTGCTCTTTCAGTCACTTCTTTTGTTCCTCCCCACCTCACACATCATTGCGCACCCTCGCATCATGGTCAGCTCATTTCCTGACTGGTGCGTTTGGTTCACGGGTCTCTGCCTGTCTCCTTCACTCACACAGTTTGTACCCAGGTGTTGTATATAGGATTACAGACAACACCACCTTTCATCTGGTTTTTTATATATTTGGTTTTTCATATTGGGCTCTGTAAACACCTTCTTGCAGCATTTATCTAACTCATCCTGCCCCCCTTGATTGTACAGCCGCGAATAGACTGCCTATTGTGTAGTAATGTACATTATTATTATTTCTTAGATTCCCCTGACGAAGGGCAGACAGATGCCCGAAATGCATTGGGATGTGTAATTGAATTTGTTCTCTTTGTGTCACGACTTTGTGAATGTTCAACAAACTCAGTGAAGAATACTCAATAAAACTTTATTGAGCAACCAAACAATGAAGTTGATGTGTGCCATAAAACACATTTAAATGTTCAAATTTATGTTCACTACAGTTCTAAAATGTTAAAGTGATTTGAAAAATACTGTTTTTACCGAATGTTTAAGCAAGGTTTCCACTTGTGTGAGTGATAGACGCAGTGCATTTGGTTCCCGGGACACCTCCCGGACGTTCATTTTCGCTTAAAGCTTAAAGGTCTAGCAGAACCTTTCACTTTTGCACGTCAGCGAACATAACACCGTTTAAGTGAATCCACTTAGTAAAGTGTTTAAAAATAGACTAGCGAGTGCACACGCTGCTGCGTTATCTTTTCAGCTCTAGCCAACTGTCTGAAACCAGTTGTGGCAATGTCCATAGCTATATCAATGATCTCAGAAGCAGCTCTCTCTCCCTCCGTGAGCAACTTAACAAACTCTTCCATAGAGGTATCTGGAATTACCTCTTTCAGTGCACCAATGTCAGACCATATTTTTCTGTCATAACGTGCTAGGATGGCTAAAGCTTTAGCCGCCCTGACAGAGACTGCCGCCATAGAAGAGAACCTTTTTTCAATCGTATCCAGGCGTCGACCTTCCTTGTCTGGTGGAGAGAGGATAGGCGTAGATGGATTTTTCAAACGCCTTTGCGCTGCCTGAGAGATCACTCAATCAGGCTTAGGGTGACTTGTAAGTCATGCTGGAGAGCCCTCCGGCGCTCTATATTTTTTATCCAACCTGGGAGGCACTGGAACTACAGAAGCCGGTGCCTTCATAACCTTAATCCTTTCTTGCCAGATATGGTCAAATATGGGTATCGATCTGACGGTCTTCCTTTCCTGGTTCTTGAAATCATATAGGAAACAATCCAACTGATGGACCAGCGTAGGTAAATGAAAACAGTTAGCAGCCCTGTCCATAATATTATGGAATCCTCCGATATCTTCAGGAGATGAATCCAAAGGAAGATGAGGTGGCGGTGAAGGAGTTTGCGCTATGTAATCATCCCACTCATACGCTGGTGGAGAGGGGTCTGGAAGCTCAACTTTTTCATGTTCCTCTTCCAACGTAGTAGGGTCGTCTCTGGGAGGAGGAGGAGGAAGTATGGAAGCTTGTGCCATTACCGGATTAGCCAGAGGTGGAGGTATTGGTGTTTGCGGAGCTTCCTGCGGAGTTGGAGGAGGTATAACAACATCCTCCTTAGGAAGAAACCTTTGTTTATAGTCCGCCAACATGCTCTGAAGATCCATGATTAACTCAGGAGGGAATTGAGCAGACTGCTGCCTGGGATGTTCGAAATATTGCTGGTACTGCACTGGAGGGGCAGAATATTGATGGTAGTATTGATCCTCCTCATCATATTCGTCATCATCCTCCTGATATTTAACGTGTAACTCTGAAGGAGTACGTGCAGCACTAAACTGACCCTCATCATCATCAGAGTCCTCAAACGTAACAGATGGCTAGGAGGAAGCTGAGAAATTTTTGGTGTCCTAAAGTGCTGTTACACTTATTTATTTATTTATTTATTTATTTATTTAAAAGGTTTTATATAGCGCTGGCTGGACCCAAGAGTATCAGAGCGCTTTACAGGCATTTAGGTAATACAGGCTAGGTAAAGAACAGAAATTACAGTATGTCTTAGTACATCAGGATCCAGAGACGATTAGAAGAATAGAGATATAAAAGACTTGAATGGAGAGAAATTTGCAAGGGACGGGAAGAATGCGAGGTTAGGAGAGAGGGAGAGGAGGGGGGAGGGCCGGAGAGTGAGGGCAACTAGGGATGGAGAGGGGAAGGAGAGAGCTGGGGTAGGAAATAAGGTTAATCCTGGGAAGTAGGGCAGGGGTGGCCTGAATGAGAGAAAGGGATGGGATGGGGGGGCAGACACATAAAAGAGGAGAGAGTAAAGAGGTTCGGAAGGGAAGTAGGTAGTAGCCAGTGACGATATCTTAAGGACCCCGGTATTTGTTGAGAAGTACAAGCTTGAGGTCGTTTTTTAAGCTGGAGTAGGAGGAGTTGCAACGTAGTTCTTTGGGGAGTGCATTCCAGATGGAGGGTGCGTTACCAGAGAACGATCGAGATTGTGTAGAGTTCATTTTTAAAAGAGGAGGGACAAGGACAAGAGCGTTGGTGTTCCTTAATGATCTAGAACAACCAGCTTTGTGGAGTTTGTTGGAGAGGTAGGATGGGGTATTTTGATGGATAACTTTGTGTGTGATGCAAGCAGTCTTGTGGGTGAATCTTCCTTCAATAGGGAGCCAATTGAGGTCTTTGAGGACGGGAGAGATGTGGTCAAAGCGCTTACAGTCAGAGATGAGCCTGGCAGCAAGGTTCAGGATGGATTTGAGAGGGGCAAGGTGAGCTTTAGGAGTACCGGTGAGAGTGGCATTGCCGTAGTCGATTCTAGACAGGACCAATGATTGTACCAAAGATTTTAAGTCATCAGCAGGAATAAAGGGTTTAATTTTTTTTAGATGATGTAGGTCGAAGAGAGCACCTTTGGCCGAATTTTTTATGTGGGGTGTGAGACTGAGGTTCAGGTTGACGCTGATGCCGAGAGATTTGACAGAGTTAGAGATGGAGAGAGAGCAGTTACGGGCTTTGATGTCAGAAATTCAGAGTTGAACAGGGAGAGAGTTGTTTTTGGGAGAGAATAAGATGATTTCTGTTTTTATAGGGTTAAGTTTCAGGTGGTTGCACTGGACCCACAATTGGATCTTGGACAGGGCATCGTTCAGATGAAGGACATCAGTCTGAGATTTGATCTTATAGTAAAGATGGGCGTCATCAGCATAGAGTTGATAACTGATTTGAGCTTGTTTGAGAATGAGGGTGAGGGGTTCTATGAAGAGGTTGAAAAGAGTGGGAGAGAGAATAGAGCCCTGATTACTGAAATGGTGTTGATGGACCAGTATAACATACTGGATGTTTTATTTTTGACAGTGAAATTTTCGTCATCGACGGTATCGTCGTCGGTGGTAGCATTGTCTTCGTTGACGGTGGTGCAACTGTCTACAGTGTCTTCGCCATCGACGATGTTGTCGTCGACGGTGGTGACATCGATGGTGTCGTCAACGGTGGTGTCGTCGACGGCGGTGTCAGCGACAATGGTGTCTTCGTCAACAACGATGCCTTAGTCAATGGTCTCATCGTTGATGGTGGTTATAGTCGATGTCTTCTTTGTCGACGGCTTAACTGACAGGCTTGTCAATGATGTGGTCTTGATTCTTGCTGACGGCACAGTAGTCGATGACAAGGGCAGCTTCAACGGTATAGAACCTCCAGAGCTCACCGTTGATGTGGTAAACGCCGTCGACGACAAGGTACTCACTGTGGTCGTCGTTGAAGTGGGAACAGGCGTCGATGGTGAACCTGCGCCTGATGAAGACTTGTGGCCGCCTTTACCTTTAGAATGTATTAAAGGAAACAATGGCTCCTGTGGATAGATAAGACCTTTTTGTGATAGATATACCGCACAATGGCAATGTGGGTGATTACGAGAGATGTCAAACAAGGAGGCTGCGCATACACAGTGAGAGTTTGCAAAGTTTATATAAATATGTATCGACAATTTATACAGATTATCAGCAACATTATATACAAACATATAATCACAAAAGTGATAGCGTGTCCCAAGTGAATATTACCAAAAAAGAACCTAAACTACTAAAGTGAGACATAATATTGTATAGAAAACAAGGTTTCAAGTTTACATTCAATTTGTAAGAGAAGACCAAATCATATATAAGCAATCAAAATACAACAGTTGGAAAGTATAAGCAACTGCTGTACACAGTCTGTCTCTTTTTTCACTGTCAATGACGTTTCGACCTGAATAGGATATCAGGTCTCTTCAGGACTTGTCAATGAGGGGCACCTAAGAAGTGTAATAGGTATATGTTAGCCAATGGGCCAGCCATAACGATTTACCAAAATCTGATCAGGCAATGTTAAATAGGAACTATGTATAAGAATACCTTAAAAGAGCTTGCGCTACTCAAGGAGTGGACAAGGGTGGCACCGTGAGGTGGTGGTGAAAATAAAGACTTACAGGGACCCCAGCCGGGACCTGTATGGAGTTTCGGAAAGAGAGGAGGGTAAAATGAGAAACAGACCATGAGGTCATGGAATCTTACATATGCATCACTGGGCAATAGGAGGACAATAGGCAGTACTTACCCCTGGTAAGGGTGAAGTAAGCAGGCAAACGAGTGTGAATGTCGGTCCTTAGATCCGTGATATAAGCAGTATAGAGGCGTAGGAGGAGAGGCACGGGACTGGGAAATGGATTAAAAAAATACGAGTCAGGAAGTAGCCTCTTAAATCGTACACTGAGAGGGCGTGGCTTGGATGCCGCGCAAGATGGCCGGCTAGGTACGGAGCTCCGCCGCATCGATCACCTCACGGCGTATTTTTCCCGATGTAAACGGGACCGCTACTGAGCACCGTCGCTGGATTTGGCTGGCGGAACATTAACGGAATCAGCGGAGCAGCTTTTCACCGCTTGTGGAGCCGTTCTCGCCCCTCTCCGCGATGAAATCCCTGCCCCTCACGGAGCCGCCATTTTGAAGCTCTTCCGAACATCGGAGCCTCTGCTGACAGGAGCTGTCACTACACGACGTGTCACTGGACACCAACGAACTTTCAGACACCGACTTCACTTCAGGGGTGAGATTTATATATATTGTGCAAGACGCCTTTACTGCATTTTTTCTCTCCTCTTCCACATTAGAGGACACGTCTAAATACGCAGTTTTACGGCGCTTCACCCCTGACAACTGCATGTTTCCCGCCCTAACATGCTCACTACTCTGAAATACTTTTTATCCTGAATTTCTTCCTCATGGCGCTATGACAACAACATTCTCTGAGACTTTCTGTCCGTTTCTCCTGCGCCTCAGCTACTTCAGGATGCTCCTTCCTGTGCTTCCATTTTAGTCATCCTCCTCTTTTTTGTACTCGTTATTTAGCACACTCTAATTCCCTGTCGCCTTTTCCACTGAGTTACGTCTGGGTGCTTCACCCTCTCTTTGGATTTCTGGAACATTTCACATGCACCTTTAGTCGTCTCACAGGGAATTGAGAATATATTGTCGCACGTTCATTTCTTTCTATGGTCAATTTACGCAAACCTAAATTTGTCTTCACATCATCGGGGAGTACTTCAGGAGCATCTTCATCTGGTACAAATAGAGCCACTGCATCTGCGAACATGACGACTCCAAAATCATCATTGGCTCATACTAATACCAGTAAGTCTTCCCCACCCGCTCCGGCGGGCAAGCGCCTCAAGCAAAATTCTCCTACGCCAGAAGACAATCCTTCACATTCTTCTACTGACCAAATTCTAGAGGAACTGCGTGCGCTGCGCCCATTTATTGAAAAAACGAGTACAGATATGCAGCTTTTAAAGGATAAATGGGAAAATATGGATGCCCGTCTTTCTACTGTTGAACAGCAACTTCCTGAAGTTCAGTCCAACACACAACGTATAGACTCTTTAGAAAAAACGGTCCTCTCACTCCAAAAGCATACAGAGGATTTGGAAAATCGAAATAGGAGGAATAACCTCCGTATTTACAATCTGCCGGAAAATCTTGAGGGGGATAATCCAGTAACTTTCTTCACCACTTTCTTGCCGAAACTTCTGGACCTACCACCTTCCACCTCCATTAGTATACAAAGAGCCCATAGACTAGGTGCCAGAACGGGCTCCTCCTCAAAACCTCGTGGAGTCATCATTTTATTTCTGAAATATACAGATCTTTTATTGATTCTCTCAGCTGCGAGGAGTAAAAAACAAGTGTCTTGGCAAGGTCAACGAGTATATCTATCTCAGGATGTCTCTAGCGTCACAGCCTCCAGACGTAAAGAATTTCTGGCTATGCGTCCCTCTCTGCGCGCCTTGGGAGCAAGATATGGCTTGTTTCATCCTTGTACTCTCAGAGTCACCTATCGAGAAAAGTCTTGGTCATTTCAAGAACCTGGAGAATTAAGGAACTTTCTTCTTCTACACAGTGAAGAAGGGATGGACGCCTCCTCTTCTGCTTCGACCAGTGGCTGAAATTGGACTTTTATTGTTTAACTTGTTTGTCGTCCTAATGGCTTGTCTTTGACTTCATGTATTCTCCTTACTTCTCATCTCAGTTCTTACACTCTCTTTTCGTATCTTTCTTCCCTTTATCTATTTCTGGCATCTCCTATATATCCCTCTATTTTCTTTTTCTACTTTCTGGACTTCTGCTTTTACGTCTACATGTTATGTATGTTAACACCTTTTTTCCCTTTTTTCCTCCCCAGACGGATATGTATCGGATTCCTCTCAACACCTTGTCCCATTCCATGTTCCTTTTGTGCGGTCTCGATGTGGTTCTCCTCCTGATCCTGGTCCGTACGTCTTGTAAAGCATCACCACCTCCCCACCTTCCCTATGTGTATTTTTTCTCTTTCAGGTATGTTTAATGCAGTCATCCTTTTGGATTTGTACTGTCTTCTATGCATTCTCTCTTTTCTTCCTTCTTCCTTCCCCACTGAGCTCCCTTCCCTTTTCCCATCCCTCTCCTCCTCCCTTTTCCTTTTTCATCTTCCTTCTCTACCTGTTCTTCCTTCTTCCTTTTTGAAGAGTTTTATGGTTAATACTTCTATACAGTTTGAATTATTACATGTACAGTATGTTTTTGCAATTCTTGATTTAGATCAGTTTAGTAAGTTTTCACCTTCAAAGTTGTTTCATGGAATGTGAAAGGATTTAATCACCCTATCAAAAGGCAAAGAGTACTCTCCCACTTTTCCTCTTACAATCCAGATATCGTCCTTATCCAAGAAACTCACCTATCTGACATCGAATCTTTAAAGCTAAAGCGATTATGGGTTGGAACTGTTTTATTTTCTCCTGCTTCCCAAAAAAAGAATGGAGTAGCCATTTTGATTCATAAGCGACTCCAGTGTAAAGTAGTTCTAGAAGAAAAGGATGACGAGGGACGCTGGGTCTTAGCTAAACTACTAATTAACAATATCCCACTTACGATATTCAATGTTTATGGTCCTACATGTTTTGACTCCTCTTTTTGGCCCTCCATTACAGCAAAATGTATTCAACATAAAGATGATGCTTTTCTATTGGGTGGAGATTGTAACCAGATCATTGACCCATTTTTAGACCGAAGATCCTCTGTTCGTTTTTCCCCTCATAAACCACATAAACAATTCCTTGACACTATTACCCAAACTCATCTTGTAGACTCATGGAGACTCACTCACCCAGACGTCATGGATTTCTCCTTCTTCTCTCCTCCTCATGCTTCCTTCTCTCGCTTAGACTATATCTTTCTCTCTTCATCTCTTTCTCAACACCTTATTTCTTCTTCTATAGAACCGATTGTTATCTCTGACCATGCTCCTGTTATTACTGTTTTTGACCTTCTTCCTCCTACCCCTAAATCTTCTCGCTGGCGCTTCAACCCTTCTCTTCTTACTGATCCTCTTTTTTCCTCCTCTTTTCGTTCCTTTGCTGCTGAATTTTTTCATCTTAACTCTACACCTGATACCCCACCTCATATTCTTTGGGATTCCTTCAAGGCCACAGCCCGAGGTTTTATTATTGATTTTGTCTCTAAAAAGAAGAAAAAATTCCTTCAAAAACGTAAAATCACCCTTGCACATATTAAATCTCTGGAACATCAATTCTATACTTCCTCTGATAAGATTATGTCTCCTGAATTGCTTAAGGCTAAGATTGCCTTTAACAAACTTACCACAGACTCTGCCTCCTCTTTTCTTCTCCGGACCAGCGCGCGATTTTATGGAGGTCGAAATAAATCAGGTAAACTGTTAGCTAACTATTTAAAATCTCGTAAAGAACGTACTAATATTGATTCTATCTATTCCCCCTCTAATGTACTTCTTCATACCAATGCAGAAATTTTGGAACAATTCCACTCTTTTTATGAGACTTTATATACTCCCGAAAACCCTCCCACCCCAGAGCTTATTCAATCCTACTTTGACAACATACCTCAACCAGATACTTCCCACCTTAATATTTCGGCCGTTGACTCTGATCTTACGATTTCGGAACTGTCCTCTGCTCTATCCTCCCTCACTAAGGGGAAAACCCCAGGACCTGACGGCTTCCCAGTTGAATTTTACCTACATTTCTCAGACCTTCTTTTACCTCACCTTCTATCTCTATTTCAGTCTTTTTGTTCTACTGGATCAGCCCAAGGCTCTTTCCAAGACGCTACCATATGCCTTATCCCTAAAGAGGGTAGAGACCCTAAGTTCTGTAAAAATTATCGACCTATATCTCTAGTTAATGTTGACTATAACATTTTTGCGAAACTATTAGCTCTTCGCCTTGACCCGCTCCTACCACATCTTATAGGGAAAGAACAATGCGGCTTTGTTAAAGGCCGCTTGACCTCGGATAATTCTAGACTCTTCCTTAATGTTTTAAGTAAAGCCCCTTCACTATCGATTCCCCTTGCAGCCATTTCAGTAGATGCTGAGAAAGCCTTTGACCGGGTCGACTGGTCTTTTCTTCTGGCCTCCTTAAAATGGCACGGCTTTAACCCCAAATTCATATCTTATATTTCTTTGATATATTCTATGCCCAAAGCATCTGTTCTCGTTAACGGTCAACTCACTTCCCCATTCACACTCCAACGTGGTGTCCGTCAGGGCTGTCCCTTATCACCTCTTTTATTTATTTTAGCGCTTGAACCTTTCCTTACCTCCATACGCAATAATCCGTCCATTTCTGGCTTCCCGTACGGTGAACGTCATCTTAAATTGTCTGCATATGCTGACGATATTCTTTTATTTATTTCTGACCCACCTACCTCAGTCCCCGCATTACTAGACGAATTTCAGAAATTCTCCTTGGTCTCCGGTTACAAAATAAACTCGGACAAAACAGAGATTCTTCCTTTAACCAAATTTTGTCTCCCCCACTTTTTCACGGCCATTGGCTTTGCTTGGAATTCTACAAAAATTAAATATCTCGGTGTTCTTTTTTCTAGCTCTATATCCTCCTCCATTCAACTCAACATGAATGCAGTCATATCTAGGATAGACTCATTACTCACCTCTTGGAATCCACTATTTCTTTCCTGGTGGTGCCGTCTTGACTCCATCAGAATGATGATTGCCCCTATTTTAATTTACTTATTATCCATGCTCCCACTTCGTATTCCAAACTCCTATTTCCGTCGCATTGATTCTGCGTTGTCCAAATTTCTTTGGAAGCAGAAAAAAGCCCGCATATCGCTCTTCAACTTACGTAAATCTAAACTTAATGGTGGTACCAACTTTCCAGACTTTCGCCTCTATCATAAGTCCTTTTCCCTTCGACAGGCTTCCCGCTGGTTATCTCAGGAACCCTCCCCTTTTTCTCCCCTCTGGCTTTCTGTTGAACAGGAACTACTGCTTCCGTACTCTTTCCAAGAAGTAATTCGTTTTACCTCTAAAGCCCCATGCCTTAATCCCCTTTTATTCAAGCATACTTCTTCTCTTCTGCGCCCTTTAGTTTCACCTTCCTCAGTAACGCAGGAATCCTTCCTACTATTGCCTATATGGTACAATTCACTTCTATTAATTAACAACCGACCTATTGCATGGCCCTCATGGAGAGCGAAAGGTATCATTTGGATACGTCATCTTTTTGATGGGTCCTCTCCTTGCTCATTTCCTGCATTTCGGTCTCAATTCCACTGCCCTCCATCTTTTGCAAAGAAATTCCCTATCCTTATGGAAACCATTCTAGATCGTTATTACTCTCTCCCCTCTGAAGATCTACCCACCTCATCTTCCTCTTTACTCACTGTCCTTTCTACAACTCCTAAAGCTTCCATCATTTACCGGTACTTTTCAGCCCCCAATCCAGATCGTCTCAAATCAAAATTAGAATTGTCCTGGGAGACAGACTTACATTCTTCATGGCCGACTTCTCTCTGGGACAAAATATGGGCTCGATCCTTGAAGACTTCCCGTACTGCCTCTCTCACTCAATCCCTATTTTTCTTTTACCACAGACTATACCTTTCTCCTCTTTCTATCTCTCGCTTTCAACCTGATGCTGTATCTAATTGTTGGACCTGTAATGCCCCTTCTGCGGATCTTTTCCACCTCTTCTTCTTCTGTCCTTCAACTCGTCTTTTCTGGTCTCAGCTATTCTCTCGCCTTTCTCGCATTTTCAACCTCTCTATTCAATTTTCTCCTTCTTTGGTATTTCTTGGTAGCCTTTCAGAGGATTTAGACCTCCCCCCACATTCTCGCGGTCTTTTTGACCTTATGCTGGCTCTGGCATTACAGCATATTGTCTCTAATTGGAAATCTCTGAACAAATTGTCTCTCAATTGTTGGTGGAATCTTGTATGTCACTCACACAGACTTGATGTAGCCTTTGCTTCCTCCTGTAAACCCTCCCGAAATGTTGAATTTTACTGGCTACCTCTTACTCTATACCTTGATCAATCCGCCAAAAAGAGTTATTCTCCAATATCTTCGGGTAATTTCAAGCCCCCCTGAACACATGTACTCTTGCCTGCAGTTTTTCATGATATTTTTCAGTCTCAATATTGTAATTATTTAGCTTTATATTGACCTTTTTCATACTTCTTTTTCATACATACAATTACTCATATGATGGGTTTTTTTTTACTGTACTTTTTGATTACCATTTACTGTATTTCCTATTATTGCTTATTCATCTTCTACGATAAATACCATGTTTTTGTTTTCTTCTCTCCTCCCTTCCCTCCCCTCCTTCCCTCCCCATACCTTAAAATGCTTTGTTTTTCATTGTGATATTGGCTGCTTATATTTTCTTTGTCCCATCTTATACCTTTTTTCTCATATTTGCTGATGTCACCTTATTGTAATACTAATTTTTCTCTAATAAAGCTTTCAAACATAAAAAAAATCGTACACTGAAGTAACTGGAGTAAGAGGTAATACTTACCAGGATACACACGAGGGCGCTCCTGGTATGGAAATAGTTGATGTTATCGAAAATGGACTTCTTCTCGGTAAAACAAGCGAGGCTCAGACGGTGCTGGCGCTGTGAATAAGAGTCTACAATTAATCTATTATGATTCTTAAGGTGCGAACATGAGTTCGTGGGGTAAGACCTATTGTCAGAACCTCAGTTATGGCGCGAAGATCGGGGTCGGTCCCAGTGGTGTGTCCTCTCCTCTCTGTGCGATGACAAGGATTGTCTCGCTCTGCGGTGCATTTTATGAAGCCACTGGGCTTGCCAGCAGATCACAGATAGTTACGGCGATCACCGAGTGTGTGATCGCATGATCCCGGTGTGTATAGACATAACCAACAGACCGCATTGTACTGTGACGCGAGCTACGGAGTTGCAATGGTTTAGATGTTACGTGTGGTAGCACTAGACCTTCTCTTAATTTATACTGATAGTATTCAGTAAGCGTAAATGCAATGGTTCCTGTGTAATATACATGTGTGCAAAAATCTGTCATTACCATGATAATTGCATCGTGCACAATGTATTAACCTTAAATCATTCGCGATGCTAGCCAATTAGTACTGCACAATAAATTGATCGTGGAAGGCAGCTATATCATTGTGCCAGTTTTTCGTAACTTAGTGGTTCTATTCCATGGATATGTTGTTTCCTTTCCCCGTTTACCTTTAGAGTGGCCAGAAGACTGACTTTTTCTTAGATGTTCCTTGAATCTGAGGGGATCCAATCTCTGAGGAGATTTTAGGTTATTTCTCCTTTTTAAGAGACTCTTTAGGCGCTTGAGAGGTTTTAGATTGTTTCTTCCTCTCCTCAGCCTGACCCTCAGGTGACCTGGGCCCCTTGAGTGGCATAGAGGACGTGTCGCTGTCCACATCAGAAGACGCAGATTGTCTTTTCTATCGGCCAAATTAGAAGCCTTCCTTCTCTATTCCTCAAGGTCTTAGTGGAGAAGGTGCAGCACGTTTTACAATGTTTTGCCTCATTGCTGGGATAGAGGCAGTAGATACACTTTTTATGTGTATCATCTACATGCGCCCTCTTCTTCCCACAGGATTTACAGGCTCTGAAAAATCCCTTTTTATCAGACATTCTTCAAAAAGAAACCCAAAAGAGACTTATCTGAGAAATTTGAAGTAAACTGAGCAGAGCTCAGGGAGACTCCCTTACACTACAAAGTGTGGTGAAAATCTGAAGAACTCAGCCTCTCTTGTGAAGGGTCTAGAGGGTGCTGGGTGTTGATTGGCTGAGTTTTCAGTTTGGTTCTTTTTGTAAAAGGAGACTAATAGGCTATAGAAAAAGATGGTTGCTACCATAATAGCCTATGGAAAGGTATTTCTAGTACTTACTATGCTATTTAACACCATCCCTGCTAATGGAATTTCCCTCCTGTGCTGCCCCTCATTGAAATGGGTGTGGTTGTGACGGAACCATTCCGTCATCAGCACAGCCCAACCGTGACTGATGACGGAATGGTTCCGTCACAAGCATCAAAGGGGTTATGTACCGTGGGACTCCTACTACGACGACAGGGAATGATTCAGGCATGTGAATCTATGAAAGATACCCCAATACTGGATAAACACAAGTGCCATCATGGCTGGCTCAGCGACTTGGCTTTGGTTGGTGCTTTGTCACGTGATCCTCCCGTGGTCTTTCTCGGACGTGCCCGCATACGTTTGGCAGTGGGGCCTCTGCTGCAGGCTCAGCGATGTCTGAGGAGTCATTGTCTTGCAGCTCACCCCTCTCTGTGGCCGTAACTGTGGTGGTGGGAGTATCAGCAGACTGGCCATTGGAAGAGAGTTGAGCCGTCATTTGAGCCGCATGTCTATCCCTTAGAACAGCCACAAGCTGGCCCATGAGACCCACAAGTTGGCCCATACATGTGTCCATGGACCTCAGCAGCAGGGGGAGCTCACACACTTCTTCAACAACCTGGCCCATCTGTCCCTGGTTCTGTTCATATAGACCAAGGACTCTTGCAACAGTGGCCAGGGCTTCTGTCAGTGTCTTCCTGTGATTGTCCCCCGGTTGCCCTCCCACCTGCCCTGCTGACATGGACCTGTGGCGTGGGGACCCGGCGCACCCGCACACTCTCTCTGGCATCCTCGGATTGTGTGGTGGTGTTGGTAACCACTGAGGCAGGGAGAGTGTTGCAGGCAGCAGTGGTGATGGTGGAGGCAGCTGCCGCACAGGTCATTGCAGCAGTGGTCAGCAATGTTGTTGTCGCAGTGGTGGTGGTGAGGACAATGAGGCCCTGAGATGTAGTGCGCCCTGGCAGTCCTGAGGGGCCAGGTTGTTGATTCTCCTCCGAGAAACGTAGGGAATCTGCATCAGAGAGTTCACGTTCAGGGGGGGAGACAGGCTCTGCGGGTTGGTGGTGTTTTCAGCTGCAGTTGCTTGTGCATCTCCTGTTGAACAGAGATTAAAAGGTCAATTAGGTGGAGTCCACAAGCTTGTTGTTAGACTTTTGGATGTTACATTTGATACACCAAACATTTTACATTGCAATCACTTGGTATGTCTGAAAGATAATGAGCATCATGACATGATGTTGAGGTACCTACATTACTTGTCCATAGTGTGACATGTAAATTGAAACCATGTGCCACGTACAGATTGTGTGATTACATGGACATGTCATCTACCAACTTGGTGCACATCAATTTTTGATAATATGTCATTTTTGTTTACTCTTCATGGAATCAGTTCAGCTATGCAAAAACTAGCCATTGGAATGTTACAAATGTTCTTTCATATCATGTACTTTGTTTGTTTATCAGATTGACCGTGCATGTTTTGGGTTCATATGGGCCTTCATGCTCTGACACCATGGCACTTACACATTGCATTCTGTGCTGTGCATGAATGTGCCCTGAATTTCTTTCACACGTGAATTGGTGAGGCAAAGTGTAATTTCTGTGACAGTTAAATGTGCTTAGCTCGCTGCACACTTTATGTAACTTTTGAACTATGACGAGTTGGCTGACATGCGAGGGATGGTGTGGTCATATGGCACCATGCATTTTGAGAAGGATGGCAGTGTGCATCCACTGACTACTTTATTTATTTATTTAAAAAGTTTTATATAGCGCTGCTGGACCCAAGAGTATCAGAGCGCTTTACATAGTGATGACAAATGAACAGAGCAGGTACATATTAAGTAAAATAAACAGTTAGAAATGGGCAAGATACAGTGAGAGAAGTAGTCGTTAGAGCAGATTAGAGGTGGAGCAGGGGGAGTTGAGGATAACGCTAAGGGAGAGGGTGAGGAGGGGGGAGGGTGAGATGAGAGGGGGAGAATGTGACAGAGAGAGAGTGATAGATGGGCGATGAGGGAGTTCAAGGTCAGTAAGAATTAATTAATTTAATTATTGAGGAGAAGAGCTTTGAGACTCTTTTTGAAGAGAGGATAGGAGGGGTTACATCGAAGGTCTTTGGGTAGTGCATTCCAGATAGTGGGGGCATTACCAGAGAATGCACGAGATTGGGTCTTTTTGCATTTAAGTTTGGGAGGGATAAGGACTAGGGAGTTAGTACTTCTCAGCGATCTAGTGCTCCCTGCTTTTTGTAGTTTACTTGACAGGTAAGAGGGGGTGTCTTGGTGAAGAGCTTTATGGGTAATGCAAGCAATCTTGTAGGTGGAGCAACCTTCGATTGGGAGCCAGTTCAGGTTTTTGAGGACAGGGGAAATGTGGTTGAATTTTCGACAGTCAGAAATAAGTCTGGCGGCTATGTTGAGGACAGATTTAATTGGTGCCAGGTGGACCTTGGGGGTGCCTGCCAGAGTGGCGTTTCCATAGTCGATCCTGGATAGGACAAGAGATTGTACGACAATTTTTGAAATCCTCAGCTGGAATGAAAGGTTTAACTTTTTTGAGGTGGTGTAGGGTGGAGAGAGCACTTCTTGCTGTATTTTTGATGTGGGGGATGAGGGTAAGGTTCTGGTCAATGCTGATACCCAGGGATTTTACCGAATTAGAGGTGGAGAGGGAGCAGTTAAGGGCAGTGATGTCTTTAGTCCAGAGTTGAATGAGTAGGGAGTTGAGTTTAGGAGTGAAAAGGATCATTTCAGTTTTTTTAGGATTGAGTTTGAGATGATTAAGGTGGAACCAAGCTTGGACTTTCAACAGAGTGTCATTGAGGTGAAGGATGTCATTGTGGGTTTTGATCTTGTAGTATAGTTGGGTGTCATCGGCATATAGGTGGTAACTGATTTTGGCTTGTTTGAGAATGAGAGTGAGGGGTTCCATAAAGAGGTTGAAAAGGGTCGGAGAGAGGATAGACCCTTCTGGGACTCCAAGAGCGAAAGGTTGGGGTTTAGAAAGGCAGTGACTGAGTTTAATTCGTTGGGATCTGTTCTGGAGGAAGGAAGTGAACCATTGGAGTACAGTGCCTTTAAGACCAAAGCAAACTTTTAGGGTGTTCAACAGGGTGGGATGGTGTACGGTATCAAATGCCGCTGAGAGATCCAGGAGGATTAGTAGGGAGGATTCGCCCTTGTCAAGAGAACGATGAATGTCATCAGTAATATTGAGCATGGCTGTTTTTGTGCTGCATCCTTTTCTAAACCCCGATTGGAAGGTGTCAAGTAGGTTGAAGGAGGAGATATGGTTGTCTAGCTGTGACAAAACAAATTTTTCAAGGGCTTTAGAGAGGAAGGGAAGGTTGGAGATAGGGCGTAGATTGTTCAGATCGTTAGTATCGGCAGTAAGGTTTTTTAGAATAGGGGAAATTTGACCTAGCTGTAGGGAGGCTGGAACGTAGCCAGAAGAAAGTGAGGAGTTGATGATAGCGGTCCAAATTGGGGCAATGATGTATTTGAGTTGTTGAACTAAGTGGGCGGGGAGGGGGTCATTAGAATGTGAGGACAGTGTGAGTTTGGCAATGATGTTGATGATAGTGGTTTCCGAGGTAGGAATAAATACATTCCATGAAGCGTTATTTTTAGGGAGGGAAAATGTAGAGGAAGAGTCCTGCGGGATGAGAAAAGGGAGGGGTAGGGTGGAGTCGGGGTGCGTGGGGGAGGAGGAAGTAGGTGAATTGGAAGTGTTGGGGAATGAGATTTGGATGGGAGGAGGTTGATAGGTGAGAGGAGAGAGGAGAGAGGGAGGGGGAAGGAGGTGAGATGGGCCTATTAGGTAAGGTGGGTTGGATAGAGGGAGGTTGGAGCGAGAGAGGAGGGGAAGAGAAGGATTGTTCAATGGAGTTGACTTTGTTTGAAAAGAAACTGGCAATTTCTTCACATCTATTAACAGAGGCTGCAAGTTTAGGAGGGCCAGAGAAAGTTTGTGTTTTAATAATGTTAAACAGTTCCCGGGGACGGTTTCTGGCCTGGTCAAGTTGAGACCGGAGGAAGGTGGCTTTTTCGTTAAAGATATGTTTTTTGTAATGAGCTCTGTTGGATCTCAGTAGGGCCAGGTTTTCAGAGGAGGGATGATTCCTCCAGGCGCGTTCGGATTGTCTGAGGGTCCGTCTTTCGTTATTGAGTTCAACGTTGAACCAGGATTTTGGAGGGATGTTTTTTTGTTTTTTTAGCTTAACCCCTTCCATGCTCATGACAAGGTCAGCTCGTCATGAGGCACAGTGGAGCTGTGCTTATGACGAGCTGACCTTGTTATGATCCATGGACTATTTCAATTTCCATCAAAGGGGGGGAAAACCCCTAGCAGCCAAGGTGTTAATGGGGGCAATTAAGTCAAGGGCATCAAGGATGGATTTGTTATAGTGATCAGTGAGATCATTGGTGCCAAGAGAGGGTGGGGGAAGGAGTAAGCGAGTTTTAATTGCTGATTCCAGTTCCTCAGGTGGGATGAGGTGAAGGTTACGAGTGGGTTTTCTGGGAAAAGTGTTGATAGGGGCGGGGGGAGTGGAGGGGCTGTTTAGGGTGAAGAGGATGAGGTGATGATCAGACCAATCAACCGGTGTTATGCTCGAGAGAGAGAGGCCGAGTCCTTGTTCGTCAGGATAGCATCTAGGGTGGCGCCTTTGATGTGAGTGGGGGCAAGGCAGAGTTGGGTCAGGTCAGTGATGTCAAGGGTTTCATTAAAAAGGGAGACCGCAGGGTCATCTTTTTTATTCCAGTGGATATTGTAGTCACCCAGGAAGACATTTTTGGGGTGGGAGATTGAGGCTTGGATAATAAGATCAGTCATCTCTTCTGTGAAGGGAGACAATTTCCTGGGGGGTGGTAGATGGTGTGTAGCCGAGTGGTGGGAAAGCCAGGAAAAGAGAGGTCGGCGCAGAGATATTCAAAAGACGAAGGGTCTTGGAGTAGGACGGGTGATATGTCGAGATTCTCCTTAAAGATAAGGGCAAGGCCTCCTCCTAGTTGTTTGATTCTGTCCTTCCTGATAATAGGGAAGCCAGGAGGGATAAGCAGGTCGAGGATAGGGGTGGAGTGGGAGTTGAGCCAAGTTTCAGTAAGGAAAGCGATGTCAATGTTTTCACTGAGAATGGTTTCAGAAATCTCAGTTGCATGGCAGGAGGCGGATCTACAGTTTATCAACATGCAGCAAAGGGGAGAGAGGGCAGTAGGAGGGGTGGGAGGACAGGGGGGATAGATCTAAGTAGTTGGGGGGTCTAGGAGATGTCGTTTGAGGGGGGAGTCTGTTCGAGTTAACGAGAACAGGTATTGTGGATGAGCAGGAGATGGTAGGCGGGGATGGAGAGGGGGAGTCAGGGGAGTTAATAAGAGAGTTGGTTCCCAAGATTAAGTTGCTAGTATCAGGATGTGGTGGAGAGAAAGAGTTACAGTTGCTGGGTGGGGTGCTAAAGGGGTAATCGTTCTGCTTAATTCGGGTAGTGAATTTACCGGGGAGGAGAGGGGGGTCGGTGAGGGTCGATATAATAGGGGGTTTGCTAGGGGGTGGTATGAGGAGAGTGTCAACTTGCAACGGGACGGTGCAATCTGATGTCATAGAGGTGTGGTCGGAAATAGAAGGGTGAGTTTTAAGGAGGAGAGAGATATCAATTCTGAGTGCGGAGAGTTCTGAGATGAGGGACGAAAGTAAAAGTTCAACATTAAGGAGTGATTGGGATGGAATTGAGGCGTAAAGTGTATCGGATAAATTAAAGAGATTGGTGGGGTACGGGTTATCAAGGTGGGGGGATGCATGGGGCGGAAGGGAGGGAAAGCCTGGAGGGGGGAGGGGAATGTGGTGAGGTGGTCGAACATTAATAGAGGTAGGGGATATATTAGAAGTAGGTGTGAGGGGGGAATTCAATTTACTATGGTTGTTAATAGAGGTGGTGGGTATATCAGAGGTAGGCATAGGATGACCAGCTTTTGGAGGACCAATAGGTGAGAGAGGTGAAAAGTCAGTAAGGGATGGTGAGTATGGAGACACGTTGGAAGAAGGAGGGGACAGAGGAGGGAGCATGGTGGGCGTCAATGGGGGAGGAGGTAGAGAGGTGAGGGGGGGCTTTGGGGGGATAGGAAATGAGGCGAATCAAAGGGTGAGGGAGAGTGGGAGTAGGTTGGAGGGAGGGCGTTAAGGGAGAGCGAAATATTAGAAAAGGGGGGGATAGAGGGTAGTTAGGTGAAACTGGAGGGGTAGAAGCAGGGTTGGATAGTCTTGAGGATAAGGGTGGAATGGTTGAGAGGAGATCGTCAGGCGTGGGGGTATTAGGGGATATAGGTAAGCATGGGGGAACAAGGGGTGAGTCGGAGGGAGGGGGTAGGGTACAGGAGAAAGCATTGTTAGAGAAGGGGGGTGAGAGGGGGTCGGTGGTCGATGCTGGGGGTGTGGTAGAGGTGTTGGAGAGAGAGGAGGTAGTGGGTGGAACAATCGGGGGGAGATCGACAGGCGGAGAGTGAATGGCCATAAAATGAAGATTAGAGTTTAGGGAAGAGGCCTGAGACGGTGTGGAGGAAGCAGGAGGTAATGGCGATTTAGGGGTGGTAAAGGGTGTGGAGGGGGGGTAGAGTTGTGTGAGAGGAAGGGGGGACAAGTATATTGGAGGGCTGGGAGGCATTCGAAGATAGGGAGAAAGTTGGGTATTGGGCGACATTTGGGGATTGGCAGATGTTAGGGGATATGGGGACAGGGTTGTCGTAGTAGGTAGGTGGTGGTTGAGGGAGGTCGACATGCTTGGGGGCGGGGGAGAGTGTGATGGAGGGAGGGGATCGAGGTATGAGGAGAGGAGGGGTGTCGTTATTTGAAATATAGAAAGGGACGTGGGAGGTCGGGAGTTGTTGGGAGGGGTCGATGGGGTAGGGTGTGGGGGAGGGGGATGGCGTATCAAGGGGAGGAGAGAGTGGAGTGGGAGTGAAGATGGGAGAGGAGGGTGTTGAAAGTAGGGTGGGGAGGGAAGACAGGGGGGCCGGAACAGATTGTGAGAGGGATTGTGATCGAGAGTTGAAGTGGAGCTCAAAGATGAGTAGGTGGTTTTCAGAGGCTTGGATAAGAATTTTTCTGGAATTAAAGATTGAGATATCGATATCACCCGGAAAGGAGGGTGAGGGAGACATGGAGAGTTTCACACCGTATGGGATATTGCGGGAATTAGCGATAGGGAGGTGACGGAGAAAAAGGCTTTTCCATTTGGAAGTGCGTTTAGTGTAGAAGATGTAGTTGGTGATGATGGAGGAGTTTAGGGTATTATGATGGTCTGCAAATAGGGTTTCAGGGTGAAGACAGAGAAGTTTGTGCTTGAGGGTTTTTCTACCGTGTTTGGAGAGATGAGAGGGGTAGAGGATAGACCAAGAGAACAAGCCGGATTTAGAAATAGGTGAGGGTGGTGAGACAGCGGGGGGAGGGGGGCGCGCGAGGGGGCATGATTAAAAGTATAGGTAGAGGAAGTAGGAGCAGATAAGTTTGACCAAGTAGATAATGGTACAGGATAGAGATGTGGGTGAGTGGGGGGGTGTGGGGGTGTGGGGAGAGGTTAGTTCTAGATCTAGGTAGGTTCAGACAGTATGGTGACGTGAGCCCAGAGCAGGATAAAACAGTAAGAGTAATGGGTGCTTGTCGACAGCGGGACAAAAGAGCGGAGGGTCAGGGATGACCAAGGAAACTACATGAAAACAAAATCAGATAAAAATGAGCCATATAACGGGAATTTGGTAATGTTTCATCAGATTAGATGACGGTCATGAGAGAAAGGGAAGCAGGGCAGCATATGAAGGAGGTGATGTGCAAAACAGACCGAGTAGGGAAAACAGTAAGTGGTAGAGGGAGGGGCTAGGAGAGGGGGTGGTGATGTAACTTTGATGTAACAAGGAGTGGGATATACGGGGTATATGAAAAATTAACCAAGAAGAGAGAGAAGACAGTTCGTAAAGACACAAGAATCCGAAGTTCAAAATAACATCATGGCTAAAGTCAGGGTGAGATAAATGTCCTGAGGTGCAAATAACCAATAAAGCAGCAGTAATCTGATTAAATGGCTGCCACATGGTTGTGGGTGTGGGGAGTGCTCCATCTTGCTCAGCTGTGGTACAAGGGGGCCTGATGGGAGTTCTAGTGCTGACTGCCTATCCACAAACCCTCCTCCCTGTTAAGATGGCTACCTGCCTTTATGTTTGAGGAGAGCAATGAAATGGTTGTCACATGGTTGTGGGTGTGGGGAGTGCTCCATCTTGCTGAGCTGTGGGACAAGGGGGCCTGGTGGGAGTTGTAGTGTTGTCTGACTATCCACAAACCTCCCTCCCTGTTGAGAAGGCTACCTCCCTGTGAAGTAGAACAGAGGAAGGGAATAGGTTACACGTGGCTCTTGTGTGGGGGAGTGTGCCATCCAGCTCAAGGGAGAGACAAGAGCGCATGAGAAGGCTACCTACCTGCAAGTTTGAGAAGAGCGATGATATGGCCGCCACATGGTTGTGGGTGTGGGGAGTACTTTATCTTGCTCAGCTGTGGGGCAAAGGGGCTGGTGGGAGTTGTAGTGCTGGCTGCCTATCCACATACCCTCCTCCGTGTTAAGATGGCTACCTACCTGTAAGTTTGATGAGAACAATGAAATGGCTGCCACATGGTTGTGTGTTTGGGGAGTGTTCCATCTTGCTCAGCTGTGGGACATGGGGGAGTGATGGGAGTTGTAGTGCTGGTTGACTATCCACAACCACCCTCCCTATTAAGATGGCCACCTACCTGTAAGTCTGAGAAGAGCAATGAAATGGCTGCCACATGGTTGTTGGTGTGGGGAGTGCTCCATCTTGCTCAGCTGTTGGACAAGGGGGCCTGATGGGAGTTGTAGTGCTGGCTGCCTATCCAGAAACCCCCCTCCCTGTCAAGATGGCTAACTACCTGTAAGTTTGAGGAGAGCAATGAAATGGCTGCCAAATGGTTGTGGGTGTGAGGAGTGATCCATCTTGCTCAGCTGTGGGACAAGGGGACCTGATGGGAGTTGTAGTGCTGGCTGCCTATCCACAACCCCCCCTCCCTGTCAAGTTGGCTACCTACCTGTAAGTTTGAGGAGAGAAATGAAATGGATGCCACATGGTTGTGGGCAGTGCTCCATCTTGCTCAGCTGTGGGACAAGGGGGCCTGATGGGGGTTGTAGTGTGGCAGACTACACACAAACCCCCCTCCCCGTTAAGATGGCTACCTACCTTTAAGATTGAGGAGAGCAATGAAATGGCTGCCACATGGTTGTGGGTGTAGAGAGTGCTCCATCTTGCTGAGCTGTGGGACAAGGGGGGCTGGTGGGTGTTGTAGTGCTGGCTGACTATCCACAACCCCCCTTCTCTGTTGCAAAGGCTACCTACCTCTGAATTTGATGAGAGCAAAGAAATGGCTGCCAAATGGTTGTGGATGTGGGGAGTGCTCCATGTTGCTCCGCTTGGGACAAGGGGGCCTGGTGGGAGTTGTAGTGCTGGCTTCCTACCCACATACCCCCTCCCTGTTAAGATAGCTACCTACCTGTAAGTTTGATGAGAACAATGGGCCCGATTCACAGAATGAACTTAAGACTCAATCCTAAACTTACTACTATTTTGGTATTCACAGAATGCACTTACTCATTTCGGTATTCACAGAAGTTAGTAGCCCTAACTTTAGGACTCCTAAATGCCTTCTGTGAATACCGAAAGTCTTAAAATTTGGATTTTTCTCAGTTTAGTAGTAGTAAAGTTAGGACTCTTAACTTTAGACTCCTAAATGCCTTCTGTGAATACCGAAAGTCTTAAAATTAGGATTTTTCTCAATTTAGTAGTAGTAAAGTTAGGACTCCCAACTTTAGGACTCCTAAATGCCTTCTGTGAATACCGAAAGTCTTAAAATTAGGATTTTTCTCAATTTAGTAGTTGTAAAGTTAGGACTCCTACCTTTAGGACTCCTAAACTGAGAAAAATCCTAATTTTAAGACTTTCGGTATTCACAGAAGGCATTTAGGAGTCCTAAAGGTAGGAGTCCTAACTTTACTACTACTAAATTGAGAAAAATCCTAATATTAAGACTTTCGGTATTCACAGAAGGCATTTAGGAGTCCTAAAGTTAGGAGTCCTAACTTTACTACTACTAAACTGAGAAAAATCCTAATTTTTAGACTTTCGGTATTCACAGAAGGCATTTAGAAGTCCTAAAGTTAGGACTACTAACTTCTGTGAATACCGAAATGAGTAAGTGCCTTCTGTGAATACCGAAATGAGTAAGTGCTTTCTGTGAATACCAAAATAGTAGTAAGTTTAGGATTGAGTCCTAAGTTCATTCTGTGAATCGGGCCCAATGAAATGGCTGTCACATGGTTGTGGGTATGGGGAGTGCTCCATCTTGCTCAGTTGTTGGACAAGGGGGCCTGGTGGGAGTTGTAGTGCTGGCTGACACATGCCCCTATGGAAATATTGCTAGCTACCTTTGGGGTGATTCAGAGGAAGGGAATGTTAGATCTGTGAGACATGTGTTGGGAAGAGTGTGTTGTACGTAAGTGCATTTAGTTCTAGGAATTTTAGCTTTCTAGTTGTGCAAGACGGTACATAGCAGTGTATTGGGAGACATTTGTTGATACTTACCAGCCTCCACTCCCCCGGGCATTCCTGTGAGACTCTCTGGATTCAGTACGGCAAGCACCTACTCATCCCATTCAGTGAATGTTAGTGGTGGAATGGGAGGGCCACTGTCGGTCCTCTGAGCCAGCTCATGGTTCTTGTTGGCACACTCTTTCACCCTGCTCTTGAGGTCATGCCAACTCCTCTTGATGTCACGCAGGGTGTGCAGGGTGGTCCCTACTGCATTTACTTTGTTGACTATCCTTTCCCACATTTGAGTTTTTCTTACTACTGGTGTCTGTTGGACCATGCTTCCAAACAATGTGATTCTACTCTGATTATCTCTTCTACCATGACTGACAACTCATTGTCTGAGAATTTTGGTATTTGTTTCTGTGCTGTGGGGTGTGATGTGCAAATAGGTGACAAGTGCAGGTGGGAAAGTGGTGGTGGAGATGTGAGAGGTGTGTGTTGGTGTGGGTGGTTATGATGGTGTGATTATTTGCATCTCCTTTGTGCTGTGATGTTTGGCCCTTCACTTCTGCAGTTGTGCAAAGGATGCTGGGCAGGGAAGGTTTTTTTTTATACTCAGCTATGTGGGTGTGTCCAAATGGGATATTCATGTCATGTGTGTTTTCTGGGTGGACATGGGATTTGTATTTTGTTTTGGCCATGGGGATGTGCTATTGGGGTGTGTGAAATGTTTTTGGAGCCAGCACAAAACAATCAGCCACATTTGGTAGCCTTGTTGTGTGGTTGCTTTCGACCACCATTCCATTTTCCGCGCGACCACAGCGATCTGAATGCAATGATCCTTTGGCCAGCTCTGCCATTCATCTTTTTGCGCGACCCCGGCGGTCGGAAACAACTGATTGCTCCGCTGGCTCCGCTATCTTATCCTAATTTCACTTGTGGTCATTGCGCTGGTGGATCGGCCTTTTTGGTTTGTTCAGCAGCATTACCGTCCACCGCAGTCGGATTTACGGATTTTCCGGATGTTACTGGTGGAGTTTTGTGGAATCCGACCGCCGCAGTCATGAGGAAATATAAATTTTTGGTCATGTTATGTTCCCTAGCGCGTACCCCACCGACTCCATGTATCAGCTTAAAGTGCATGTAATTTCCCTCCTGAGCCAGCTATGAAGACGCAAATACATTTGCGTCCAACGTTAACTTGTCCTCTTTCAGATCCACCATGAATGGATTAAATAGTCCGTTCCTAAGTATGCTATGCCACCGTCTTTTTGTAGTACACTTTACGTGTTTTCCTGCTCTGGCCGAGTAGGCCCTGAATTTCTGCCATCGAAGCCTCTTTCCTGGCTCCTGACTCTGACAGCCTCTGCCCAGGCTACCTCTGTACCCGTGAACTCTGACTTACTTTCAGCGCGGCCCCTCGCGCTCAGCTCAGCCTGCTTTCTGCCAAGACTGACTATAACCTTCGAGTTATCTGTTCCGCTCCTCGAGAATGCATTCCTGCCTACTAGCTCCCGTAAACATCCTCCCCAGCTGCAGAGCCAAAGGGCCGACCTGTCTCAATGCAAGTAATTCATAGCCTCTGTTACCATGCTTCCATGGAAGGCCTCGTGCCCCCACGCTTCTCATGCAGACACTTAGGCGCTTATACACGCATCCACAGTTAGCATAGAATAGCTTCTGCCCTAGAGACCTTTCTGCCCAGATAGTATGGTTCCTAAACATCAGATATCAGATATGATAGAAGTACAAGTTGATCTGACACGCCAGACTTCTGTCTCTTTCCGTCAGTGTAAATGTCAAGTCCCTTGCACCCCGTCAATCACACGTCATGCAGCTGCGCGCGCATCCAAGCTTCCGATTTCTGCTGACATTGCAACAATTCTGTTAGCACCACCCCTTGGTGCCACCACTTGCGTCACCTATCAGTGACGTTTCTAGTACACACCTCCAGTTCACGCCTCTTGATTACGTACTAGTACCACGTGTATACTGTTATCTTGACTTCTCTCAGCTGTTACGCCTCTTGCATTATTACTTATGATGCGAATTAAGTATATAAGCTATGTAATGTCAATAAAGTTTGCTCTATCCCTTCTGACACCCCTGTGGTGGTCAGAACATGATATCCTGGTCACGACCATTCCTTTTTAAGGAATAAAACCCCTAAGAAACTCTAACACCACGGACTCTGTCTTTTTTCATTCCGATTGAGTTATTATTGATTAAGTACTTACCTGCATAGAAATTAAGAGAGTAAATTAATTATTTACGTCATTTTGGCGCCCGAACAGGGACCCCTCCCCCACCTCACGCGCCGGTTGGCGCATTGCAAGCTCTGTCCCCTGCCGTCAGTTAGACGGAACCTACGCGTACCGGCAGGATTTCCTGCATCTCCCTCTGACCCAAGGAGGTGACGAAGACTGCGATCAGTGCCCAGACGAGGCGGTGAGGAGTGCGGAGGATCCCGACCAGAGCCTAGTCGAAAGAAGCAAGGTCCGAGGTGTCAAGAGGCCCACCAGGTTTTCCGAGATTTTCCGAAGTTTTCCGAGGTTTTCCGAAGTTCTCCGAAGTTTTCCGAAGTACCGAGTCGAGTCCAGTCGAGTTTTCCGAGGCCTTCTGTTTCCGTGCTTCCCGGTGAGTACCATTGCTGGGTCGTATCTAGACGGGTTTGGGTACGCAAGTCCGGTCTGCACTGTTTTTAGGCAGTGTATCTGTACTGTTGAGCAGTATATCTAGTATTCCGAATTTTTGCACTGTTATACCAGTGTATCTGTACTGTTGAGCAGTACATCCAGTATAGGGGGGTAGTCATCTATGTCTTAAATGTTCTTATGTGATTAATGTCGTGGTATGAATGTGACTGTTTAAATGTGTATTATTGTGTTTCTCGTATAAACTAGCTGTCAAGAGTATTAAGGAATAAGGATTGAGCATTCAGTAATAAGTAAGCAAAATGCAGTTTTTCAACAAGTTAAAACAGATAGGAACTAGAAAAGGGATACTGGAGGAAGAAATTCCTATTCCCCCTAGGGACACTCCAGGTAACTTTATGTACCACAAACATGGCATAGATGCCATATTATATCTAGATTTATGGGCCGATTACACCAAGCACCTAGACGAAAGACACAGATGGCCTGTTACCGGAACATGGGATGCCGAGTGCATCATGAAGGTAGAAGAAGCATTATGGAAAAAGAAAGCTAGACAATCCCAGAAAGACGCCATAGAATTTTGGCGTAAGGAATCACATAAGCGTGCTGAGAAAGCACTCCGTAGAGAAGACAGACTTAAAGAATCAGAAAAGGCCCAAGAAAACGAGTTAGTTATTGAAGGGATCCGAGTAAAAACAGAACAAATAGACCGTGCCCGAAACAATCTTGTAAACGGTATGTATCTTGCAACAGAGGGCACATCTGAGGCCCTATCAGAAATACCGAAAAACTTACCGCCACCATTAGTTCCAACTAAAGTAATGCATAAGACTACTAAAGACATATTCCTAAATTCTTATCTAGAGGATGTAGCACCAGCTTACACCAATTTGCCTGTTCGTGCCCTGCCTACTGACAGGGACGGGGGTGGCATTACGCCCCCAGATCACGCTCCGCCAGCTCCGCCACTTCCCGCATTAAAAACTGACCTGCCGAAACCACTCCGACCTGATCCTACTAAACGACAAATTCAAGTTCAGATCCAGACTCCGCAGGGAGATAATGCCCAAGCATCCGCTTCAGGAGGTGCGACTGCGGGTCCTCGGACCCCGCCATTAACACGCAGATTCAATCTCAGGGACACGCAGAGTCCTCTCACGTTCCAGTCTCCCCGCCTTGACGCATTAAAGGAAAACATGTCAGTTTGTAGATATGATCCAGTACCCGGAAAAAACGATCTAATGATATTGGCATCACTACGATTAAGATCTGCCACTGATATCTTGCTATGCTATGTAGGAATGAAGGAGCGCCTCGATAGAATATATGAGTTTGTTCAGACAGGGAAAGACCCTGACAGTATCAAGGATGCCATGGATAAACAGAAAGTTGACATTCAAGCACAGATATTACGATTTTTCATAAATTGTCTAATAAGAGAACGAGACAGGCCTGAGACAGATCAGAGTGAATTAGATGCACTAACCAAGTGGGGTCAAAATATAGCCGAAGGAAAACATGACAGGGGGGCTTGCATAGCCAGTATGTACCAGAAAATTAGAAGGGCAGTGATAACGGCACACCAGAAAGGGAATGACAAAGCTTCCTCCGAGGAGGAAGAAGAACTTGCAGAACAAGGAAGGACTACAGATACTATAGCGTATGTAGGTAAGGGAAACTACCTTAGGAAAGGCATCCGTCCGGAAAACAAGAGAGTTTTTCTCTCTGCTTTAACAAACCCGAATTCTTCTGAACATCAGTTCCAGGAAACTGATAAAAGGCTTTGAGACCGAATGGGGTACCATGTACTCAATACTATGGATGAACAGGAACTAGCCCGGTCAGCCGTGTTATGGGCCGAAAACCCAGACATATATCATGATGATACATTAGCGCAGACATTCTTGAACCTTTCCCCAGACGAGCAGAAAATAGCAGGTGTATACATGATTCAACACCTCCTCATCAAGTACAGAAACCATCATTCCGACCCAGGTCCCTTACACGAAACATTAGAAGCCCTACTCATGGATAGATGGAGAGGTTTCAGTACCAAGTTAATACAAATAATTCTAGAACAACGACATAAATATAACACCTTCATAAGTTCCGAATATGTTCCCGCTCCGCCTCCAGAAAGGAAAACGTATCACATGCAATGCCTGAGTGGCATTGAAAGTCAGAACCCCTTACGAGAAGTACACCCAGTTATGGGTGCGGATCAAGTCTTGAAGCGTGTGTATGTTCACACACCACTGACTAAGTTAGAACTGTTAGAAATGAAGAAATTAGTCCCGTGTCACGATAAAGACCCTGCAGGTTTTCACAGAGAGCTCAAAGACATGTTACTCATGGGGGATTATACGTATGATGATATTATGAAAATGTTAAAGGTACTGCTGCCCACGGGCATTTACGAGAAATTAAAGGAAAAAGATTGGGAGGTGGGGGAGGCAAAGATAGCATGGGCAGAAATAGAAGACGAAGAAAGCAAACGAATCCCAGGGTTAGGCCTTGGGGATAGGACTAAAGCATTACCCGGATTAATAGTACAGGTTTTGCCAAGATTATTGACAACTAGAAAGGAAGATTGGGACGCAATCTCGTCCTGTAAACAGAAACAAGATGAAGATACTAGTGACTTCTATTCCAGATTCGAGAAATGTTTCATTATAAATAGTGGCCTACAACCAAGTAGCGAGTCATATCCACACCTTTTTGTATCAAAACTAGTCGAGAATTCCCTACCATTAGTTAAAAATAGAGTGTACAAGGTTGAAAGTACTTGGCAGGCAAATACGCCATCCCAGATGTTACAAATGTTACAATATCATCAGAACAGAATTAGGGAAGAACAAGATCAGGAACAGAAACGTATGAAAGACACAAAGATGAAAATGTTAGTAGCTCAGACGGTCCCAGCCGACGGTCAGAGAAAAGGTGGGACCCAGACAAGTCATACTACAGCTCCCGTTAAGGGGACATGTAATTACTGTAAACAGCCAGGTCATTATGTACATGAATGCCCAGTCCTGAAACATAACATCTCAACAGGTAAAACTAAAGAAAGACCGCATCCGCCTAGACATGATCAGGTCCAGCAACAGACCTCACAAAATGTACAGCCAATGCAGAATACACAGCCTATGCATGCTCCATCTCATACAGCACAGACAGTAGCAGTACCGCAGCCACAGCCCATTGCCGCGACTCAGCAAGTTTCACAACAGATGTACCAGTATGCCCAATCTGCATATCCAGATTACCCCCGATATACATGAAACAGCCTAGAGAGGGAAGGTGGTTTGCCTCTTATTGAAATTCCTGTAGATCAAGAAGGTCCTTATGTACACAGTCACGTATTGGGAAAAGACAGAAAGTTTTTAATTGACACAGGGGCAAGTCGCACTACAATCAGTCATAATGAAGTCCCAGGGGCACCCCTCTCAGGCTCACAGAATGTTTCCCTTGGTTTTTCAGGACAGCCTATTGTACATGAAGTATCGGAACCAGTACCATTGGCTGTGGGTCCGTTATCGCGAGTTACAGATTTGTTACTTACGAAATCATGCCCAGAAAATCTGTTAGGAATAAAAACACTGAAGGCTCTAGGAGCTATAATATGCTGTTCCCCGGAGGGAGTTAGACTCTTTCTACGGGATTTCAAGGGTCATTATGTTTTACGAGATTTTGATGTCAGATTGAAACATGTACCAGATCACCTATGGGCAAAAGGCCCAGCTGATGTAGGTTGTATGCATATCACTCCATATCGTGTTACACTCAAGACAGGAGTTGTCCTACCCAGAATCAGACAATACAAGTTACCACCCGATGCTGTAGTGGCTTTACTGAAAATCATTGAAGAGCTCATTGCCCAGGGAGTGGTCGTAGAGACCGACTCCAATATCTGTAATTCACCCATCATTCCAATTCTTAAACGTACAGACCCCAATGCACCGCCAGTATATCGGCTGGTGATTGATCTTCGAGAACTGAACAAATGCATTGTACCGCAGTACCCTGTGGTCCCCGATATCTCCTCCCTATTGACTGCTATTGATTCAGAAGCAACGTTCTTTACTGTAATTGACCTCAAGAACGCTTTCTTCAGTGTACCTATTGATCCGGAGAGCCAATATCTCTTCGGATTCAGTTTAAATGGACGAAGTTTCAAATTTTCCCGCGCACCTCAAGGATTCACAGAAAGCCCCAGCATCTATAGTCAAGCACTGAAAAGACAATTAGATTGTATTCAAATGCCAGTTAACACCGCTTTACTGCAATACGTCGATGATCTACTGATCACCGCACGAAGTGAGCCCGAATGTGAACAAGCATCATTGACAGTTTTACATTTCCTGGCCGACAAGGGACACAAGGTGTCTCCTTCGAAGCTACAATTCTGTGTTCAGCAAGTTGTGTACTTGGGTCACTTGCTGTCCAAAGTGGGGAGACAGCTCACTCCCGATCGCATTCAGTTAATTGTAAATATGCCACGACCACAGACACAAAAGGAAGTGCGGGCCTTCATAGGCCTCACCTCATACTGCAGACAATGGATTCCTCAATATGCATTTCTAGCTAAACCAGTCATCCAGTTAACGACACAGGAGGCAGCGACTTCGATTGCCCTCCCTTGGACTCAGGAACACACACAAGCCTTTGAGGAATTAAAGAAAGCATTATGCCAAGCACCAGTTTTAGCGACACCATGTTACAGCAAACCGTTTACACTTTTTGTTACAGAACGTGACGGCACAGCATTGTCTGTCCTCACTCAAGATCAAGCAGGTTCACATAAGCCTTGTGCTTATTTTTCAAGTACATTGGATTCAGTAGCGCAAGCTCTCCCTGCGTGCTTAAAGTCAGTAGCAGCAACAGCGCTAGCAATCAGACAGAGTGATTCAATTGTTTTAGGTCATCAGTTAACAGTACAAGTTCCACATTCCGTAGAGGTTCTTTTAAACAGAACCCAGACTCAACACTTGACTATAGCACGACTGACAGGTTACGAATTAACGCTATTCCAGCCACACATAGAAATCAGACGTTGCAGTATCTTGAACCCAGCAACACTGTTACCTACAGTTATGACAGATCCAGTTCCGCATGATTGCATAGAGATCATTAATGCAGTAACAAAGCCCCGACGAGACTTAACAGATGTTCCATTGACAAATCCAGACCTGACACTTTATGTGGATGGTTCATGTATGAGAACAAGTACAGGAGAATTAGTGGCCGCGTATGCAGTGACCACTGAAACTGAAGTTAAAGACACACATCGTATTGATACACTGTCTGCTCAAGCGGCAGAGCTCATCGCTCTGACCCGAGCCTGTATTCTAGCCAAGAACAGAAATGTCAACATATACACTGATTCCCGTTATGCGTTCGGAGTTGTACACGACTTCGGCATGCTGTGGCAAGAACGAGGTTTCTTGACCTCTCATGGTGCCAAGATTCAACACGGTCCCCTCATTCAAGCACTGTTAGAAGCAATACATCTGCCTTCAGCCATATCCGTCATGAAGTGTAAAGCACATACTAAAGTCACAGATTCTGTTTCCCAGGGTAACGACCTGGCAGACCAGACAGCAAAACATACAGCATTGACTCACACTCAGACAACTGATACGACAAAGACAATAGGACCGACAAATTGCATGACCGTCAGGGATCCCGCACTAGATGTTATCGACATTCAGACACACGCTACTCCAGAAGAAATAAAGAAATGGATTGAACTAGGAGGGATCCAGACAGATCAAGGTTGGATGACGAAGGGAAAATCTACATGGTTTCTCCCTGACTCTATGGTTCAAGTCATGATAAATACAGCACATAGCCCAGCACACCTAGGAGAGAAAGCGATGTTAGACAGTTTACAAAATCTCTGGAACAATAAACACTTACGAGCAGCAGCGAAACAGAAAGTGCGTACTTGCATGATCTGTTGTCAGTTCAATCCAGGTAAAAGCGTCCCTGTAGAGCAAGGTGGATTTCATCCTCCCGATCACCCTTTTGAAGTCCTCCAGATGGATTATATCCAGATGGACCGTTGTCGAGGATTTAAATATGTTCTCGTAGTTGTCTGTGCTCTGTCCCGCTGGACCGAAGCATACCCAGTCCCAGATTACACTGCTCCGACCACTGCCAAGCAGCTGGTTCGTGAATTCTTCCCACGATACAGCTTGCCTCGTGTCGTGTACTCAGATAACGGTCAGCCATTCTCATCTGCATTAATGAAAGAAGTTTCTTTATTACTGGGATACCAGTGGAAGTTCCATTGTGTCCGACATCCCGAAGCCGCAGGCCTTGTAGAAAGGCATAACCAGACACTAAAGATTCGCCTTGCCAAGATATGTCAGGAGAAAGGGGTCGACTGGATAGTCGCCCTGCCAGTGGCACTATTCTACATGAGAATGGTCGCCCATTCGAGATCAGGGCTATCCCCGTACGAGGTGGTCTTTGGCAGACCACCGAATATGTGGGGGACGCCCATTCCGAAAAAGATTACTGATGTTGATTGTAATATGTTGACAGATTACCTTGCCTCCTTGATGTCTGCACTCCAATCATGTCGTTCACAGGTTGCCGCAGCCTTCCCTGACAACACTGATGTAAAGCCGCATGACGTCCGTCCTGGCGACATTGTGCTAGTTCGCAACTTCGACAGAAAGAGTCCGCTGGAGCCCCGCTGGAAGTCCCCGAAGACCGTTCTTCTCACAACAAGGACGGCCGTGAAAATAGAAGGGAGAAAGGGGTGGGTTCACACGAGTCATGTGAAGAAATTCTCTGGACTGAAACCTGATCGAGACTCGTCCACCCCCACCAAAGACTGTGTCGAACAAAAAGACTTTACAGAATCTGAACGAGAAAAAACTCCTCAAGAAAATTATCGCATGAAACTCCGATCTAGCAAGTCAGACAGTTTAATTGTTTAAGTCCTCCCCTAGGTGAATCGGTTAAATAGTTTCTGACATGTATCCCCTAGATCGAGATAGAGAGAGAGAGAGAGAAGCAAAGAAACGTACATACTGTAAATCACTTCGTAGTCACTGTATAGTGACACTATTAATCATGTTTATTCTAAGTATCTTAATTATCGTTGCGAGCATCCTTTTATCTGTCTACTACCCTATTTTCAAGCGTGAACAATCTGTCTATAATGTATCTGCTGAACACACTTTTAGTGAGTTACCTCCACATGAGCTTTCCTACAGACTCGCGCTGCGCAACAATACATTCATTAGTATGTTACATCATTCTCATCAAACTAACAATGCTACAAATTGCTGGATATGTGGCCGACTCCCTCCCTACCAGAATTACAAGGGAGCTCTGCCCCTCTTTCCGTACCCATTCACTCACAATGGCTCCTGCGGAGCATGGTTTAAGATAATTAATTCCTTAGATCCTGATATTGCTGTTTTCGATGGGGGCTGGGTTTGGGGAAATCTGAACTTAGTCCTGCTAGACGTCTGTTACCCAGATAAGGAGGGACTCCCCACTAGAATAGGAACTGATCTAGAAAATGAAGTGTATGGATTAGGTAATTATACAATTAGCCTCATGATTCTCACTGTTGAATCCGAAGCTGCACCAGTTCTACCCATTATGTCAGTATTGCCAGTTACTGGTGAATTATGTATCAAGAAGAAAGGTTCAGTACACTTAGGTCATAGTAAATGCACTACTGTGGTCGAATTCAGCGATCATGGAAAATCGTCCTTTAAAGCTACTAGTCATTCTTACTTTGTTTGTGGTCATACCGCATACATACGTCTACCTCCAGATTGGGATGGTACCTGTTACATTGCATTCCTTCTGCCACCTGTTTTCCTAGCTCCACCTGACTACCATAGAAACACCAATCTAGTAAAGAATAGACCCAGAAGAGATATCGCACTTGTCGACTACACAGAAACGGCATGGGAACAGTACACCGATTTTAATAAAGGATTCTTTTTCTTTTTAGGACCTGTCCAGAATAGTAAATTAATACGCAGATTAACTAGAACACTTGAAGCAGTAGTGAATGAAACTGCCTCCGCCTTAGGCAACTTAACAGAAGAGCAGTCCGCCATGCGGGTTGTTGTCCTTCAGAACCGTCTTGTTATTGACGTCATCTTGGCAGATAGAGGTGGAGCCTGTAAGGTCATCGGGTCAAGTTGCTGTGTTTTCATACCACAAAACGCACCATCTGTATATCAAGCTATCACCCGTCTCCATAAAATTGCAAATCAGATACATCAGAATCCAGGCACCTGGACTTGGTCCGGTTGGTTCTGGACAACGTTAACAGCTTGGGGATGGAAGATCCTATCCTTCCTAGGCATTGGCCTAGTCCTAGTATTCAGTTGCTGCCTGTGCCTGCAGTGTGGGCCAGCGATTTGTGGACTGTGTGCCACCTCTTGTATTGAACATTCCAGTTTTCTCTCAAAACGTAAACGAAAGAAAGAAGAACAAATGATGTTACAAGAACAAACTGATCGATTTATGAGGATCGATATATCATGAAGGGACCGTAGGGAACAAGGAGGGAATGAGGAAATATACATTTTTGGTCATGTTATGTTCCCTAGCGTGTACCCCACCGACTCCATGTATCAGCTTAAAGTGCATGTAATTTCCCTCCTGAGCCAGCTATGAAGACGCAAATACATTTGCGTCCAACGTTAACTTGTCCTCTTTCAGATCCACCATGAATGGATTAAATAGTCCGTTCCTAAGTATGCTATGCCACCGTCTTTTTGTAGTACACTTTACGTGTTTTCCTGCTCTGGCCGAGTAGGCCCTGAATTTCTGCCATCGAAGCCTCTTTCCTGGCTCCTGACTCTGACAGCCTCTGCCCAGGCTACCTCTGTACCCGTGAACTCTGACTTACTTTCAGCGCGGCCCCTCGCGCTCAGCTCAGCCTGCTTTCTGCCAAGACTGACTATAACCTTCGAGTTATCTGTTACGCTCCTCGAGAATGCATTCCTGCCTACTAGCTCCCGTAAACATCCTCCCCAGCTGCAGAGCCAAAGGGCCGACCTGTCTCAATGCAAGTAATTCATAGCCTCTGTTACCATGCTTCCATGGAAGGCCTCGTGCCCCCACGCTTCTCATGCAGACACTTAGGCGCTTATACACGCATCCACAGTTAGCATAGAATAGCTTCTGCCCTAGAGACCTTTCTGCCCAGATAGTATGGTTCCTAAACATCAGATATCAGATATGATAGAAGTACAAGTTGATCTGACACGCCAGACTTCTGTCTCTTTCCGTCAGTGTAAATGTCAAGTCCCTTGCACCCCGTCAATCACACGTCATGCAGCTGCGCGCGCATCCAAGCTTCCGATTTCTGCTGACATTGCAACAATTCTGTTAGCACCACCCCTTGGTGCCACCCACTTGCGTCACCTATCAGTGACGTTTCTAGTACACACCTCCAGTTCACGCCTCTTGATTACGTACTAGTACCACGTGTATACTGTTATCTTGACTTCTCTCAGCTGTTACGCCTCTTGCATTATTACTTATGATGCGAATTAAGTATATAAGCTATGTAATGTCAATAAAGTTTGCTCTATCCCTTCTGACACCCCTGTGGTGGTCAGAACATGATATCCTGGTCACGACCATTCCTTTTTAAGGAATAAAACCCCTAAGAAACTCTAACACCACGGACTCTGTCTTTTTTCATTCCGATTGAGTTATTATTGATTAAGTACTTACCTGCATAGAAATTAAGAGAGTAAATTAATTATTTACGTCAGTCAGATTTTTCGAGCAGTGCATCCCAATTTGACCGCCGCTTTTTCCGCTGTACATGTGGACTGTTTTTTTTTAAGCTACCAAGGCGGTCTGAATGCTTTTCCGTCCGCCATGGTAATCGGCCCCTTAGTTGCCTGTTTTGCTTTTTTTTTAAAGAAATCTGTTTGCCATTTTTATAATTATTTTTTTTTAATTGAAGGAATGTTACCTGAAGTTGTCTTCTTTCTTCAACTCTTGGTGATTTATAAACAACCACTTTTCACCAAGAGTGTTGAGCACTACTCTAACCCAAAGTAACAAATTCATATTCCATGAAGGTATCTAAATTCTGTTAGAAACTAACAAAAAAGACACATATTGGCATCCCCATATTTTCCAACAAAACAACTGTTGGAAAAATGACTGTGGAGACTGAAAAAAATGCAAACCCCCTAAAACTTCCTGAAAATATATGCTTTTTTGAAAAAAAACCATCGGGTGTGTTACACATCCAAGAGTAATTACTAATCTTTTTTAATTCATAATAATTATATTGAATTTTTTACTAAGTAAATATCTTGGTATTCAAATTAATACCTGGGTTCTAATACACTCCCCCACCCAATACCCCTATTTACCTCACCCAAGAGTATTTTTTGTAAAAAAAAAAATCAAAATGGTGCAGGGATGTTTAGGGGGCATCATAGGTGCCCCCCAGGGAGGAGGGCCAGGGGTCATTGAGGGGCCCGTTAGAGGCCCCCAAAGTCACTTTCCGCCAGCCTTTTTATGGTGGGTTAAACACCATGAAACAGCCAGCAGAAAGGGACATTGCAATCCCTACGGCGGTGCCTGAGCAGGCAACTCCTCCATTGTAGGGGTTGCAGTCCATCGGCCTCCACCCACCCACCATCTGCCCGCCATCCCAATGCAGCGGGCGGTCCTATATGGGCTGATGACATTGTAATACCAGCGTTGTAATGGTAGTTTCTCAGGTGAATAGTGGATCAGCTTATCCTACCTCTTTAATGGGGGGGAAGAGTGTTTTTGTGTGTGTGTATGTGTGTGTGCATGTGTATGTATGTGTCCAGTATCTCCACCTCCTTTTTAACAGCTCATCCACATTCTTGAGCTGCGCACTTTTGGTTTTTCTCTTGTGATATGCTAGCCTACATGATTGGTAGGATGGTGAATGTTGCATTGTACTATACATTGTTCCTTCTGTTATTTAGCCATGTGTCAAGGATGCTGCCTGTACTGGTGGAGATCCTTACTGTTACACCTAGATGGTGTTGCCTCTTTGTTCAGGTTCCTTTATTTCAGGGCCACTCACTCCCTGCTGGCTTATTGATGGCCAAAGTATGATGCCTTTTAGGGAATGTCTCTTGTGCCTAACAGAAAAGGTCACTGATTCTCAGTTTGAGATTTATCAATCAAATTCCTACTGTCTTCTTTGAATGCCTGCTTTCTGCTTAGACTTGTATTTTGAATTTGTGTGGCCTGGTTTCTGCTTGCTGAGATTTTGTGTTGCCATGGTTCATTGCTTGGCTGGTTCAGACTGTGTAGGTTATTTCTAATCCGCCCCATGTATCCTTACTTGGTGATGGATGCATATATGGTTTGGGATTACACAGGGCTGGCCCACTAGGTGAGTGTCCTTGCCTGGCTGTTGGGCTTTGGGGCTGTTCCTGGGTTTTATCCTGCTAAACTTGCTCCCTGCTAGGCTTGGAGCTGAGGTTCAGGGTCTCCCTGTTCAGTGAGTTTCTGTGCTATGTGGGTGTTTTTCCGAGGTAGTTGGGATCTGTATAGATTCGGGGTGCCACCCCTTTTCAATGTTGGTCATGGTTTGTGTGCCATAGTTTGCATGAATGCAACCTTGCCTTTTGCCTCCTGTGCTGTTCCCTACAGGGCATGGGGCTTCTGGTGTGGTGTTCTGACTCCTCCTTGGTTTCCGATCAGTTGTATCTTGTTTGTGTCATGCCTGTTCCTGACCCTTGTGCTATTCCAACTTAGGGCATCTGGCTTTGCCTACCCTTCCCTCATGGGTCCTTATGTTGCATAGGATGTGAAGAAATGGGGGCTCAGGACACGCTGGCTTCCCTTTTGCTCCCTGCTGGGTTGGGACTTGTCGAATTTATTAACAATGTCATTTCTACTTACCAGAATAAAACCGTAGACATCATATACAGCATTGCACTTAGCAGCAAAAGTCTACATTGGCATCCTTCTTGCAATAAAAGGTGTTCCTCTTCTTTTATTTAATGACTCTGTTATGTTTTAAAACTTGACTTCTGTTTCTTGTTTAGTCTGTGTTCACACAAGAGTGTTTCCCGAAGCACTGTTTTCCATTAAGAAGAATCTCTTCAGAACAGCATGCCACACTACAGACCTAATTACTATGTCGGATGGACGCCCACCATAGCGGTCTGGAACCGCCCAGTCATATAATTTGGATGCAACTGCCCGTAGGGCAGTCGGAAGCATCCATTTTGCTATGGCAGCTTGTGTGGCAGACAGAAAAGGCCCGCAGCACAAGCTGCCATAGGAAAATGGATGTTTGGAAACATCACAGTGCCTGCCACATGGTGCAGGGGTGTTTAGGGGGCCCCATAGATACCCCATTTCAATGGGCCAGGGGAGAGTAGGGGCGTGCTAGAGGCCCCCAAAGTCACTTTCTGCCTGCTTTTTTATAGTGGGCAGACCTCAATGAAAGGGCAGGAGGAAAGTGCCATCACAATCCCGATGGCAGAGACGAGGGCGACTCATCTGTCATTGGGAAATCATGGTGCCTTCCAATGCACTGACGGGTGGAAGCACATCGGAATCCCCCCACAGGTTTCACTCTGATTGTTCTCATCTTTATACGGCGGTCGGACTGAAACCTACAATGCTTTTTGCCCAACATCGGAACTAGGCCCTACATATTTACATTGCATGTGTTCGACTAAGAGGCACTTAGAACAACAAATTGGAGCTTTAAAAAGTAATAAAAAATGTATGATATTTGAAGAGCCCTTTTGAAAAAGCAATTGCATGAAAACTGTGTCAGTGATGTAAAGGGAGATTTACATGAACAGTGAACCAATGTCATGACAAAAAGGAATAATTTTTTGTTCCTCGTTGGACTATGTTTAAATATGTATGATTTGATTTTCTTAGAGACATAGCCCAGAAATTGGCTTTTAGGACCCCTGACACAAAGGAATTTATTCAACTGCCAACCCAAGTCAGAAAGCCAGTGGGAGTGCAACCACCCCGAACCCACAAGCAATATTTGAGTGAGATGTGTTTCAGGTAAGCATCAATCCTATGAGAAATCACAAGGATCAACCCCTTTTTCATCATGGAAAGGCACACTCAAGAATATGAAGAAACACCGAATATATTTTAAAGATTTATTTATAAAATTAAAATCCTATCCTAATGCATGTCATGTGAATAACAACTATTATAAAAATCAGCAGGATGGCCAAAATTAAATTTACCAAAAGTATGAATAACAGATAATAATATAACATATGAGTAAAATTATAGAGCTTTCTTTTTGTCAATATTTACAATCGCATCATCTCCCCTTTGGCTAACTAAACTAATATTAGCACCGAAGAAGTCTAGTTAATTGGTTTATATAGCTGAATACTAATACAGGGCCCAAGATGGCGGATTGACGCCGCCAGTGCAGAGAACGGCTACGGAGGGGTCCGGTTGTGCTGACTATGGCTGGTAGCTGGATGCACTCTTATAAGGCCGGGATTCAATCTAATTACCACTATTAACAAACCATGATCAACTTTTGACAAACTGACAAACTGTGTGGGAGCTGAGGGAATAACGCTGAAGCAAAAGCAGCGGATTACCTGCTTCACGGCATAGTATAGGCACAGCACTGGTAAAGCACCGGAAAACCTGGGAGCTGAGCGGGTTGCAGTAATGCGGAGTGGAGCCAGGCTGGAGCTTGATGCTGCGGTTGAGGTCCCTTGAGAGCCGGGTGAGAAAGCTGCTCCGGTCTATCAGATTACAGTGTCTCATCTCTGTGGCCCCTAGGGGCTGGACGACATTTTGATCGGCTTAAACTACAGGATTACTGAAGTTTTGGCTCAGGCTGGCCAGGCTCATCAGCGGCGGATTTACCCAGAATGGCGCCAAAACCTCAGACGAGGAATGCACGATCTACAAAACAGACGGGGGCAAATCTTGTGGATAAGGAAATGGCATCCACTATAGCGGCGACAGAGGCTACCACAGAGAAACCGACAATGCAGATTCCAGATGGCCGAAAGAAGATGAGCAAGCAGGAGAGACCCGGACTTAATGCCAGTAAGCCACTTCTTCGCTTACCGCTTTCTGCTAAAACTGACCTGGTACCTAATTTGGTGCCTGTTAAAAATATATTAAATCTTACTGCTAATGACTCTACTGTGTTATCGGAGGCTCCCGGTTCCCAGGGGTTACAGGGTAACATTCTTGCTAACTCAACAAACAGCGAGAAGAATGTTACAACCATCGCCTTAAAAACCACCGCCGGCACTTCTTATGATGTGATGGGACTGAATACAATCTCCCTTAAAAGCTGTCCTCCCAGCATTGATACTCAGACTCAATTAGAAGTTCAACTAGAAAATAAGACTGATGATAATGCTAATCCTAATGCTAACATCACGCCACCTCTACCGACTTCATCTGCACCTGCGTCTATACTGATAGATATGACGGAAGGTGGGGGCGATAATGAACTGATCGAAGGAGAAGTAACGGAGGTTGGTCAACTGTCAGCTGAAGGAGGAGAGAATATTGGGGAAACAGAAGTAGCAGGGGAGGCTGATCAGGTGGAACACTTTGAGGGAACTGATACGGATGAGAATTATAGTGACTTTCCTGACCCAGGCAATAGTACACCCTCGTGTCTAACTAAAGATAAAATTAATAATGTAAGGAAAGGGAGAGGTAAAGTGAAAAATTAAGTAAAAAAGATGGTAAATAAACCAAAATCTATGATGGCAAAAGTGATAGCAGAGAATAGCCCCATACGGAAATGGGTACAGGCTAAAGGTGGCGTTAAATTTATGGCCCTAAGGCTCTCAGGGAACAGCCCTACCGAGACGGGCATTATATCAAGGGGGACAAATAGTCTTGATGATAAGACACCCCCTGTAGTGGTTTTGGCTGACGGATCGGACACCGCGACTGCTACATTGGAAGAAATGGAAGATGTCTCTTCTTTTCCCTCTGCTCCACAGTTGGGAGCAATAGGGATAGCTCCTGTACCAGCTTCAGTAACTGTACTATCCGGGTTAGCCCCAGTCGCAGTAGTAATAAAAGATACTGGTCCTACGCTATTAGGGGCAGGTAATATCAACAGTATACCCTCCCTAACCTCTTCTCAAGTTGATACACCTATTGATTGGAATCTGCATGGGGAGGTTTCCTCGTCATTTCAGATGATTTTGCAATTGTTCAGCGAGCAAAAACAGGAAGCTCAGTCTCGCTATCAACAGATGCGGGAGGATAGTAGCAGGACTCAATCATCGCTACAGGAGATGTCACGTAAATTAGGGGCTATTTCTCAGGAGATGGAAGAGCTGCAACAGAGGGTTGTCTTAAAGGAAGAAAAGTCAACTTATTGTGAAACAGCAGTGAATAAACATGAGGCTCAGATCTCTCAAATGCAAATCAAACTCGAAGATTTAGAAAATTGACAGCGAAGACAGAATCTTCGAATGTTTGGCATAATGGAAGGGGCCGAAGGAGCCGATCCCAGAGCATACATTGTACAGTTATTCCAAAAGGCATTCCCTGAGCTATCAGACTGGGATTGGAACTCACAAATACAACAAGCCCATCGGCTCCCTCTGATTCAAAGAAATAAGGGTAATCAATACCCGTGCCCCATTTTGATCTGTATTGATAACTTTCTACTTCGCCAGGCGATTTCACTTAAAGCAAGACCTAATATCCCAGTCACTATCGATTCAACTGCCTTCTTTGTCAGATCGGATCTAAGCAAACTAACTATGGAGCGGCAATGGAAATTACGACAATACATTGACCCGATAAAGGAACTGGGGGGGTCAGGCTTGTCTGCAAGAACCAGCCAAGTTAAAGGTTTTAAAGAATGGTCGGTTATATTACTTTATGGAAGACAAAGAGGTTGAGCAAATGAGCATAATATGGGTAAATGGAAAGGGGAGAAAAATGGACATTGAAATATTTCTTGTCTATCTTATGAATAATGATGAAGTATGGAATTATTCTAGACACAGGGTGATCATGATTGGATTTTGGTCGTTTACTAGTTGAACTTAGTTAAATTCGAAAAATCTTTAATTTTTTCACTTTTTTTAAAAATATTTTTTTATACAAGACACTGCAAGATATGATACGTAGCTATGAGTTTGTAGTACTGCATGGCCGGCTCTTCGGGGCCTCGACTCTGCGTTTGCTGCCACTTCAATGGCATCTGGGTTAATAGGGGGACCTGTAGGTAGGAACAGAACTGGGAGGGGTTGGGACAGTACTCTGCAAGGTAGGGGCTGGGCGGTGGTATGGTTCAGGGGAAAAAAGGCATCATAGAGGCAAGTAATTTAATAATACCACGGTGTAGCAAGGCTGATTTGTTTTTGTATATTGAAATCAAGGATATGAAAATGTATTATATCAAATGTATCAATTAAAGTGTTTGGTATGGAATGTGGCTGGTTTATATAGTTGGACTAAGAGAAGTCTGGTGTCTGAGGAGCTTAAAATGTATAATCCTCAGATTGCAGTAATAACTGAGACTCATGTAGCATACAATGATAGGAAACTATTTAAACAACTTGGTTATGATACTTTGGTATGCACGGATTTTAATGCTTCAATTCAGGGGGTGGCAATCTTAAAACATAAACAGCTTAAGTTAGAAGTAAACAAAACATTGACGGATAAAGCCGGCAGGTGGGCAATTGTACAGTTAACTATCGAAGGCTGTAAATATACAATCTGCAGTATCTATGCATCTAATATAGATGAACCTAGAATTATTGATCAAATTATTGTGGAGCTGCTTAGTTGGGAAGGGGAGTGTATCGTGCTAGGAGATTTTAATTGCATTATGGACTACAATTTGGATACAACTAGAAGGGGATCATTCCAAAGAATGCAAAAGACTAGGGCTGCAATTTGGGATCTGGCGGCAATACATCAAATTAAAGACGCTTGGAGATATTTACACCCTAACATAGCTGCCTATACTTATTATTCTGCCGCACACAAATTATGCTCACGCATAGATATGGTCTAGGTCTCGGATTCTATCCTGGAAACTAGCACTATGGTAATATGCCCCAGAGTCACCTCTGACCACAACCCTATTCTTTTGACATTTGAGGTAATGACTGAAAGACAAGCTCCTCGCCCTTTTTCATTCCCTAGATATTTATTCTCGCATGCTATCTTTTTAGATCAATTAAAAGAACATATAAAAGAATTCATAGATATAAATATTCATTCTGCCTCACCAAGGATAGTGTGGGATGCATGTAAAGCGAGCATTTGACGGGTTCTCACAACAGTATATCTGGCAACAAAATAAGGAACGTAGGTGTCAAAATGAGAAAACGATAGCTGATATACTTTATATTGAAAATCTATTGCCTGAAGCTCTGCTAAAAGGGGATAACGTGGAAGCATTAAACTTTAATTTAATTGAGTTAAAATCAGCTCTAAAAAATCTACTTAGGGAAAAAAGTATTATTAAACTTAAAAAATATCAATTAAGTCAATATGAAGGGGGTGAAAGGATAGGCAAAATTTTAGCGTATAAAGTGGCTGAAGATCGAGCTCAAATGTCTATTAAAGAAATTAAAGGGACTAATAATCAAATATTCCAGGATTCTAAAGCAATTCTGCAGCAATTTGCTCAGTACTATCAAGAGCTATACACACCCGAAAGTGAGGTTAGTAATGATAAGATCAAAAAATATCTAACTTTGAATAAAGTTATGACTATTGAGACAAAACAATCAGACCAATTAACGTGGGATATCACACCGGCAGAAATCAGAATAGCTATTAATTCTTTGGCACCTGGTAAAGCTACGGGAGAAGATTCGATCCCTATAGAATTATTTAAAACCTGTGCGGAGGAATTGATACCTTTATTAGTTAAGGTCATTCAAGCTATCGGGAATGGGGAGCAAGAGCCAAAGTCCTGGAACTCGACTCAAATCATTTTTTTTCTTAAAAAAGGCAAGCCAGCTTATGAAAGAGGGTCTTATAGACCTATATCGCTTATAAACAGCGATGCTAAAATATTTGCAAAGATATTAGCAACCAGGCTGGCACCACTAATGTCACAAATGGTATCACCCCAAGAACATGGTTTCATCCCTAAAAGGGACACTACGGCCCATATCAATATGGCCATTATGGCTTTAGATGTGGGGCGGATCAAGCCAACCCCACCCGGTATGATTTTATTAGATGCAGAGAAAGCATTTGACCGAGTGGGGTGGGGCTTTTTATGGGCCACACTACAGGCTTTTGGCATAAAAGGCCAATATCTGAAGTGGATTCAATCACTTTATGATGAGCCTATGGGTGAAATCTCCTATATGGTCAAATGCTCCTCTATTTTTCCGATTAAACGTGGGACAAGACAGGGGTGCCCTCTGTCGCCTCTTTTATTTGCCCTTATAATGGAACCATTCTTGATTGCATTGCAGAGTCAAGATATGATCTGACCTGTTGTAAATGGCGCAGACTCCCATCAAAATAACTGTCTACGCTGACGATGTTGCGGTTTACTCCACTAATGTTTTGGAAGCTATGAAGGGCTTAATAATAGAGGCAGGGGAATTCGGCTTGGTTTCGGGATACAGACTTAATACTGGCAAGACCCAAATTCTTATTAATTATAAACCATCAAACTCAGTGATGGGGGTATGTGAAGTAGCTATCTATTTGGGGGTTAAAATCTCTTTGGATACTAATTTAATTTTTTCTTTAAATTACGAGTCGCTACTAAAAGAAACTGTTACTTCATTTAAGAAATGACACAAACTACCCTTAAGTATTATCGGCCGAATAAACCTGGTCAAAATGAAAATACTACACAAATACTTATATCATTTTCGTTCGGTTCCTCTACGGATAAATAATTCTTATTTTAATATATTAGATGGTATTATTAGTAGTTTTATTTGGGGGTACACGAAAGCCCGATGCGCTGTCACATTGCTTAAATTACCATTTAATCAAGGAGGATTAGGTTTACCAGACTTTAAAGCTTAATATTGGTCTACTTTTCTGATTCGCTTTCAGAGTTTGATAATCCCCGATAAATGTTTATATTTTCATAAATTTGTGTTAGGGGAGGACGCAAATATGTTCCTTTACAGGTTAAATGACCCTAATTATTTTAAACGCGTGAAATTTAAGACGGTACGAGACCTTGTTAATATTTGGCGATCTATTCTGGTTAACTGTAAAACTTCTCTTTTTCATTATAGAACCCCATTGTGGTTCAACCCGGGTTTACCGGGAATCTTCCATGACTCAGCAGGTTTAATATTGTTAGAATCTGGTATCAAAAAGCTGGGAGATTTGTATGATCACAACGGGTTTTGTACATTTGAAAGGTTGAAGGCTTGCTATAATCTCTCAGAGGGTGCCCGGTTTAAGTATTATCAAATTAGAGACTATCTAGCACGGAAATTAGGACTGTGAATATTCTGGATTCTGATTTATGGAATTGTATTTATAGAGAAATTGATAAAGGTTGGATTAGTACTGGTTATAAAACACTTATGGATTATAGAAATCATGACTCTACAAAATTAGCCGAGAAATTTGGCAAGAAGCTAGGAATTGATGTGGCTCCAAATTTAATTACCTTTTCTCTAAATAGCTTAAACCGCTCTGTCCATTCTTCCAGTCTAAAGCTGCAGCTATTTAAAACCATATGTCAACTCTACTATACACCAGACAGGATTTAAATGGGCAAATAATAATGACATCAACGAACGTACGAAATGCCGAAAATGCAATTTAAGAGCAGCTGATATTACGCATATGTTTTTTACCTGTCCACAATTAACTGAATTTTGGAAAGGTGTAACTAAAATTATGTCTGAGAAATTAGCATGTCTGATAGTATTAACAACAGTTGATGTGCTTGTGGGCAACTCTGGTGGCTACAGGTTTCATTGTGATTTATTGAATATTCTGATTTCATGCGCTAGATTAATAATAGCTAGGGTCTGGATTCAACATAACCCACCGATGGTCATGGAATGGTGGAGCCTTGTAAAGGAAATTTATAATATGGAATATTCTTTGGCAACAACAAGGGGTTTTCAAAATAAACTGAAAGTGAAAAGGATTTGGGGACTGCTAATGTCATGATGATACTACTTTTACCATTTTTCTTTTCTTGATACTATAGGTACTTAATGTTCTATGAGTTTTGCTTAGCCTTGCTGAAGGTATTGTATTGTATTAATTATGTTTTGATGCTTGTATGAAACTTTTTTTGCTATGTGCTTGTCCCTTTTGATGCAAATAAAAAAATAAAAAATAAAGTTCAGTGGTTTATAACTGCATACCTTGTCTGACCTATAGAACCACTGTTCAGTAAAATAATAGCATCTGCTAATTTTGTCTGTGATGGTAGGCAGGCCAATAAGTCCACCAAGCAAAGGCCAAATGTGCCTCCTCACAGCCTTTATCGTAGGAAGGCGATAGAGTTCTGTATGACCTCTGTCTCTAATTTCTGGTGCATAGGGCCTCATTATGATGACGGTTGGACTTTTGTCTGACTGCATTTTTAACGGTGCAAATTATAATGCGACCGTCTTGAAGGCAGTCGCAAAGCATATACTTTATATTGCGGTGTGTGCTGCGGGCTGCAGCACACGCCACAGCACAAAAAATTAACTTTTTGCATTTCTCTGCACTGTGTGGCAGGCACCATGTGGTGCCTGACAAATGGTGCAGGTATATGTAGGGGGGCACCATAGGTGCCCCTAGTGCCCATGTCGTGGGCCAGGGAGGAAGGGGGCCCGCTACTGGCCCCCCAATGTCCCTTTCCGCCTGCCTTTTCAGAACAGTTTAACCACGATGAAACAGCGGGCGGAAATGGCCATTGTAATCCCTGGGGCAGGCACCACGACTGTCGTAGGGAATACAAGTCCCGATCTGAGGTGGTCGGCCTCACCGATCACGAGCAATCTGGCGGCCATCCTAAGGTGGCGGGCGGGATTCCGCATTACGATGGTGGTGGGACCGCCACCGATGGTCTGTGGTGGCAGTCCCATCGTCATTGTAATCAGTCCCAAAGTTCTTTTCTAACTTTTCACATCCTGTTCGTAGTTTATATAACATATCTAATCATAGTTGAACCTATTAGAATAAACAATTAGCAGAAAACGTCTTGACAATCATTAACTTAGGAAGTGGCCCCTGACTAGAGGATAGGGGAGCAGGACAGGAGAATAAACTAGTAAACAAAAGAAACACCTGTCTCCCCACTTGTGCAAATTCAAAATGTCAACAGTCAAAAATATTCTTCTATATATCAGTACATTGTCATTTATTAAAGCGTAACTCCATAACCAATATTCAACAACTTGTAATACTTATAATATTGTTGTTACCATATAGTGTGTGTATTATATATATATATATATATATATATATATATATATATATATATATATATATATTCACTGAAAAAACCATAGGTTTCACACCAGTTATAGTTAGGTGGAAATTTTACTCGCATAAAACCATTGAAATTCCCACGTTATAGTTAGTTGGACTCACTTTAACTTGCGCGTGCAATGCACTGCTGATGACGTCACATATTACATCACTCATGACATGGTCAGTGACATCACTCATTACATCACTGATGACATCTCAAATGAAATATAAGAGGATTTGAGAAGTCACTCAAAATGTGCCCTAATTTTTCTTTCTTCAGCACTAATCATAATTTCTATGGCAAAATGAACCCCCTCATTTTGTTCCTTTGCAAATTAAATGTTTTCAGTGTTAACACTTTACTCCAATCAAGATGACTTCAGGTGTGCCATACTTTTGTCATAAGTAAGACTGTTAGCGCTCTAGTTGTTCTTTAGAACACTCTGGGACATTCTGTCATTGGGCTATAGTTGGGCTACATCTGGCTGATATTTGGGCTACATTTGTTTTTTTTTGTCTCTGGTGGCCATCTTTGGGCTACATTGGGCTACATTTGGGCTCTAACATATATATAGCCCAATGTAGCCCAATATATATTTTTTCAAAGTTAATTTTCGTAAAAACCACTGGAGCACATATCTTGAGACATAGCAAAGGCACATCGGGCTACCAGTCCCTACAATTTTGCCAAGTTTGGTGGAAATCCATTCAGCCGTTCGGGCTAAAAGTGGGGTCGACCGCCCTATGGAAATTACATGGGGAAAACACGTTTTGGGACCCCCCTTTTATCTCGGCCCCCGCTTGATAAATCCCCCGAAACTTCCAGGGAAGGACCGGAGCTCCGCGAGGCAAATTTGAGGAAATTTTCAGGCAGATTCGTCAACCGGCGCCAAAGTTATTCACAATAGAATTTTGAGATTTTGCATTGAAAAAAAATCCTAACTATAACTACCTACTGGCGACAGCCAGTAGGTAATATATATATATTCAAAATAGGATTTCTACTCCAGTTTCTTGTCAATGGAAATCATCCGGCACACATGGGTATCGTTCATTTCAGGCTTGTTTATTTATTTAGTTACAGCAGTTACATCAACGCGTATCGGGAGTCAAGCTCACTTGATCACGATGTATATATGTATATATATTCATCCCAAAGTGCCTGAAGCTTATGAGAGGCACCCAACAGTCCTCCGCCCTCCGAGCTTCTTGATCAGCGCATTTCTCCCTCTTGCAATTAACATACTTACCCGACGCGTTTCAGGGAATGAATCCCATCATCAGGGGCTGCCAACAGGAAACACTCGTTCAGGCATCTTTGGTTTCTTGCAAGAGGGAGAAATGTGCTGATCAAGAAGCCCGGAGGGCGGAGGACTGTTGGGTGCCTCCCATAAGCTTCAGGCACTTTGGGATGAATATTTCGACACGGCCGCCTGTGCCGTGGGGAGTGCACCATCACCTGCTTGGAATACAACCCTTCATAGCATCGTGAGGCGAGTGCTTCCAAACTGATTGGGGGCATTGCACAGAACTCCTTTTAAATGTACAGCGCACAGAACCACAAATGCAACGTAGTACAGGAGAAGAGAATTGCCTTATTTTACTTCAAACACTCGACTTTACTAAAAAGGAAAACAAATTAACTGGCATCTAAACGGACTACAAATCCCAGGAATGAAGGTATGATGCGGAACTCAGCCTGCGCCTACCAGGTGATTTGTTTTTATTAAAGATCAGAGAAACCAAAGATGCCTGAACAAGTGCTTCCTGTTGGCAGCTCCTGATGATGGGATTCATTCTCTGAAACGCGTCGGGCAAGTATGTTAATTGCAAGAGGGAGAAATGCGCTGATCAAGAAGCCCGGAGGGCGGAGGACTGTTGGGTGCCTCCCACAAGCTTCAGGCACTTTGGGATGAATATTTGGACACGGCCGCCTGTGCCGTGGGGAGTGCACCATCACCTGCTTGGAATACAACCCTTCATAGCAACGTGAGGCGAGTGCTTCCAAACTGATTGTGGACATTGCACAGAACTCCTTTTAAATGTACAGCGCACAGAACCACGAATGCAACCTACTACAGGAGAAGAGAATTGCCTTATTTTACTTCAAACACTCGACTTTACTAAAAAGGAAAACAAATTAACTGGCATCTAAACGTACTACAAATCCCAGAAATGAAGGTATGCGGAACTCAGCCTGCGCCTACCAGGTTATTTGTTTTAATAAAGATCCGAGAAACCAAAGATGCCTGAACGAGTGTTTCCTGTTGGCAGCCCCTGATTTTTTTTTTTGTAAATATATTTTTATTGCAGGAATCAGTTATAGTTATACATTGGTCAACGATAAGGCAATCGGTGATGGTAACACCGACGGTGAAGTAGCACTGTTACACGGCCATTCAGCCCACAACCCGGGGGTCGGGCAACAATGTGTACGTAGATGATGCGTGTGGGTCCTGCGGACTTCCAAATATGACCAGTTATTAATTAAAGTTTCACTCCTGCTTTTCTAAAAGATAGAAAGAAACCCCCCCCCTCCAACTTAACAAAACTCACCCAGACGTCTAGTGTCCAAGCAGCAGGTTCAAGAACCCAACAGTTTATTAGGAAGCTTATAATGCTCCCTCCCCCTTTATCCACCTCCCCCCCCACGCCATCGGTATTTAGGTAAATGATCAAAGAGCGTGTGGCAGGAGACTTTCCGCATTCTGAAGGGTATGCAGTGAACTCATTGCATTACGGGGACGCAGGCTGCTCATTTGCATCACTATCAGTGTCGCTAGGTGTGCTGTGATCGCGCAGGGCCTGCACCAATGCTTCCCATGCCTGTGCTGATTCCAACGCCCTCTCATTCTGCTGCCGCCTCGCTAGTTGATATCTCAGGGTGCTCTCCCCCTCAGCCCACTTAAGAAACTTGTTGCGCCATTTAGTGCCCGTTGGACCAACTCGTGCCTTCCAGTGTCGTGTTATTTCTCGTTTCGCCAAGAGCAGTCCCATGTCAATAAATTTACTGGTAACTTTGTTTTTAGAGGTATGTGGGAGCCAATGCAAGATCCCTACTGCAATGTCGAATTGTAGGGACCGCTCTGTAACCCTATTAAGGGTGTCCCCTTTCAATGTCCAATAGGAGGACAAAGCGGAGCAGGACCATAGCATGCAAGCAAGGTCGGCCCCAATCGTCCGGCATCTAGGGCAGGCCGCAGTGTCAGAGGCGAAGTACTTTTGTATCTTCTCCGGGGTCAGGTATGCGCGGTGTAATATATAAAAGTGGACCAATTGGAATCGAGCGTTACGCGTGCTCTTCCAGGCCCGGTGCATCAGCTGGGCCCACGTGGTCTCCGGGATGTCCCTCCCTATGTCTGCCTCCCACCGGGCCTTGAGTGCCTCCAATGGAGGCAACCGCTCATTAACCATCCTGGAGTATAAGCACGTTACAGCTTTGACCGTTCCCTCCGCCATCATGACATACTGACATGCCATAGACGTCTGTGGTTCTTCAAAACCATTCTTCCAGTGCGCTTGGAGTGCCCTCAAGACCGCCGCGTGGAGCAGGAAGTCGCCTCGGGGGACGTCAAAGCGGTCTAAAATTGCCTGGAAGTGCAGCAGCACTCCATCCTCGTACAGGTCGCCTATGACCTGTATGCCCGCGTCTTCCCAAACTCGTAATTGTGACCAATCTCCACCATGTGGTAATGCTGTGAGCATTCCCAGTGGGATTTCGGGGGCATAGGGGTGTTTCATTCCCGACTTGCGTTGTACACGGTTCCAGCATGATCTGATAGTGCGTTCCTCCTGCGTGAGGTCCCTCATAGCCAGCCTCTGCTGCAGTGCAATATAGGAAAGAATGTGTCTGGGTATGCCCAGCCCCCGCTCCTCCTCCAGACCCCGAAACTCCTGTGCTATCTCCTGGGTGTAAGTCTGCAGTTGGGCGGCCAAGTAGTATGTTTCAAAGTCAGGAACAGCTAGCCCCCCTTCCGCTTTAGGTCTCATTAAGGTCTTAAGCGCAACTCTGCGGCGGCCCGATCCCCAAAGGAAAGCCACAAGCAGTGAACTCAGGTTCCGGAAGAAGGCCGGTGGGATCCAGACCAGAAGCGTCCGAAAGTAATATAGTAGCCGGGGAAGCGCCACCATCTTTATCAGCGCTATACGTCCTGCCACCGACAACGGCAGGGTGGCCCAGAAGGACATGCTACCCTTTAGTGCCCGAACGCATCGGGAGACATTGCCCTCCAGGACGTCAGAAGGCCTGTGGTAGATATAAACCCCCAGATACTTGAGGCAGCTGGGCGCCCATCTGATCGCCCTAGGTGTGTCGGGTTGGGGCCCTCCCCGCGAACCGGAAACAAGCAAGTTTTCGACCAGTTCACCCTGAGGCCCGATATCTCACCGAAAGCAGTGAGCACTGCGTCGGCACCGGCCAAGGCCCCACCAGCATCCTCTAGGAAAAGCAACAGGTCGTCAGCATATAGGGAGATATACTGACGCCCCGACAAGGTCCGCAGTCCTCCATAGTGGGCCCCGGTGCGAACCGACAACACCAGGGGTTCTACCGCGAGCGCGAAGAGGAGCGGGGATAATGAGCAGCCCTGCCTCGTACCTCGCTCTACCGGGTATTGTTGGGAGATCAGCGGGCCCGACCTAACCCTAGCCATCGCCGAGGCATAGAGCACTGCAGTCCAACGTAAGAATCCTTCCTCTAGCCCAAAGCAACCAAGCACTCTACGGAGGTATTCTCACTCTAAACTGTCAAAGGCCTTCTCCAGGTCAATTGAGAGTATCATAGGTTGGGGGGCCTCGTCGTGGTTCCCCTCCAACAGGCGGAGCAGGCGACGGATGTTCATTGTAGTGTTACGCTTAGGGATGAACCCCGCCTGGTCTTTATGCACCAGAGAGCCCATGTGACCCAGCAATCTCGAATCCAGGATGCTGCTTAGTATCTTATAATCCACCGTGAGCATCGAGAGCGGCCTATAAGACGCCGGGTCGTTGCTCTCTCGATCGGGTTTGAGCAGGGGGACCACCAGGGCCTCACGCATTGAGCCCGGAAGGCGCCCCAGATGCTTCGCCTCCCGGTAGACTATCAAAAGCCACGGGGCCAGGAGGTCAATATAGGTGGAATAGAACTTAACAGGAAGGCCATCCAGACCCGGGGTTTTGTTTCGTGCCATTCGTTTTATGGCACTGCGGATCTCCCCTAGCTCCACGTCTCTCCCCAATTCCTTCGCCTGTTAGGGCTCCAGAGTGGAGATAGGTAAATCTCGTAGGAAGTCATCAATGGGGGTAGTGTCCGGTGTCATCCTACTCCGGTACAGCTCTTCATAGTAGCTCAGAAAACAACTAAGGATTTCGGGTTGGGTATAAACCTCCACTCCCTCAGCGTCCCGCATGGCTACCGTGGGAGAGGTGCGTCTCGTAGGGTTAGCCAGACAAGCTAGAAGCGCCCCCGATTTATCACCCTCAGCAAGTGATCTGGTCAGGTATGCCTTGTAGTCAAAACTACGTAGCCGTTCGACTTCAACAGCTACAGCTTCCTTCGCCACCGCGGTCTGTTGTTGGAGCTCAGGGCGGCCGGGCCGGAGGAGCTCCAGCTGGCGAAGTTTTCGAGCAGCTTTACCGAGGTCCTCCAGAAGGACCCGTCTCATCCCTACCTTCTTCGTGATGCAATAGCCTCTAATTACCACCTTCAAGGTGTCCCACTCCGTGGCCCTTGCACCAGTTGTACCCTCGTTCTCCATGAAGTACGCGGTGATTCTGTCTTTCAGTTCGCTCTGAAACACTAGATCCTCCAGCATCCCGGGGCGTAACCTCCAACTTGGAACACAGGGGGTACCCGGGAACCACCTAAAGTCGGCCAGAAGAGGGTTATGGTCGGAGACAGTCCTCGCCAAATACTCAGACCTCGCAGCCGAGGACACTAATTCCGCCAATCCCAAGAACCCATCCAGCCGCACATGCAGTTCATGCTTGCCGGAGAAGTGGGAGTAGTCCCGGGTATGCGGGTGCTGGGCTCGCAGGATATCCGTCAGTCCCCATTTAGTCTGCCATTCCAGTCTACCCCTGGCTACCCGGCGGGTTGGTGAGTCCGCCAGGGGAGGGTGAGATCTATCAAGATCAACGTCCACCACTGAGTTGAAGTCCCCTCCGATCAAGAGTGGCCCCGTTAGATAGTGGGCCAGGGAGCCCGACAGCGCCGCAAAGAAGGCCAGCTGGTCCACGTTAGGCGCATAAATGCTGCAGATGTTCAAATCCTTTCCCCCCAGTTTACCCGCTATGGCCACAAACCTCCCTTCCGGATCCACAGTGTGTTTAGTCACCTGCAGGGGAACCCCAGCCCGCACCCAGATCAGCGCACCCCTAGCATAAGCTGAGTATGTGGTATTGTATAATTGTCCTCTCCACCTGTGCTGTAATGCTAGTCCCTCCGCCTTCGTAAGGTGCGTCTCCTGCAAAAGCGCGATCCCTACGCACTAGGTAAGTGTGTATCTTATGTCGCCTGGACATGGAATGCAGCCTGCGCACATTCCAGGTAATGCATTTCAAAGTGGATAGGTCAGCCATTGTCCCATTGTGTCTCTCCAAGTCTCTCCCGGTCGGGCTCAAGTAAAGTCAAACACAGTAATTGCCCCGCACCGATGGCGTACCTCCCCCCAACAACAACAATGCAACTCCCAAGCATGTCCCCCCCTCCCTCCCCAGAACAGGTCCCAAACAGTGCCATCTAGATCCCATCCAAACTGTACCCAAAAAGCCAAAAACTATCCTGACGGTAGCCACCGAGGGTGTGCCTTAGGGGTAATATGGGGGTCGAGCGTCGATAGATGGTCTCCCCACCTCAGAGCTACCTAATTGCGATCGAGCCATAAGTAACGAGGGCTGATACAGGACTTATCCCCAACCCACTCCACATCCAGTTACCCAATAGTCCCCGTGAGGGCTCACCCCCCCTCCTACCACCTCCCCCTCTGCAGGAACCGGCTCACCCGAAATCACCCTTGGCCATCAAGCAGTCCTTTTGCCGTCTCTGGGGTTATCACAGGTGTGAGAAGTTGGCCTGATATATAATGTTCACTATTCTAGTGAGCACTTTGTATCAGTCCAAACAACCCTTATGGTGATTAGTTGTAAGTCAACCTTATAGACCAGCTATCCTAGTAGCGTGGATACGAGCAGTCTTCGGGCTAAACTCTCGAGGGCGTGTTAAGCCAGCTGTTATACCATCACATATACCCCTTGAACACCAAGTGAAAGGACACCACACAAGTGTTATGAAAATAAACAGTGTATTTATTTAGATCACAACAGCCCTGTACTCTTTATGAGGACAGGGTACTAAGCACACAACAAAACTCTTACGAAAATACTTTAAGTTGCCCAATTTACACAAATGCCCGAGGGGCACGACAAACCATATACTATGGAAGTGGAATGCGAAATTACTAGCAGGTAAGTACTGTACTAATAGGCTTTGGAATCGCTAGGACTACGTTACTGAACCTTCAGATTACTAGTAGGAGGCCTAGGGGACTCGGGTGCAGAGTGTGCACTCTCACGCGGGATGCGGGACAAAGTCTATGGGAGCTAGTAAAGACAAAGTTAGTGTTCTCGGGCGAACCCGAGAAGGTAGGTCGAAAACGACAGTGGATCCTGACCCTTGGATAGTGAGGCTATGCTGGGGCACCGAAATGCCGAAGTTACCTAGCCCAGGGGCTGCATAGGTCTCAAAAGACGTCGGGAATCCTCGTAGACGAACCAGGAGCCTGAAGAGAAGAAGTTGCTGGCAGGCGACCAGTGAAGATTGTTCGAGTGATCCAAGCCTGGATCGAAGATGGATGACACCTGAAAGCAGAGGGGACCAAGTTTGTGACTACTAGCCAGTAGTCAGGTGGCACCAGGAGGGCACCGGATGGTAGTCACCTCGACCAGGTGAGTGGGCGACGCTGTGCTCTGCAGATCTCACGGACCAGGAGGCGTTGTCGGCGACCAGGATGGAGGTGCGAGCTGGCCCACGATGGATGATGCTGTCGACGTCGCTGGACCCAGGATTGGGGCAACAAGTCTTGGCAAATTCAAGCCCACGCGGTGGACCTAAAATGGCGTCTGGTGTGGACCAGGAGGGTCCGGGGTGCTCCTCTTTTGGAAGGGAGCAAGGGCCAGTCTGGAGCAACCAGACCAGCAGCAGTGATGTCGTTGGGCGTCGTTAAGAAGGCCACCAGCCAGCGGGCTAGTAGCCAAACAACGCGGTGAGCAGCAAAAAGCAGAAGGGCCCCACGCAGATCGTGGAGATGCTGGGAGGCTGGACTTCGGTGCTGTAGCTGCTCAGGTTCGGGGCTTCTCGGACCCCAAAGCACTTACCAGAGGATCCCTCGGCGGTCGTGCTGGATAGAAGTCGTGCAGTTCTGATGATGGCCGGTCCCTCGAGGTCTCGTTGCACCTACGGTTCTCAGCATAGCTGTAGAGGTAGGTAGAGGTCAGAGGTGCCAGGGAAGCCGGGTCTCGTCGTGCTGGTCGGTCGGATTCCTGAGGAAGGACGTGCAGCAAACCGCAGAGTTCTTAGATGGTGCCTGCGGATGCAGGGTGACTACTCCTTAGCCACAATGGAGAAATCTTGAGAAGAAGTCGAGAGTTCCTTTCGTAGAAAGTAGTTTCTTGATTCAAAGATGATCTAATTTGGAAGGGTCCCCGCTCCTGCCTTTATCCTAAAGAAAGGGGTGGGTACGCAACTAGGTCCTGCCCTAGGGGTGGGACCAGGAAGGGGGGTGGTTACACCCCTCTCCCATGCCGGGCTTTCCCCAGGCCAGGGGCTGGTGTGCCCCTGGAACTGGTTTTAGCCGGCAGATGCGTAGTGAGCACCGGGGTGCCACTTGCAGTCACCTTCCTGTAAAGCCCTGCCTACCCAGGATACACAAAACCCTGTCTGGGATGGTGCTAGCACCGCCCCTTACAGGAAACCCTTTGTCCAAGCTCTCCTCGCTGGAAGGACTCCCAGCAGCAGGAGGTCAGACTCGTGTCTGTGGTGGCAGCATCCATTTTGTGGAGCTGAGGCTTCGTTTAACTTTAACCGGGGTTCACAGTTACATACATGTCGTGTCCCTCTAGAAGGGTGGAATGCTAACCCCTGAGACCAGAAATTCAACTTGATCAAGTTCAAATTTTTTAGGCTCAGTTTCCCTCAATTCCTGTAGGTCAGCCTCCTCTGAGACTTGATCCTCAACCTGGGGCAAGGGGGAAGGCAATGCCTTAACCCTACTGCTCTTCTTTTTGGAAGGTGTCTGGTCCATTGTTCCAGGATCCAGCACCTGTTCAGTGGGGCATCTTCTGGCCTGTGACCTAGTCACAGCAAGCACATGTGCTGGCAAGCCTAACATCTCCATGTGAGTCCTCTGTTCCACTTCTGACCATTGTGATGACTCCAAATCATTGCCCAACAAACAATCCACTGGGAAGTCTGAGCTAACTACAACCTTCTTTTGGCCATTTACCCCTCCCCAGGAGAAAGCAACAATTGCCATACTATGACTGGTAGTGACATTGCTTGCATTGGTCACCAGGAAATCTGTACCTGGCATGATCTGTCCAGGGTCCACAAAGTTAGGTGTCACCATTGTGACACTGGCACAAGTGTCCCTATAGGCCTGAGCCATTCTTCCATTTATTAAAGGTGTCTGCCTGTATTTGCCCAAAGTATTGGGACTGACATCAGGGGATATATCCATATCCCCTGTACAGACAAGGACAGCCTGAGTGAGTGTGCCAACTAAGTTGTCATACCCCTCAGAACCCAAGGTTAACCCAACTAATCCCTTGGGAGGTGCACTACTACTGCTGGCTGTACTAGGGGGCACAGGTGCCTTAGGGGCTGCAGTAGCAGGAGTCTGCCCTCCTTTCTTGGTGCACTCACTAAACCAGTGAGTTTTACTTTTACAGTATTGGCACCACCTTTTTGACTGGCCTTCTTGATTCTTCTTTTTCTGGGAAGCCTGATCCCCCCCTTCTTTGGGTTGTTGGGGACCTGTCGAAGACTTCTGGTCATTTTGTTCACCCTTAGAATCTTTACCCTTCTGGTCTTGTCATATGGTTACTACGTTTCTATATATTGTGTTAAGTTAGCATGTGCTTATTAAATGTTTAAAGGCCATATTTTCTTTCTGCTTCAGTTTTGCACACGACACCTAATTGTTATTGCAGCTTTTAACCTAGACGAAAGATGTGATTTATTTGAGAATAATATGTTATTGCAATGATATCAGTCGTGCTTGGTACACTTGGTACAACTGTCTGCACACTGAGAACTGCACACTCTCAGAATAACCTAACACAAGGTTGCTGTAGGCCTGATCCTCGCACCACGTTAGTCATAACACCAATAATGTTTGTGCCATTAGTTGGCTCTACGTGGGTTTAAGATACAGTTACAGGGAATGAATAAACACACTTGATGCTGAGCATGCTGAGAGCTGGTAGCTGTTGATGTGATCTCCTACTACTGAGAATTAGAGGTATGGGTCCGCCCTGCTAAGAACCCAGATGAGACCTTCTTAGATATAATATAATATGCTAATTAGGGTGCGCGAAATATAGGTGACACAGAATTCTATAGATTTTGCATCATAACATGTTATCACCTTTTGCTTACTATGGATTATTGACGATGCTGCTGACTCTGATTTTTATAATATGTATGTTGATATTATACAAGATACTGCGTTTGAGAATGCTGCATTGAAAAATAAACATTTCAAACTTGCACGTGTTTTCATTGCCTCCCAGTTTCGGTTTGGAATGATAATATAACGAAAGAGTGTTCATGTGTTCCACGATACCTGAGGTATTCTAAGTTCATGTTCTGGATTGTCTAAGTCATTGGGAAGTAATTACTACCGATGCAACACTGTAGCTAGCTAGGTAAGGGGATTTCTGAAACAAAGGTGAGTTGTGGGTCACCCTAACTCACCCAGGTTCTAGGTCTCTGTGCACAGTTCTGTGAGAGAACGGAAACCCTGCGACAGTCTGCTTTCTTCTGACCACCCTGGTTCTGGCCCTGGTTTTGCATAACTCTTGTTCTGACCCATCTGTCTGCCTTCTTTCCCAATTCTTGGGGAGAGGTCAGATCTGAGTCAACAAGATGCTGATGCAACAACTGGTTCTGACAATTGTTTAAAATTTGTTCTCTCATGATCAAATTATACAATCCTGTGTAATCAGTAACCTTACTGCCCAGCAACCAGCCCTCCAAAGCCTTAGTGGCACAATCTACAAAGTCAGACCAATCCTGAGACTGAGTTTTATGGGTATCTCTGAACAGCAACCTGTACTGCTCAGTGGTTAGGCCAAACCCATCTATCAGTGTATTTTTCAGGACTTGGTAATCATTAGCATCCTCAGCTCTAGTAGTGAGGAGCTTGTCTCTTCCTTTACCTTCAAAGGAGAGCCACAAGATAGCTGCCCACTGACTCTGGGGGACACACTGTACAGTGCAAGCCCTCTCCAAAGCAGTTATCCATTTGTGGATATCATCCCCTTGCTTAAAGGGGGGCACTATCTTACTCAGGTGTCTAGTGTCTAAACTCCTGTTTTCCCTTGGGGGAATGCTGCCACCAGTGGAATCTTGTCCACTTAACTTTTGCTCTCTAGCAAAGGCAAGTCTCTCTTTGGCCAGGGGAAGTTCTTCCCTTTCAATCCTCAGATTGACTTCCCTTACTTTGGCTTCATACACTCTCCTCTGAGGGGATGTCATCCCTCTTTGAGAAGAGCCCTGAGAGCCATTGGTTCGAATGGATCTGTTAGAGCCTCTTGAGAGAGACCTAGCTCGTCCATTCCCCATGTTAAGCTGGCCTGAGAGGGGCCCCAGGGGTCTCCTAGTACCATTCTCATGCCTGCTTAAGTTGTCCCTAGTTAGCTGGCTAACTACTTCTGGGCCTTTGTCTGCCTCGTCCTCAGATGGCTCTAGATCCTCATCCTCCTCTTCACCTTCTGCAGAGAGATGGATAAGGTCAGGGTCACCTGTGGTTCCCTCTAGGGGGGGCATGTTCCCATCTGGATGAGAAGGGTCTGTGTTACCAGCCCTCCTAGCATCATAAGTCTCTAAGAGACCAATCAGAAAAGGAATTGTGGGGTTAGACCCCTGTTTTAGTTTCCTGGAGGTACACACTTGTCGCATCTCCTGGAAGCTAAGAGCAGCATATCTGGAAGTGACCTGTGGAGGGTCCACTGACACAAGGGGAGACTCAGAGTTTCCTCCTTTGTCTGACATGCTGATTCTAGTGTGGTGTAAGTGATGCACCTACCTACACTATTTGTTTGCCTACTGATCCCTTGCTAAGAGTTTCAGCCAAGGTGTGCTAAGCCTTGAGGAGCTACAACAGCTGGTTCAGTAGAACTCAGAGTATTCTAAGCTAAGTTATATGTACCTGAAGTACTTATGTGATCTTTCACAAGATATTCTTAGGATACGTGTGGTAAAACAACAGCAGGCTCAAATCCCACCGCTGCCACCAATGTGAGAAGTTGGCCTGATATATAATGTTCACTATTCTAGTGAGCACTTTGTATCAGTCCAGACAACCCTTATGGTGATTGGTTGTAAGTCAACCTTATAGACCAGCTATCCTAGTAGCGTGGATACGAGCAGTCTTCGGGCTAAACTCTAGAGGGCGTGTTAAGCCAGCTGTTATACCATCACATATACCCCTTGAACACCAAGTGAAAGGACACCACACAAGTGTTATGAAAATAAACAGTGTATTTATTTAGATCACAACAGCCCTGTACTCTTTATGAGGACAGGGTACTAAGCACACAACAAAACTCTTACGAAAATACTTTAAGTTGCACAATTTACACAAATGCCCGAGGGGCACGACAAACCATATACTATGGAAGTGGAATGCGAAATTACTAGCAGGTAAGTACTGTACTAATAGGCTTTGGAATCGCTAGGACTACGTTACTGAACCTTCAGATTACTAGTAGGAGGCCTAGGGGACTCGGGTGCAGAGTGTGCACTCTCACGCGGGATGCGGGACAAAGTCTATGGGAGCTAGTAAAGACAAAGTTAGTGTTCTCGGGCGAACCCGATAAGGTAGGTCGAAAACGACAGTGGATCCTGACCCTTGGTTAGTGAGGCTATGCTGGGGCACCGAAATGCCGAAGTGATCTAGCCCAGGGGCTGCAGCTGCATAGGTCTCAAAAGACGTCGGGAATCCTCATAGACGAACCAGGAGCCTGAAGAGAAGAAGTTGCTGGCAGGCGACCAGTGAAGATTGTTCGAGTGATCCAAGCCTGGATCGAAGATGGATGACACCTGAAAGCAGAGGGGACCAAGTTTGTGACTACTAGCCAGTAGTCAGGTGGCACCAGGAGGGTACCGGATGGTAGTCACCTCGACCAGGTGAGTGGGCGACGCTGTGCTCTGCAGATCTCACGGACCAGGAGGCAATGTCGGCAACCAGGATGGAGGTGCGAGCTGTCCCACGATGGATGATGCTGTCGATGTCGCTGGACCCAGGATTGGGGCAACAAGTCTTGGCAAATTCAAGCCCACGCGGTGGACCTAAAATGGCGTCTGGTGTGGACCAGGAGGGTCCGGGGTGCTCCTCTTTTGGAAGGGAGCAAGGGCCAGTCTGGAGCAACCAGACCAGCAGCAGTGATGTCATCGGGGGTCGTTAAGAAGGCCACCAGCCAGCGGGCTAGTAGCCAAACAACGCGGTGAGCAGCAAAAAGCAGAAGGGCCCCACGCAGATCGTGGAGATGCTGGGAGGCTGGACTTCGGTGCTGGAACTGCTCAGGGTCGGGGCTTCTCGGACCCCAAAGCACTCACCAGAGGATCCCTCGGCGGTCGTGCTGGATAGAAGTCGTGCAGTTCTGATGATGGCCGGTCCCTCGAGGTCTCGTCGCACCTACGGTTCTCAGCTTAGCTGTAGAGGTAGGTAGAGGTCAGAGGTGCCAGGGAAGCCAGGTCTCGTCGTGCTGGTCGGTCGGATTCCTGAGGAAGGACGTGCAGCAAACCGCAGAGTTCTTAGATGGTGCCTGCGGATGCAGGGTGACTACTCCTTAGCCACAAGGGAGAAATCTTGAGAAGAAGTCGAGAGTTCCTTTCGTAGAAAGTAGTTTCTTGATTCAAAGATGATCTAATTTGGAAGGGTCCCCGCTCCTGCCTTTATTCTAAAGAAAGGGGTGGGTACGCGACTAGGTCCTGCCCTAGGGGTGGGACCAGGAAGGGGGGTGGTTACACCCCTCTCCCATGCCGGGCTTTCCCCAGGCCAGGGGCTGGTGTGCCCCTGGAACTGGTTCTAGCCGGCAGATGCGTAGTGAGCACCGGGGTGCCACTTGCAGTCACCTTCCTGTAAAGCCCTGCCTACCCAGGATACACAAAACCCTGTCTGGGATGGTGCTAGCACCGCCCCTGACAGGAAACCCTTTGTCCAAGCTCTCCTCGCTGGAAGGACTCCCAGCAGCAGGAGGTCAGACTTGTGTCTGTGGTGGCAGCATCCATTTTGTGGAGCTGAGGCTTCGTTTAACTTTAACCGGGGTTCACAGTTACATACATGTCGTGTCCCTCTAGAAGGGTGGAATGCTAACCCCGTCGCCAGAATTGGCGAGGGGTTAGTATTCCAATTCGTATGACACCTTACTCGACATGTTTTGATAAAGCAATACCAAAGATAGCATTTAACCGCGAGGATTATAATGCACTTAAGAGTATATGGTATGCGTTATCATGGAACAGCTATTAGGACTTGGGTCCGCAAGCTGCAAACGGGCTCAGCTCATGCCAGAGCACTATCTCACACGATTCCAAGCACTCTGCCTTCAGGATTGTCAAGGCCTGCCATAGGAGTGACTGATAGGAATCTGTGTGTCCATTTTTAGGGTTAGATATAGGTATACTATATCTATAGCCAAGGGTGATTACACCACCTTGCCCCAGCTGTCGTGCAGCCAGTTGTGTCAGATTTAGATGGCCATCCGGGGGTGGCATAATACATGCTTCAGCCCCTGGTAGGCCCTGGGTACACCTATGCCCTGAGTTACAGGGTCTGATAAGGTGGCCCAGTACCAATTGGATAATGCACCTAAGGTACACATGTCAATTTAGTGAGAGAACAGCTAGGCTGTGGGTCTGATTGGCAGGCCCACAGCCAGAGAAAGTCGTAAACCAGTGAAACAAAAGCAAAAAATCTGGGTGATCATAGGATTGCAGACCCTACTCTCCTACAACAGGGAGGTTCACACTATCAGTTTCTGAGTCCTCCATGTCCATGTGGCCTTCACCACCGCCAGGTTCTGAATCCTCAATTATGGGTCCACCTTGAGAGCTTGACATACTGGATACCATCTCCAACACCCCCCGTCGCTCTGCTGTAGTCTCCACTGTCGAGGGTCGGCCAAGTCTGCCCCGGCGATTCCGGATCCTCTTTGGCCTCCGCCGTAGGCCCACCTCCGAGGTAGTCGAGAAGGAGGACCCAGGGCCATCCTTGCCAGCCCTGTACAGTTCCAGCCAGCTACACGCTTCGTCCAGGGTATCAAAGAATCTGGTTGTGCCATCCAGGATGATGCGGAGTCTTGCCGGAAATAGCAAAGAATACTGGATGCTCTCACTTCTCAGTTCACGTTTAATCGCTAAGAAGGAGGCTTGCCTCCGCTGGGTCTCATAGGTGTAATCCGGAAAAATGTTCACCCTACTGTTTGCCACCTGATATGGTCCATTTAGTCTGACGGCATTGAGAAGCAGGTCTCTGTCTCGGAAGTGTAGCAACCACTCAACCACCGGACGCGGGGGTCGGCCTTGTTGTGGCGGCCTGGACGGCACCCTGTGCGCCCGTTCTAGGGTGTAAAAGAGGAGAGCCGCTCAGGTGCCACCACCATCCTGAGCCAGTCCTCTAAGTAACCCACCATGTCCTCACCTTCGATTTTTTCCGGCAGGCTGACCACACGAATATTGTTCCTTCTATTGCGTCCTTCCGCGTCCTCTGCTCTCCTCTCCAAAGCATCTATGCGGGTCAAAGCGTCCTTCATGGTGGCTGCTAATGTTTTTTGCGCAGGTTCTAGGGTTCCGACTGAGCTCTCCACCACCTTGACTCTGTCCGACAGCTTACCGTGGTCTGCTCTGAGCAAGCCCAGGCTCGTCGCGACTTGGGCAATATCTTGCTGGAGTGCCGACCTCGTATCAGTAATCGCCGCCAGAATCTTGTCCAGTTGTTGCTGGAGGTGTGGGCCCCCCCGATGTCTCCGGGTCCAATTGATCTTCCTTGTCCGGCGCCTCCACGTACGAGGTGGCCTGAGTATCACCCTTAGTGCTCTTCGGCTTCACAATGGTGGCCGCGGTCTCCAGCGGTGGATCTGGTGATCGCCCAGACAAGGGGGGGTCAATCGGAATACCTTCAACTCCCGTCTCAGGACCCGTATCGGCGCAGCCCGCCGACCAGTCTCCGGTGTGGCGGCAGGGGAGATCACGTTCGCTCGCAGGCCAGGAGCACAGAACTGGGTGCTCACCCAAGCGGGTCCCTCCGGCCGCAGAAAGTACAGGAGTTCAGTGATAACTGTTGGCGGATCTCTGCAGACTCAACGAGGTTGCGTGGATCAAGCAAAAATGGCGCCAGTTGTAGATGCCACGTGGCACGGGCACCGACGAGTCGTCCCCTTTGTTAGGCCGCAGTAGCAATGGGCCAGGCGGAGGTCGGCAGCACTCCCCCTGGAAGCAAAAGGGCGGAGGGGGGAAGAAGGGTCACTATCAGGCCGTAGTGCGCTGTCGGGCCTGCGATCTCCTCGAGCCACCGTCACCTTCGTCACAAATTGCAGGCCTTTCAAATCGCCATTACCGGTCTACGTAGATACGGTGGCTAGGCTGGTCCCTGTCCAGCCACTCTCCCGGCCTCCAGCTCTCGGGCCGGGCCTGGGTCCCTTCCAGCGCGGGCCAAGTGGGCCCACACGCTAACGATCCCAAGGACCGAGGTGGCGGAGGCCGATGTCATCTCGGGTATGACGGGGTGTTGGCCAGCTCCCCCCTCTCTCCGCAGCTCCGCAGCGTGCTAAGGGCCCAGCCGAGCGGCGGTCTCGATGGACACCGTTCGGGAAGTTCACAAGTGTCATTGGTCACTCAGGTAGCCGGCATCTGCATCGTTCCTCCAGATGGGAAAAGAAAAAGAAGGCTTCGCCGGAGTCGCGGGTCTCCTAGGTCCCCAGGCCGCCTCGGGACCATGAAGATGAAGCGGGCGCCATCTTGATCTCAGCGCCGCTCGCTCTGTGGGCACTCATTTAGTCCTCGTTCACCTCGATCGTGCCTTGTTGCGGGACTCCAATGACGCCCCCCGGCACAGCACCCACTTCACCCAACGATCTGGGGGGTCGGGGTGCCCTTGTTGCCCGGGAATCAGGATTAATGGCGGCTCGATCGCGGAGCCAAGCGCTCAGGCGACCTCCACCATCGGCGCCCTAGCCACGCCCATCTGGCAGCCCCTGATGATGGGATTCATTCCCTGAAACGCGTCGGGCAAGTATGTTAAATGCAAGAGGGAGAAATGCACTGATCAAGAAGCCCGGAGGGCGAAGGACTGTTGGGTGCCTCCCATAAGCTTCAGGCACTTTGGGATGAATATTTTGACACAGCCGCCTGTGCCGTGGGGAGTGCACCATCACCTGCTTGGAATACAACCCTTCATAGCAACGTGAGGCGAGTGCTTCCAAACTGATTGGGGGCATTGCACAGAACTCCTTTTAAATGTACAGCGCACAGAACCACGAATGCAACCTACTACAGGAGAAAGGAATTGCCTTATTTTACTTCAAACACTCGACTTTACTAAAAAAGAAAACAAATTAACTGGCATCTAAACGGACTACAAATCCCAGAAATGAAGGTATGATGCGGAACTCAGCCTGCGCCTACCAGGTAATTTGTTTTAATAAAGATCCGAGAAACCTTAGAGGCCTGAACGAGTGTTTCCTGTTGGCAGCCCCTGATGATGGGATTCATTCCATGAAACACGTTGGGCAAGTATGTTAATTGCAAGAGGGAGAAATGCGCTGATCAAGAAGCCCGGAGGGCGGAGGACTGTTGGGTGCCTCCCATAAGCTTCAGGCACTTTGGGATGAATATTTAGACACGGCCGCCTGTGCCGTGGGGAGTGCACCATCACCTGCTTGGAATAAAACCCTTCATAGCAACGTGAGGCGAGTGCTTCCAAACTGATTGGGGGCATTGCACAGACCTCCTTTTAAATGTACAGCGCACAGAACCACGAATGCAACCTACTACAGGAGAAGAGAATTGCCTTATTTTACTTCAAATACTTGACTTTACTAAAAAAGGAAAACAAATTAACTGGCATCTAAACGGACTACAAATCCGAGAAATTAAGGTATGATGCGGATATTTCACTCATACAAAACCATTGAAATTCCCCTGTTATAGTTAGTTCAGCTATCTATAACTCGCGCACCCGCAATGCACTGCTGATGACGTCACATATAACATCACTCATGACATGGTCAGTGATATCACTCATGACATCACTGATGACATCTCAAATGACATCACTGATGACATCACTGAAGACATCATCCAGTGAATGTGTGTCTTTCTGAAAAATAAATATTTTTTATATATGTATATCTAAAGGTTGATGGAAGAATAAATGCGTAAGTAAGTGTCTAAAGGGATTTTTTGTTGTAAAATTGATTGTATAACTGCCTTATTAAGTGTATCTTAGTGAATACATGTATTAGCGAGTAATGTTTAAATATGTAAATATCTGTATCAGTGTCTCACTTTGTCTATAAGTGGCTGCATGAGTTGGTGAGTAGCTACATGAGTGTCTATATGGGTTATTAGATGTTTTTTTGAGTATCAGTATGAGTGTCTGTATGGTTCGGTGGGGAGTATTTCTTAGCGCATAGATGCATGAATGAGTGACTCACTGTTTGTATGTGTTTTGAAGACAGCATGTGTGCAGGACTGTATGGGTGGATGAGTGTGTGTATGGGTGTGTTAGTAAGTGCATGGCTGTCTCAATAGTATATTTATGAGTAACTACATATGTTTTAATCTATTATATGTGAGTATTGATGTATATAAGTGATTATATATGAAAGTGAGAGATTGGAAGAGTTCCGGTATGAATAAGTATGTGTTTCTATAAGTGATTGTTTAAGAGAGTAAGTATGTGTACGTTTCTGTAAAAGTAAGTGTAGTGGTGTGTGTATAGCTGTATATGCAAATAAATGGATGTTTGATAGTTTATTTGCATGTGTGAGTATGTGTGTGAGTAACTCTATGGATGAGTGTCGGTGTGTAACAGGATGTAAAGGTGTATGAGTACATATGATAAGTGAGTACATGTATGAGTGACTATATAGAACTGTTGGGGAATGAGTGGATTTGTATGTAGATTTTGGAATTACTGAATAGGTTGTTCTAACTGATTTTGGTATCTCCATTGTTTTGAAAATGTTAGTTTCTATTTTTCAATGTGTGTATAAAAGGTTATATTAGGGAGAGAGGAGGTCTGCCACTCTTTCACAAGGATGATGTCATCAGTGATGTCTTCAGTGATGTAATTTGAGATGTCATCAGTGATATCATGAGTGATGTCACTGACCATGTCATGAGTGGTGTAATATGTGACGTCATCAGCAGTGCATTGCGGGCACGCGAGTTATAGTTAGCTAAACTAACTATAACGGGGGAATTTCAATGGTTTTGTATGAGTGAAATGTCCAGCTAACTATAACATGTGTGAAACCTATGGTTTTTTCAGTGAATTTCTATGTTTTTTTAAATGCAAATTCCTAACACTAACATGTGTGAAACTATGTTTTTTCAGTGAATTTCTAAGGTTTTTTAAAATGCTAATTCCTAACTTTAACGTATGTGAAACCTATGGTTTTTTCAGTGAATTTCAAAGGTTTAGTAAATGATCATTTTTAAATGTATTCATTATTATATATCTTTCTTTTTATACTAATTTCCTAAATTTGTAATATAAATTTTTATATATATTTTATTTTTTAAGTTACATTTCATATTCTTAATGTAAAATAATAGCAAAACTAAATTAAAAAATATTTATTTTATTAATTACATATTTTTTTCAATATATTAAAATAAATTCTATATAATTCCTTTTTTTTTTTATAATCGTACCGTACGTGTACGGTGATCGCACCATACGTTGTACGGTAAATCGTACTCTGCGCGTACCCGCGCACACGTTACGAATACGCTTTGATGTTACACGTCACATTAACGCTTCCGCGTGACGTTTTGTACGGCACAAAAGTTTCTAATTGTTCAAAAAACATATATTTATGTATTTAATTTACATATTAAGGGAAGACATTATCTGGGATAATCATGAAAATAGTTTTTTTAACTTTTAATAAGCGAATATTACTTTTAAAATAAATTACGCAAATCGCGGTGGTACGTCGTTCGTACTTGCAGCGTAAGAGCACAGTAAGCGCACCGTAAGCATACGCAAAGCCATGTGACTTTAAAAGAAGAGATTTGATTGGTTCATAACACTTCCTATTCCAACTGTTAAAAGACCCCTCCTATTTTAATCATTTTACTTTGACTTTCTAAGAAGAAGCTTCTCTTCTGTGAATCCTGTCAAAATAGAAGGAAGATCACCATGCAAACACCAATGGAGTCGTCTTCATCTGAGGGAGAATTCATTCCAGAAGAGCCTCAGAAGAAGAAAAAAGAAGCACTGATTTGAAAGTTTTTTACTTTACCTGAAGGGGAAAAAAAGGTTAATGCTCCGCTAGTAACCTGCAAAATATGCCAAACAGCTCTTTCCAGGGGCGATCCATCAAAAAAATACTCATTTGGCACAGCGAGTATGGTGTGACATGTGAAAAACTTGCACCCCAACAACTTTGCAAGGGCTGCAACACAGAGGTTGCAGGAGAACCCACCTGCTGCTGTACCAAGTGCATTGACCGCAGCACCACCACCTTTGGGAAGCAGTCCATACCCTCAGATTGAGCCAGATTTCGGAGAAATAAAAATTCTATGCATTTATTGCGATGAACTTTTGTGTTATGGGGAACAGTCAGTTCAGTTCAGTTCATAAGCTTTATTTGATTATTCACAAACAATCATAAAAGCACACAGAATTAAAAATGTCACGTTTAAAATGTTACAGGGCAAACAGATTACATATGGTACAAAAACTGGAACAACTCAATAGAGGCAAAATCATGGACCAGGCAATTAATTTATACAGAAGGTAGGAAGGCAATGTTAAAATTCCAGACTTTTTCTAAGGGACACTGATTTTAAAATAAAGGTTGCAGTAAAAAAGCAGATATCCGGGGTATCGAGTGCAAATAGTAATCTCAGGGCATTGGCAGTTGTAAACACAGAGTATTTCTTAAAAACAGGGTTACGGCAACACAAACGAAGGTGCATATACAGTGGACAAATGAGCAAAAAGGGCAATGTGCTCTGTTTGGTGGTACCATCACACGGACAAGGAGTTGAACTATGGGTTTTCATCCGAGGAAATGCCACCAGGTTATGGACAATGCCTAATCTCAGCCTTGTGAGAACAAACTGATGTGACTGTTTGGTAATTGCTTTGAAATACTTAGGCATGCCATAACCTTCCTCCTTGTTAGTAAAATAAAAAACATGAGTTGTAAAATGGCTACATTGAACTCTACGCCTATTGGATATGTTCCCAGAAAAACACTTTTAACCTCCTGTTTGGGTATATTGATGGCACATAGGGGGTCGCTGTGAACATTCATATCAAAGATTTCCTTATAGGACGTTAAAATATAATTTAGACAGGGAATCTGGCGGACTTTGTCAAGGCGAAGACAGTCTTGGATTATTCGCCTGGTAAATCCAGTTTCGTCCTTTGCCCAGATTGACCTCCATACCATAAGGCAGAGGTCTTCAAACTTTTTGATGCCGAGACCCCCTTGTAAAACCTTTTTAGGCGTAAGGACCCCTTTCCGAAAAAAGGTTTCTAGAAACTGGTACTCCTCATCATCAACTTTTCACAACCATAAATGCGCCTGTTAGACCTCATCACATCCCTCCATTATTCATCCACCCACACTTTCACACATCCATCCATCCACCCTTTCATCCTTCCATCCATACATCCATCCTTCATCCATCCACCCTTTCATCCTTCCATCCATACATCCATCATTCATCCATACACCCTTTCATCCATCCATTCATCCATCCATTCACCCATCATTCATCCACCCATCTTTTTACACATCCATCCATCCTTCATCCATCCACCCTTTCATCCATCCATCCTTCATCCGTCCACCCTTTCATTCTTCCATCCATACATCTATCCTTCACCAACCTATCCTTCACCAATCTATCCTTCATCCATCCACCCTTTCATACATACATCCATCATTCATCCATCCACCCTTTCATCCATCCATTCACCCATCATTCATCCACCCATCTTTTTACACATCCATCCATCCATCATTCATCCATCCACCCTTTCATCCATCCATCCTTCATCCGTCCAACCCTTTCATTCTTCCATCCATACATCTATCCTTCACCAATCTATCCTTCATCCATCCACCCTTTCATCCTTCCATCCATCCATACATCCATCATTCATCCATCCACCCTTTCATCCATCCATTCACCCTTCATTCATCCACCCACCTTTTTACACATCCATCCATCCATCATTCATCCATCCACCCTTTCATCCATCCATCCACCCTTTCATTCTTCCATCCATACATCTATCCTTCACCAATCTATCCTTCACCAATCTATCCTTCATCCATCCACCCTTTCATCCTTCCATCCATACAACCATCATTCATCCATCCACCCTTTCATTCATCCATCCACCCTTTCATTTATCCATCCACTTATCCACCCACCTTTTCACACATCCATCCATCCTTCAGCCTTTCATCCATCTATCCACTCATCATTCATCCGCCCACCTTTTCTGTGCCTCTCTCATGGGGGGGGGGGGGGATCAGTATCGCTCTGCGTCGTCTTCCTTCTTCTTTCCCGCTCATGGGAGGGCATCTCTGTGCTTCCCTGCTGGGGATGTGTCACGGGACCCACAGCTCCAGGTGCGCAACATCCATTGAACTCAAAGGGCTACACTACAGCCACCCCCCCCAGCCCCCGCCCCCTCCCCCCCCAGCTCGTGTATGTGAGCCCGGCTGTAACAGCTTCAGGGACACACACATAGTCACACCCAAGTACTTGACAGGTCTTTAAAAGACCTTTTACTTGTTAATGAGACGTTGATGTTTTTCACAGCTCTATGTGAATTAGGCCTCCGCCTTGAGCACCCTCGATCAGCCCAATGCCAGGAACTGCACTTTGCAGAATCTGCGACCCCCTTCCCAGGACTCCATGACCCCCCTGGGGGTCGCGTCCCACAGATTGAAGACCGCTGCCATAAGGGGTCTAAATCCTGTTAGATCTGTCAAATATTCCAACCCCACCTCTTTGTGAATCAGTTTGGTGGATGCCGAGGGGGGGAGACAAAGAAGTCTCTTAAGGAACAAATTCTCTGCTACTTGCAGATCCCCTTGGTTGCAATGGCCTCACACTCCTGAGCCATATAGGGCAGTTGAAGCACATCTGTGCCGGTAGACATTCAACATATCTGGGATGCGGCGGCTGCCTAGTTTAGAAGCAAAGCGAAATACTCCAGAGGACCCTTTACCCATCTTGGCCCTGACATTCAGTAGCTCCGATGCCCACGACCCACTACTACTAAAAGTTATACCAAGATAACAAAATGTATCCACAACCTCAATTCCATGTTCCCTGAACTGGAATGGTTTAAGTTGATTCACCTTTTTCCCACAGGCCATGATAAAAGTTTTAGAATTATTGATTTTTAATTTCCTCCCCTGAATAAAATCATAAAAGTGGTTCATACGTTTTTGGAGACCTATTGGGGTTCGTGAAAGAAGGACAGTATCGTCTGCATAAAGCAGTACCGGTACTGATTGGCCCTCAACTTGAGGGGCGTCAGCTTGAACCCTCTTCAGGTCGGACTCCATAGAGTTTATAAAAAGGGAGAAAAGTAACGGGGCCAAGACACATCCTTGCCTGATACCAGATTTAACCCTAATCTTCTTAGTGCATTCCCCCGCTTGCCCAAAGCGGATCTGAGCTGACAGCTCGTTATAAAGTCTAGCCAGGAAGTAAATTATAGCTGCCGGGGCTCCCATTTCGAGTAGGGTGGACCACAAGAGAGTATGATCCACCAGATCAAAAGCACTTGAGAGGTCTGCAAAGCAAAGAAATAATGAGCCCTGTTTAGCTTTGGTGTATTTCCCTATGATAAGATCTAAGTTAGTACACTGCTCAATTGTGCTGAGACCCTTCCGGAAACCAAATTGGAATTCCGCAAGAATATTATTGACTTCCGCCCACTCCTCGAGTCGCATCAATAAGACCCTGCTCATAATTTTTTATGAGGAATCCAGAAGGGAGATAGGGCGGTAGTTCTTGGCCTCTCCTCTATCTCCCTTCTTATAAATCAGTAGGATTATGGATTCACTCCAGGTAGATGGAGTACTGTCGCTAACTGATGCATTCAACACCTGGGTCAGGAGGGGGCTCCAAAGTGCCAGATCGGTTTTATACAGGTCGACCGGAACACCGTCCGGTCCTGGGGCCTTCCCCCCTTTACTCTTGCAGATGGCATTATCTACTTCTTGGAGTGTAATCCCCAAGGGTTGTTTAAGTTCTATAGTATCAGCGCTAAGACTATCCTGAACCTCCCTGGCCAGATCAAAAATTCCTGTGAAATATTGGACCCAGCTATCCTCACTAACCTGAGCTGTTAAGACTGGGAATTCCTCCTTTTGGAGGAATGGGCTGTTGACCGTACTCCAAAATAGCTTACTGTTACGCAGCTCCGCCGCTTTGGTCAGGTTGTCCCAGGCTTGCTCCCTAAGCTCCTGTTTTCTACGAGTCAACTGGTGTTTATAAGTCGCCCTGAGAAGTGTAATGGCATCCCTATCCCTGGGTTGTCTCGACAGAGCCCTCTTTAGTTCTTGTAACGATTTCATGCAGGCACCGTCGAACCAGCCTAAAGCTGCCCTCTTGGATATACCCTTAGTATTAGTAAGGGACCTTTTAATTATATCGCCTAGTTTCTCAAAATCGACGATAATGCACCGGGGGTAGCATCGTAGTCAAGACAGCGTAGTAGCACTTCGGATCCTGCACCCGCAATTTTCTGCAAAAGTTTATCAGAGTTATCCCCACACCATTTATTCCGAATACCATTTTCCCTACAAGGGGTGATCTCATCAACAATCATGCGCTTATGACTGGACAAAGTTCCCCAGATGGAGGTCGACATAGTGATGGCATTATGATCACTAATACCAAGATCAACAATGATAGGGACCGTACAGAGTGGGGCAATATGTACTGATAACAAAAAGTGATCAATGACGGAGGCTGAATTCCTCCCAACAAAAGTCGGTGCAATATTACCCTCTTTATCTGCAGCAGGTTGATGGATTAGCAAATCAATATTTAAAATAAGGGTGTTAAGAGAGTCGCCGTAAGGAGTGTGGATAAAATGGGCCCAGTTCTCCCCATTATCCCCGTCGAACCCACATACATTAGTAAAGGAGTAGGGACAAGTACGAATGTTGAAATCCCCACCCCAGATGATATCATAGAGCTTATGGGTATCTCTACAAATTTTCTTTACAGCTGTCTCAAGCTCATCTACAACACAAGTACTCGTGGGATCAAACATATTGTTGTAGTGGTTAATTAACAGAGTATCGTGACCCCCACTTTGTTCCAACCTTAGAATTTGTGAGTGGAATCCTACAGTATAATGGGATTTCACACGAACAGGGAAGTTCACAGACAGTAAAATTACGAGCCCACCTTTAGCCCTACCCATATTAGACTCTTTCGCTCGGTTGTTATAGGACACAAAGCCGTCAAAATGTATATCTGCCGCAGACCAGGTCTCCTGTAAACAGAGGATGTCAAACTGGGAAAGGGATTCCCTCCATCCCAGAGACGACACCTTCTGTCGCCAACCGGCAATATTCCAGCTTACTACTTTGAAACCAGGGAGACAAGGGGCAGGCTCTGCAATCCCAAGGACACTAGGGGGCACTGAGGGTGGTAGTGTTTCCTTTGGGGTATCCAAAGAGGCTAATGGGTGGTGGGTGTCCGTGAGGTCTGCTTCCAAGGGTAGCTCCAGGGGTTTAACGGAGGTAAGAGAGGGTAGCATCATGGAGGCTACACCCATTGGCAAACATTTTGCAGGGGATTCTACATTAATTTCAACCTTATCAGCCAGTAAACTATTACCAGTGTCAGGGAGGGAAGAACTTGGATCATGAGCTGGGGGTAGTCAATCGACTCCATCTAGGCCATCTAGACAACTGAACCGATTGAAATCACAGAAGGGGGCATACGGGGGCATCATAGCCGGTCTTACATCATATCTTCTTTGTCTACCCCTCCGCTAAACCCTAGTCCAGTCATCTCTACCTCTACCATGGTACGTGTGATTAGGTGGAAAGAAAAAGAACACTGGGAGCGTCTGAATGGTGGAGTCAAAGGATCTATTAAAACCCACACAAATATGTGAGACCGTTCTGGGGTCTCTAAAACTGACCGTTATGAAGTCCCCATTTATGGTCTTTACAGTTTTACCCAGCCAGGGCACCCTTCTGACCATGATAATTTCATTGTGGAGGTGGGCCGGGAGGGGTCTATTCCTATTAAGCCATCTGACAACTTTACTTTTTAGGGAATTAAAGGTTTCGGCTTCTCCGGCTTCCAACGTAGGGGCTCCTGCTAAGACTACCATAAAACGATTAGCTTCAGGTGGAAGGTCTGGCAAACGTGGTCTAGGGGCTCTAAGTTCTTGGGCTGGAGAACCTGTTTGGCCATCAACCGTTAACCCATTTGCATTAGCATTAGTTGGATGCGACCCAGATGTTTGCTGCGAGGGTATATTATTATTATTAGCCTGGGTGGGGACCTGGGGGCCTATGGGAGGACAGGTTGGATTTAAGGCCTCTTTTACTAGTGGAGGACCAGGGATAGTAAGGGTAGTTGGCGGGGTACTCAAATTACTAGGCTTGTGGGAATTAGCCAGTATGACAGCTGTGACTTTCTCGATGTTTGTTAGTCGGAGTTCTATTCGCTCCAATTTGGCCTCTATAGGGAATAGGACCTATTTGAATAGAGCACCCAGGCTTTCGATTGATACCTCATTGCTAAGCAGAGGTTGGGTTAAACAAATTAGAGGGGGGATGGTGTCATGTTTAAGCTTCGCTGATTTAGACTTTCTACCGGATTTCTTATTATAAGTCCTCTTTCGTTTAGAGGTGGCCCCTTCTTTAACCCCCTTAGACAAAGTTTTATTAATAGTATCATCAAGTTCAGAACAAATGGATACATTATTATCAAGGACTAGATCAATTTCTGGAAGTATTTCATTAACCAAAATGTCCAAGTCCTGTGTTGCCTGTTTGTCCACCTTAGATGTGGGAACTTGGCCAACCACATCGCTGATAACGGTATCAGTAGGCCTTTCAGGGGTTTTAGCATTAGCTATTGTTCGAAGGGAGGATCTCTTAATAGCCGATAGTTCCTTTGATAAGCGTTTTTCAAGGACATTGATTTCAGTGTCTATGATTGTATTGGCTCTAATGAGAAACTTTTCCATACCTCCAACTGTAGAACCTCCGGCTAGCGAGGTCTTACTCCTCGTTTCACGTCCAGCCATTAGCAGCCGATGATACTGGGTTTAGAAAAATGCAAGAGGGGGAGCCCGGTCCGGTCAAGACCGGTCACGAACGGGCACAAACGGGCCCGCCCTTGGCCCAGGCTTTGCCCCGTGCACCATCCCACGCGCGTCCCGCGTGCGCGGAAGTAAAATTGTCTATATACAAGGGAGGGGGTGGGGCAGGAAGAGTCGCAGGTGCGCTGGTGACTCACGCGCTCAGCCTGCTGGGACTCGCAGTCCCACACCCACTAGCCGGACTTGCTCAGGTCTCCCCAACGGCTTCAGGCAGGGATTTCACCGGTCCACAGGCTCACAAGATGCTCCACGGTCCTGCCAGGTAAATAACGCACCAAGGACGGCTACGAGCGGCCCCCCTCAAAGCGGGGGCCGCAAGCCGTTATCAGCAGCAGAGGGAGGGGTGGGGCGGGAAGAGTCGCAGGTGCGCTGGTGACTCACACGCTCAGCCTGCTGGGACTCACAGTCCCGCACCCACTAGTCGGACTTGCTCAGGTCTCCCCAACAGTTTCAGGCAGGGATTTCACCGGTCCACAGGCTCACAAGATGCTCCACGGTCCTGCCAGGTAAATAATGCACCAAGGACGGCTACGAGCGGCAATTGACCTCATAAAACGCAGGAAGCGGGAGCATCGTTGTCCTCGACAATCGTTTTTTATTTTCATTCTTTTGTTCCTGTTGGACACTTTTTGGGTTCCAGTTCCATTTTTTTGATTTTTTTTTAAAAACAAAGAAACAAACAAAAAACAATTGTTGAAAAAATACAAAAAAAAATAGAAAACTAAAACACAAAAAAACTGTTATTTTTAGAACTACTTTCACTGGTCAAAGAAAGAACTATATTTCTATGTTAGTGTATAAAGGTTTGTCAGAATGAATGTGTAGTTCCGAAATGAATGAATTAATACATTACTAGTGTATGGTGAATGTGAAAGTGAAGGACTATAAGGAAGTGCTACAGCATAAATCTATAAGGTGTTTACCTATAGTATACTGTAGTACCTCCGAAGCACTTGAATGTAACATATGCACATGAATATGTTACAAGTCCATGCTTCAATTTGCACTGCTGGTGAAACTGACTTTGTGAATTTGTATGTGTTAGGAGCAGATTTACAACCCCTTGTGCCTCTTTCACACATCTGTTGGTCACTTTTTTGATGCAGCCTTGGTGCAAAAGATGTGCCATGGTGTGTGGTATTTACAATGTGACGCATATGGAAGGTGCATCACATTGTAAAGCCCTGCGCCAGAAGGAGGCTTTCCTACACGGGATGGGGGTGTTCTGGCACAGATACACCTCCTAAAAGTGACTATGTGAAATCTATAGGATTTCATTCAGTTACTTTTGGGCTTATGCTGTGTCAAAACCCTGCACCTGATTGAAACAGGTGTAAGGATTGACACAGCATTGTGAGCCTAGGGCCCCAAGCGCATTGCTGGAGCTGTGTTGCGCTTGCAACGCAAGTCAAGCGATGCGCCGCCTTCACAACACAAATACATCATATATCTGTGCCGTTTTTGCCCCATAATACACCCCATTGTAAATACGGTGCATCCATGGTGGTGATGTCACAGTGCACAATAACTGGCATATCTCTTGGGATGTACCACTTATTGTACATCTGCTAATTAGTGTTTGAATGTAGTGAGTGGATTACTACACACTGATCAATGAGTCCCTACAAAACTATAACAGGAGTGACAGAGTGTTTGGTGGAAGTGTAAGGATAGAGACTGGGGAATTCAGCATATAAAAGGTAAATTTGCAGGTGCATAGAACAGTGCATGCATAGTCTACAGGAGTTTGAAGCAGTCCATGCACTAAGGCCCACTTTGCACCAGGAGTACTTGGGTACTGGCTGAATGATTACAATTCTGCAAGGAGAGTGTATGGCTGAATGTATAGCAGCTTTACTTTTACAACAGTGTATAGATAAGCACCTACGCTGTATGGTTCACTACAATACTGAAACAGTAATGTGAGAGTGTGTGGCGAAAGTGTAATGATACAGACTGGGAAATTGAATGTATTAAAGGCAAGTTTGCTGGTGTATAGAACAGTGAATGCATAGTCTATAGGGATTTGAAGCAGTCCATGCCTTGCCTACTTTGGTGCATGATTACTTGGAAACCGACTGAATGCTCATGTGTACTGATGTGTAACTAACGACAATACTAAAATAGCAGTAGCAGAATGTTTGGAGGAGGTGTCAGGATACAGACTGGGCAATTCAAAGTTTAAAAGCCAAGTTTGCAGATGTTTAGAAAAATGCATTTATTAGCTATAGGTGTTTGAAGCAGTCTTTGCCCTTAGGCCTACTTTGCTGCATAACTACTTGGGTAGTGACAGAATGATTACACTTCTCCACGGAGAGTGTAGAGCTGCATGTATAACTGCTACACTTTTTGTACAGTGCATAGATAAGCATATATTGCTATATGGCTCACTGCAATATTGAAACAGTAGTGGCAAAGTGTTTGGAGGGAGTATAAGGATAGAGCCTGGGTAATTAAAAGTTTAAAAGACAAGTTTTCAGGTGCATAGAAGAGTACATGCATAGTAAATAGGAGTTTTAAGCAGCCAATATACTAAGGCCTACTTTACTACTTGAATTTTGGGTACTGACTGGATGATAGGAGTTCTGCAAACAGTGTCAAGCTAAATGTGTAACTGCTTCATTTTTAAAACAGTGTATAGATAAGCACAAACTGCTGTATGGTTCACTACAATACTGAAACAGTAGCGTGAGAGTGTTTGGTGAAAGTGTAACGATATAGACTTGGAAATTTAAGGTATAAAAGGCAAGCTTGCAGGTGTATAGAAGACAGCAAGCATAGTCTATAGGGGTTTAAAGAAGTCCATGGCCTAAGGCCTACTTTGCTCCACGATTACTTTGGTACTGACTGGATTTTTACATTTCTGCCAGCAGAGTGACTAACTAAATGTATAAGAGCTTCAGTTGTAGCACACTGCATAGATAAGGACATTCTGCTGAATAGCTCAGTACAATACTGAATCAGCAATGACAGAGTGTTTGCTCAAAGTATAAGGATACAGACTGGGGAATAGAAGATATAAAAGGCAAGTTTGCAGGTGCATAGAAGACTGCAAGCATAGTCTATAGGGGTTAAAAGCAGTCCATGGCTTAAGGCCTACTTTGCTCCATAATTACTTGGGTACTGACTGCATGATGTATGTGACAAAAAACAACCTAGGCAACCCACACTGAAAAATATAATATATTTAAGGAAAAGTGGCTACAATAAATTAGGAAAATATATGTTTTTTATTTTGAAGCTTGTAAAAATACAACATATAGCACAAATAAAGAGAGAAACATTCAACATCAATAAAATCATATATCACACAATAGAAAATTAAAAATTCATATAGTGGTGACAATTAATAACAGCATATATGAAATAAGTTAAAAAACAGAAAGTGGCAAATTGAGTCTCTACGCGCGTTTCGGCGAACCAGCGCCTTCTTCTGGATTAGCCACACAAGCTCTAAAACGAGATACATTTAAAAAGGTGCATTAGTTACACATCCTTAAAAAATATGTAAACAAAACACATATCACTCTATGTCCTAACATTGTAGCCAATATGCCTTATCTCTAGGTCAAGGGTATGTATATATCTTTTCATTTCCTTGTAAATTATACAGAATCACTCTGACACTTAGATATTTATGGAGGATCACTGAAATAATATCGAGGGACAAAATATCGACTTGCCAAAATATCGTGGACAAAATATCGACAGTCAAAATATCGAGTTTGTATCTACAAACAGGTAAGTACAAAAATATCGAGTACAAAATATCGTTAACAAAAATATAGATGTAAAAAATATCGACTTTATTAAAAACAGTGTTAAATTAAATTAATATTAAATTTTAATTACTAAAATATACTTAAAACGACTTAAATTAAATTATAATAATTAAATAATAAATGAAAATAATATAAATAATTTTTTAGAATCTTATTTGTTGACCCTGAACCCTAAAAATACCCCTTTACCCAAAAACCCAAAACTGACCCTGAACCCTAAAAATACCCCTTTACCCAAAAACCCAAAACTGACCCTGAACCCTAAAAATACCCCTTTACCCAAAAACTGAAAACTGACCCTGAACCCTAAAAATGCCCCTTTACCCAAAAACTGAAAACTGACCCTGAACCCTAAAAATACCCCTTTACCCATAAACTGAAAACTGACCCTGAACCCTAAAAATACCCCTTTACCCATGAACTGAAAACTGACCCTGAACCCTAAAAATACCCCTTTACCCATGAACTGAAAACTGACCCTGAACCCTAAAAATACCCCTTTACCCATGAACTGAAAACTGACCCTGAACCCTAAAAATACCCCTTTACCCATGAACTGAAAACTGACCCTGAACCCTAAAAATGCTCCTTTACCCAAAATGTATCAATATTATTTAATTACCAATTAATTATTAATTAACAATAACAATAAAGTAAATATATTAGAACATTAGCTGTAATTATTTTAATAATTAATATTATTTTTTCCAAATTAATTACTTAAAAATAACACAAAATTATATATATTAAAAATGTACTCTAATTAATGTAATTAACTAATTACAATGAATTAATTAACATTTACTAATACAAAATATGTTCAAAATTATATTAATTAATTAACTAATTAATATTAATTAATTATCAATTAATTATTAATTAAAATATTAACAAACATATATTAATTAATTAATTATTATTAAATTACTTCCCACCCTATTCCCCTATAAACCCACAACCCGCTACAGAATTACATTACGCAATTATTATAAAAACAAAATTCATGTAATAAAATATTTTATAACATTAATACACACTATTCACACATATTATTACATAAAAATACACTATAAAATATTATATATTATTAAAAAATCGATATTTTTGCTATCTATATTTTATACAGTCGATATTACTTCATTTACCTGAAAAACGATATTTTTGTAGTCGATATTATGTCCAGTCGATATTTTGTCCAGTCTATATTTAAAACTCGATATTATGTCCAGCCGATATTTTGGAGTCGATATTTTGTCTCTATACCATTTATGGAGAGTCATACTTCTCGAAACAAACTGTTAATCAATTCTGAGTTATCCAGATATATAGCCCTCTATTTATCGTGAATCTTTTTATTTTCCATAGATCCGTATTTTTATACTAATGGACAGCTGTTTGTTTCTAATTATCCACATTTTATCGCTCGCTCGTTGTACGGTGATATTAAGTAAATTTACCATAGGTAAGTAATACTCACAGGTAATATTCAAGGTTTGCGTCACAGGTCGATAGAAAGTTCAGTTGATGTCTAGATATTTTCTGGTTAAATGATGTATTTTAAATGCTTTATTTATAAAAAGAAGAAAAAATAGAGAAAGCATTCTTTTTTAATTATTATGGCCAGTACCAATAACCTAAATCAAATAGATAACTTTTTCTAAAATTACCTCATGTACTGTGACCTGATTTGGTACATCCCGCCTGCCGGATAAATCTTGAGGGTAAGTATAGTTTGATTTTGATCAATTTTGTAGGTCTTAGAATTCTCAAATATTTAAAAGATCTCCCTGCCTGTTCAATGTAGCGGGGAAAAAAATTAAACAAAAATAGTATCAGGGTCACGTGGCTGATTTCAGTTCTCTATTTAATATTAGAATTTAAATAAAGATATCACGTCTTACCCGAAGTTTTCAGCAGGGCTCTTTAAAGTTGAAGGTTTAAAAAGGTCTCCCTGTCAACATAAAACATTGGCTAATATAAACATTTGTATTGAATGATATAGCCAATGTTTCAAGCTAGTATTCGGCATTATTTTATACCTATGGCAGCTTACCTTAAAGTTTAACAGGAGATGTTCATGGGAGGAAGCTTGTTTTAGATGCACCAAGGATAAGAGGTGGTTTCGTTTAAAAGATCTCCCTGCCTATTTGAATAAACAGAAGATAATTCAAGGAGAGTGTAATGGTTCTGCGCTTAGCTTATTAATATTTCAGTGCAGTTCTGTTTGAAAGGAACGGGATGTCTTACCCGAGTGGTTCGGCAGGGCTCTTTGTAGATAGTAGAAGGGATCTCCCTGTCTGTGAGACACAATGGCGTTTGATAAGGGTAAGTATAGAGTAGTTGAGACTTGGTAAAGGTTAAAATTACAGAAACGGTTCCTATCTAACTACCATGCTGACGGGGGCATTCTTTACCTGTAGATAGCAGCAGGGCTCAAAGAAGTCCGGCGGCGGGATTGCCGTGAAGGATGGCGGTTCAACAGCGACGAACGGCGTCTCAGTTCTGCAGGATAGCTGGATGGGAGTGACTGGTTTCCGCTATGTTTATATAGCGGGATTTGATTGGGTAAAAGGGGTTTCACCTGTGGGAAAGGCTTCTATACGAGAAATCGAAAAGGGACCATTTCTGATTCTGAAATAGACATAGAGAACAGATCTTCCTGTGGGGTATCTATTTCTATTTGTTGTTTGTTGTTTTTTGTCACATACCTCATTTTCCCTGGCCTAGGAACTTTTGTATCCGAATCTTCAGGGGGTCCTTGTTAAATACACGCGTACTGACTGCATGATTACAGTTCTGCAAAGAGAGTGCATGACTGAATTTATAGAAGCTTCATTTTTAGCACACTGCATAGATAAGGACATTCTGGGGGCGTGGCTAAGCACTCAATAGCGGCGGACGTGCCCAGGTAGAGCTCCGTGCAAAGCTCCCCTACCACAGGCCGTTTTTCCGAGACAATTGCCCTCTTTTGGCCCACAACATCAGCGAAGCTGCCTAAGGCCATCCTCGACCCTCCTGTGAAATCTGGGGCTGATTGGATGCTGCTGACTGCTCTGACAGAGGTGAAGAACAGGTGCCCCTTCGGCAGGCTCCCCCGGCTGGCGTGCGTGTTCACGCGAGTCCGGGGTTGAGCCTCGTCCACAAGGCCCGGACGCCGTGAGCTACAGCGCGAGGCCTCCAACCCTCGAGCACTGTGAAATTTCCCCAATCATCGCAGTGGCCACACCGGATCGGCTGTAGAGCCCCCTGCCACTGCTGGGACACGGTGGGGATAGCCGATAGTCCAGGAAGAGGCGACGCTGTGTGCACCTGCTGTCGGCCCCCCGGCCGGCGAGGGATTGTGCCAAAATCAAGGTGCTTGGCGGTGAGTCACCCGCGGCGTGGGATCCATTGGCTTTGCTGCATTATTAAAAACTTTATCCCCTTCAGGCGCTGACACTCCTAGGGGGTGGCCTTTCACGACCAGGCACCCCCAGGGGGAATGAGGACACTCGCTGCCTACTTGAACCAGGGCGAGGTGGTCTGCGCTCTGGATTGCCTCCTCTGGCTGGCGGGCCCACTGCAAGAAACCCATTTGACTTGCCCAGAGGTGCTCACGTTGCGCCCAGGTGGAGGGGACAACTACACGCTACAGGCTTCTCGTCATATGCGCGAGGGACTTTGATTTGGATACGCCCTGGGGTCCCCTCTGCACTCACTCATTGTAAGGTAGATACGGAAGGCAGGTATGTGGTACTCCACGGAAAATTCAATGGGCAGCACATTGTTCTTGCTTCCATATATGCCCCTAATACTGAACTAGGCCAATTCCTTTCACAGTTGTCAACGGAGATAGCTCCATGGCCTGGGGTACCTCTTTTGCTTGGGGGCGACTATAATTGTGTATTGGATATTGCCTTGGATCAGTCATTCCCCCCCCTTGCTAACGCACCAGTCAATGGGGCAATGAGGGCGCTCACAGACTGGGTGACTCAGTGGGACCTACATGATGCCTGGCGCAGTCGCAACCCTCACGCGAAGGTTTATTCGTATTATTCAGGTGCCCACACACTGCACGTTCGGTTGGACAGGTTTATGCTGTTGAGCGATCTACTTCCCCATGTCACAGACACCTGTTACCTAGGCCGCACTCACTCTGACCACAACCCCCATACCCTAGACTTTACTTGGGAGCGCCCCCACCCGCCGGTACCCACCTGGAGACTTCAACCGGATGTCTTATTAGACGCTCCATATAGGGAAGCGCTTTCAACCCGCCTTTTGCAGTATTTCGACGAAAATAATGATACTGCGTCCGCCCCGCAATTGGAATGGGATGTGTTTAAGGTTGTCACAAGGGGCCATTGCCTGGGAATGCAGGCGGGAATGCGGAAACAGATAGAAGGAGTACTGACACGGGTTGAATCCACCTTACTGGCCGGGGAAAAGGAGGAGGTTGCGGGAGACGATGAGACGCTGATGGCAGCCCGAGAGCAACACATACAACTTTTAGACAGGCTGAAGAATTTGAACTATGCTGCCCATTCGGCGCGCACACACCATCATGGAGACAAGCCGGGTAAGCTACTATCATGGCTGATACGGCGCGACACCCAGACTACGCCGGTAATGTCCATCCGTACCGCTCAGGGTGCCGCTGTCTACACCCGGAGGGCTATTCACAAAGCCTTCACAAAACATTATGAGGGCCTGTACCGCTCTCGTTTGCGGGTCACTGCAGCTGACATTTTAGAGTATTTATCGGCCTTGCCCCTACCAGTAATTACCAATGCGCAACAGGAAGACTTAGGAGCGCCGCTCACGTCGGAGGAGCTCCGAACAGTTATCTTTTCCCTCTCCAACGGTAAAACCCCGGGGCCTGATGGACTACCTGCGGAGTTCTACAAGGCCTATTCTATTATCCTTATTCCTGAGCTATTGCGAGTGTACAGGGCAGCAATAACATACTCTGCTCTCCCACCTATGCTAAACAAGGCGAATTTAATATCTCTCCTGAAGCTGGGCAGGGACGAACTCAATATGGGATCATATAGGCCGCTTGCCCTCCTCAAAACAGAATATAAGATCCTGGCTTCCACACTAGCCCAGCGACTGGTACCCTTGGTACCTGCTCTGGTGCACACCGACCAGAACGGTTTTGTGCCGACCCGCAGTACGTCCTATAACATCAGATGCCTGTTCAGGGTGCAGAGTCTAGCTGCACCCCAATGGCCTTACTCAGGATGCCTGGTGCTCGATCTTGAGAAGGCATTCGACTCTGTGGAGTGGCCCTACCTGATGCTAGTGCTGTAGAAATTTGGCTTAGGTGATGCCTTTCTTCAGATGGTGGGACTCCTGTACCAAGAGCCCGTGGTGCGCGTCCGCACAGGCAGGCTCCTTTCGGACCCGATTCGAGTGCGCAGAGGCACTAGACAAGGGTGCCCCCTCTCCCCCTTAATCTTTGCTCTCATGATGGAGCCCTGGTGGCACAGCTTCGCGCCTCTGGCGCAGACTGGGGCATCCCTCTGGCTGAGGGGATACACGCGGTGTCACTGTACGCGGATGACCTACTCCTTTACATCAGAGACCTGACTTGTTTCCTGCAGGTGATTACTGACATATTCTGAGTATTCGGTGAGGTGTCGGGTCTCCAAGTTAACTGGGCAAAATCAGGGGTATATTCTTTTGCTGCTGACACTCCGGAATGTGATATTGTGGTCCTGGGTGAGCGACTCCTTTGGTATCCAACCACTTTTCGCTATTTAGGAATTTATATATATCGTGATCCCACTGACTTGTTAGAGGGCAACCTCACAAGGGCAATCTCATCGCTCACGGCTGAGGTAATTTTTTGGAACTCCCTCCCACTCAATATCCCAAGTCGAATTATGTTGACAAAAATGATAGCACTGCCTAAATTGCTGTATTTTTATGCCAACCTTCCGGTTTATGTCCCGGCCCGAACTTTTCGAGAGCTAGAAACATTGACCAGACGATTCATATGGAACACGGGGTGGCCCGAATTGCGCTGAGGACATTATATGCTTCCGCGGAAAATGGAGGGTTAGCTGTTCCTAATCAGGAGCTCTATTACTTGGCGGGCGCAGCTGCAGTGGGTTGCCTACTGGCTGAGCGGGAGGAACCTAGGTGATACTGCCACGGATTACACTATCATGACGATTGCACAGGTCCACGCTTTATTTCATCCCTTAGCTAAGGTCCACTGCCCTGAGCAACTACACCTTGCAGTGGCGCGGAAGTGCTACGTGAGGAGCCTGAAACTCACAAGCTCCACCAAACCATATGCTCCAAATCTACCATTACTGGGGACACCCTGGGAAGGCGGCGCACTCTCGGAGAGGGCATTAAGCAGTTGGACACGAGCTGAGTTGGAGGGACTGGGAGACCTGTTTGCAGAGGGTGCCTTACTTCCATTCGAGACCCTAGTGGCCAACACAGGGCTACCGGTTGGTCAATTCCTCACACACGCAGCAATCACACACCTATTAACGCAAGCCTGGAGTGACCTTGCGGAAGAACTGCCAACCCACCTGCTGATACAGTATTTACACGTGATGGGGAATGGCTCCCACATAGTACACTGGCTCGTGCAGGCCCTACACACGCATACTCAATTTTCCTCACTACGCTTGCAAGACAAATGGACTGCAGATAGGGGTTGAGACTGGACCGATAAAGAATGGGCGATGGTGCTGGCTGGTGCGCTAAATGTTCCACGCAACTCCCGCTTTAAGATCATCCAATACTATATTGTACATCGTGCATATATATCCCCGGATAAAATAAACCGCTATTTTGGCCTTGACACAACAACATGCCCCAAGTGCGGACTAGTGGATGCGCAATGTCTGCATATGCTCTGGTAGTGCCCTCTCCTGCACGATTACTGGAAGGCAGTATTGGCCTCTCTAGCAGTGGGAACAGGGAGCAGTCTACCGCACACGTGGGAAGCTTGTTTATTGGGCTTATTTAAGCAGACAAAACAGACGAAGGTCCCGGCTAGATTTTGGGATCTTGGTCTAATAACGGTGAAACAACTTATTACCAAGCGCTGGAAGAATGGCGAACCTCCCCAAGCAATACACTGGCGTCATTCGTTTGACAATTAGGCTAAGGCGGAGAGTGTAGCCTTGCACAGGGAAGAGACAGCAGGGCTCCGCGTGTATCCCATAGCCCAGGATTGGGAAAACACCCTGGCTACTTTTCACCAAGCGTGCCTACAGGGAGGTATTGCTTAGCCACTCTTCCACCTTTAGACAGTATTCTGACTCCCTCCCCCCCCACCTACCCACCTTTCTCTCCTGCTGGCTCTAGGTAGAGATCTTTGCCGAACTTCCCCCGCTCCCCCCGTCACCTCACTATGGCTGTTGCACGCCGTGCTGGATGACTCCCACTGCTGATACAGTGACACACATGCCCGCCCTTACCCATACCCCCCTCTCTTTGTTTTGACATTACTCAGTTCCAAGTCCCCATATTCTTAGGTTCTTCCTCACAGTTTATTGTTATGAACAAACGGTTTTGAATATAGACTGCATTACAGACCGCTTTGAACTTTGCTCGGTAACTGTAGAAGTGGCCGTGAGTGAACAGCCACGGTTGTCCTCAGGGATGGGCGATTTTCTTTTGGGAACACAGCAGGGGATACACCCTGGAATTGGGCAACATTGTTTACCAATACACACAACCTCACACGCTGACACATATCGATAGTCCTGCCCTCCCCTTTCACGCTGTTCCTCTTGAATAGGACGTCACTCGCTGACTGTAATGCACTAGACTTGGCTCGCTGGCAGTACTTTCAACACACTTCCAGCACGCCCGATTCCTCTTGATTCATCAGTTACTTAACATAGGTGCCTCAAACTAGCCATTTAATTTGCGGGATGAGGGTGGAAGGATAGATTATTCTGGCAAACTGTTGTCGTTGTTATGTATTCTCATACAGCTGTGTTCAACAACCTTGTCATGTTGTTCTTACTACTTTGTGTTTATTTCACTATCACGTATGGAAAACTGATATGACATGCCATGTATATCCTGCAATACCACTGTGCTACCTATTTTCATGTATTTTCATAAAAGAAATGCCATAAAAGATATTCAAACAAAAAAAATAGATAAGGACATTCTGCTGAATACCTCAGTACAATACTTAATCAGCAATCACAGAGTGTTTGCTAGAAGTGTAAGGATAGAGACCGGGGAATTGAAGGTATAAAACACAAGTTTTCCGGTGCATAGAACAGTGCATTCATAGTCTATAGAGGTTTCAAGCAGTCCATGCCCTAAGGCCCACTTTGTTCCATGAGTACTTGGGCACTGGCTGAATGATTACAATTCGGCAAGGAGACTGTCTGGCTGAATGTGTAGCAGCTTCACTTTTAGAACTTTTAGAGAAGTGTGGCTCAATGATTAGAGCAGCAGACCCTGATGCAGAGGTCTAGCCCGGGACCAGGGTTCAATTCCCCGCCTCGGCGGGTCTTGTGCTCAAAATTCCACGGACCTGATAATTCTCGCCTCGGTGCCTACTCCAATCATGGAGTCCCACTCTGCAACTCTGGGCAATAGCTTGCTTAATCTCCACAACGGCCCCCACAACGCTAAGGATGCCTGGCCTCCACCTTGGGGGTGCCCAGGAGTGGACTCCTCACAGAGAAAGCCAGGACGGGTTCCACAGCGGTGTTCGTACAAGCGCCTTAAGACCCTTGCGGGTGAGTAGTGCGCTATACAAGTATCAATTTTATTTATTTATACATAAGGGCATAGTGCTGTATGGCTCAATATAGTACTGAAACAGTAGTGTGATAGTGTTTGCTGGAAGTGTAAGGATACAGACTGGGGAATTGAAGGTATAAAAGACAAGTTTACAGGTGCATAAAAGACTGCATGCAAAGTTTATAGGAGTTTGAAGCAGTCTATGACCTAGGCCTATTTTAATGCATGTGTACTTAGGTAGTGAGTGAATGATTACAGTTCTGCAAAGAAAGTGCCTGACTGAATTTATAACAGCTTCAGTTTTACCACAGTATATATATAAGGAAATACTGCTGAATGGCTCACTACAAAATTGAAATAGTAGAGTGATATTGATTGGTGAAAGTCTAATGATACAGACTGGGGAATTGAAAGTATAAAAAACAAGTTTGCAGGTACATAAAAGACTACATGCATAGTCTATATGGGTTTAAAGCAGTCCATGGTTTAAGGACTACTTTGCTCCATGATTACTTGGGTACTGACTGGATAATTACAGTTCTGCAAGGAAAGTGTCTGACTGAATTTAAAAGAGCTTCATTTTTAGCACAGTGCATAGATAAGGACATTCTGCTGACTAGCTCAGTACAATACTGAATCAGCAATCACAGAGAGTTTTCTGGAAGTGTAAGGATATAGACTGGGAAATAGAAGCTATAAAAGACAAGTTTGCCAGTGCATAGAAGAGTGCATGCATAGTCTATAGGAGTTTGAAGCAGTCCATGCCCTAAGGTCCACTTTGCACCATGAGTACTTGGGTACTAGCTGAATGATTACAATTCTGCAAGAAGAGTTTCTCAAACCATTATTATTATTTAATAATAAATGTATTCTTGTAACATCTCATAATTTAATAGAGCTTCTAAAATAATGTCATCAGGTATTTCATTTTTCTAGTTATCAATTTCAAAAGTCATATGATCAAACTCAATGTCATCTAATGCTTCCACAAAATCAGCATCCAAGGTTTTGTCTAGGAAATCACAACTGATATCTGCAGCACTCATTTTTTCCTCTTCATTCTCGCTGCCCATGAAAGGTATGTTTAGCTCTTCTATGAGAGTGTTACTAATATCGAAACCATCTTCCATATTGTTCTGTTGTTTTTCCATAGTGAATTTCTTATGTTGTAGGTCCTTGTACAAAAACACTTCATTTTATCATTTTTCCTATTACATAACACAAAACTAGCTTTATCAACTATTTTGCCCTTTAAAAAATATTATACAAATACCATTCTCAACTACTTTATAAGATTATATAAATATAATTATTTATATGAATGTTCAGTTTAAACATTTTCTTAAATTTTCAAACCAGTCACTCCTTATCACTATAGGAAAAAACTAAGGCCGTTATAATAAAATGCAGTACTAAAAAAGTACAATATGTCTATTCACCTTACCTGTTCCAAACTAGTAGATGTGTTGTAGTGAAATGCAAAGAATACTGGTACACTCAGTATATATTTTAATTTTTTCAAATGTCTTTAAAAGGTACAAACCATCTTTACATACTTATGTACTCCATCCATGATTTGTTACTTCATCTCTGTAGAAGCACATCCCATCAACCATTTTTAACAGTTACTTATACTTACCTTCAAAATAATAAATAATAAAAAAATTATATATTGTAAAATTTGCATCTGTGGAAGACAAAAAAATACAGTTACAATATATCTTTTACAACACAAAAGAATTTGTAAAGCATTTCATTTGCCTTTTTTGCTGTTCTCTGAATATATTAAATTTCACTAGAAACAGTGAGTTCAATAGTACTCATCACATAACAGTGGGCAAAAAAAAGACAATCAAAAGATTTTCTTAAAAAACCCATTCAACATTCTCAATAACAATCTAAAAAATAGAAATAAAATATATGTTAATTGTTTTTTTCTAACAGCAATTTCTTACATAACTATGAGATATCTCAAACAATCTTAAAATAACAAAACACTATCATTAATTTTCATACACTGCAAATAAAGTTACTTAGAAATATATGCTGACAAAATTTACAACAAATAGTCCTTAATGGTTTATATACTTTTCTTCTTCAGAAGTTCTACCATACTAATCTTCAGCATCCGTCTCCCACCTTTCTGATCCAAAACCATCGACATCATTTGCAACGTCCCCCAGGGCTCATCCCTCAACTTGACGCTATTCAACATCTACATGGCACCGTCACACAAGTGGCCCGCCATCACAACCTGAACATTATCTGCTAAGACAACAACACCCAACTCATCTTCTCCCTCACCAAGGAGCCACATACCACCGAAAGACGTCACCAACTGTATAAGGATCAACTTTCTAAATCTCAACTCGGACAAACACATACAATGACTACAACGAGTCCAAAACACTTCCACCCAATTGATCATAAATGTCCCCTGCCGCAGCCCCATCACCCACCATATGAAAGATCTACACTGGCTTCGCCGTCAACAAGAGAATCACCTTCAAGCTCCTCACCCTTACTTACAAAGTATGCTACAACACCAGACCAACCTACCTTAACAGCAGTAATCCTGAAAGGCCAAATTTTGTTCCTAAAATTTTGGCTTTAAAAATATTAGGTAAGAATTTGGTAACTCTTTAGGCAAACGTTGTTTAAAAACCAATTGAATATCATTACAATGTATCCAACCTTTCAGACATTTTAAATAAACAGTGTAATGTCCAGATGTTGTAGAAGGTCCATCATGAAAAATAATTGCCACAGCTACAAAAGTTCTTCCTGATATTGATACTTGAGTAGCTACAACATTTTTAATTAACGTTTCCAATTTTCTTCCATCAGCTCTACAACGTTGCATCATTACAATGACATACTGTCCATATCTTTGTATAAATAATGTTCATGACATTTCTCATTTACATTGGCTACACTCCATGTTTTGACTTGCTCCTCTAACTAGATTGTTAAAAGATTCTGATTCACAGTCAGGTAAAGTCAAATATGTGAATCTTTCAGTGTCTATGTTAGTGCTAAATGTAAACAAACAATTTTCACAGTCATGTTGCCATTTTTAAGAAAGGCCAAAAAGGGTTTCAATATCTATACCTTCATCTTCCAGTACAACAAGCATAAACATTAAAAATTCCTGACAATCTTGCTGAATTTTCTGCGTAAATTGAGTAGAACCAGAACATATGTCCAAAACATTTCGGATATCAGAAACACTTTGCATTTTACTTTTATCACTACTACATTTCTCATAAACAGAATACACCAAAGAACAGAATCTTTCTTCCCGATTTTCAACAATTTACTGTTGCAAAGTTTCAAGAAAAAAAAACAACATTAACAACTACATTAGCATAGCACTTGACACCAGAACTATTTTCAAACTGATAACCAACATTCTTTTCAACACTGTCCTTTTTCTTTTTGCTTGCAATCACAACTTCATCTTGTTTTTTTTCTTTCTCTACAGTTTCACTACAGATATTCTCAAATCTTCTTTTCTGACCAATCACACGCTTTTCAAATACTGGATATTGACCTAAATTGGGTGCATATTCTCTTCTTAACCTATTATACTCTTTCACACAATTTGCATCTGCACTAACCTTTGTCTCATCAAAATCAATCAAGTACAATCCTGATATAGTTCTCACTCGAGACAAAGCAACATATGCCATACCCTCTTTAAACACGGTACTTCCAATATTCACTAAAGCACTATCTACACTTAAACCTTGAGATTTATGAATGGTCACCGCATACGCCAAAGAAGTAGGAAACTGTTTTCTGCGTACATACAAATTTTTTACAAACAAAAAGCGAGCTCAACAACGACTAAATTGTTGTACTTCTGCAATTTCATCAAATATGATTTTCAAATATTCAATACCATCTCTATTTACATAATTAAATCAACAACTTTACCCATTGCTCCATTTACTAAACCGTTTTCCAAAATCAATTACGTCGTAAAATTACCCTACAGTTTACACATGCATATAAATTCTTTTCTAAAGCAGCTTACTTATTGATTTCTCTAAAGAATCCAATTTCTTCTTCAACTTTTCATTCAAAATAATAGTGATTCCTTCATGTTCTATTTTATCAATAGCTTTCAATTTTATAATTTCTTCATGTTCCAGCTTTAAAATGTCTTCATTGAATATAGAACATTCACGCAGTGTTGGCATTAAGCAGATTACGGATTTGTTTTCTGCAATTTTCATATATATTTTCTCAGGTACAATATTTTCATTTGGAAACAAACTAGAAAGTAATTGTCTCTGTAAAGCCATGTTTAGTCACTTTTCCAATTCTTATATCTTGAAGAATAGTTCCATAATCAGCATCATTTGCCTGTCGCATATTTGTAATAAGTTCCTTATTCTCAAAATATGACCAAATATTAACATTTCCAATGCTCCCCAAAGACTTACTGGTATCTTCATGCGCCAGTGCTTTAAAAACTGGTTGTCCTTTTACAGGAGTAAGTTGTAGCAGATCTCCAAAAACAATGACGCGTTTTCCTCCAAATAATACGTCACACTCTGTTTTAAAAATGTGCTGCATTCTTAAATGCACAAAGACAAGCATTAAGTTTGATACCATGCTTACCTCATCAATAATAAGAAGTTTCATTTTCTTCAAGACTCTTGAAACTTCACAACAAGCTTCTCCAGATAGGTTGTGGTATTCCAATTTGTTTTCATGCTCTACTGGTAGCATTAATAAACGATGTAAAGTAATTCCTTTAATATTGTGTGCTACCAATCCAGTTGGAGCAGTGACAACACAAGACAAATGCAACTCAGTTGTTTTCTGTAGAAAAAGTTGTGATTACTTTAATTAAAAAACGTTTGCCTGTTCCAGCTTGTCCACTCACGTACATTCGGATAGGTTGAAATGATGAGCAAGAGCACTCTTTCTTTTCATGATGTAATCCATGGTCAATCTGTTCTCTCACTTGCTCATATATTTGTTTCTGCTCAACATTTAGTTGTTCTTCCAAGTTTCCTAAGTTTGTTACATCTTCTTGAGCTTGATACATTGCTGTTTCCACCTCTTCCATAGCAGTTGCTGCTTCGTTTTGAACAATTGGTTCTCCTAGTGGACCCTGACTCAGCAGAGCAGAAGTTTGACTGTCTTGAGAACTGTCTCTAGCAATCTCAGCTGCAATTGTAGCTTCTTGCTCAATTTCGTCGTTCAACATTTTCACTTAATTAGCAAAAACAAGACATTCTATAGTATCTTTACTTGCGTTGAACGAATCTTCATAGCTCTCAAAATCTCCAAGTAACTTTAATTCTGAACGCCACGGCTTGAAAAGTTGCAAAAGAGCTAAATAGTAAAATTCCCATTTGTTAGGAGTTTCGCAACTCAGTTTACGGTGATTAATCAAATGTCCTTTTCTTTGTTTCACCGAACATCCTTCAGAACCAATCACAGCATATATACCATTATTAATGTTTTCGGTAATATTCCGTTTAAAAATATAGTTTTGCAGCACTTCATAGAGACACATGTTCTCAAGATGATGACTTCAATTTGGATAATATGTATCCAACATATTTGTTTTCACAATATCTGTACTTTCTGGCTCTTTTTCAGCTAAATATTCAATTTCTTGTACAGATTTAAGATCTCGCTAGGCTGTATGAGAAACTGCAAACTAGTGTGCGCTTTGGAACTAAAGGAGAATGCACCCCAAAATTCAGTGTTAAAAGAGGAATTAGGCAGGGCTGCGTACGGGCCCCCCTCCTATTTATCTTATTTATTAATGGAATAGATGCTATTTAAAAAAAGGTTAATGCAGACGCCCCCCAGAATAAAGTTGTCCCGGTACCGGTGTTATTATACGCCGATGACGCTGTTTTACTCTCTAGAACCCCTGTGGGATTACAGCGATTAATGGACAGTTTTTCTTCCTTTATTAAAGACAGAAAATTAGTAATTAATAAAGGGAAAACACACATTATGAGCTGTGGGGCCAAAAGTAAATTGTCAAATGGCTTTTTTATAGACAGTGAAAAGGTGCAGCAGGTTGACAAATTTTGTTACCTAGGTATTACCTTCTCTAAAGACAGGAAATGGACTAATGAATTTAACAACATTCGGAATAAAATGGCAAAGAATGCCCATGGTATCTATAGATTTGCTGCGAAGGTTGGGGATCGCCGTACAAGGGATATGCTCAAGATTTACCAGGCTAGATGTGTTACTATAGCGCTGTATGGGGCAGGAGTATGGGGCCACAGCTGCGTCCATAATTTACAGCTGGAGGAAAATGTATTCCTAAAAAATCTCCTATTTTTGCCCTCTTCAGCTCCAACTGAATTGAGTCATCGAGAATTAGCCACTAATTATTTAACTGATCTGTTATCCCTTAGGCCATTGATGATTTGGCGGTCAATTTGGCTGAAGGATGAGAAGTCCTTTAACAGATCAATTATTGAGGACTGTTTACAATTGGATAAATATCGAGAGATACCTTGGGTGAAATATGCTGTTGCCTGTTTTTCAGACATTTTTAACTTGAACATGTTAATTGATCCCAGTGCAGCATCAAGGATACCTAAAGCTGAAATGAAAAGTATATTCTTAGCATATGCGGGGAGGAAGCGGGCTTTTGCCACTGGATCTATGTCCACTGTCATGTTTTACAACAGATATAGCTCAGTGGAAGTTTTTCCTTTGTACTTAACCATGGTAACTAGGCATTCACATAAATGTGTGCTAACCAGACTTAGATTTGGTATGGCACATTATTTAGTGGCACACCCAAATATCAAGAAACATTCAATTGGGCCATGTATGTGTGATGGTGTATCCATTCAGAGCACTTTGCACTTTCTGTTGTTTTGTAAACTGTACACAAATTTTCATATTACTTTTTTGAAACCCATGTTTGTCAAATATGGTGTACGTACAGTTAAACATGCTATGACTTTAATTTTTAACTTGCAATCGGCAGACATCTGTTTTTATACTGCAACGTTTTTAAACCAATGCATCAACTCCAGGGAAAATATGCGTTTTTAATGCATTTTGATTGTTAATATTAATTCTAGAATTAGCTCATGAATTAGGAAATGTATGTGTGTTTTTAATGGATTGTTATATTTTGTTTTGTGCTTTTATGGCCATATATATGCACCGAATAAAGCTTCAGTACTTGATTTCGTGTTGCAGCAAGACCTAGACTCACCCAAATGATTCTTCTAGATTTGGAGTATAGACTTGCAGATGATAAGCGATCCGAGCATTCATATGCTCCAATTTCTCGATGAGATAACATCTTCCAACTCTATATAAATTCTTACTTAGACTCTTCTCGTGGGAAATATATTCCCACATTTCCTTCAATTCTGTCTTTTCTGATTTGGTTATGTAGGATGTTACATATCGAGCAACAGCAATAGAATTGTCCGCAATGTATTGAATATCCATGTTAGCATTCCACATGGACAAAATGACTGGGTTGTAGTCATTTATGTATTTTGACTCTTCATTTCTTCTTAAGTTGTAGGTATTTTTTTTAGACTTTCTTGTAATAGTATGTCGCAAAGATTACATAAAACTGTTCACTCTTCCTTTTGATATTATAGGACGTGGAAATCCAAAACGACATATGGTGTAGAATTTGTCCTTAGATTTGTACTTTCGACAACAGTATTTCCCACAACGATAGCTTTGGAATCGTAAGACTTGTTGTCTTAAGTCCTTATCAAGTGTACTTTTGGGTATATCACATGTAGCATATTCCTCAATAAAAGACAACACAGTATCATCTGAGTCTGTTCCAAATTTCGGATCATCTTTGATCCATATTAGCATATGTATGTGAGGAGCACCTTTCGCTTGATACTCCTTTCTCCAAAAGAAATCCAGAACCTCTCCAAGAGGAGGATTTTTTTATGGGTGATAAAAGACATCATAGCTTCAAATCTATGATTGAAATACCTGCATACATTAACTGGATCCAAAGAGCACAATTCTCCAGGTGTCTTGTAATCAATATTTAGTATATTTGGATTTGCCTCTCGAAGAAATTGAAGTACATTATCCCAAGCATATTCAGCACAGCTTAGAGTAAGGAACCATGTAGGAGTTCCTAAGTTCCTTAGCATACATTTAAGTTCTCCATGACGACGGTAACAGTACTCATTAGTACCACGCTGACATGCCATGAGATTAATTAGCTGACATTCCAAAACATTATCTTTCTGCAGTACTTTATCCATAAATTTCTTTGCCGAAACATTTTGCAGATGTACACCTGTTTTAATATATGGTTTACTGCATAAGAAAGTCAAGACAAATCACTCTTAAACAAAAGCTGAAACAAATACGGAATACATTGTCGAAATCTTGGATCTTCTGCATACAATCTTGATGTCACAGATCTGTCATCATATCATCCTCCTTTTCCTGTGGAAAACAACTGAGGAAAACAACGAGCTTCCAAGCTTTTTTCCCATACACTTCCCTTTGCTTCTTTCATTTGGAATAACTCTATAGTATTCCCCATCACTTCTTTAGAATGCAGTGGATGAACACTGTAATGTTCGTAGATTTCTTCAGTTCTGGACACATCTACTTTTTCAATTTGTCCAGATGGCAAGTAACTATGTTCTTCTACAGTTATTTCTTCTTCTCTCACATATACATTTTTATAATATTGATTATTTTTTACCAGTTACGTTGCCTTTTTACTTTCCTAACATCCACTAATTGTTGCCAGATTTTCTTACTCTTAGTAGGAACGCCATTAACAAGAATAACTAAAGGTTCATCTTCTACATTTTCTACACCAATTGTTTCAATATTTTTCTTTAAATCTAGAGGCAAATATACAACTCTTCCCTTTAATCCTCTCTGTAAATCTGAAGGAGGCAATTTTCCTGTCTTAGGCTCCATACGAACAATAGCCTGAAATGGATGCACACATTGAATAAGAATAGACTCATAAGTATTTAAATCCATCAGTTCAGAAGGAATATTTACCAACTCAAGATTTTTTATTTTTTTTTGTCCTCATTCGCCGACTCGCCACCCGTTTCTACTAACTATTCCACCAATGGGCTTTTTTATCTCATCAGCTGGTTAGAGGAAGAGGCATAAACCTCACCTGCTCTTGAATCTGGCCACCGAGATAGCCCACCATTCCAAGCCAACTAACTCAACCGGTGTGTCCACCTCCTCCTCTATTTTCAACCTGGGATAACGCATAGTGACTATCAGTGAGATAGGCGGAGGCTTAATCATCGGACAACATCATTATTTACATTATATCTCATCCTCCCCTAATCTACCTTACCCAAAACATAAAAGAAAGGGTACCCAAAACCAACGTTTTTTCTTAGTGTGATCTGAAATATCAAGCTTGACTGTTTATCTCTTAGCCAATATCCAATCAATTATTTTAGGGGTAAGCGGAGAGAGCCACTGCTTACATAGCTCTCTACGTGCTAATATAATAGCATAAAAAATAAGTTTCACATTGTCATTCATGCTTTTTTTCTCTAAATCATATCTCCCCGTTATTACTAATTCGGTGTAGTGTAGTTCCTATATTCCCAATAGGCTCTGCGCATTGGAATAACATAAACAGAAGTGTAGACGTAGGACTGAGGTCATCTAGGTCTCTACTGACTATGTTAGACTTAATTAGTTTTGCCAGCTAGCTCAGAGGTCACTAGAAACTTTCTTGAATGTTCAGGAAAGGGTTAACCGTCCTGATTTAGACAAGAAGGGATTAGTTTCTGACAACCGCATAAACATGACAACTTTGTTCCCCCAGAATAAAGAGTGTATCTCTCGAGTTGTGTGAAAACAATAGACAGCTATTTCACTCAGTCAATCGTGCATGCTTAGTTCCACCAGAGTGCAGAGAAATAGAGAGACGGGCGTTTTCAATAAAAGGTGCTATTTTATTGAGCAGTCTTCTTTCTCATGCAAGAGAAATGAATTGCCACAATTGCAATACTTAATACAAAGTAAAGTGCGTACAGTAAACGTAGTATTATGAAATAATACTGTAAAAGCATTGATATGGTTTCTTAGCCATATGATACTTTAAAATGGATAAAATATATACATACATAAAAACATTGACTAACAAACTCAATTGGTGCTTTTAAATACGCCTACCCCGGTGTACCTGACCTAAGCCTAATACGTGGGAAACAGTAAGTAAGTTTGCAGTTTTAAGTTAAGTTACGTTTTTTGCCAGGTATCGGAATCAAGAATTCTCTCTAAGGTTTTAATCAGCTCCGTACCTTGGTTATAGAATGAAGGAGGTCTCTTATCTCCCTTCTCAGGACTCGATCTCCCAGCAACCCGCGAGGGTGACTTGGGAACACCGGATCTGGATTTTCTCGGCTGGAGAAAAAGACAGCGTCTCTCTCAGTGTGTCAAGGGGAGGGGCGGTTTCCATCGGCTCTCATAACAGCTGGGCTCCCGGACAAGTAGAAGGTCGCTCTGCTCCCAACCACTGTGTGTTTGCTTAAGGCAACGTTGGTATATTTATACCTGAAAGGTGCCAGGTTTGACGTAAGGTCGGACATAAGACGTCACTAAGAACTAACAGTTCTTTCTGGACTCCAGGAGTTCTTGTGCAAATCAAAACAAAAGCAAGGGGTTTTCCCGGGCTGCTGGAGGCTTGGTTTGTTTAAAGAACGCGTTGTACTTTCTAGGAGTCTATGGGAGTAGCCTTGCCGTGTTTTGGACTGTATGGGCTATTACTAAATATGGATATGATTCTTATGCCTTTATAAGGATATTATTAGTTATAACCACATAAGGGCATGAATCGGGAATATCGAATTAGGGTCCTAGATAGAAATACAACATCGGGGCTTACCTCAATCTGCAGATTCACGACTTGAGACAAGAAATTGCTTACATCCTGCCAAAATTGTCTTATATTCGGGCAAAACACAAACATATGTAAGTCGTCCACGTTGGGGGTCTTGCATTTCGGACACTCCACTACGCCACCAGCTTTAAATTTCGACAGTCTGCAAGGAGATCAATACGCCCTGTGGATCGTAAACAAAATGTTTCGCCTTAAGTTTGCAGGTTTAACAATACTGTAAAGCATAGCCATTGTAACTTGCCATTGGTTCTCCGTCACGATCTTCGGCAAGTATTCTTTCCACAGAACCTCCGGAAGCAAGAAAGGGCCATCTTCCATATCCATTATCATCCAATACCACATGGCCACCTCCTTCTTGAAGACCCCCTCTGTTCCAAGCTTTAACTCAAAGTCATTTTGTGTCCCAATTATGCTTTCTGGATCATTTGCCCAGCTCTGAATCTGCAGATATTTGTAGCTCGAATAAACCTGTCCCCACATTTGGTGACATTGACCCCAGGTAACCAACTTGCCCTCCTGGAACAAATCCTTCCATCGCTGAAGTAAACCCGCTCTCTTTAGCAGGAGTGCCAAAGCATCCTTTGTCCAAGACGGAGATCCAGGAGAATCCCATCGTGGAGCCATATAACTAAAATACGGTAACTTTAATAATCTCCTTATCTTATACCAAATCTTCGCCAGATTCCGAAGGACCTTAAGCCCGACCTTCTTGAAAAACGTAGGTTCTGCAAACTTATACAAAAAACCAAAATCTTTATAGTCGCAACTTTTCAACATCACACTAAATATTCCTCCGATCGTTGATGTATTCAGGGTACCCGACAGCATTTAAGCAAAAAGCCCATGCATACATTTGCAGGTCCGGGGCCGCCAAACCTCCTTTACTAAGTCTCCTCCTTAGTTTTTTCCAGGAGAGGCGTGACCCCTTTGATGCCCAAATAAATGAAACTATCTCACTCTGCAATTTGGCCAGCCATTCCTTTCTGAACCCAAGGGGGATAGTCTCAAACAAAAACGTAACCTTCGGTAGGATCAATATCTTCACTAGATTGGTCCGGCCATATAGCGACAATGGTAAATTCATCCATCCCTTAAGAGTGGCCGAAACTTCTTTCTTTATCTTAAAAACAACAATTCTCTACCAACAAATAAGTTGCAAAGTCCATCCACTCATTATTATTTTCCTTTTCACTTTTTAAATACAGATCAACAGTCCTGGTCTGATTTTATAAATAATTTGGCCCTTCACCTGAAATCACCTTAAACTTTGTAATTTCTTGCTCAAAATTTTCTGTACTACAATGTTGTACATTCTGTTCTACAAAAGCACTATGCAGGTCTTCTATTAGAGGACCTAAGCTTATGGGTAAAAGACAATAAGCTATTGACAATGAACCAGACGCGGTTTGTGGCAAATTCAGGAACCCGCACCAATTTGCTAGCAATATCCACCGTAGTCGACAGGGCAGTTGTAACCTCAAGATTAGTTCATTGCTGCTTTGTCGACTTCAAAGCAGCATTTGATAGAGTCCCCAGGAAGGCCCTATGGGCCAAACTAAAGATGTGGGGGATCCGGGAGAAACTACTAGAGGGAATAATCCAGCTCCACACCAGGACGTGGGTGCGGGTGAAGTTGGGGACCGGCACACACCTCTCACGTAAAATAATGACAACCAGAGGAGTGAAGCAGGGATGTGTGCTGGCCCCTCTTCTTTTTAATCTATTTGTAGCAGACCTGTCAGCTGCCCTAGATGACATTAACAGTCACTCTCCGAAGGTGGGTGGCATGACCCTAAGCAATCTTTTATATGCCGATGACTTGGCTCTCTTTAGTTTAACCAGGGTAGGGTTACAAAGACTCCTCGATAAATTGTTTGATTATACGATCAACAACCAACTCGAGGTTAACCTAAAGAAAACACTAGTAGTTACATTCGGCAAGAAATGATATAAAGGGGGTGGTTGGTCATTCAATAATGTCAGTCTAGAAACTGGCCAGTCCTATAAATACCTAGGCGTCCACCTGGACTCAAAATGTGGCTACAAAAAACAGCGAGGAGAGATCGGAGCCAAAGCAGTGACCCTAATGCTCTCACTAGGTAAACTTGCGAAAGATCTTTCCGGTCCAACCTTAGCTCTCCTCTTGGAGGTAATGAGAGCAAAGGTTGGCCCTACTCTATCCTACGGCATTGACATTTTTTGTGGCAAAATGAACACAAACCTGAACCAACAGACAACCAAAATTTATAAAAGGGTGCTCCAGCTGCCAAAGACCGCCTCTGCGGCACAGATAAGATTGGAGATGGGGCTGATAATCTACGAGGCCTCTGCCAATGGGGCATACCTTAACCTGTGTCACAAGTTAAGGCAGGCTGAGCCAGGCACTTTAGAATCCCTAGTCTGGCAAGAAATCAGCCAGATTAACCCGGGGGGTTTGTACGGATGCCTTTTCACAGACGCCATTAAGCAATTGTCAGCAAGCGATCTGTGGGCTCTAAACCCAGGCCAGATAGCTTTCAAAAAAGCTATAAAAAAATGTGTGAGAGTGACCTCCTGTCTTACTGATAAAGCACTTTTTCTAAAAAGTAGTCATGCCTGGGCCATGATAAATTCCTACAGACACCCAGTCCCAGTCTGTTATCTGGCTAGTACATACCCACTATACTTGAAACGCGGCTTTATTGCCATCAGAATGGGCGACTGGCGTATCTTGCAGGACTTACCACCATGGCGACGTACATCGGAAGATCTTTCCTGTAGAGGGTGTGGGAAAACAGCGGAAACCATTTTGCATGTAAGTTGCCTCTGCCCAGCCCTAAATACAGAACGTAGGTCCGGACTAAAATTAGAATGGAACAGGCTGGGGGTTCGGACCTGCAGGCAAGCCATCATGGCAGCTGTAAGTCCGGAAAATACAGTGCTAAATATAAAATTTACAAAATTTGTTCAGCGAGCATATTACACCTTTAATTTAAGGAGGCCATGTTAAAGTGCTCAATCTTTTTCTCTCATCGAAATCAGTAAAAACTGGCATTATTCTCAGTAAGGTCAAACATAATCTTGCAATACTCAACACAGGCTGGTGCCTTGTTTCAATTTTTGTGATTCTAAAACATTTTATGAGACAAAATCCCTGTTTTTATAACAATTGGAAATGGATTGTGTTTTTATATCAATATCTGTGTTGTTATTTTCTAGAAGTTTTTAATCTAATATTTGGTCAGGCTGTGAACTTGTAAATTCTTTTAAAGATATGTTTTATATCTAAATAAAGATTATTATTATTAATATTATTACATTCTCTTCTACATTTCCTTCTATTAATGTATCAATTTCTGCACTGTCTTCCTCAGGACCTAACTAACCTGAATTTCATCACAAACGTTCATTACATCTGATACAGATCCATGCAAAAGAGCACTGTTCAACTTTTTTAACATTAGTGCTGGACTTTTTGCATAATACAATCTTCTGACTAATTTCATCTTTTCAGTTTGATGTACTGCTAACATCCTGAAATGGTGAAAAACACTTCAACATACTTTTTTAGAAAGACAATCCAGAGAATGACCTTGCAAACCAGTATTTTCTCTCACTCTGCAAGGCTCTAGTCCTTGCAACATTTTAATCTTTTGTTTAACACTTTTCTTAGTATAGTTACGTAAGAAATTGCGTAAAAAATCAATAGATTCACTACAAATACTACTACAATTCCAAGTGTACACTGGAGCTCTAGGACGTCTCCCTAAAACTTCATCAGCTAACACCTCTTTTGCATTTCTAGGAACAATTTTCTCTTTCTCAATAGGACAACCATTACTAACCTCATAAGCACGACCACTAGTGTCAACTGCATGCAACAAATCATTACTCTGAAAATAACTCTCTTCATTAAAAAAAGGCTCAGAACTTGAACTATGTTTCCATTCACCCAAAAAAAACTCTAAAAAATTACTTCTGTTAATTACTCTTCTCCACTTACGTTTCACTTTCATTAAATGGATTGGCTTATTTAGTGATCGAATTCTATTAATTACTAAAATTAACAACAAAAAAATCAATTTGAAAGCTTTCTCAACTACATTTTCTATACGTTTCTTCTTCTTATAAAATGCTGTTTTTCTACATTTCTTCACTTCCTTGATCAAATTCGTCAAAACTCTATTATAAAACATTCTTTTTCTAATTTCCTGAAATTGATTCTTCCTCCTTTTACTATACACTGTTTTTTACAAGATGAATTCGCATAGTTGTTTTCTTTTCTCTTGCTTTTCTTTTTAGTTGCAGATACACCATTTGTATTTTTCATATTGAGGACACTACTCCTAGTACTTGATAAGTTCTTCAAAATAATCTTCGTTCTCTTACCAGAACTTTTTTCTTTTTGTTCACACATTGTTGTTCAGGTAAATCTTGTGGATGACTTCTCTTTAAATGATAAGCTTTATTCTGTTGTTTCCTCTTTTTACTTTTTGAAGGCATGATGAATTTCTTTTGCTGCTGATAAATAGAATCTGTTATAAAAAATATATATAAAAATATAAAAAACAATTAAGCTGTTAATCTACTAAGCCCTACTTCACTGCATCAATACTTGAGTACTGACTAAAAGATTACACTTCTGTAAGGAAAGTGCCTGACTGAATTTATAAGTGCTTCAGCGTATGAGGACACACACATACAGTATGAGGAAACAGGGAAGAAATATGAAGAGAGAAGAGTGAGAATGAAGAAATAGAGAGGAGTATAAAAACACACAAATGTGTATAAGTAGACTGGGATGTCTATGAGGAAAGAGGGAAAAATATCAGAAAATAGGAGGGAGTATAATGAGAGGACGCAGTATGGGGAAAATGGGACAAATGAGGAGAGAGGGTGGAGTAACAGGAAACAAGGGGAGTATGAGGATAGAAGAAAGAGTATGAGGAGAAGGAGAGGGAGTGTGAAGAGAGAGAGGGAAGAATACGGAAAAAGAGGTGAGTTGGGGAAAGAAAGAGGGACTATGAGGACAGTGGGGAATACGAGCAGAAATAGAGGACTAACAGGACAGAGAGGGGAATATGAGGACAAGAGGGAGCATGAAGACAAAGAGCACTATGAGGAGAGAAAAGCGAGAATAAGGAATAAGAGGGAATATCAGAGGAGAGGGGACAATATAAATAGAGAGAGGTAGACTGTAAGGAGAGAGGGAGAGATTATGGAAAAAGGGGCAAGTATAATTCCTTAATGTACACAGACACTCAGTGTGATTCTAGACAAAAAAATATGAGACCATACATTTTACCAAAACACATTTACTCCACTAAAACGTTTATGTGACTGCACACATTCTATGTATATAACTATTACATTTCAGTGGACAACCCTGACTCATTTTGTAAATACATTTCCAATCTGCTGCATTATTTTTGCTAACATTACATCCAAAAAGTGACACAATAGAACAACAAAGAGGCACAAGGGGCTTGTAAATCTGCCCAAGAGTGTATGCAGCAGTGTATATATACTGACTGGGGAATTGTTAAGAGGGAAGTATGATGAGAGAGGGAGGAGTAAGAGGACAGAATAGGGAGTATAAAAAGAAGAGGGAGTATTAGGAGACAGAGGAGATAATGAGGACAGAGGGGACTATGAGGACAAGGAGCACTATGAGGAGAGATAAGTGAGAATAAAGAAAGAGGGGGAATATCAGAAGATAGGGGACAGTATAAGCAGAGAGAGGTAGACTGTGAGGAGAGAGGGGGGAGATTATGGAAAAAGGAGCAAGTATAATTCCTTAATGTACACAGACGCTCAGTGTGATGCTAGGCATAAAATATGAGACCATACATTTTACCAAAACACATTTACTACACTAAAACGTTTAAGTGACTGTACACACTCTATGTATATAACTACTACATTTCAGTAAACAACACTGACTCATTTTGCAAATATATTTCCAATCTGCTGCATTATTTTTGCGAACATCACATCCAAAAAGTGACACAATCGAACAAAAAAGAGGCGCAAGGGGCTTGTAAATCTGCCCAAGCGTGTATGCACAAGTGTATGTATACTGATTGGGGAATTGTAAAGAGGCAGGTATGATGAAAGAGGGAGGATTAAGAGGACAGAGGAGGGAGTATAAAAAGAAGGGGGAGTATTAGGAGCCAGAGGAGACAATGAGGACAGAGAGGAAATATGAGGACAGGGGGACTATGAGAACAAAGAGCAGTATGAGAAGAGAAAAGTGAGACTAAGGAATAAGAGGGAATATCAGAACAGAGGGGACACTATACGTAGAGAGAGGTAGGCTGTAAGAAGAGAGGGGGGAGATTATGGAAACAGGAGCAAGTATAATTCCGTAATGTACACAGACACTCAGTGTGATTCTAGACAAAAAAATATGAGACCATACATTTTACCAAAACACATTTACTACACTAAAACGTTTAAGTGACTGTACACATTCTATGTATATAACTACTACATTTCAGGGGACAACCGGACTTATTTTGCAAATACATTTCCAATCTGCTGCATTATTTTTGCCAACATTACATCAAAAAAGTGACACAATAAAAAAGTAACACAATAGAACAACAAAGAGCCACAAGGGCTTGTAAATCTGCCCAAGAGTGCATGCAGCAGTGTATGTATACTGACTGGGGAATTGTAAAGAGGCAGGTATGATGAAAGAGGGAGGATTAAGAGGACAGAGGAGGGAGTATAAAAAGAAGGGGGAGTATTAGGAGCCAGAGGAGACAATGAGGACAGAGAGGAAATATTAGGACGGGGGGACTATGAGAACAAAGAGCATTATGAGAAGAGAAAAGTGAGAATAAGGAATAAGAGGGAATATCAGAACAGAGGGGACAGTATAGGTAGAGAGAGGTAGACTGCAAGGAGAGAGGGGGGAGATTATGGAAAAAGGGGCAATTATAATTCCTTAATGTACACAGACACTCAGTGTGATTCAAGACAAAAAATATGAGACCACACATTTTACCAAAACACATTTACTGCACTGAAACCTTTAAGTGACTGTGCACATTCTATGTATATAACTACTAAATTTCAGTGGACAACCCTGAATCATTCTGCAAATACATTTCCAATCTGCTGCATTATTTTTGCCAACATTACATCCAAAAAGTGACACAATAGAACAACAAAGAGGCGCAAGGGGCTTCTAAATCTGCCCAAGAGTGTATGCTGCAGTGTATGTATATGGACGGGGGAATTGTTAAGAGGGAGATATGGGGCCATATGTATCAAGCTCATTTTTACTTGCAAACGCTGCGAATCGCAAAAATTAGTGTTTGCGATTAAAAATTAGTAAATCCCAATGTATGAAGCAAAAATTCATCGCAAAATAAGGAATCGCTAAAATAGCGATTCCTTACATTGCGAGAGCCTGTATTCTGAGATTTCTATAGCAATTCCTTAATTTGCGATCATTCCAGTTAGCGATAATCGCAAAACTGGAAATTGCAAAAAAGGAATCGCAATGGAATACATCAAAAATTCGCAATTTGCAAATTCACTAAAATCGCAATTTTGGAAATCGCAATTACCACCAAGTGGGAGCAGGTGGTAACCAGGTGCAAAGTATATAAGGAAGCCCACAATGCAACAGACTTTTTTCCACAATGTCTGGGCTCTACGTAATAGCGAGGAGGCGAAGACTGAGAGCTGCTGCGCAGAGGAGGAGACGCCAAAAGAGGATATTCTGTGCACGCATCACCATCTACCAGCGCACTGAGGAGGACATCTACACCTGCTACAGACTGGAGGAAGACAGTATACTAGATTTAATTGAAGAACTCAGACACTATCTTGAACACCCCACACGCAGGACACAAGCCATCCCCACTCACATCCAGGTCCTGTGTTCACTACACCTGCTTGCTTCAGGTAGTTTCCAGGGGGTGATAGCCACAGCAGGAGGGGTGTCACAAAGTGGCCTGTTGCGCTTTTTCCATGCGTTCCTCGATGCCATGGCACAGAGGATGCAACACCGCATTCACTTCCCCAACACCCCACAGGAGCTAGCCCAGACCAAGCAGGACTTTTACAATATTGCCCGATTCCCCCACGGCACAGGATGCTTAGATGGGACTCATATTGCAATATCCCCCCCTCCAACAATGAGTACGTATTCAGGAACCGGAAATGCTACCATTCACTTAACATACAGGTGGTGTGTGATGCCAAAAACATCATCACTGACATAGTAGCAATTTATCCAGGCAGTACACATGACGCTTTCATATTCCGTCACAGTGGGCTATACCGTAGACTCGCAAGAGGTGATTTTGTCGAGGGATACCTACTAGGTAAATGCATAGAAACATAGGGCACATTTCTACTGACTACCATGTGCATTACAGTGACTGACCATTCACATTTCAACCCACAGGTGACAGTACCTATGCAGTCCGGGATTTCATCATGACACCCTACCTCAATCCTGCTAATGCTGGGGAGTGTCGATTTAACTGAGCACACATTTCAACAAGAGGCACCATAGAACGAACTTTTGGCATACTGAAGAGCCGATTCCGCTGCATACATAAAAGTGGAGGAGCACTCCAATACAGCCCTGATTCATGTTGCAAAATAGTGGTAGCATGTGCCATGCTGCACAACATGGCTACCAGGAAAGGCACACCAGTGGAGTTGAGTGAATCGGAATCCTCTGATGTGGAGGGGCCTGGACCTGGACGCATGGCAGCTGGTGTAGCTGGTGCTGCAGCTGGCCGCCAGAGGCGTGATGAGATTATGCGCAACTACTTCTAGGTAAGAAATAATGACACAATGAAAAATCTAATTTGTGTGACAGTGTTTTTATTCCTTAATTGCAGGAGAAACAATGCCACACATCCCTCCTGCCAACTACTCACACTCCTAATATCATGCACATGTTTAACGCTCAGTGCTACAACTCAACCTGGAGTATATGCAAAGTCAGGTCTTAAGTTTACCTCTCTTGAAGCAAACAAAATGCGGCGCCTGCTGGTTGTTAGTGTTGCACTGCTTTATTCTAATTGTACGTAGCAGGCCTATTATTCCTGCCACTACGGCGCCTCTCCATTATGGATGGTGGGGTATTGCTGCTCCGCACTGACTGGGCATCCTCCTCACTGGGAGTCAGTACTCCAGGGCCTGTAGTGCAGACGGCCCGCAGCTCGCCAAGAGCAGATGTTGCCTGCACAACTGCTGTCGCATTGTCCTGTATGGCATGTGCAAACTCCCTCTGCATCACAATGCTGCGCCTGGTCTGGATATTAGTGGCAGAGGCCAAGCGGTTGATGGCCCGTGTATAACGGTCCATGTGCTCCATCTCTCTGCGCCCTGCAGCACGTTCTGCGCGCAGCTCTCCACAAAGCGCATGCATGGCACCCCTCAGTTCGCCTTGTATACCACTGAACCCTGCCCTCACCTCTCACTGTAATGCCTTTATGTTTTTTGCTTGCAGGCGCTGAACCTGTAGCATGTTCAATTCCAAGCCGGCAAACACAGATTCTTCAGCCTGATCTCCGAAACTGCTGGCCGTGCGATGTCTGCGCCTGGCTGTGCCTTGTGGACATTGGCTGTCTTGTGGCCTGGACTGTTGCTGTCGCAGTGTGTTTTTGGACTGCAAATTACTATTGCTGTCCTCTGCCTCGTCCTCCATTGGTGGCAGTGGCCTCACTATGTTCCTCCTCTTTCTCTTCGGAGGATTGACAGGGCTCCCCTCCCATCAGTTTCTAGCTCCTGCCCTGCGTCTCCTGAGTCTGGAGGTTACATCACTCTTCCACTGACTGTAGGATGTGTAGTTGCTGGTGCTGTGGACAGAACAGCACACATTAATCAACTGTACTCATTTGCAATGTGAAAATAAATTATTTCACAGTTTGGGGTTACATTACTTTTTCATTTCCCTTTCCTGACCGGCACATGCAAAATTTGCCTAGCGTGGCTGGTTGACACAACTTTTATTTTCATGTGACTACATCTCCCAAGATGCATTGTGTACCTGCTCTAGCATGCAATGTGGTTCCCAGGCCACTAGGTCGCTGCAGGAGGGTGTGGGGGGTGGCGTTTGGGGTGTGATGGCATGCTTCTTACCTGGTCTGGATGCTTGTTCATCTGAGCTGTCTAGGTCAGCCACGCCCGTCACGCTCTCTGGTAGCAGAGTACCCTCCACAAGTTCCTCCAGAGGTGTGGAGTCCGGCACAGTTGAGGTCCCTCCACCGGTGTTCTATGACTGCTCCAGCCTGGCAGCTAACTTCTCTTTTGAGCGTTGGTGCAGGTCGTACCAGCGCTTGAGTAGTACGTCCACACTCCAGTGTGTCACTCCCAGCGCATTCACTTTGCCTGTATGGCTGCCCAAATGCGTCTTTTCCGGGTCTCAGGCACCTTCAGGGAATTCTTCCCAAACCGCAAATCGTGATTTGGCACCATCTCCTGTATCCGTGTCTCCAGTTCTGCTTCTGAAAATTTCAGTTTTCTTTTTCTGGAACTTTCTCCTCCCTGCTGCTGCTGCTGCTCTGTTTCAGGCATTTCCATGGTGCCACTTTCAGCCATGGTGTAACTGTAGCAATGTTCAGTCTCCCACTCTCCCTCACTGTGACTCTCACTCAGAAACACTGTTGCAGCATGGGTAGGCAGTCACTTCCTGGTAGTGATGTCATCAAGCTGCACCAGGTTTCTGATTGGCTGATTTGCGAAATCGCAAAATAGCGATTTTTTCCGTTAAGGAATCGCAATTTTGCGATTTTTTGGGTTTAAAGAATCGCTTTTTGGATTCTCGAAGATAAATGGCGATTTTTTCCGAATCGCTACTTATTTCCGATTTCTTTCATACATATCGATTTGCGATTCTGAATCTGCGATTGAGTAAAAATCGCTAATTCAGAATCGCAAATCGTGACCTTCATACATATGGCCCATGATGAGAGTGGGAGTAGTAAGAAGACAGAGGAGGGAGTATAAAAAGAAGGGGGAGTATTAGGAGACAGAGAAAACAATCAGGACAGAGGGAGAATATGAGGACAGGGCGAACTATGAGGACACAGAGCACTATAAGGAGAGAGAGGTGAGAATAAGGAAAGAGGGGGAATATCAGAAGACAGGGGACAGTATAAGCAGAGAGAGGTAGACTGTGAGGAGAGAGGAGAGAGATTATGGAAAAAGGAGCAAGTATAATTCCTTAATGTACACAGACGCTCAGTGTGATACTAGGCATAAAATATTAGACCATACATTTTACCAAAACGCATTTACTAGACTAAAACGTTTAAGTGACTTCACACATTCTATGTATTCAACTACTACATTTCAGTGGACAACCCTGATTCATTTTGCAAATGCATTTACAATCTGCTGCATTTTTTTTTGCCAACACTACATCCAAAAAGTGACACAAGAACAACAAAGAGGCGCAAGAGGCTTGTAAATCTGCCCAAGAGTGTATGCAGCAGTGCATGTATACTGACTGGGGAATTGTTAAGAGGGAGGTATGATGAAAGAGGGAGGAGTAAGAGGACAGAGGAGGGAGTATCAAAAGAAGGGGGAGTATTAGGAGACAGAGGAGACAATGAGGACAGAGAGGAAATATGAGGACAGGGGGGACTTAGAGGACAAGGAACACTATGAGGGTAGAGAAGGCACAATAAGGAAAGAAGGGGAATTTCAGAAGACAGGGGACAGTATAACCAGAGAGAGGTAGACTGTGAGGAGGGAGGCTGGGAGATTATGGACTTAATGTACACAGACGCTCAGAGTGATACTAGGCATAAAATATGAGACCACACATTTTACCAAAACACATTTACTACACTAAAACGTTCAAGTGACTGCACACATTCTATGTATATAACTATTACATTTCAGAGGACAACCCTGATCATTTTGCAAATACATTTCCAACCTGCTGCATTATTTTTGACAACATTACATCCAAAAAGTGATACAATAGAACAACAAAGAGGCGCAAGGGGCTTGTAAATCTGCCCAAGAGTGTATACAGCAGTGTATGTATACTGACTGGGTAATTGTTAGGAAGGAGGTATGATGAGAGAGGGAGGAGTAAGAGGACAGAGGAGGGAGGAGGGAGTATCAAAAGAAGATGAGGAGTATTAGGAGACAGAGGAGACAATGAGGACAGCGAGGGAATATGAGGACAGGGGGGACTATGAGGACAAGGAGCACTATGAGGAGAGAGAAGTAAGAATAAGGAAAGAGGGGGAATATCAGAAGAGAGAGCACAGTATAAGCAGAAAGAGGTAGAATGTGAGGAGAGAGTGTGGGGAGATTATGGAAAAAGGGGCAAGTATAATTCCTTACTGTACACAGACGCTCAGTGTGATTCTAGACAAAAAAATATGACTCCATACATTTTACCAAAACACATTTACTACACTAAAACAGTTAAGTGACTGCACACATTCCATGTATATAACTACTACATTTCAATGGACAACCCTGACTCATTTTGCAAATACATTTCCAATTTGCTGAATTCTTTTTGCCAACATTACCTCAAAAATGTGACACAGTAGAAAAACAAACTGGTGCAAGGGGCTTGTAAATTTGCCCAACAGTGTAAGCAGCAGTGTATGTATACTGACTACAAAATTGTAGATTTAGAACACAAGTCTAATTCTAAGCAAGCAACACTATTAACTACTCTACAACTAAAAAAGTGACTGCACACATTCTACATTTTTAGTACTGCACTTTACTGCACAAAAGTGACTCACTAAACATATTAACTTACCAAATGATTTTATCACAATAGTTATCCAAATGCAGACAAACTCAAAATATGATTCTACAAACTTTAGAAGGATAAACACATTACTCTTACTTAAAATAAAATGCACCACATACATTCCCTTACAAGTTATCAACTCACATCTCAAACTGATTGGTAGATTAAGAAGAATGCCACTCACACAGAAGATAGTCTTATACAGAATCTCTCTATTTCAATGCTTGCAGCAGAACCAAAGAATGGCACGTTTTCCATCCCAATTTACACATATATACACGTTAATAACAAATCAAATTCCTTCACACATTAATTCAAAACCAAACACACATTTCTATTGGTTCAACATTTCAAACCTTTCCAACTGACATAACGTTCCACCCTACCCCCGACAGATCATGCAAAAGTCAACTGTCAACAGAGGTCAAAAGTTCAGCACACTGTAAAACACTACTCCTAAACAAGTTTAACTCTGCATAGGTACATACTTATAAGAACCAATAAAGAGAAAAGGTATCATTAAAACCAACCAACATATATACACATAAACTTGATAGATAGCTATAAAAAATATTTTTTAATTGATTTTTATTGCTTAGGTACGCTTACGGGACGATTTACAGACTTCGCACCGTATGTCGTACGTAGGTCTATGGTACTCGTATGGTAAATCTACTGTAAAAGAAATGATAGCCTATATCACTTATTTGTATAATCCCCGGGGACCCCATCCCCCGGGGCTGAAATATAACGCTGGGGACCGTGGGGGGAGCCCCAATGCCCCCACGGTCCCAGCCGGCTTCCCGCGTCCTTCGGGATCCAGCATTGCTTTTTGTCAGAGAGAGCAGCTTACATGCTGCTCTCTCTGACGAAAAACAATCTGCTACTTGAAAGAGAGAGCAGGTTTCCTGCCCTCTCTTTCAAATAGGAAAGCAGTTTGCTATGGTAGGGTGGGAGCCGCGAGGCTCCCGCCCCATTATAGCAAACAGCAGTGTCCCGGGGTAAGCACCCCTGGACACAGCAGGGGCCGGCCCTGGGAGGTGGTGGTCCCTAGGGCCATCAAAGGCTCCAGGAGGGGGGCCGTGCGGCCCCCCTCCCAACATTCAAAAACCCCGGGGGTGGTGGTCCCTGGGGCTGGGGGGTCCATCACGGACCCCCCTATTTTCTATGTTAGAGCCCCGGGGAGGTGGCGGTCCCCATGGCGTGTGGGGGGGCTTAAGCCCCCCCCCCCCCCCACACAGGTGTTTTTATTAAAAAATTTTTTTTTAAAGAAGCCCCTGGAGATGGGGTCCCCAGGAATTATAAAAAATTAGTGATAACGGCTATTTTTTAACGCGAACCATGCACGTACGTACGACGTACGTGCATGGTATGCGTAAGTCGTAAGTCGTTCCGTAAGCGTACCTAAGCAAGAAAAAATAAAAGATTGTGACCTTGAGGATCATTGTAAAAATCCCTAAGCAGCCCTAGGGGGTCAGGAAGTCCTATAGCAAATAGCAAACTTTTCCTGTCAATCTACACACTCAATCTACACACATATACAAACAAATAACAAATCACATTTATTCCCACATTAAATTAAAACAAAAAAACACACTTTTCTATTGCTTGAACTTTTAAACCCTTTCCAACTGACAAAACTTTCAACCCTTCCCGCATTCCACATTCTGCCAGTTACCATAGAAAGACTTCAGGGAACACCTAACTGAGCACACAGGTGAAAAGTTCATCATACATTGTTGCAAATCAAAACAGCAAGTGTGCTTGACTTGTCAATATACCAGCTTATCTTAAGTAATGTTCTTTTCTATCACTTTTTCTTAACCAATACATAACAGGCTTTTAAAAAACAGAAAATGGCACCCTAGTTTTACATGTAAAAAGTTTTCAAGCAACCAATCACTTCTTTGCTTTTTTCAAAACTCCACTTATCCACCATTTTAGAAAAATCTTATTTTTCAAACTGCCATTTCATTTACAGAGATCATCTGAGTGCAACCAGACCTCTCTTCAAGATGCTTAGAGTGTGGATTGTGGGACACAGCTATATTTTCTGGAATCAAAGGTGCGCAGAACAGAAAGGAATTCACAAAGACCTAGGTTTACCAAATGTAGACATTAAATGGATTGGACAGAGAGGGTGAAGTGGCACCAACTGATGCCATTGGTGAAATCCTTTTTGCATCTCCAACACCCTGACCTCATAATTGTGCACTGTGGTGGAAATGACCTGGGCACTTTGACTGGGGTAGGTCTGGAAATGTTTATGAAGGACACCTTTACTGAAGTGATGTCACTTTTCCCCCAAACTACCTTTCTCTATTCTAATATATGACAAAGGCAGAAATTGAGAAAGCTAGGAAACATGTGAATAAATCTGTTTCTGCTTTTCTCCGAGACTATAGAATGGGGTCCATTTACAACAACAATCTGCGTTTCAATATGCAAGGCATCTATAGGAGAGATGGTGTACATTTTACAGATGAAAGGAACAGAGTCTTCCTCATGAACGTTAGACTCTGCATCGGTACTTACTTGTGTAGGGACTAAAATCACCCAATAAACACAAGGGCTCTTTTTAGAGCCACCCAACATATAAACACATACACTTCATAAATATCTAAAAATATATTTATTTTTCTTGCTTAGGTACGCTTACAGGACGACTTACATACTTTGCACCGTACGTCGTATGTACGTGCATTGTACGCGTACGCTAAATCTACCGTAAAAAAAAATAGCCTCTATCCCTCATTTTTTATAATACCCGAGGACCCCATCCCCCGGGGCTTAAATATAACATTGGAGATGGTGGGGGGAGCCTCAATGCCCCAATGCCCCCACGGTCCCAACCGGCTCCCCGCGTCCTTCGGGAGCCGACATTGCTTTTCGTCAGAGAGAGCAGCTTACATGCTGCTCTCTCTGACGAAAAGCAATCTGCTTTCCTACTTGAAAGAGAGAGCAGGTTTCCTATATATATATATATCACATAGTACAAAACATTAAAAAACGTATTTCCTTTATTTTGTTATATTACTCCCTGCTATCCTTCATTGAAAACCAAATGCATTCATACCACACTCAATCTACTCAAACGTCTCATAAAACCAAGAACACTTTACTGCTTGTGTATAAACAGTGTCCAACAGAAAAAACATGGAATATTCTCTTTTTTTTAACTTTTTATAGTATATCAAAGCATACAATCTTTGCATCATAATCACATATATGGATAGTGTATATGAATAGTCACATAATCCAATTGATCATAACCAATATTATCTTCTAATCCATTAAACTTCTAAATATTTAGCCACTCGACCTTGTTATAAGGCTGGTGTGACCACGGTTAATGTCCTCTGGCCAGTCAATGATATTTAAAGATGCCAATGTGTGGTTCCGTGCAACACGGAAACTGCCGTCCACCTTCCTCAGGGCACACATGGACCATAAAAGAGTCAAGAGGATGGCTAGGGCAATAAAATAATCACCTGTAAATATAATAAATCTCAATCAATAAAGGACAATCATGTATATGTCACTAAATAAATTAAGTACTATTGAATAGGTAACGCCCCAAGTCATATATGTGAATCTTTCTCAATTCCGTAACACCAAGAGAACAAAAATCAAGTCATACCATAGAAAAAAAACATCACCCTTACAGCGTCATCTCACAGAGAATACTATATAGTTACAGCATACACCTCTGCCTTAGTATAGGTCATGGTTGAAAACCTACTCTGACGGGTAATCACCAACTTACCTAGGTGTAAGAGGACCTGCTCGCCCACAGTGTTTTATTACCTGTTGTTGCATATCACTTATCCCCAATACCCTTACACTGCATGCTATATTAATCCCGACCTACCACAGTCACCAACATGCAAGTAGTTTAATCTAATGCAATTAAATACTACATACATAGGGCTCACAATTAAAGAATGCCATTTTCTCTTTTACATGGAGTGGAAAGAAAAAAGATGAATATGTATTCGTCAGATGGTCCTATCAAACAAACGCTTACAAATAAGGGCCTCATTACGATGTCACCTAATTCGGTAAGGAACCGCCTGAACTCAGGTCGGGGGTTCCGTCTGCAGTATTTTGACGCAAACACCCATAGTGCGGTCGCAAACCTCCATTTCTCAATGGAAGCTTATGCAGCGGGCGGAAAAGGCCCGCAGCACAAGCTTCCATTGAGAAATGGAAGCTACAAAACATCCCTGCACCGTGTGGCAGGCACCATGTGGTACCTGCCACACAGTGCAGGGATGTTGAGGGTGGCCCCATAGGTGCCGCCCAGCCCCAATTTGCGGAGGGTCAGGGGGCCCTGCTAGGGGCCCTCAATTTCACTTTCTGACAGCCTTTCCATGTCGCAAAGGCCGACATGGAATGGCTGTCAGAAACCGACATCATAATCCCGATGGCGGAGCCGCTGTCATTTAATGATTATGCACTATGTTTGATGAGCAACTGGCTCCTTGAGCCCATCCGAACCACGTTGAAATCCCCCTGCAGGTTTCACTCCGACCGCCGTCATCCTAATAGAGGGGTCAGACTATAGAGAGAACAAAGGGGGGGGATGATAATCCTGGATGGTTGTGCGCTACACCAAATATCAGCAATATCAGTATTTGTTAATCTCAATATATTAGTTGTTGGGTGCCTGGGTATGAGTCATCATCCTTGCCCACAAATGATCCGTAGATCTAAAGATATTTCTAAAAACCTATCACACCAACTTAGAATATTCCACAAGAACACAATGTCATAAATTAATCCACAAAGTCAAATCAGATTGAAATAAATATATAGTTCTTTTAATCCACAGGGCTTTCTCCAAGTCCAGCCAACACGTGTTTCGTCGTATGGGTAGGTACCCACCACTTCATCAGGGCTGGGAAAGAAATAATACAAACAAATATTGTAGTCCCGCCGTACATCGGGCAATGTTCATACTTTACATGTGGTTAATTCCGGATTTATCAATTATGATGTCATGCAAGTGGGATTATTCTTTACATGTTCTTAATCCACAAATTGTTGAAATAAATTCATTTTCTTCTATATTACAGAGTGAGTATTAATGAGTAATTGAAGAGGGAAAGAAGGGAGATAGGACTCCCAAGGAGAGGATGAAAGATACCTCCACAGGAGGCAAATAGGTGCCCCACAACTCGTGAAATCAAAACATTCACCGGTAGCACCAGATTTCCCGGCATCACACCGGCACTATGCCTCACCAATTATATGTCAGCCATAAACCCACGTGAGAGTCATCGCATAGATATTAGTGCAGTAAATCCCTCATTGGGTGAACAATTTTTGACAGCATAAGTGCTCAAGACGTTATCAAGACTGAGCATCGCAACTCAGGCTTACCTGATACTTAATTCTTGGTAGGTTATATGCCTGTAAATTATCATAAAGTATAGAAATCTTGTAACCTCAATATGAATATTATTATCATCCGTATAAACAAATGAGCCGGCCCAGAAAAGTACCTTCTGGCTGGTTATAATTCCGACCCAGCCTCACACGGCTGGGTTGATAATTTCTCAAAGAACCCGGGTCTGTCCTCCTATTCACGCTGTGGGAAAATATGTATATATTGCATATTACCCTGATGATTATTAAATTATATAGACACAGCCAATTTACTAAATTAATGATCAGATTGTCAGTTTTTTTAGAACTCTTAAATAGTATCAGCATTGTATCGTAGTCTAATGTCACATTCCCAAAAGGGTATCCGTTATTACACCTATATTATTTATGTCTCTCAGTCGCTTACCTTTAAATCGGTAATTTTAATATATAGCCCAAGATGCGACCAAGATCAAATAGTAGGGATCCAATTCATTTGTGGGATCAGTTTCAGTTATTTCTGACCTGATCAATGGCACAAAAAACAATTGTTTTGTTCCTGCCTTGACAGGGACACTCATTAAGATGTGTGGCAGTATTGTATCTTGCGTCATGGTGTCGAATCGCTCTTACATGTTCAAATATCCTGTCTTTCAGGGCTCTTTTTGTACTGCCAATATAAAAGCTTCCACATTTACAGGTAATCATGTATATTACAAAACAGCTATTGCAATTTAACATTTGTTTTATTCTGAATTCTCTTCCCATGTAATTGCAAAAAGTTTTTGTTTTGTTCATAGCCATGGGACATAATTTACACGTCCCACATTTGTGAAAGCCCACGCAATTCTGCATTAGCCAATCTGGTGTTGTCTTAGGAGTTGATGGATAAGTGGGGCTCACCCAGGATTTGATGTTTTTCCCCCTTCTATAAGTAATTAGGGGCTGTTTTGCAATGTGATTGTTCAAAGATGTATCATTGTTTAATATCCACCAGTGTTTTTTCATGCTGTTTCTCAGTGTGATTGCTGCGTCATCATAGTTGGTAATAAGTCTAATTTTCGTGTTGCCACTCTTTACATTCTGTTTGTGTTGCAGTGTGGCATCCCTGGGTATACTGTTAATTCTGTGTTCTGCCTTCATAATCGTGTCTGCATCGTACCCTCTGGCTCTAAATCTAGATCTCATATTGGTCTTACATTCTGAGAAGACTCTGTCTTTGCAGCTTTTCCTACGTGCTCGTGTCAGTTCTCCAAAGGGAATGGATTGGATCTGATGTTTTGGATGTGAACTACCAGCATGTAATTTGGCATTGCATGAGGTTGGTTTTCTATATAGTTTGCTCTGTATTTTATTGTCCTCAATAAATAATGTACGATCTAGGAATTCAATCTGAGTCCTGCTTATAGAGTATGTGAGGTGTATTCCCATCATGTTAGAGTTTAGGTATTCCCAAAATTGTTTCAAACTGTTCATATCTCCAGCCCAAATAAGTAGACAGTTGTCAATGTAACAAACCCAATATATGATGGATTCGCTCCATTGTATACCACCAGGGCCCCAGATCCACTCCTCCTCAAACCTGCCCATGAACAGGTTCGCATAGGAAGGAGAGAATCTGGACCCCATGGCAACACCCTGTTTCTGTCTGTACCAAGTAGTTCATGAGCATCTCTGTGTGAGCCCACTGAGATGCTGGTCTTTTGTTAAGAAATTTCCTTGTGGCCATAAGACCTAGGTCTGTCCTGATGTTCGTATAAAGGGAGGTGACATCTAAGGTGGCCATAATCATACCATCCTCCCATGGTACATCTGAGATAATGCCTAGAATATGCGTGGTATCCTTAATATATGCTGGTAGATTTCGCACTAGTGGTTGTAGGAAATTGTCCACATATTGTGACAATCTCTCCGTGGGGCCCCCTATGCTCGAGATAATTGGTCTCCCTGGTGGTGATTGGGCATTTTTATGCATCTTTGGGAGTGTGTAGATACAAGGGAACCTCGGTTTGTCTACTTTCAAGTATGTATATTCCTCCCTACTGATTCGGCCTTCATGCCACCATTCTTTAAGGTGTGTGTTGATAGTGGTCGTCAGGGGTCCAATTGGGTTCTCCCTGAGTTTCTCATAGCATGTTCTGTCTTTGAGTTGTGTCTGTATTTTTAAATTGTAAGACTCAGTATTCATTACCACTATGTTACCACCCTTATCCGCCTCTTTGATGGTAACATTGGGTAATTTGCTCATATCCACTAGTGCTTGGCGTTCATGTATACTTAGATTATCTGGAGATGTCATCTTGCGTTTCTTTTTGTGTTTCAAGTGGTTATATAAGTCCTCAGTGACCAATTTGTGGAACATATCTACACTATTTCCACTTGGTAGAGTCAGGGTCCATCTTGATTTGTTATGTAGATCACTCGATATGGTAGTATCTGGTTCAATATCATGATCAAAGAGTAATTCATCTATGGACATGTGGTCTCTGTCATCATCCACAATAGACAAAAGTATTTCACAATCTCTAATATCCTGTATTGTTGGTATGGTATGAGTCACAATTTGAGTTTCTGTTTCCATGCTTTTATTTGCACTTGGATTAGATTCAAAATGTTTTTTAAGTTTCAATTTTCTCGTGAATTTAAACAGATCAACCCTAGAGGGATCAGACTGTAAACCTACCCTGTTGGCCGGAGGCTTTCCGCCAGACATCGTAATTAGGCCCTAAATTGGGAACTACCTTTATTGCAACCACATTACCTATCTAAGTTCTTCTTAAAATATGTAATGATAGGTTGATAAGGTTCCAAAGCGTACCAATTATTGGCAAAGATGCAATTCATTATGTAATTCATATACTGATGTTCCTACAAAAAAGTGGAAAATCTGTTTGAAAATTAACCCCTAAACAACATTTTGGAATCCACAGGCATTTCTCACTCAAATTGCTTGTTATCTCCAGTCAAATACAAATTCACCACATGTATGTAAACACATCACACTTACCAAAAGGACAAATCCTCCTCACTTAGGGGCTCATTACGATGCCTGTCGGAAAGCATTCCAACTAACTGCTTGTCGGAATGGTTTCGGACCAAATCGGATTCGGGAAGTCCGACCGACTGATTATGATGCTTCCGAACAGCATTCAGTTGCACTCCCATTGACTTCAATGGGAGCCTGTGTTCTGACCGACAACAAAGGCTCCCATTAAAGAAAAGGATGGTTGTGAAAAACTGTGCATCCTGTGTCTGGCATCCCATAGTGCCTGACACACTGTGCATGGTTGGAAAGAGAGGACCCATAGATACCCCCACGGGCCCGAACCGGAGGACTCCAGGTGAAGGGGGGCCTGCTACAGGCCCCCAAAGTCGGTTTCCGACAGCCGATCCTTGTCGGAAAAACTAGTCGGAAAGGCTTTCCGAATCCAACATCGTAATACGTCGGTCGGAAATGCGATCTGTAGACCAATACGAGTCGGCTACGACTGACTCGGTTTCTCCGAATGCCAGTTGGAACAGAGTAGGAAAGTCTGAACGGTTTCCAACTATCGTAATTGGTCGGTCGGATATGTTTCCGAGTCGGTTGGAAATGCAGGTTCCGACACACATTCGGACAAACCGAATGCCATTCGGAGCCTTTACGACTGATATCGTAATGAGGTCTTAAGTCTATTCCTGAGGTGCCTCGTCACATAGAGACCGGCAAAGGGTTTGAACGTTTGTTAGAGCCAAAAATAAATACTCACCATAGGGCCCACGTGTTTTGATAAAGCCACCACTTAACTTCCTGCTTCAGCTACTTGTGGAGTAATATTATAACAGTTTTCTAATACTCAGAGGGATCCCCATGATACTAAATATCCACTATATAGACTCCACTTGATTTCCTATTTGTCTGCAAACGTTCAGCTCTCAGCTGGTGAAGATGGAGATTGGTTTGGACAGTTTAACAGACCTGCAGTTGCTAAATTACAAACCACTTCCGTGTTTCAGGGATTGATGAAGAGTGAGTGTAGAGACCCAGAGAAGACCTAAGTTCCAAGTTCATGGGTAGGTTGCATCTAATTGCCAACAGTTATATGAACCTTCCTGAGAAATTGTGCTAGACCTGTTACTAACTAATCTAAAGGTTTGGATAGTAATTTTGACTAAAGATCAGCGGCGGCCACCATAAACAAAGGGTCGTAGGACGGGTGGGTTCATGCATGCGCATCGCCCGGGGAGGGTGAAAAATACAATAAAATTATTTTTTTAACTTACCTTTTGCCGCCTCCTCCAATATCGTGTCTCATCGTGCCGCCACTCCTCTCCCTGCCTGGTCCCAGCAGCCCCTGGGACAGACTCTCTGTCCATTCTCTGCACTGTAGAGGAGCGCGGGAATTGGTCTTACCAGGCAGGAAAAACGCCATGCTTAGACCAGGGAGCCTGTTGGGTTTCTCCAGCCCAGCTGCATTGAACAGCTGGGCTGGAGAAAACCTAAATCCACATTTGTGTTTTGGTCGGCCTGAGATGGCCGGAAAACACACATGAGCGCTTACGGAGTTTAGTGCACTAGCACTCCTCCTCCCCCCCTCCCATGCCCCGGCAAGCCTCTCCCAACACCACTGGCTAAGAGCCGGCAAAAGTAAAATAAAATGATGTAAGAACATTGTTTTATTTTACATTTGCTGGCTCTGACAAAGGCAGTGGGCGACGCTTCTCCGCCATTGCGGAGGTGCCATCACTGCTAAAGATGTTGGAAGAACAAACTATGTGGACAAGTAAGTAGAAGCTTCTTTGGATAGAGCTTATTCTGTTAATTGTTAACGAAAGTAAGAATTTATGTTGTTTACACATCACAACCTCTGGTCAAAGATTACTCTCAATCTTTGGCAGCAATTCAAATGGTGAGGATATTTCTAGGTTGTCAACAGCCACAGAAACCAGAAAGGCAAACTACTTATCAAATATTACTTTCAATAATCTGAACGTTTCCTTAGTGGCTGCTGGGGGAGGGTGGCAGTCAGGACACAGCTGTATTTAGGAGGCTGAAAGGTGGATGTAAATCAAAAATGCTGTTAATTGAAATAGCCATTTGCAAGCAATAGACTATTTGGTGGGAAGATGGAGGGGTGATACACAAATTGTTTCGAAATCAGAAGCGTGCACAGTCATTCAGACTTTGTTTAAAATATTACGAAAACCATGGTAAGCCCTGTGACAGATCAAGAAAGAGAAAGTCTGAATCATCATCAAATCAAAGCCAAACTCTAAGGACTTCAAAGGAAATTAGAGACAGCAGTCCTATGTCGATCTGTAGAACTTTCTAATGAAAGTTGGAGAGTGTATTTTACTATTTCAGGTTTAAGTGTTGAAAAATAATTAAGGACCATTGGATTATTCAAATAATATCTTAAGGATGTGCAATTCACTTTCAGTCAATTCCTCCAAGTTCAAGCTTTCTGTTGACTCCGATTCCAAGGAATCCGGCCAAGAAGAGTGTATTTCAAGAGCATATTTTTATGTTGGTGCACTGGAATGTCATCGTGCCATTTCCACTGGTTCTACTGGAAGAGATACCTCAGGGAGTGGGGAGATAATCAGGAGAATTCCTGGTGAAGAAATCATGAGACAAAGGCATGTAACTGATCATAGATCTCAAGGATTTGGATATATGCCTCACAACAGTATATTTCAAGATAATCACTTTGCAACAGGCCATCCTTCGAGAGTCAGCAGGGGATTACCTAGAATCACTAGATATACGGGATGCCTACCTACTTGCACCATACCTAAAGGAGCAACAGACGTATCCTAGGTTTTCAACAGGAGGAATGCATAGGCCGGTTCAAGTTCTCCGGTTTGGGCTCAAGGCATCTTCTTGGGCAGTTTTTCCCAAATTGTGGGTCACCAGGCAATTTTGGTGGGTCGCAAAAGTCCAAGCAATAAATAAAAATGCCTTTAAATTATGTATTTATTATGTCACATTTGATGCACTTTAAAGACAGAGGTTTAATGTCAGGCTATGTCTTCGGACAAACTGCTGTCTATTTTATAACATGGGGGATTGGTGTTTGCAACCCCTCTCACTTTGCAGTCAGAGAAAGAAAAGTAAAGTGAATTATGTTGAGGTACAGGAAGTGTGAAAGGAAGGCTGTAGGGTTTCATTTTTTGTAACACACGACAAAATGTTAACACTTGTAATTGAACTGCATACTTTAGGCAGTTATAAAAGCAAAAATTAAGCACACTTTTTTGTAATTCTGAAGTGTGATAGTAAAGATTTTAATAGGATCAAAACAAGTGAAACACTTTGGTGATGCACAAATTATAAATATTCACTGAAATACGATCTCCACTCAATGTCATTTTGTTTGCAATAAAGTTTCATCAGTAATATTATATGTCTGTTCAAATTTAGAGGACACTCCACTGTAAAATGTACTGTCTTCAAAAGCCTTTACAATACAAGACGATGCTTTAGTTACATTAAGAAAGCGCCCACCTCATGTCCGTTAAACCTACGTGGGTGTAGAAAGATTGTCTTTCTAAAAATTGGATTGTGGTTCTAAAAAGTTTGGGAAGCAGTGTTCTAGGGTGTTCACACTATTGACTCCAGTGATGCCGATTTTACATAAAGTGAGAATCCAGACACACCAATATTTGGACAATCTGCTAATTATACCTCACTCCCAAGACTGGATAGTGAAAGACATACAAAGAACTATCCAAATCTTTCAAAACTTTAAGAATGTTCATCTTCCGCTATTAGAGTTTGCTGTATATCAGCAACTGGTCCCAGATGGACTAGGGGCTTGCTGTGCTTATCACTGTACAGAAGGATGAGGATAAAACAGAGGCTGTATCCTCTAATACAATCAGGTCAAGCTTCAGCCAGGGAGTGGCTTGAGGTCCAAGCTGACATGGTATGTACACCCTTTTGCTTGTAGTATGGGGAATGAATAATGGTACAGGCATCTTTACTTCAGATTCCATGTTGTCTTCTTTTTAGGCAACTCTTAGTGATTCCTTCTGCTTGATTACTTCAACATTGGAAGCCAAAGTCTCAAGGCTTTGGGGGTCTGATTCCAGCAGCTGAAAATTTGGAAAAACAGCTCCAATAGTGGTTGCAACCTAAGACTCTGAGGAGGTAATCTGAATTCCCAATGGATAAAAGTTCAGAAGACAAAAGTGTGCAAGCTTGGCTGGCAGTTGTTCTAGGCTCGCAGACAGACTAGGATCATTGGTTAACACAAGAAGAAGGTCACTCCTCCAACTGGAGGGAGTTCATGGTGGTATGGGGGACGCTTCAGACCTTTCGGAATGGGATTCAATTTTCAGTGGTAGTCATAAGGACAATCAACTGTGACAATGATTTACTCCTATCAGCAGTTTGGAACTAGGTCGCAGAGGATTTTGTCATGTACAGAGAAGAACATTGTGAACATTGCGTTTCGTAGAGCAATTTGTTTTCAGGGTAAAGACAACATCGCAGCAGATACTCTGAGTAGGCTTTTTTCCTTCATCCTAGAACCTCAGATTGTCAACTTAAGTTTTTCTGGAGACATCCAAGAGGTTTGGTCAGCTAGCAGTAGATCTGTTTGCGGATCATCACAATGCTTTGCTTCCCCAATCTTTTCTTGATTCCATGATCCATTGGCAGTACTGGTGGATGCTCTAACAAGTCAGTGGACCAACTCTTATGTGCCTTTCCTCTCATTTCACTGAAAATTAGGCATTTGACTTTTGGTATCAATATAATACAGGTTTCAAGAAGCGAATAACTGGTGTCAGGAGAATCTTTTACCTCTTTTTCATTATTCCCCAGACAAAAAATCTTCCGTTTTTTTATGAAGGTTTCGACAAAGATTGGTCAGGAGCCATTGTAGAATTACAGTGGATGTCTATTTAATCTTTCTGAACTCCTTTACGAACAATAACAGTTATTGAGGGTTGGGTGTCCAGACTTTTCGAAGCTTTTAATATTTGAGGACCAAAGGATTTAATGGAGGGTGAGATATTTAATACTCTCAGTAAATACTGGATCCAGTATATATAGGGCTGTACTGGGATCGCAAACCAGCCCTAGCAAACACAGACCCCAATAACAAAAACACCCCCACTGGTCCAAAACCGTCCTCCACCCTTACGGCTCACCAGGGAAATGCCCAGGGCCATTACTACCAGTCGGGCCCTGAGTATATACCAGTCACCTCGGAATTCTGATCCCCGTGCAAACAAGGATTTGCTCAGGAGTTGAAAAATTTCGATCAACTTATTTTCAGCAGCTAAGAGTAACAGGAAGCTCAGGGGATCATGCTTCGCTTTATATATTGAAGGGAAGGAAAGAAAGGAACTTCGCTCATATGTGACTCACCAGCGCAATACGAATCGGGACAAGGAATGCAGAATCGGAGTAATGAATATTACTCGTATGTAATGAAGACATTTGCTTAACGATGTACGACTTAACAAGGCACAAATACACGTTATGCTATGTAATAAAATGTGTTGACTTTTACAGTGTTGCATTACATTGTGGGACGTAACCATGCCTTTTTGGTGGTATTATCTATCTATCTGTGTTTGTATACACATGTACACGCATGCATATGTATTTTTGTGGGGTGGCACAGGGCACCCTTTATTTTTGTGGGGGTAACCTTGCAAGACCCCCTTTTTAACTCCTAACTTCCCTTTACCTCTTCCATCTTTTAACCCTTAACTTCCCTACCACCCGTTACCTCTGTCTTCGCCAAATCCTAAAATCACCTTCGTGGTACAGTACTATGTGGTAAAGGATGCATTGAAAAGACTTAAACCTAAACTATGTACTTATCTGTGTGGTAAAGACTGCATGGTAATGGCCCTACGTGGTAAAGGATGTTTCCCTTCTTTACAACACCTCTTCAAGTTTCCCAAAAATAATTCACGGGCATCGTTTAGTTTCTTTTTAATTTTGCATGTTTGCATTTTTACCTGAAAAAGCTATGCACTCCCAATGTGGTGCCTGCGTTTTACATATGTTGCATTTTTGCAATCACTACTATAACGCTTATCACGGTTTTAGGGGGGCGGGGCACTCACCGGTGCTGAGCACCGGCAGTTTTTTTAAAGGGTGCCTCGAAACGGGTCTCTATCGGGCTCTGTTTTGTGTCCTGGACTAGGCGGTCCGTTTTTTTCCGGACTGCAGTGTCAGCATGCACAGGTGAGCGTTGTAGGGGAAGGGAAATCCTTTAAAGAGAGTAATTTTCTCTCTGGATTTCCCTTATCTTTTTGAAACTCAGGAGCAGCAACGTTGTCGAGGTGCACCAGGGCTTTAAGTGTAAGCTTTTTCAATAATATATACAAGACATAGTTGCTGCTTATTTATCTTATGCAACTAACAACCATTGACATACAGGCACATGCATCAAAAGAAAAAACGGTCGCAAACGGGAAGATTCTCAGAACCTGCCCCTTTGTGACCAGTATTTTTGCATTTGGGATGCATCATCCCAAATGCAAAAATCGCAATTTAAGTCATCTCTAAATTGTGATTACTTAAATTACGACTGCATTTAAGGAATCGCAAATTGAGATTCCTTAAATGCAATGCATTAAAGTTAAAAAATTGCGATTTCGCTAATAGGGGGCGCAAATTACCATGAAGTTGAACTTCATGGTAATTTGCAAACACTTTCAAAAATGCACTTTTGTGCATTTTTTTAAGTTTCATATTGCGCACACACATGCCCTTAGGGCATGGGGCATGTGTGTGCACAACATATGTGCACAGATCAATTTCAGGGGTGCCCTGAAATTGCATGCGCAATTTGCGAGGACCTATTGGTACTCGCAAATTGCGCATGCAATTTCCCATTCATTCCTATGGGCCGGTAGGGAATGAAAGGGAAGCCATTCCTTATTTGCGACTCGCAATTTGCGAGTCGCAAATAAGGAATGTGTAGGAAACGCTATTTTTACAGCGATTCCTACATGCATAGGCTTTTGCGAATCCTTAATTATCGCAATTAAGGACTCGCAAAATCCATCCTACCTTGAAGCATGTGCCTGAAAGCCAATAGTGCTGCCTTGTTGTAGGCATGATATTACTTGTTGTATCATATATCTGGATGCAATGACAGAAACAGCAAAATACAAGTCGGGTAGCACACCATGCTAAAGCACATATTTTTAGCTTATGTATTTGTAAGCCACGCCCATAATTACATTGGCACCCACCCCAGTTTTTTCGTCCCACATAAAGCCCTGATTCTTAAACATAAAACTGTCATGTCCCCAGGTTGGCAGAGGAGTTTAGCGACAGAAACCTAAGCCACTTTCTGACAGTAAATAAAAAAAAAAAAAAATATATATATATATATATATATATATATATATATATATTTATTTTTTGGGGGGAAAGAAGTATCAAACACCTTTTGGTAAAGTCCGAGCTATATAAAACTGTGTTAAACAAATAAATAAATAAAACAAACGACACCTCGGTCAGTGGTAGGGCAGAAGTCACCAGAGAGAGGCGGAAAAACGTACGGTTAAAGGTAATGCGTGGGTGATCAGGTTGTTTCCAAACGAGCGAGCAACCCCCCCCCCCCCCCCCCCCCCTTCCCACCCGCCTGAGGCCTCTCGTCCTTCCGGCCCATCGCTCCACCCTTTAGTCTGGGGTGAGCTCGTGCAAGTGTTTGAAGATAAAATCCAGCAGCTGCAGTCGGGAAGAAAGTCCGTGTTACGCTGACTGAGGTGTTGCCGAATCTGTACTGTCGTCAAAGAAGGTAGGTGCCAAGAACGTCTGATTATTGCTGTATTTCACAAACGGCGGCCAAGGGGTCATTTCCTTCTTTGCACCCGGGCACACACTGGCTAGCCCCAGTCCTTTCTCCGTGTTATACAGGTGCACGCATGGTGCAGAGAGGGGGCAGAGGTGAAAGAAAGTTCTAGGGTTCAGCAAAGGCCGATTTGAGATGCTCCGAAGGGCCTGGGACAGGGAACCAAAGAGGCATGGCGTCCGTCAATACGAGGCACCCTCATCCAGCACAGCTAAAGGGGATGATACACTACGCAACGAGCGTGCAGAGCATGGCTGAGATTGTTTTTCACGAGTGAGGGTATTCATTTATTTACCAAGATATAAACGTTTTAAGCAGAATAGCAACATAACTGTTGCATAAAAAGATCGTCTACAATGTTTATGGTGACAGACAGGGTTTTCGTGATACATGCATGATAGGTGTTGTTTGAGAGCCCAAATGCAGGCATGGCGTGTAAATGGAAAGCCAGTGAGGTTGATAGCAAGGATCACTTTTTAGATCCAAGTGTGTAAAACGGTTGTCATTTTGTCTTTTTTAAATGCACGCAAATAGAGTGAGTATGATTAAATGAACGAACCAACCATATATTTAACATTTATTTATATTGCGCCCATAAAGGAGGTATTAGCAAATGCTAATACATGTATTAAGATGCATACAGATGACTTGGGTCTTTACGAGTTAATGTATCTCCGCAGACAAGAGAACAGCCACTGTATTGCTTCTGGCCAACCCTTAACCAGGACAACAATAGACCCCCTCCGAGGGGCGAGCCCTCCCTCCAGTGGCGTAACGAAACTTGAGGAGTCCCCCCTGAAAAAGTACATGGAAGGGCCCCCTTGCCCCTCAACCAGTCAGGAGCTCTCAGGCCTGGGGCTGCCACCCATGCACAGTGCCCCACATTCTGGGGCTAATTTTAGGCCACTGGTACAAAGATCACATAACTGCATTTTATGTAGATATCTCGGTGGGTTACTGTTTTTGTCACAGAGAACCTAATGTCATAGAGGTTCATGATTAACAATCCTAATATAGAACAGCGATTTATGAACTGTCATCAAAGAGGCTGGAAGAAAAGTGCATGGTATATGTTAGGATGTTATATGTTCTTTTTATCCACGTCTTTCCTTCTCTATTCCTAATGTTGCTAAAAAGGGTTTGTTTGGGTGGATATATATTCTTATTACTAAAGCCAACCCCAACCAGTGCTTTAAAACAAGTAAAATGCATGTCGGAGAGGGGCTATGGAGAGATGGGGGCACTGTTGGGTGTGGGAGTGAGGAATCCATGGAGAAGGTGGTCATGGGGGTGGGGGGGGCAAAATATAATTGGCCCACCGGTTGCCACCAGCACTATAGCTGACCCTGGGCATCAGCTTGTGTGAGATCAGGTCTGTGCAGCTATATATGAAGAAAATACACATTCAAGTCTGTGAACTTTGAGAGGTGTAAACAAAGCGGCATGATCAGGCCCGGACTGGCCATAGCGGGCACCGGGCAATCCCCCGGTGCGCCGCAAGGGTGGGGGCCGGTTTTGAGCCCCTGGGGGCCGATTTTGCAACAAAATCGGCCGAAAACCGGCACTAGCAAAGTCCTCGGAGGCACCTCCAACCCCCCGAGTGGGGGAGGGGGCGGCCGAGCACTTTGCCAGGGCCGGTTTTGGTTCCCAGTCCGGCCCTGGGCATGATTAGCAACTTCCAAACAGATACTAAAGCCTGGACCTGGGGGATGCCAGGGCAGACACGAGACAGAAATGCGGGAGAAAAGGGGGCTGCAGGGGGGAGAAAGAAAGGGCTGCACGAGGTAGGGAGGAATGTAAGAAAGATGGATGAAGACAAGAGACTGGGGATGCAGGGATCAGGGAAAAATGCGGAAATGATATGGAAATGTGCGAAAGATGAAGGAATGGAAGAAAGGTCCGGGTTGCAGGAGGGGGCATGGAATGAATGGTGAGAGAAGGCCGGATATTGAAGGGAAGGGGAAATGCATTAAAAAAATTGAGGGAATCAGGGGAGAACTGCAGGAGAGAGTTGGAAGTAGTCAAGCGAGAGAGTTGCAGAAAAGTCCAGGAGAGAGAGATATAAAGGCAGGGGGAAAGAAACGCAACAGAAGGGGCGGCGACATAAGATCAAATGAAGAAAATAGAAAAAAGTTCCGAATAGCGAATGCAATGTCGGAGAAAGGGAACGTTTAATGAGGTAGATTGAATACAGAAGAGCGTGCAAAGTTTATCAAAAAGTTGAAAAAAAAGCCTACTTGAAGAAAAGCTGTGAACTACCTGCCATGGAGGCATCAGCACCAATGGAGGTGGCGGCTTCCTGGCTGTAGGAAGGAGTCGGCAAGGCCTGGCCTGCAGCTTTAGTGGCAGGCTCCAGCAAGCGGCAGAAGATCGGGCAAGCTTACCCAGGGGCTGGCAATAATTAAATTAAGGCCACGCGGTCCCGCTCAGCCGCCTCACGCATACTTTTGAGTGCGCAAAGTGGCATGCGCAGGAGAATGAGCAACCCCACCCTAACAGTGTAGACTGCGCAGACGCGGCCGTGCAATATTTACTATGAGGCTGAGCGAGGTGGAACTACGGCGAGGGTAACATTAGTTACCTAACTCACATCCCAGACGGATGTATGCAGTGCTAATTGGCTGCGCAGCCGCGGAGGGGGCCCCTGGTGGAGCGCGGGGCCCCAGCACCGCGGGGCTGCGGGGGCCTGTGTTACGCCCCTGTCTCCCTCCCTCTCTTCCCCAGCTGACTGCGTCCCTTTCACCTTTGAATGTGATTTGGTGCCTTAAAAGGTTGCAGTTTATTCAAACATAATATGGTTGTACATTTGCAATTTTTTGGTCATTCAACACATCCATGTTGTTGTATACTTTCATTGCCTTTGTACATTTCTTGTCATTATGTGCCCTTAGATAGCACAGTGCTACGGGGGGGGGAGCTTTTGACCGGGCCTCTGTGTCTGCGGTTTTAGGCTTCAACTTGATACAGAGTTTAGTGGGTGTCATTCAGGACCTGCCCGGGGTATGTAACTGTTACCACGCATCTTTTAGCACGAAATACTGTTACAACGAAACTATTACCACGCAGGACCCTTTACAACGAATACCTTTACAACGCATTACACTACAACGCAGATACTATTACAACGCATACCATTACAACATAAGTATAGGTAAGTTTATCTTTTTTTTTAAACATTTATTAGGGGTATTGGGTTTGGGTTTTTGGGGTACAGGGGTATTTTTAGGTTTCAGGGTTGGGTTTGGGTTTTAGGGTACAGGGGTATTTTTAGGTTTAAGGGTTGGGATTGGGTTTTGGGGTACAGGGGTATTTTTAGGTTTCAGGGTTGGGTTTGGGTTTTGGGGTACAGGGGTATTTTTAGGTTTCAGGGTTGGGTTTGGGTTTTGGGGTACAGGGGTATTTTAAGGTTTCAGGGCTGGGTTTGGGTTTTGGGGTACAGGGGTATTTTTAGGTTTCAGGGTTGGGTTTGGATTTTGGGGTACAGGGGTATTTTTAGGTTTCAGGGTTGAGTTTGGGTTTTGCGGTACAGGGGTATTTTTAGGTTTCAGGGTTGGGTTTGGGTTTTGGGGTACAGGGGTATTTTTAGGTTTCAGGGCTGGGTTTGGGTTTTGGGGTACAGGGGTATTTTTAGGTTTCAGGGTTGGGTTTGGGTTTTGGGGTACAGGGGTATTTTTAGGGTTCAGGGCTGGGTTTTGGTTTTGGGGTACAGGGGTATTTTTAGGGTTTAGGGCTGGGTTTAGGTTTTGGGGTACAGGGGTATATTTAGGTTTCAGGGTTGGGTTTGGGTTTTGGGGTACAGGGGTATTTTTAGGGTTCAGGGTTGGGTTTGGGTTTTGGGGTACAGGGGTATTTTTAGGGTTCAGGGCTGGGTTTGGGTTTTGGGGTACAGGGGTATTTTTAGGGTTCTGTGCTGGGTTTGGGTTTTGGGGTACAGGGGTATTTTTAGGGTTCAGGGCTGGGTTTGGGTTTTGGGGTACAGGGGTATTTTTAGGTTTCAGGGTTGGGTTTGGGTTTTGGGGTACATGGGTATTTTTAACATATATATTTACAAATTATTAAATAAAAATTGATATAATTATTTAAATATAAAATATTTAATAATGAATTAAAATATTTAAATAATTATTAATTACATTATTTAAAAATATTATATACTTACCTATACTTACGTTGTAATGGTATGCGTTGTAACAGTATCTGCGTTGTAGTGTAATGCGTTGTAAAGGTATTCGTTGTAAAAGGTCATGCGTTGTAAAAAATGTGTGGCAATGGTATGCGTGCTAAAAGTATGCATGCTAACATCATATATCCCCTGCCCGGGCTCAAGTGCCGTTGCCCTGGACCCTTTGCCGGCTTCTCGCTTGATCCTCAGGGGCAATGCCGTGTGGCATCGCAAGGACCCTGTGCGAGCCTTTCCTCTACACTGCCTGTGACTGTGTCCTTGTTGTTTCACTCCCTCAGTACCCCTGCCGTGAGGTATCCCAAGGGCCCTGTTGGAGCATCCCATCTACTCTGTGGCTGTGTGCCGTCATTCGCTCTATCAGTCCCCCTGCCGTGAGGCATCCCAAGGACACTCTGTGAGCCTTCCATCTACCTCTAGTAATTTCTTCGCTGTTTTCTATTTTTTTTGGGTTTCTTCCGCCATGCTACCTATGGTTTTACGACCAGAGGGAGTCCCTCTGCTCTCCCTACCCATCTTCCCTTACAAGAAACCCTTCTGCTCTAAGAACCCTACTATGTTTAGCAGGAATATGTCCACCTCCACCCCCATCAGGTGTACTCTATCGTCCAAATGATATCTCGGGGATGTCAAGTTGGGAAAACAGTGTCTCACAAACCCCCAGCCATTGGCCCTGCATAATTTCTCCATGGTGCTATTCAGTTTACGTCTTGACATCTCCACTTCCCCCAGAGCCACAGCCCCTCTCTCTGCTTTGCGCACTATAAGGTGGCCTCCCTCAAGCTCACCCCTTCTCTGGCTGCTACCATGTGAGTTGTGAACCCTTCCATGTCCTGGCAATTCCACTCAATCACTGGCCATTGTGACCGCTCAGCTCTCCTCAGGGCTTGGTCGCTCCACCCTCTGCTGCCGCTCCTGCCTGCCTTGCCTTGCCGCCTCCTGCCTGCAGTTTCCCTCGAGCTCCGCCCGCAGCTCCTTGGATCCCCGCTGCCCGCAGACCCTTGGATTTCCCGCCGCTGCCTCCCTGCCGCCCCGCCCCCCTGCGACTCCATTCGCCGCCCCGCTCCCGCCACCCAGCTGCTCCTCCCTCCCGGCTCCTTACTTATGACGCCCCCTGAGCGACCGCGCGCAGCGGGAGCACCGATTGAGCGCCGAAGGTGCGCCAAAGGTAAGCCCCTCTGCGCCCGTCCGCGTCTGGACCGCGCCCAGTGCCAGGACCCCTGGCCCCGCCGCAGCAAGACGACCCGACGGACCTACGACGCCGCAACACTCAACGCACTCAACACTGGCCGGAACCCTGCCTGCTACCAAGCCACCCCGAGACTCACCCACGGACCCTTCGCCTGCCAATCCTGCCGTTTCTCCTGCTACCGGACCTGCACTGCCACCGCCAAGCCCTGCACCGGCAGCAACCACCTGAAGTGCATCCTGCTCAACACCCGCTCCATCCACAGGCATGCCGTGGAACTCTGGGACCTACTCGACACGACAGCACCGGACGTCGCCTTCCTCACCGAAACCTGGATGAACGCCTCCTCAGCGCCCGACATCGCCATAGCCATCCCGGACGGATACAAGATCACCCGGAAAGACCGCGTCAACCAGACGGGAGGAGGCATCGCCATCGTACACAAGAACACCATCCGCAGCTCAACTAACTCCAACGAAACCTTCACCGCTGCCGAACACCTGCACTTCCAGATATACACTGACCCCAAGACCACCCTCCGCGGTACCCTCATCTACAGACCACCAGGACCACGCACACAATTCAGCGAAGACATCGCAGACTTCATCAGCCCGCACGCCTCCGCCAACTCCATCCTCCTAGGAGACCTCAACTTTCACCTGGAGAACAACAACGACAGAAACACCACCGCCCTGCTGGACAAACTCGCCAACCTCGGACTCAAGCAACTAGTGAACACCCCCACCAACTACGCCGGTCACTTGCTTGACCCAGTCTTCTCATCCAGCAAGCACATCTCCTTCAGCCACGCCACCGGACTCCACTGGACCGACCACAGCTGCGTCCACTTCAGCTTCAAAAAAACTACGACACACCACCACCCGCACCAGGTCCCCCGCCGATGCTGGAGCAAGATCACCGCCGAGCAGCTCACCGCCTCCCTCAGCCAGAACACTCCCACCAGCACAACGAACCCCAACAAAGCAGCCAGCAACCTCACCAAGTGGCTGACCGCCTGCGCCGATGACCTCGCACCACTAAAGAACCCTCCCAGCAGACACGGCAGCAAGAAAACCCCCTGGTTCACCAACAAACTCAAGGAATCCAAGAAGAACTGCCGCACCCTCGAGAAAGCCTGGCGGCTCGACCACACCACAGACAACAGGACCGCCCTCAAGCACACCATCCACAAACACCATCAGTTGATCCGTGCCACCAAGAAGACTGCACTCAAAGAACGACTGGACAACAACATCCCGGACAGCAAGGAACTCTTCAGCATCGTCAAAGAGTTCTCGAACCCCAGCGCCAGAAACAACGACATCACTCCCTCGCAAGACCTCTGCAACTCACTCGCCTCGTTCTTCCACCGCAAGATCGCCGACATACACAACAGCTTCGACGCACAGACCACGCACCCTACCACCGAACCAACGCCCGCCACCACCACCCTCTGCAACTGGACCCCGATCAGCATCGAAGACACCACCCGCACGATGAACTCCATCCACTCCGGATCACCAACCGACCCAAGCCCACACCACGTCTTCAACAAAGCTGACGCCACCATCGCACCCCATCTCCGAGACACCATCAACTCCTTCCACATAGCCACCTTCCCGGAGACCTGGAAGCACGCCGAGCTGACCGCCCTCCTGAAGAAACCAACGGCGGACCCCACCGACCTCAAGAACTACCGTCCCATCTCGCTCCTTCCTTTTCCGGCCAAAGTCATTGAGAAGACCGTCAACAAACAGCTGGCCGCCTTCCTCGAGACGAACGGATCCCTCGACCCCTCCCAGTCCGGGTTTCGGGCCAACCACAGCACTGAGACTGCCCTGATCGCAGCCACCGACGACATCAGAACCCTGATCGACAACGGGGAAACAGCGGCCCTCATCCTCCAGGACCTCTCTGCGGCATTCGACACCGTCTGCCACTGAACTCTAGTGATATTTACAACAAGGGGTTCCCATGATGCACTGGGCCAGGGACAGACTGATTTGCATATAGCCAGGTTCTGAGCTGGGATGGGGCAGTGAGATAAATAACGGTGATGGATCAAGCCCTGATCTTTGGACTGGGTAAGAGTGGTCTGTTTAACTCAGACACTCTGTTCATCACCACCCCCTTTTTTGTAAATCGTTTTTGGCCACTATAGGTGTGGCAGGGTATACTCAGACATGAGTCCCTTTCTCACTGCTCCATCAGGATTCAAGCAAGCCGGGCCGAAGAAGGCTGAAATGCCAGAAACCGGTCCCCGGTAGCTTGTCTCCTTTCTGGTGAAGAATTGGCTTGGTAGTTTAGTCTGCCCTGTTCCCATGATGCACTGGGCCAGGGACAGACTGATTTGCATATAGCCAGGTTCTGAGCTGGGATGGGGCAGTGAGATAAATAACGGTGATGGATCAAGCCCTGATCTTTGGACTGGGTAAGAGTGGTCTGTTTAACTCAGACACTCTGTTCATCACCACCCCCTTTTTTGTAAATCGTTTTTGGCCACTATAGGTGTGGCAGGGTATACTCAGACATGAGTCCCTTTCTCACTGCTCCATCAGGATTCAAGCAAGCCGGGCCGAAGAAGGCTGAAATGCCAGAAACCGGTCCCCGGTAGCTTGTCTCCTTTCTGGTGAAGAATTGGCTTGGTAGTTTAGTCTGCCCTGTTCCCATGATGCACTGGGCCAGGGACAGACTGATTTGCATATAGCCAGGTTCTGAGCTGGGATGGGGCAGTGAGATAAATAACGGTGATGGATCAAGCCCTGATCTTTGGACTGGGTAAGAGTGGTCTGTTTAACTCAGACACTCTGTTCATCACCACCCCCTTTTTTGTAAATCGTTTTTGGCCACTATAGGTGTGGCAGGGTATACTCAGACATGAGTCCCTTTCTCACTGCTCCATCAGGATTCAAGCAAGCCGGGCCGAAGAAGGCTGAAATGCCAGAAACCGGTCCCCGGTAGCTTGTCTCCTTTCTGGTGAAGAATTGGCTTGGTAGTTAAGTCTGCCCTGTTCCCATGATGCACTGGGCCAGGGACAGACTGATTTGCATATAGCCAGGTTCTGAGCTGGGATGGGGCAGTGAGATAAATAACGGTGATGGATCAAGCCCTGATCTTTGGACTGGGTAAGAGTGGTCTGTTTAACTCAGACACTCTGTTCATCACCACCCCCTTTTTTGTAAATCGTTTTTGGCCACTATAGGTGTGGCAGGGTATACTCAGACATGAGTCCCTTTCTCACTGCTCCATCAGGATTCAAGCAAGCCGGGCCGAAGAAGGCTGAAATGCCAGAAACGGGTCCCCGGTAGCTTGTCTCCTTTCTGGTGAAGAATTGGCTTGGTAGTTTAGTCTGCCCTGTTCCCATGATGCACTGGGCCAGGGACAGACTGATTTGCATATAGCCAGGTTCTGAGCTGGGATGGGGCAGTGAGATAAATAACGGTGATGGATCAAGCCCTGATCTTTGGACTGGGTAAGAGTGGTCTGTTTAACTCAGACACTCTGTTCATCACCACCCCCTTTTTTGTAAATCGTTTTTGGCCACTATAGGTGTGGCAGGGTATACTCAGACATGAGTCCCTTTCTCACTGCTCCATCAGGATTCAAGCAAGCCGGGCCGAAGAAGGCTGAAATGCCAGAAACCGGTCCCCGGTAGCTTGTCTCCTTTCTGGTGAGGAATTGGCTTGGTAGTTTAGTCTGCCCTGTTCCCATGATGCACTGGGCCAGGGACAGACTGATTTGCATATAGCAAGGTTCTGAGCTGGGATGGGGCAGTGAGATAAATAACGGTGATGGATCAAGCCCTGATCTTTGGACTGGGTAAGAGTGGTCTGTTTAACTCAGACACTCTGTTCATCACCACCCCCTTTTTTGTAAATCGTTTTGGCCACTATAGGTGTGGCAGGGTATACTCAGACATGAGTCCCTTTCTCACTGCTCCATCAGGATTCAAGCAAGCCGGGCCGAAGAAGGCTGAAATGCCAAAAACCGGTCCCCGGTAGCTTGTCTCCTTTCTGGTGAAGAATTGGCTTGGTAGTTTAGTCTGCCCTGTTCCCATGATGCACTGGGCCAGGGACAGACTGATTTGCATATAGCCAGGTTCTGAGCTGGGATGGGGCAGTGAGATAAATAACGGTGATGGATCAAGCCCTGATCTTTGGACTGGGTAAGAGTGGTCTGTTTAACTCAGACACTCTGTTCATCACCACCCCCTTTTTTGTAAATCGTTTTTGGCCACTATAGGTGTGGCAGGGTATACTCAGACATGAGTCCCTTTCTCACTGCTCCATCAGGATTCAAGCAAGCCGGGACGAAGAAGGCTGAAATGCCAGAAACCGGTCCCCGGTAGCTTGTCTCCTTTCTGGTGAAGAATTGGCTTGGTAGTTTAGTCTGCCCTGTTCCCATGATGCACTGGGCCAGGGACAGACTGATTTGCATATAGCCAGGTTCTGAGCTGGGATGGGGCAGTGAGATAAATAACGGTGATGGATCAAGCCCTGATCTTTGGACTGGGTAAGAGTGGTCTGTTTAACTCAGACACTCTGTTCATCACCACCCCCTTTTTTGTAAATCGTTTTTGGCCACTATAGGTGTGGCAGGGTATACTCAGACATGAGTCCCTTTCTCACTGCTCCATCAGGATTCAAGCAAGCTGGGCCGAAGAAGGCTGAAATGCCAGAAACCGGTCCCCGGTAGCTTGTCTCCTTTCTGGTGAAGAATTGGCTTGGTAGTTTAGTCTGCCCTGTTCCCATGATGCACTGGGCCAGGGACAGACTGATTTGCATATAGCCAGGTTCTGAGCTGGGATGGGGCAGTGAGATAAATAACGGTGATGGATCAAGCCCTGATCTTTGGACTGGATAAGAGTGGTCTGTTTAACTCAGACACTCTGTTCATCACCACCCCCTTTTTTGTAAATCGTTTTTGGCCACTATAGGTGTGGCAGGGTATACTCAGACATGAGTCCCTTTCTCACTGCTCCATCAGGATTCAAGCAAGCCGGGCCGAAGAAGGCTGAAATGCCAGAAACCGGTCCCCGGTAGCTTGTCTCCTTTCTGGTGAAGAATTGGCTTGGTAGTTTAGTCTGCCCTGTTCCCATGATGCACTGGGCCAGGGACAGACTGATTTGCATATAGCCAGGTTCTGCGCTGGGATGGGGCAGTGAGATAAATAACGGTGATGGATCAAGCCCTGATCTTTGGACTGGGTAAGAGTGGTCTGTTTAACTCAGACACTCTGTTCATCACCACCCCCCTTTTTTGTAAACTGAACTCTAGTGAAGCGCTTCAGCAACATCGGAATTCGAGAAAAAGCTCTGGAATGGATCATCTCGTTCCTCACTGGAAGAACCCAGAGAGTCTGCCTCCCTCCGTTCAGATCCGAGGCCACCGAAGTCATCTGCGGCGTACCACAAGGATCCTCACTCAGCCCAACCCTCTTCAACGTCTACATGAGCCCCCTCGCAGCCATCGCACGCCAGCACAACCTCAACATCATCTCCTACGCCGACAACACCCAGCTCATCCTCTCCCTCACCAGCTACCCCACCACCGCCAGAGCCAACCTACACAAAGGGATGAAAAACGTTGCCGACTGGATGAGGAACAGCCGCCTTAAACTGAACTCGGACAAGACGGAAGTCCTCATCCTGGGATCATCACCCTCCACCTGGGACGACTCCTGGTGGCCCCCGGCCCTGGGCACCGCTCCCAAACCGACGGACCACGCACGCAACCTGTGCTTCATCCTGGAATCCTCCCTGTCAATGACCAGACAAGTCAACGCCGTCTCATCCTCATGCTACAACACCCTGCGAATGCTCCGCAAGATCTTCAGATGGATCCCCACGGAAACCAGGAAGACCGTCACCCAGGCACTCGTCACCAGCCGACTGGACTACGGGAACACCCTCTATGCCGGAACCACAGCGAAACTTAAAAAAAGACTCCAACGCATCCAAAACGACTCCGCCCGACTCATCCTCGACATCCCCCGACACAGCCACATCACCGGACACCTGAGAGACCTGCACTGGCTCCCCGTCAGCAAAAGAATCACGTTCAGACTCCTCACCCACGCACACAAGGCTCTCCACGACCTGGGCCCCAAGTACCCCAACGACCGCATGACCTTCTACACGCCCACCCGCCAGCTACGATCGACCGGCCACGCACTCGCCACCGTACCAGGCATCCGCAGAGCCACCGCCGGAGGAAGATCTTTCTCCTACCTGGCAGCCAAGAAGTGGAACTCCCTCACCACCCACCTTCGGCGAACCCAAGACCATCTCGCCTTCAGGAAGCAGCTCAAGACCTGGCTGTTCGAGCAGTAACTTTCCCCTCCCCCAGCGCCTTGAGACCCTCCCGGGTGAGTAATGCGCTATACAAATGACGTGATTGATTGATTGATTGATTGTTGCATCTTCTCCTTGAGGCCCTCGTCATATTTTAACCAAGCATCACCCTGGTGTTTTAGTTCTGCATCATGTACCTTCTGCTCGTATAAAATGAAGGCTGCTTCACTGTGGGGTAACTTTTCTATGGTTACACAGACCAGGGTCCTGAATGCCTTTAGCCAATTTTCGATTGACCTCTCTACTCTGGGCTTGCGCCTGTCCCTCCTGTCCCCGTCCTTTTTGTCATGCGTAGTCAGGTCCAAGCCTGCCTGGCGCATCTCTAGTAATGAAAAAATGTCTATAAATTCTTTCCTCCAGATTCGCTCCTTCACAGTTAGGGGAATGAGGTTGGCCAGCCCTTGAAGCTTTGAAGTGTTAGGGAGGTCTCCTGGGGAGAGGCGGAGGTATTCATTGCCCGGTTACCCTCTTGGGTCCATGCCCTCCCCTGCCCCGTCTTTCTTTGCAGTGTCACCCTATGGAGCTGTCCCCCACCTTGTGGGGCCCCTTCGGCCCTTGTCTCACCCTTCTGTTTCTCCTCTTGGGGTTCTCCTGCCCCCCACCCTTCTTACCCTTTGGGTCCCCTTTCCTCTTTGACGTTTGCTCTGGTCCTTGGCTCACCCGACCGCCATCTGTATTCCATTGGGGACCTACGCCAAAGGGGAATCCTGGCCATTGCCACTAGGGGGCCCATGCTGCTGGGTGAGCTGGTCTCTGCCCCCATGCCTCAACCTGGAAACCCTGTTGTTCCCTTCCTTGGCCTGTCCACCATGGGGTTAGAGAGCTCATGTCCCATGCATTGTTTGATTGTTTACACCAGCTGTGTTGCCATGTTCACAATTTGCCTGGCCCCCTTCCACTGGCCTACCGTGTTGCACCCTTTCGCGCTTTCCCCTTATGCTTTTTGCAAGGTGTTTACCATTGCCAATGTCCACCGTGATGCTTCGCTCTCCGTTCCGTTCTTGAGTGGCCGCCGTGTTGGCTACTGACCCCTCATCGCTTGCTGCTCTCATCTGTGTCCGAGCCCGACAAAATCTCCAGATGTGATGCTGCTCTCTGTTGAGCCATGGCCCTGCTCCTGCCCCCTGTGCCCTTCTCCTTTCCAACAGAAGACTCCTTTAGTCTTGCCTGGTTTGATTTACCGGGGGCCGCCGTCTTGGCTGCATGCACCCTGCCCAAGGTCCCTTGAAGGGTGGTGATGAAGGGGACGCCTGCCTTGGCTTTTTCCCTTCCCCAAGGGGATCCCCTGAATTTGTTGGTCCATCCATGATTTCCCTCTCAGGGCCACCAGAACCCTGGCTTTATCCACATTGGCCTATAAGTCCGTGTCTAGTTCTGGCTCTGCATCCACCAAGGCCTCTTCAGCCCCCTCGGGGTGGGGGAGGGGAGGAGGGGGGGGCACTGTGTGCTGCTGTGCTTCCCGGAATCTTGCTGGCATCTGGGTCTCCCTGCCTTTTGCCCTTTTTAGGTTTTGACTAGCGATGCGCACTTTGTGCGCATGCGCTAAAAACCTTATGAGTTAGAGTGGGGAACAGGGACCCGCCCCACTCTCCAATTGGCTAGCTCCATAAATGGAGGCTAGCCATTGGAAGACACGTTTGTCCGTCAATGCAGGACCAGATTCGGGGGCGTTCCCGAGAATTTTTGGCTTTTGGCGACGTCAGCCGAAAGACTGTTCTCGGGAACGCCCCCGAATCTGGTCCTGCATTGACGGCACCCGGAAGAAGTCCAGGTGAGTGCTTGTTTTTTTTTTTTGCCCGTTCCCACCCCCTCTCCCGCTCTCCGTGTCTCTGGCCCCGTTCCCGCCCCCTCCCGCTGCCTCTCACGCTCTCCATGTCTCCGGCGCCTGTGAGCTGGACTCTATGTTTGCCTTTGTAGTCGCCCTCGGCTAATGAGGTCTGCCTCCTGCTCCTTCTTCACTTCACCGGCTTTGCCCCCAGCTGTCAGTGCCCTCCCCCCCCCCACACACACACACACAGATTTACTTGACACGCATTCAGAGCGGGGCGGGAGGGCGCGTGAAACGCATTGATAGATTATTGCACGTGATTGGCAGTGCTTGATCGAGTTGGACCGGCCCTCTGTCCTGGTGAGCCCTGGCTCCAGGCCTGGTCTGTCAAACTCCCATCACTCTACCCGGCGGTGACGTCTTGTCAGCTGGCTGCTACCCCAGGGCTGACTGCCCAGTGCCCAGGAAAGCTAGCTCCCTGCAGGGCTTTCATTACCATTGTTGGCGCTATCCTTTCTGCAGCGCCGAGAGACTTTTCTTCGAGGCTCCAGTGCGCTCTCTGGGTGAGTTTTGAAAGATTTTTGATGCAGTCCATTCTTGAAGTAGTTCTCAGGGTTAAGTTGGAGTTGGCGGGAACCTTCCCACGGTGGGGACTTCGAGTCTAGAATGGCTGGGTCACCATCTCTTTCCAGGCACAAGGCTTCTAGCCGCTTTCTGCCGCTAGGAGGCCATAGTGTCCCGTGGAGACTAGTGAATATTTAACGGAAACGCTGTGCAGCGACGGGGTAAGTGTGAATTTAGTTCCTGCGTTCCACTCAGGTAGTACCACACACGAGCAATATTCATGCACCAGCAGCTCATCTGTGCACAAGTGCGCCTTGGTTCGCACTCTAAGCGCTACTGCCTTCCAGGATGTGACTTGTGAGAGCTCGAGAAGGGGCCACATTAATCTTATGTAAATATTTTCACGAAACTGCAAACATATCTCTTATCGATTATTTAGTGTTGTGAAAATATTCCTTATTTGTGACCTGTGGTTATGGACCGACCGACCAGGAATCTTATTCATACTTTAGCCCCTCACCGGACAGTGTTTCCTCAAAATATTCATCAGTCTTCACAGGACACAGACGTCTCACAGCGACAGAAAGCCGGCTAGAAGCCGTGTGCCTGGAAAGCGGTGGTGACGAAACCACAGAATCATCTCCTCTTTGGGAAGGTTCGCGCCAATTCTGCCAACTATTTCAAAAATAGACTTTCCCTCTTTTCACTGTGCACTAATGCACCATAGCCGCACCAAGTCAGAAGTGCACCAGTGTGTGAAAAGCAGGACACAAACTAACAGGCTTTTCCAAGTGCGTTGTACCCATGCTCTGGGGATTCTAGCGCCTATTCAGGAAATACTGAAAGTCGAGGAGCTTGCAAACAGAGCCCGGCAACCGAGTGTGGTGGAATCTTTATGCAGCAAACCATGCTTTCGTCTCTATAGGTTGTTGACGTGTTTCACCACTCACCTGTGTAAAAGTGCGGGATGGCACGGGCATTCAACGTTTATCTCTGAGGAAACACCTGGTTTGTTTCCAAGCTCCTGTGCTCCGCTTTTCCAAGTGCTGTGGCAAAGAAAAATCAGCAGGTGTAAGTCCGATATCTCCAATCTCAAACAGTTCGGAACTCAGAAGCTGTGGGGGTCAAAGTGATAACAGCTCTATGGAGGTGACCAGGAGCACACTGTGTGCTGGTGTGTGTTTGAAGGGACCCAGCCAGGTGTTTCACTTGGTGGGGTGCCCTGTCCAGGCATGCAGTGCAGCGCCCCCGGGGGTCCCGCATTTCCCTGCTAGAGCCCCTGCATTCTCCAGTGCACGCACGCCCCAAATCAAAGCCACGTTCTCTTCATTGACCGTGCAGCGGAAGGAGTCACGTGTTCAGACACGTGACATTACAATATAAGGCCCATTGAATGGCATGCGTGCCCTGTGGGCAGTCATCGAGGTACCAGGGCTGCTGGAAGCCTGGGGACGGGCGCATCGCGCGTGGAAGTGGCTTTGAACGCCGCACTTTAAAGATTTGTGTGACACTTAGGAGACACTTTTGAAATGTCCTTCAGAGCTCATTTTTGCAGATTTTGGGCCCCTCTGTTTGTGGTTGGCCTCAATCAGGGCTTTAAGTGGTAAAAAAAAACTGGGGGTGCTCTAAAATGGGTGGGGCAAACCTCTTAGAGGGGGGTGGCCTATCCACGTAGGGGCGTGGTCTAAATCAAGATAACTAGGATTGTGTTAGGGCTGGGGCAGGATCATGTAGACTAGTTTCTCTCTCTGTGTTTCAGTTGTTCCTGGGTTACACTGCAGCCTTAACGCTCAGTGTGAAAGGTCAGAGCATGGTCGTGCTGGAGCAGGCTGCCTATGGTCATCTCTCTCCTAATCATCCCACGATGTGAAGGCTGGCACCACGCACGACACCTGCCCTGCAAGAAGGGAAATCCTGAGAAAAAATGTCTCTTTAAAGCCCCGTTCCTCCTACAACACGGCTCACCTGGCATGCTCACTACCTCCACTGCTCAGTAGTGAGCAAAATGAGCATGCGCACATCGATGTCATTGATCTCACTGCAGTCAAGGAAAAAAAAAGATTGAAAACGGACTACCTTTGGTGGCCTGAAAATAGAGCCTGATAGAGACCCGTTTCGAAGCACCCTGAAAATAACTGCCGGTGCTCAGACCCGGACAGCCCCGGCCCACCTAAAGCCCTGCACTAAACATACAACACAAACAGTGCTCTGCCAACCGTAGCTCAGAGTGAGCAGTTACATTAAGCACCTTATATAAGCAATAATGTGTTGCACGAAGTACATAAACAAATGCACTTTTAAAACTAAATGCAGGGCCGGACTGAGAACCACAACCGGCCCTGGCAAAGTGCTCGGCCGCCCACCCCTCCCCACTCGGGGGGTTGGGGTGCGAAATCCGGTCCCCACCCGTGCGGCGCAACGGGGGATTGCCCGCTGCACGCTATGGCAAGTCCGGCCCTGACTAACTGGCTGGCTGTCCAAACTAAGCCTACAATACAAATGACATATGTCAAAATAATGTAGCACACATTGGCTTTGTTTGAGTGCTAGGATTCAGGTGCCTTTTTTGTGTGTCCTTGGCAGGGCGAGTTTCATTACTATCCAGTGCTTGAAACGGGCATGTGCTCTCCGGTACAGAGTGCCCACACTTTTGTAACTTGAAGGGTAGAGAGAGAGTACCTGCACTTCGCAGCAAACAGCCGTTCTGTAGGTAGTAGGTATGTGAACGTATCTATTTCCATGAAATCAAAGGGAGTCCCCTAGCACAACAAAACTTCTGTCACCACTCAACTCCTGTCAGGTGCACGTCTTTGCTTTTCCTCATTCGCTGTCAAGCCTTTGAAGAAATGGGGGTGAGGCTGTTCAGCATTGGATTACCCCATCTCTGCAAGTGCTGTTAATGAAAGAATCGCAGGTACAGGTAAAAGGGTGCTAAGTGACTAGATCTGAAATAATTGTGAAACTGTCCAAACCTAGGCAGAAATACACTTGGTGAAAGGAACCACTCCAATTTACTTTTCATTTTCTTTGTGGCCAGTACCTAAGTGTGAAGCAGTTGTAGCAGTTGCGGGCAGAGGGAGGGGTAACTTTGGTGTTTCGGATGACGGTATGAATGTTTATTTACTGCCAGCACTTGGTTTTTCGAGTGCCTTCCCAAATGATGCTCACCACTTTATATCAAATAATACGGCGAAGGAAGCACAGTATGTATGAATAATATTTGAGGATATGTTGTTGTGCCTTTCTGATCCGAATATATGTTTTTTCCACGATTACAAGTTCCACGCATGGCATTACCACGCGAATTTTAGTTCGCATTTGTCTTTACCACGCAGCAATTGACAACGCATGATTTTACTCCGCAATAATAACGTTATGAAATATCTCACGTCCCCTTTAAATTTACATAATGATACTGATAGGCTACATGCAGTACGAAGGAAAAGATCGATGTTTTTAACAATTAAAAACAACAGATTCCCTTACATTTTATTTTTCTTTTTTTCATAATGCGCTTAAATAATACCTTAATTTACAAAGTTTTGATTCTTATCTGACCCCTGTACGTCTTTCACCATCTGCCCTTTCTTCCACCGACTACGGAAACAAGCGTCAAAACACGTCTATCAAAACTGATAAAGGACTTCTATTATGACGTGTTCTTTCCTTGTTCGTTTTGAGGCATTGTAGAGCGTTTTTTTTAAGTTTATTTATATCGGCTTGGTTTTTTTTGGGGGGGGGAGACCCCCCCAAACCCCCTAGCCCCCTCCCCCAGCCCCTAAATTCCCCCCCCCCCCAAGCCCATGCAGATCGTACTGGCAGAACGACAGGAAGGAATACCACTCACGTGGTAAAGACGGTCGTTTAAGGCATACGCGTGGGAAAGACCTTTGCGTGGTGAGTGACGCGTGGTAAACGTTATGCGTGCTATTTCCTTCGTAGTAAATGATGTTTCCCTCTGATCCGAGAAAAAAAAAAAACTCAGTCATTGAATGAAAACGCTGTTCTATTTGGAAACATTGCCTTTGGGGTCGTTTTGTGATCAGTTATGGAGGTTGGAATGCAAGCTGAAGAAAAGCTTCTTCACATGCACAAAATTAATTCAAAGGGCTTTTAGATGATCCTATGGCAGTTACCACGCAGTTTCTGACAGCTCGTCTTCGTGCAAGATGGAGTTGTGACCCTGTGACACTGCTGCTCCTGGCTTCTTCTGCTGAGTACTGAGGGCGGGGAGAGGGAGTGGTGCGAGTCCGGGGACAGCGAGACAGCTACTGAAAAAGTGAAAGCGCGGCAAGGGGGCGATGTAAAAAAGAACGAAATCAGTACTTCTGAAGTTGTTTGTGAGCATGGGCACATCGATGTTCATGCTCTCACTACAGTCGAGGGAAAAAAAAAGAAAACGGACTACCTCTGAAGACTTGAATATAGAGCCCGAAAGAGACCCGTTTCGAGGTCCTCTGAAAATAACTGCCGGTGCTCAGACCCGGACAGACCCGGCCCACTTAAAGCCCTGGCCTCAATGCACAACATCAGTAAAGTACCTGCCGGCTGTCAGTCAGTGCGAGCCACTTCCCGCTTCTCGGTGCTTCATTTGTAAATGAATGAATACTGGAGCCCAGAACTCTGCTTGGAAGCGCGCGGCCGACGCGAGTCAATGTCAGCGCGCCGAGTACCAGGCTATGCAGGCTTCAATGCACACAAGGGGTTCCCTTTAATTCTCTTCCAGACACTCTGCCCCTTTAGCTCACAATTGCAGGATTCTTTGTGACGTGGTTTCTCTTCCTCCTTTGTGTGATTCTCCTCGATGAGAATATATAAGCGTCGGTGCCCCCCACCGGCTGAAATTAAGCACTGCTGCTTCTATCTTGACCTATGCGTGTCTCTTGATCTGATGCTTGTTCCCACATCACTGTATCTTCATCCTGCGGAGCAGAGTGATTCACTCGGTCTGGGAGCTAAAACTCCCCCTCCCCCTTTCACCCGGCCTAGGAGGACACTTACTGACTCACATCCCTTTAGGAGCCGGGAGCCAGCCTGCGGCACGCACCGGGTCGGTAGGAACCCTTTCTCGCCTTGAAAACAAGCATGGATTACTTAATGAATGAAGGATACGCTGCAGCCTACGCCGAACCGCCAGGCTGAGGTCTCCTCTTTTTAGGACATGGCTGCTGATAGTTTCAACGGTGTACCTCATGTCCGCACACAACACACACAGAAGGAGGCTTTGGGGCAGCCCCCATTGGCTTCTCAGCCCTTCTATTTCTAAAGTGAGATGATTTTACATGTCTTATTTACCTCGTGGACAGAGCTCAGCCATTCAGCTAAGGGCATAATATTTCAATTACTGGGGGAGGAGTTGGCTAGGGCGGTCGACCTCGAATCTGGAGAACCCGGTTCGAGTCTCGGCAATGCCGCTGAACAACCTGTGATTCTGGGCAAATCACTGAATCTTCCCGTGCCTAAAAAAATAATGAACGTGTGTCTTCATGTAACGCAACTGGTGCTATGTAAAGCGCTCTGATACCTGATACCCGGTCAAGTTCGCGTTATATAAATCTCCGTAAAGAAGAAAAAAACGCATCTCCATTCTCAACCAGGCCTTTTCTAATTTGCAGGAGAAACGTGCCCTCAATACACAGCTATCCAGCATTAGTAGACACCTACTGGGAAATGCCTCTAGTTTCTCGCTTAGACTGTGTCCACTGCCTTACTGAGAGCGTTTCTAGCACAAAAACACACCAGTGGTGTAACCAGGCGCTTTCCTGTATTTTTCAAGTTGAATTTCAATTGTCCTGTTAGTTATTTATTCATTCATAAATATACATGTTATTTGTCACTCTCAATGGCTCGCTCTATAGGTTTGAAAGTTTTTGCATCGTCCGCAATTATTTCCACCTTTACATTGTGAAACTCTAGTCGAGGAAAGGCTGTCGAAGTTGTTCTCCCATAGTCATACTTGATTTGATGACTCTTTGTTGTCTAATGTTTGTACACATGTACTGATGCACAGCTTCTGTTTCTGCATAGGTTGTCCCCCGTTTGATCCATTCTTACATGGAATACCTCTTGCACGCGATGAAATATTAATGACCATTATGGTTTTGTGACCGTCCATTTTTTGCATTTTGACATTTCGGTGAACTTTTTAATCCCCTGTTGACGGGAAGAGTGAGTTGTTCAATAAAGAACTGGCTTTGCCAATATGCAGAGCCTATTTCTCACCAGCTTTTCTGTCCAATAATCATTAATCAGTCAATCGATTTGTAGAGCGCAGCTTGTCATCCGTGAGGGTATCCGGGCGCTGGCAGGGTCCGGGTGATCAGCCAAAGTCGATCACACGTTTTTGTCCTCCAGTTTTCCGAAGCTGCATATGTTTTGCCATCTCTTGAGAGAAGTGGGAATTATTTTGGGTTCTAGTTAAGCGCTCAGCTCTCATTGTCCAACTAAGCACTGCACTTTTAAAACTCCGCCCCACTGTCTCCTCTGATCTCAGTCACTGGAGTGAGTACTCATTTACTTGGCCTCAGACTTTGCATCTTTTCACCTGTATTTCTTCTCAGTTACAGGTTGAGCATAACCTGGTTTTGACAGGGCTTAATTTGTGAAACAATAAGTGCCAGGGCTCTCGTTAGGAGGCCACTGCAGCTTGCTCCAGTCATTACCCCTGACATGGTGCCAGTGATAGTAACAACACAACTACTAACCATCGCACTCCTACAAGTGTAACAATTTGGATTATTTCGGGCCCTCAAAGCTATAAGAATGGCTTGGGCGGCAGGTAATAGTCATTTTTAATGTACAATGAATTAATAATTACCTGTTATGTTCATCTATAAATTAGTCTGACAGCGCCACCTTGTGGCAGACTGTCACAAGCGCCGGTGTTGACAATTAAGTGCCAGTGCCAGTTTCCCTGAAACCACTGGCTCAAATTAAGCACTGGGTTTCAAAGATATTTTTTCAGACATCTGCTGCGTCACCTAAAAACAATTGACTTTTGGCTTCATCAAAGTCTTCCGAGATATGTCACCCTTGCAGGAAGTCCCTCCTCCGTGCCTGAGGCTTTGTTGACAAATATTGGTACCTGTTTCCGATTTCAGAACTTGCTACATTTCCAATTTCCCCCATAACAAGGACTAACTTTGTTATGTCAATTAAAGGTGTTAAATCCTGGAGTTCCTAAAAGGGTGTTGTTTTGCAAGGTCCATCAGAGTCCAGTGTTCTTCTGTCTGCTGTAAGATTTCTCTACCCAGGTATTGCAGTTAAGCTGATCTTACAGATGCTGTAAAGTGCGCCAGTGGTTGTAGGCCAAGATGCGCTTCTCAGACTCATTACCTGTCCAGTCTCTTTGTTGCTGTGGTTCCCAGGGGCACCGGTTTCATTACTTCCAATCTACACCGCATGGATCTTCGATTTGTGGGGACACCTTCTAAGTAATCGTTCCTCTCCTCCTAGGGCTGTGAGGGGGGCATTGATGGAGCATCACATTAAATCAGCTCCGTTTTGTATCTAAGCTGTCCTCGTGCTCGGGGAGTTCTGTTTGCTGTAAAGATGGCTGTAGGCTTGGTTTGACACAGGTTCACCTTCTTCCTGCACTGAAGTCCATAAGATACCTGCTGTGGCTGTATGTCAGAACCACACACAGGCATTTTTAGGGTTTTCCTAGCCAATGCGTACGAAGTACGCATGTGCTAGGAAAAACTTAATGATGTCTGTGTGTGGGGACTGGACCGTCCCCACTCTCTCATTGGCTAGCTCCATAAATGGAGGCTAGCCATTGGGAGAAGGCTCTGTCCGTCAATCTCGGACCAGATTCGGGGGCGTTCCCGAGAGTTTTTGGCCTTTGGCGACGTCACGCTACGTCAGCCAAAAGCCCTCAGGAACGCCCCCGAATCTGTTCTGGCATTGAAGGCACCCGGAAGAAGTCCAGGTGAGTGCTTGCTTTTATTTTTTGGCCGTTCCCACCCGCTCTCCGTGTCTCCGGCCCCGTTCCCGCCCCCCTCCCGCTCTCCGTGTCTCCGGCCCCGCTCACGCCCCCCTTCCCCTGCCTCTCACGCTCTCCATGTCTCCGGCCCCGTTCCCGCCCCCCTCCCGCTCTCCGTGTCTTAGGCCCCGTTCCCGCCCCCCTCCCGCTGCCTCTCACGCTCTCCATGTCTCAGGCCCCGTGTGATTCACTTGATACCAGCCATGGAAACGGGACAGACTGGAGGTCTCAGGGCCGCTGCAGAGAAATGGGGCAATAGCTCCTCTCCAGACTCCCGCCCCCTAACCTCTCCCCCATACGCTCTTCCATCTGTGCACAGCGCCAGGCTCCACTTTAATGGCAGCGCGGCGCACATCGTGTATAGAGGCCAGAGACGTGCTGTGCTCCTTGGGGTCTCTCCTGCCTCTCCCTCTGAGCACAGGACACTTCGCCACAAAAAATAAAATACACGTGCAGATCGCGTGACCGGGAGCAATCGTCCACCGCGACGTGAGCACTGCACACACCGATGCTGTTGATTTAAATATATCGGAGTCCACGTTGCCAGGAACGCGCATTGCTGTCGGGAATGCCCGAGACCCAGACATTGGCATCAACACCCTACAGGGCTATAAGCTGAGCAGTAACCTGCATTTTGTCCTCGAAGAGACAGAAAGCAATGACGGGTACAAATATGCAGAGCTCGTTCTGGAGAAGGGTTTAGACCGAGAAAAACAAAGCCGTCAAGTTTGTAAGTGTGTGTATCTGGCCGACAATTTTTTCATTGGCACTAAATGATTTTCTGCTCTGGAGAAATAGTGATCCAGGGTACTAAGGCAGACCACGAGGAACTGAAACACCTCATTGTTTCCGGATATTGTTGCATACCATGAAGTATTTTCCCCAATGCAGAGTACACAGCAGGCACAGCGGCCAGGACAGCCCTGGCACAAGTCTTCACCCGCCCGTGCCCAGTGCGAGTTCCTGACCCAGCTAGTGCTGTGCTTTCGAGTACCCATGGGCGTACTTTTCTGATTCTAAATGCAGCCTTACTTTCACATATAGAAAAGGTACAATAACAATCCTATATTTAGCAAGTCAATGACAACGGGTGGAAGGACACCTGAGGTCAAAGAGGACTCCAGGCTTCTACAACACAATAATAAGAGAAAAAAAGTGCAGACGCAGACCTCCACCCCCCCCTCCCCTTCCCATAGCAGCACCTTAAACTGGGGCAACCTGTCCCCAGCCTGGCTAAGAAAGAACAGCTCCACGAGGCAGTGTAAATGTCAGACAATGCGCTATATAAAAACTGTCTATCCACTCCTTTCTCCCCGTCCACCACCAGTGTTCAGACCCCGCCTCCTCCCACAGACATTGCAGCCTCTCCTGGGAGCAGCTCTTGCTCCTACTAATGGACGTTAATGGGTTTCTCCTCCAGGTCGCGCCTGCATTAGCCCAGCTTGAGCTCTCTGATGGCCGCAGAAATCAGCCAATGAAAGCGTTTTCCTTTAGAGCCACGGTCCCTGGTTCGATCCGGGGTATTTGCTAACAGATAACACCTCCGTGGCATCTTTCTGGAAGGAGTGGGGGGTAGTTGGTGTTGTTTACTCATTGCACAGGCCCTATGTATTGTACTCTCTAGGGGCTCGCAGTGTGTGGATGGGGGCTCGCAGTGTGAGGGGGTGCTCTGTGTGTGGGGGGGGGGGGCTCGCAGTGTGTGGGGGGGCTCTGTGTGGGTGTGTGGGGGGGCTCTGTGTGGGTGTGTGTGGGGGGGCTCTGTGTGGGTGTGTGTGTGGGGGGCCCTGTGTGGGTGTGTGTGTGGGGGGGCCCTGTGTGTGTGTGGGGAGGCTCTGTGTGGAGGGGCTCTGTGTGGGGGGGCTCTCTGTGGGTGTGTGGGTGGCATTTGCGAGAGATTAGGCTATTGCCATTGTAAATGACAATGCCATTTATTTATCTGTTTTCAAAACTAACACATAAATAAAAATGTTGTCATTTACAATGCCAATAGCTCTAACTTTTACAAAGGCAAAACCGTTGCATTGTAAATGCTTGTTCTTCCTGCCATTCTGGTAGTCTTGTTCTCTGGCTTTCAACTTGCAATTGGTTGCTAGGAATCCTGTAGTCAGGCTGTTGCCGGATCAGGCCCGGTTCTAGCTGGTGGGCCGGGTGGGCCAGGCCCACCCAAACATGAGCCTGGCCCACCCAAACAGGATCTTTGGCCCTCGCAGTGAGGGCTTGAAGGCAGGCTTCTTTTCTTTGGGATCTAAGTGCTTCAACCCTCCCCCGTCCTGTGTGTCAGCCCAGGCCGAGGGGCGCACACACACAGACAGTTTTAGAGATGATCGCAGCCGCAACTGAGTACTTCACAGGTCATTAAAGACCATGTATATGTTAACGAGGCTTTGTTTATTTTTCACCCGTTCATCTCTGCATGGCGAAAGGCGACAAATCCTTTCTTTGACAAGGGTAACCTTTGGTAACCTTTGCTTACTGTCCCGCTGCGTTGATATTTATTTTTATATGCAGCGCAGGAGAAACGTTTCTTTATTCCTATTCACCTTTCCTGACCCCTGCAGTGGCTTATCACATAAGGCTGTGACACAAAGTTTGACTAATGGAGTAGGTAAGAGAATGTGCTACTATATATTTTTCTTTTTAAAATTTGCACAGGCCCAGCACGACACATACGTGTGTGCTTCATTTAAACAGTTTTTATCATTATCATGGCCATGCAGGACAACAATAAGAATACAAAATGCCCAGATAACGCTGGTGATTAATAATCCTGCTGGAGAGGAATCATTTGTCTGTTAGTAGCTTTCAGATGCAGATGCACTGTATTTTATGTGGATATCTCCAGGGCTTTGAGTGGGAGGTAAAAACTGGGGGGTCTTTCAAAGGGGCGTGGCCAATGTAATTGAGGACGTGGCTTAAAAACAGTACGTTAAAAATCTGTGTTTAGCAGTGTGCGTCCCGACTTGTATTTTGCCGTTTCTCTCATTGCATCCAGGTGTTTGATACAACAAGTGACATCATACCTACAAGTCAGGACTATTGGCTTTGTCAATGGTTGTTAGTTGCATAAGATAAATAACAGCAACTATGGCTTGTACATAATTACAAAAGCTTCCACTTAAAGCACTCGTGACATCAAAACAATGTTGCTGCTCCTGAGTTTCAAAAAGAGAAGGGAAATCCAGAGAGAGAATGACTCTCTTTAACCTCTTCGCTGCTCATGACGAGCTCAGCTCGTCATGAGGCATGGTTGAGCTGTGCTTATGACGAGCTGAGCTCGTCATGAATAAAGGTAGCTCTGTGAGTCCAGCACAGGGGGGGGGGGGGAAACCTCTAGCAGCCAAGGTGTTAAAGGATTTCCCTTCCCCCAACAACGCTCACCTGGCATGGCCTCATGCCGTAACATTCCACTTGTGAGTAGTGTGAGCAGGGTACACCGACATGCCTGCTGTCGCGAAACAGATCTCTATTGGGCTCTGTTTTGTGCCCTGGCACGTTTTTCTGGACTGCAGTGACTGCGGTCACTGCAGTTCGGAAAAAAACGGACTACCTGTGACCAGCGCACAAAACAAAGCCGGATAGAGACCCGCTTTGAGGCCCCTTTAAAAAAACTGCTGGTGCTCAGACCCAGTGAGACCCTGCCCACTTAAACCCCTGGATAGCTCAGTGGCCTACTGCCTTTGTCACAGAGATCCTTGTGTTACTTGCAGTTCAGAAGTTACAATCCTAGCATAGGACAGTAACAAATGAACTGTCATCTAAGAGCTGCATACAAACATGAATGGTATAGTTAGAACTTCACTTTTTTGGTTTTGTGATATAGTTAGAACTTCCCCAGTCTTTCATTATTCTAATGTTGTTAAAATGAGTATGTTTGGGCAGATATACATTGTTATCAGTAAAGCTGACCCCCATGGAATACTCTTTAAATTATAAGGTTGTTTCCCCAGACCAAATCCTCTTAAAATATCCCGCCCACCAGTATGGATGACATGTGATTCATACACCTTGTAATCCTCATTGGATTATGTGACATTCCCTATAGACTGATTTACATACTTGTATGATTCATTGTATGTGTATAATGTGTGCGTTGTGTAAAGTACTGACACACACTATACTGATATGAGTAGCGCTATGCGACAAATGAAATGCATATGAGAGAGGGGCTACGTAAAGATAAGGGGCACTGTTGGAGGGTGGCAGTGAGGGAATCTGAGGAGGAGGTAGTGGGAGGGGCTATGGAGCGATGAGGGGCACTGGTGGAGGGTGGAATTGAAGGAATCCGAGGAGGTCAATAGGGGGAGGGGCTGTGGGGAGATGAGGGGCACTTGTGGCGTGTGGCTTTGAGGGAATCAGAGGAGGAGGTCAATAGAGGGGGGCATTGGGAGATGAGGGGCACTGTTGGAAGGTGGGAGTAAAGGTATTTACGGAGTAAGAGGTTATTGGCGTAGCCCCAAGAAAGACTTTCGCATCAGCGCTGAAGCCAGCCTTTCTGTTTTTGTTTATTTAATTAGACGTCGGGTCATAAGGGCTACTTTGGAAAATACTTTAAAGTGCGTGCTAATTATATTTACTGCTATATTCAATGTTTTAAGTTTGAAGGTGATTTTTCTAATGTTTTTACTGGGAAAAATTAAAGTGGAGCCCGATGGTGCCTGATATGGGGCTGGGACCCAAGGTCATCTGTGAGATAAGGTGCACTGGAGAGGAGTAGTGGATAATCAAGCCTGTAAGGGAGTACTTTGCAGAGTCCGTGGTCAGGTGGAGGGAGTAATGAAGAGGGATTCTCCCTGAAGGCTTGCACAGAGGGAGCCCGAGATGTGTCACTTGCCTGATACTCCCACCTCAGAAACCTCCTCTTCCCATCAAAGGGACATTACGTGGAAAAAACACTTTTTGAGAGTGATCACATTTAGAAAGAGATTTGGGAAAGAGTGCGTTTTACTGGGCCTTGTAAGACTAAGAAGAGATAAAGAAGGGCTCTGAAGCAGGCCTGCCCAGACATATATGCGAAAAATCGAGCTCGCAGTGGCCCACCCAAATGCACCCTTGGCCCACCCAAATAAAAATTCCTGGAACCGGGCCTGTGCCGGATCGTCCCCAAAATGCCTGTAGGTAGCCTCTCTCCCTGGCTTCCGACAGGCCTTTGGCTTTGCTTCACCTGGTTTCCTTGTTGGGCCTTTTCCGCCGCTCTTCGTCACACTTAAATGGGCCACTTGAGCCGGCCGGCAGACAAAGGGTTACTAGTGTCTCCTCAATGCACCGATGCACCAGCCCCACCCCTCTAAATGTCCTTTGTAGGCCCTTGGCGTCTGCCGCAAGAAAAGGGTGCTTGTTTCCCTTTAAACTTATGACGATCCAGCCACGCTCCGCCGAAACTCCCCCGCAGCTCTTGTCCTCTTTCCCTTTGCTGCCGGAGGACGCCGGTCCTCCGCTGTTGGTCTTCCGATGCAAGTTTAGTTGTGCGGGGGGAAAAAGGGGAGCGCCTACCAGACTCTAAGCCGCTGCTAGCACCAGCTGGTTCCCGCCAGATGATTCCGGTTCCTGGTCGGCGCTTGTCTTCAGCTGGTCCCCGCTTCTCACCGGGGGCAGTCCACTGTCCACTGACGCTCCTCTGGTCCTTGGGAATCGCTGCACTTGGTCCGCTCCCGACTGCCAGGATCTGCCACCCTGTTGACGCCGCCTTAGGTCCAGTACTCCGCCGATCCCAAGCAGTCCTTAGGTTAGCAGTCCTCGCGACAATTCCTTCTTCCTTTAAGCAAGGAAGAGGGGGCTGTGTGTTCCTTATGGGCCTTGCACCCTTATTTAACCCCCACCTCCGCTTGCCAGCTCGCCCCCTGATTGGGGGGGCTGTTGGCTACCTCTGGTCGACAAATCTGATTGCCCCCTTTATCGCTGGCTTCCCGCCGGGGGGTGGGGAGAGTTTCTCGCCACCGGGAGGCGTTTGCCCCAGGCCCCTATCTGGTCCGGCTGCGCCTTTCCCGGCTGATGATAAAAAACATCCATATTGGCATCTTTTCCACCCCTCTTCTTTCGGCACTTCCTGACACATAGACCTTAACCTTTCATTGAGGGCATCTCTTCTAACAAGGAAGTGGTGTTCTTACTTATATTGGATCTATTAAAATAAAAAAATTGTTGTGTTTAATACACAAGACTTTAAGCTCATGCTAACTTAAGTCAATTTTGTGCTTTCTTTTGTTAGAATGTGACATCATAATGCATCATATGATTACTGTCACTGTTGCCTTTCACTGTAATAAAGAATTGTGGGCTTACACTGAGAGGGCTGAGACTTTCCCAGTCACATTGAATGTGATGTACTTAATCAAGGACAACCTAACTGTCTCAGACCGAATAACATACTATGTAACAAGTAATGCCACCTAAATAGACCCTGGAAATGTTTGAATCTAATATAGTAGGATTGTGAGGGAATTCTCAAATGTATTCTGTAGTAAATTGTTTCTTCTTGCTTCAATGGTGCATACCATGAGAACCATGTATTTGTTAGCTGACTATGTGAAAATATTTATCTAAATTCCTATAAAAGGACATATTTCTTCGTTTAGAGAGCTCCCCCTTTCTTCTCTATGTTAGAAGGTGAATTGATGCTGGATTTTCTGTAGAACTTTGCTGAGCTCTTCTTATACTCTATAACGTATACCCTTGTATTCTTTAATTGACTGATAGTCCAGTTTATGTATTTCTGTACTAATATTCTTTGAGTAAACATTTGGACTTAAGTACTTGCCTGCCATTCTGATTGAGAATGCTTAGAGCTTCATCTTAATGTGTGAGAATGAATAGAGATGGGCCTATTGGGGAGCTCTAAAGTCCGTTAGGGACTAGACTGCTGCCAGTCCAACCAGTTGGGGTACATTGGGCAAGTAATGGGACACTGGCTTGCATGTAAACGATAGACACCACTTAAATGCTTCGACCTGAATGGATAATTTAGAGTCACAGCAGGAAAAACTGCTGCCGAGCCAAACAGTTGGTGCTCGATGGGCAAGTAAACAGGACAAAGAGTTGCATGCCAACAATTCTCCCCACTTAAATTCTTCGAACTGGGATTGGATAATTTAGAAAATCGCAGCAGGAAACAAGCATTGGTATAACAGTAGGTCTCCGCAATGCTAGATCTATTTTTTTGGTAATGTTTATGTTTCTTAGCTGTCTGCGAGCATAAGGGGGTGGCATCACCTTCAGGTAGCAGGGGAAGTAAAGACGTTGCAGGGGCAGATGGAACTGGAAGCATGAATCAAAGACATCGAGATGGGAGGGAAAGTGACGGGTGCTGGGGTAGCTGGCATATATAACAAGATTAAATAACAACCTCTCTGCTTGTGAACAAGGGCTTCCGAGCCCGAAACGCGTCATTGCTGCCCATTTTGTAAAATAAAAATTCCACTTTACCTGATCCTGTGGTCCGTCTCCTGCCTCTCCGATCTGCGCGATTGGCAGTAGCCTTGGAGTCGTCCTGCATGTCAAACACGGAAGTTGGTTTGCTTCCGGTAATGGACCCCTCCCTGAAAGCTGGCGTTTCTCCTTTCAAACCACCTTGCCAAAATCCTCACGGGAACAGTGGTGAAACGCCCCCTATGGCGGCCGGAAGATTCGAAGAAGCGAAGAGCGAAGTGAAGATTACATTGACCGGTTCTGAGGACCTGTCGTGGACTGTCTTCTATGCTACGCGGTAAGTCATTGGCAGAGCATAGGTTGGGAGGTAATCAGATCAGTGAAAGACACAACGCAGTTGCTACGATTTACAGCAACTCGACGTGTGGAATTTTCAGGCATAGTCAGCATGTCAGCGGAAACTGTTCGTGCTAGACAGATGGAGGCGGAGGATCTATTTGGAAATTTACCAGCCGTTGTGACCGGAGCTAATAAAAAATCAAACAAAAATGCTGAGAATTATGTTACTGACGTAAACACATTAATCAAGCAGCTCGAGAAAAACAGAAATCACTAAATGGTGGGAACATTATTCGCTGACTAAATATTCTGATGCAGGTCGTGTCCCTCAAGGTTTGCGTATTTTATTAGCACCCAGGTTTGACAAACCTAACCCCCTGATGCTGAAGGAGTGGGGGCAAAGTAACCTTGCAGCTTCTATGAACTTGGTGCATATACTTATTTAATATGCAGCCATAGATCGGGTGGAGGTGCTAAAAGAAATTGACAACTCAACTTAGAGATTGATACGTTTGAGGAAACAGATGTGATTAAGAAACTGAAAGAAAATATGTATGACAGGCTAAAAAAGCATGAAGATAAAATCAAGACCAGAAAAGTTCAGAAGTTCGCTAGAGACCAGGCGGATTACAACAATGGTAACATTTTCACATTTGCACGCAAGTATAACACCGTAAAGCGGCAACAATACAGTGACAAAGGCATCAATAAAGTCAACAAAATCACTGTATCAACAACAGCCTCAGCCAAAGGAATTCACGCAACCGACGATGACACGACCAGCATAGAAACTGAATCACTCAATAGTGATTTAAGCTTTGATGTGGATATACAAACAGCGCCAATGGTAAATCTGGAAGAAGAATTGGATTTTTTAGTAGAAGAGAGACTACAAACCCTGAGACCGAGACAAAGGAATGTCACAAGAAACGCTGGAATAAAAGAAGACGAGAGAGAAGAAGGAAGCATAAAAAAGAAAAAACAACAAAAAAAGACAAAGAAACCGATGTGGCACAAGAAACAATAAAAGATGACAATTCCATTATCAATCTGTCAGATGTAACGTTAACAACAGCAGAAGAACAACTTTTATCTCTCGGATTGAACTATTGTCCCCAACAACCATTCAGCTATGCATCAACGCGCATAGATGTTTTTTGCTTCATCAGAAAATTAAAATTGAAAAAATTCTTCACACTGCAAAAAATGAAAAAATCTACAGAGTCAGACTCTCTTCTCTCCGAGTCTCACTCAATTCTGCCAAATCTTGTTTCCTCGGATGTCCCTAATCTTCTAGCTGCATATGATCTTGAAGCTGCTACTGATTCTCAACCTATGCAGCAGGTTATGGATATCAACACCCAATCCAGATTAACCAAGATCAATATGCTACAGAAAGGTGCAGGCATAACACCCTTCAAGGCGAATTCTACCTTCATGCCGATGATGACAAAAGATGCTGTTGACACCTTCCATGATTGTGTAACTAATGACATAAAACAACTATACAAATGTTCAAGAGCAAAGAAAAAGAAAAACAGTCGCAAATAATGGAATACAACAGACTTATGAAGAAACTGTATGATAATACCAATATTGTGATAAAGAACTCAGTTAAAGGTGGCAATTTGGTGATCTGGCCCAAGAACGAATATATTACGGAGGCAAAAAGACAATTAGCTGACACAAACTGCTATGAAAGAACGTTTCACAAAGATTATGCTAAAGCAAAAGAGACCTTATTGAAATTACTATTTCATTGGCGTAGAGAAGGCCTAATTTCTTTTGAGGAATGCAAATTTATGAACAATTAATTCCCTGTCCTTCCAGTGCTCTATCTCATTCCTAAAGTTCACAAAGGCATAATACCTACACCAGGAAGACCAGTCATCTCGACTGTAAATAGTACCAGTGAACAGGTCAGTCAATATATTGACTTCTTTCTACAGGACATGGTCACAAGTTAACCTAGCTATGTCAAGGATACAAGCGACTTTGTGCAAAAAATAAATGACCTTGAATGGAATGATGATATGCTGTTGATTACTTTAGATGTTGAATCTTTATATACTTGCATCAACCATAGCCAAGGCTTAGCATCTGTTGAACACTTTCTTGGGAAAAGAGCCATTGAGTTTCATCAACACAATAAGGTTTTAATCAGTTTAATCGAATGGTGTCTGCATCATAATTATTTTTTGAGTTATTCAAACAATTCAGAGGGGTGGCGATGGGATCCTGCTTCTCCCCCAGCTACGCATGTTTACACGTTGGCTGGTGGGAGGAGCAGGTCCTAAATAAACAACATCAAATGTGGGTCAATGAGAAGATAGTCAGATATCTTCGTTATATCGATGATATCTTTATCCTTTGGCAAGGTGATGAGAATGAGGGTGCTTTGTTTCTAAAAGAAATTAATGACAACACCCTGAATTTAAATTTCACGTCCCATATTAATAAGCAAGAAATTGAATTCTGGACGTGAAATTATATATCAGCAATGCCAGGATAGAAACTACTCTTTTTAGGAAACCCACAGCGGGCAACACAACCCTACATGCCACTAGCCTACATCCCAAACATACGATTAATAGCATTCCGTATGGAGAAATTCTCAGACTTGAGAGAATATGCAGTACCACCAGCGATTTTGAAGCATGTGTCAAAGACATGAAGGCTAGATTGAAAATGAGAGGCTATTCGGATAGTATTTTAAATCAGGCTATAGCGAAAGCCAGCTTGCGACCCAGAGAGTCTACTGCTTCCAACTTCCAATGACATTGAAAGTTCTGACAGCAGCCGTAATAGTGGTAATTCGGTTGTCAATACTCAATGTCCTAGACTAGTTACTGCATTTAGCAATGAAGAAAACAAAATCAGAACTATCATTAACCCCTTGGATGCTAATGACAAGGGTAACTCGTCATGCACTGCCCATTCATTTCAATGGCATTTCAATGGAAATTATAGAATAGTAGTAAAATTACCTTAGCACTAAAGGGGTTAAGAGTAATTGGCCCATAGTTTTAACTGATGTAGTGCCTGGGTCTGAATTACCTAGTTCTCCTCTTATTTTTAGACCGGCCAAAAGTATGGGATCCCTCCTGGATAAAGGCAGTCCTGAAGTGAGTCCTAACACTATGTGGTTACAGCCTGCGCGTGGTTTTCACAAATGCTCCACCTGCAGAGCATGTAAATTTGGTATCAACAAAACCCATTATCAAACTCCTTTCAGCTCTCAAGATACAGCTATAGCTGGCAGTTTCAATTGCAAGACGGATTATGCTGTATATGTCTTGACATGCACCTGTGGCTTGAATTATATCGGGAGCACCAAGTTACAGGTGCCTGTCAGGATTCTCCAGCATCTTAGAGCTATTTTACACAATGATCAAGCCTATCCCGTAGCTCGTCATTTTAAAAGATTCCTTGACAATAACTTGGCATGTCTGAAATATTACGTAATAGAGAACACAGGTTAAGGCAACTTGAAAGCACCATGATACTGGAATTTGACAGCAAATGGGCGAACTGGTTGAGCAACACAGAAGATATGTACAACTTTTTATAATTAATTGTTCCCCGTTTTTTCAATCGCCATTTTAGATCTGAACGATTGCCATCAGTGCATTACACGCGCAAGTTATAGTGAGTCCAACTAACTATAACGTGGAATTTCATTGGTTTTATATCAGTAAAATTTCCAGCTAACTATAACTGGTGTCAAACCTATGGTTTTTTCAGTGAATTTCATAGGTTTTTCAAATGCTACTTCCTAACTATAACGTGTGTAAAACCAATGGTTTTTTCAGTGAATTTCATAGGTTTTTCAAATGCTACTTCCTAACTATAACGTGTGTAAAACCTATGGTTTTTTCAGTGAATTTCATAGGTTTTTTGAATGCTAGTTCCTAAGTATGAAGGATATACCTGAAATAAATATCGACATACCAATCTTACGTGCACAACCGAGTGCACGCACCCACCTATTTATTTCATGAAGATTTCCAATTTAAACCTAATGAATTTCTTCATAGACCAATGAAAAAACTTATAGTACGTTAAAGTCACTGAACCTAGGCTTTTTTTCTCCTATAAACTTTTTAATTAAATGGAGCCGAATTTTTTTTAATTATTCGTGCGTGACTGATTGTACACACCTTAATATTTATTTTGAAAAATATAACAGATTTTATAATTTATTAATTGTATACTTAAATCGAGCTGTAAAAATATGTGAAATCCGTATGTGTTTGAATTCACTTCTTTTCACGTTTTTAAACTTCAGTAAAGAACATCGCTACTTCCAAATCACGTTCGTAACTAGATAGTGTCACCGCCTACACGTCCTAAGAAGCGCATGTAAAGTCATGTGACTTGAAAACAAGACTTCCAATTGGTTCTTAGTAGTTTCTGTTCTGGAATTTACACGAAGCACTCCACCCACTTTCCTCACAATCTTTTCTACTCTGAAGAGACAACAACGTCGAGCATCTTCAGGAAAACTTTGCTGAAATGGCTGCCGTTCTGCATTCATCTTCCGAATCAGAAGGAAATGAGCGACCACCGTTAAGAAGAAAAAAGGAATCTTTCATTTGGCAATTTTTTACTTATCCCGAAGATCAAAAGAAAGTGAATGCGCCAAAAGTAACCTGCACGATATGCAATTCGGAGCTCTCAAGGGGAAATCCAAATAGAAAATATTTGTTTTCTATACACACCATGCTGCGGCATGTTAAACAAAGGCACCCTGAGCATTATGCAAAAGCATCGACAAGAGCCCTGGCAACGCTATTACCATCAGAGGTGGCCAGCACATCTTCTGGTGGAGGACCTGTATCTCCATCGAGTGCTGAGATGGACTTGAGACCATATCTTGCGAAGGTACACATGAAATGCAACCAGTGTGCAGAAATTCTTTTGTATGTAGAGCAGAGCCTTGTTCTTATTAAACTCAAAATTGAAAGTCATAAATGCCCCAAGAAAAAATAAATTTCTTCACTTCATTTTCATAGTATTACATACTGAAAAATGTAGTACAAACTTTAAGAAATCGAAAGCATCATAACACTTGTTTCCCAAAAAAAAAAAAAAAAAGGTTCTTTTCAGAACTAACTATTTCTACCAAAACATGCTCCAAGAGCATCTTATGACATGTTTTTTCGCCGCTTCATTGTAGTGCGCGACCGGGTGCGCGCACCCTCCTATCGCGTACAGGACCTGAGACTTGCATGTGAAGTCATGTGACTTCAAAACAACACTTCTAGCTGATATTTTCTTGCCGCTTTCATTTTGTGCGCGACCGGGTGCGCGCACCCACCTATCGCGTACAGGCGTCGAGACACGCATGTGCAGTCATGTGACTTTAAAACAACACTTCCAATTGGTTCTTACTAGTTTCTATTCTGCAATTTACACGGAACACTCCACCCACTTCCCTAGAAAACCAGTTTATCAAAAAAGTTTTAAAGCCTCCCCTTATGAAACATTCGACATCGTTCACATAGCAGTGTAGTAAATAGCACTAGATACACTCCGTCCCTTAATTATAAAAGACTTATCAGTATGTGAGAAAAACTTTTGTTTTCACGTGATTATGTGAAATGCTGAGCCTGTTACGGAATTTTTTTTCACATATATGTTACTATTCTCCTTCGACCACTAACACCATAGAAAATACCACCAATAGCGGTGATATTTTGTACACCGACAACGGGCGATTTCTATCGCTTAGAGCCCTTACTATTGTAAAGTTTTATTTCCTAAGTCTCTGATCTCCAACTGTGGAACGTGACTCCCCTGTGTGTCGTAATGAGGTGCTAAGAGCAGCACGTACACTATACTGTGGCTAAGCATCCATAAATTCCGCGGACATTTCTACCCTGCTATCTGCAATTATAAACATCAAAAGGAGCTACGCTGCCCCCCTTGGAGAGGCCTCACTCCCACTGCTACAAAGGCTTGGCAGTCGCCAAGATACACAAAAACAGCGTCTCGGATCCATTAAACTTCTGTGACGATCTCAATGAAAATAAGCACTAAACAATATTCAAGTATGTAGTATTCCTTCTACTTGGTTAGAGACTAGGGGGCATATTATCAAGGGGGTTTATCACCGCTTTTTTGGCTTTAAAAGCCAAGAAAGCGGAGATAAAATTATCTCCCTATTACCAAGCTGTCGCTAACACCAATTAGTGACAGCTAATAGGAGATAGCAACCATCTTGGGCCCCGCTTTACATGTCAGTGATATTTATCACTAATGACATGCAAAGTGTGTATGCCAAGATGTTAGCCACTGGAAACAGTCCCTAACATCGCTATCTCCTCGTACCAACTTTTGGAGATATTCGCGCTAAGCGCAAATATCTCCGAAAGCTGACACCTGCCATGAGCAGTTCTTAGCCATGTTATCCAATGGGAGGTGGATAACATGGATAAGAGCATTTGCTCGATAATGCATTAATATCGCTGACTTTTCAGCGATATTCATGCATTGCGGCCGTTTGTTATCGCATTTGCGATAAACCTTGCTAATAGCAAGGTTTATCTGCGATAAAAATCGCCGATGTGCGGCGATAATTTTTGACTCTAAACAAGTTAGAGACAAAAATTATCGCTAGTTGTTGGTAATAGGCCCCTAAACATTTACCGCAGCGCTGCAGCGATTTCTTCCGCAAATAAACCTTGGTATTAATGAGGTTTAACGCAAATGCGGTAAAAAACGTTGCAAAGCATAAGTATCACAAAAAAATCAGGATTATTCATAGATAGCGACCTAATGCTATTAGCCATGTTATCCACCCCCCATTGGATAACATAGCTAAGAACTACTCAGGGCAAGTCTTAGCTTTTAGAAATATTTCCGCTTAGCGCAAATATCTCCAAAAGCTAGTAATAATAGATAACGATGTTAAAGACTATTTTCAGTCACTAACATCTTGGCAAGCCCACTTTGTATCTCATTAGATATAAATGCAACTGACATGCAAAGTGCGGCCCAAAATGTTCACTATCTTCTACTAAGTGTTGCTAACTGGTGTTAGCAGCAGCTAGGTAATAGAGAGATAATTTTATCTCTGCTTTCTTGACGTTTAAAGCAAAAAAAACACAGATAAACACCTTTCATAATATACCTCTATATTCAAATTGAAGTAGGCGTAGGTCTTCACGCAGCAATCACATGCACAGTTTTGAAAGAATATGGCCCAGAAAGTCACTGAGTAAAATCTCATAAATGACAGTCAACCAATTTCAATACGTATTACTTCAGAAGAACAGTTCTTTATGATACAGGGCTCTAGAATGATAGACATATCTCGTCTTTATAAAAACCCTTCAGGTTTTTTTAACAGCTGTTAAATGGTTCCATACTCATCACAAACCTGCTCCATCATGAACATTGCCTGATCTGTCCTTAGGACGAACAACATTTGTGATGAACTTGCCGCTATGCATGCAGAACACTAACATTGTGCTTCCTTAACACGTTCTATTCACTAAGCAGAACCATGACGGAACCACTCTATCATAAACACACCTGAACCATGGCTCATAAAAGGAGTACCTCAATCATGACCATGCAAGTCCCACTAAGCCCCCCAGCCCCCTAATCTTGAGTCAGAATTGGAACTACAACACAGGATTTAAAGTCCTGCAAAGAACACCATGTAACATTTAATACCATATACACCATCGTTTTCATATATCACTTTTCCTAAACTCACTCAGTGAAATATCGCTCATTTTATTTAATCACTTTTAAACCATACCTTCTAACAATGCACCCAATCCTATGTGGAAGTGTTCAATATAAAAGATGACATTGTTTTAAGAAGGATAGAGAAATAAATAACACAATGTTGTAAAAATTTCTTTATTATATATACTTACCTAATAAAAAGAAAAGAAATTAAATTTCTTATAAAAACGTAGCACCTGTGGAAAGAAATTAAAAATAAAATTATAAAGTATATTATTTATAGAAAAAACAATACGAAACAATAAGACAGATGCAAACAAAACTGTCAGATATTATTAATTAAACTTACCTTATAAATATAATATCTGTGGAGGAGAGTAAAAAAAAATCTGTTATAATACATATTTCTGAATGCAATGTAGCAAAATAAGTAAACAACATATTAAATGATTTATTTTTGCTGTCCTCAGAAAACATTGATTTTCACTATCAAGAGTGATTTCAACATTAATCATCATATAACAGCGGGGAAAAAAAAACACAATCAAAATGATTGTGTTTAAAAAACCCATACAAAATCTGCATACATATTATAAATACTTGAAAAAAACATGTCTTAAATGTTTTCCTCAAATTCGCAATTTCTTGAGTAAGCACACTACATCTTCCACAGTTACAACCTAATTAAAGTATACCACTTATTTTTCAAGATATCTCAACAAAATCCCGTGCAGCAATCTCCTATAAAAAATGTATTTGAAAGACACAGTTTCTTCTCTCATACCTTTCCGCGTGGCCAAATTGTATAAGCTAACTCATTATCTTTTAAATACCTCTCCCAAACACTTACGTCCATATAAGTTTCTAAATAATTCTCAAAAGTACTCATTTTCTTCTCTCATATTTTTCCACGTGGCCAAATACTATGAGTTAAGTAGTTTTTTTCTGAAATTTTGTAATCTTAGTCTCATCTATTATTTTCTGTACTTTTACAATCAAAATTTGTACCATATTTTATACCATCAAACATTAAGTAAATTTGTACCTGATGTTATCAATATGCAAAACACAAATTTCATTTATAGATTTGTACACCCTTATTTACATGATATTTCTAAACTAGTAAGTTTCAGATCTTTATAGTATACATATTCCTACAGCAAACCACTCTACTGAAATTTGGGTTCCAAAAATAACAAATAAGAGTTACTTAAGGCAAAAGGCAAACGTTTTTTAAAAGTCAATTGGCTATCATTGCAAAATGTCCAGCCAGTAGCACACTTCAAATAAGCCGTATAATGTCCTGATGATGTAGAATGCCCTTCATGATAAATAATGGCTACAGTTACAAATGTTCTTCTAGAAATAGAAACTTGAGAAGCCACAAAATTTTTAATTAAAGTGGATAATTTACTCCCATCAGCTCTGCATCGTTGAAACATTAAAATTACATATTGTCCGTATCTATGGATAAATAAAGTTGATAACATTTCAGACTTGCATTGAGAACAGACCATATTTTGATGCGCATCTTTAACTAGTTTATTAAAAGGCACTTCTTTGCAGTCTGGTAATGTCAAATATAAAAATCTTTCACTGGGTATCTCAGTACTACTTAAAAATGAGCAATTATCACACTTATGTTCCCATTTATAAGAAAGCCCAAAAAGACTATCAATATCTACACCTTCATCTTCCAAAGCTGTAAACATATACATAATAAATTCCTGACAATCTTGCTGTATATTCTGAGAAAACTGATTTACTTCTGCACATATATCTAAAACATTCCTTAATTCCGAAACACTTCCTATTTCATTATCACCACTACTACACGTTTCAAATATAGAATTTAAAGAATGACAAAAGGTATGCTCCTGATTTTCTATAATCTGTTCCTTAACATTTTTCAAAAAGAAAACATTAACTACTACATTTGCATAGCAGTTGACACCACACCTATTTTCCAACTTAAATCCAACAATCTCTTCAATACTAACAGTTTTCCTAGAGCTACCAACGACAGCTACATCTTTTTTTCGTCGTTTCTGGACTACTTCAGCACATTTGTCCTCATTTTTCCTTTTCTGACCAACTATACGCCTTTCAATTAAAGGATATTGAGGTAAACTTGGAGCATATTCTCTTCTTAACCTATTGTACTCCTTCACACAATTTAAATCTGCACTAATCTTTGTCTCATCATAATCAATTAGATAAAGTCCACATAAAGTTCTAACACGCGACAGAGCAACATACGCCATACCCTCTTTGAATACAGTACTTCCAATATTTACCAAAGCACAATCTACACTTAAACCTTGAGATTTATGTATAGTCACTGCATATGCCAAACAAATTGGAAATTGCTTACGACGGACATATAAGTCTTTCACAAGCAAAAAACGAGTTGAACATCGACTAATTTGTTGAACTTCCTCAATCCCATCAAATTTTATCCTCAAAAATTCAATCTCATCTCTATTGGTATAATTCACAAAACCAATAACATTACCCATTGCTCCATTTACCAATCCTCTTTCTACATGTAAATTACAGATTTTTCTCTAAATCAGCAGTTTTAGATATAGTTTTTTGAAGAGAATCCAATTTCAATTTCAACTTTTCAGACAAAAAAATAGTACTACCTTCATGCTCTATTCTATCTTTAGCTTCCAGTTTCTTAATTTCTTGCTTTTCTAAATTCAACATTTTCTCATTAAAAACTGAACATTCTTTCAGAGTTGGCATCAAGCATATCACTGACTTATCTACAACCTCTTTACTATATATTCTCTCAGGAACATTATCTTCATTAGGAAACAGCTTGGAAAGTAATCGCGTTCGTAGAGTCTGTTTCGCATCTTCAGTTAATTTTCCAATCCTAATATCTTGAAGAATACTTCCATATTTAGTATCCTTTGCCTGTCGCATATTTTGAATCAGTTCAGTATATTTGAAATGTGACCATATATTTACATTTCCAATACTGCCCAGGCACTTTCTGGTCTCCTCATGTGTAACAGTTTCAAATACAGGTTGTCCTTTGACAGGAGTCAGCTGGAGTAGATCTCCAAAAACTATGACATGTTTACCTCCAAATAACACATCATACTCTGTCTTAAGTGTCTGTTGCATTCTTAAATGCACAAAAGCAAGCATTAAATTAGAGACCATGCTTACTTCACCAATAATAAGAAGTTTCATTTTTTTAAGGACTCTAGAAACTTCAAAACAAGCTTCTCCAGAAAGCTTCTGATATTGTAATTTATTTTCATGTTCAACTGGCAGCATCAGCAAACGATGTAAAGTTACACCTTTTATATTATGTGCTGCCAATCCAGTTGGAGCAGTAACAACACACGACAGTGTTGACTGAGTTGTTTGCTGTAAATATGTAGTAATTCCTTTAGTTAGGAAACTTTTACCAGTCCCAGCTTCTCCACTTACATATAATCGAATAGGCTCAAATGACATACATGAGCAATCTTTTCTCTCATGACGAAAGCCATGCTCAATGTGCTCTGTCACTTCATCATATATCTGTCTTTGCTCAACATTAAACTGCTTCTTTAATTCTTCTAAGTCGATTACTTCCTCTTGACCTTGCTGCATTGCGCTTTCCACCTCATCCATGGCGGTGGCTGCTTCATTTTGAATAATTGGTTGTCCCAGTGGATCTTGACTTAATGATGCCGAACTTTGACTATCTTGTGAACTATCTCTAGCAATCTCTGCTGCAATTGTTGCTTCTTGCTCTATTTCGTCATTCAACATTTGGAGATAATTGCTTAAAACAGGACATTCAATACTACTTTTAGATGCGTTGAATGAATCTTCATAACTATCAAAGTCTCCAAGTAGTTTCTCTTCTCTACGCCATGGTTTAAAGAGTTGCAAAAGAGCAAAATAGTAAAATTCTCTTTTATCAGGTGTTTCGCAACTCAGTTTCCGATGATTTATCAAGTGTCTTTTTCTTTGTTTTACCAGACATCCTTCATGTCCAATTACAGCATGTACACCTTTATCAATATTCTCGGTAACATTTCTCTTAAAAGTATAATTTTGAAGTATTTCATACAGACAAATGTTTTCAAGCAGAGTACTTCTATTTGGATAGTATGTATCCAACATATTTGTTTTCAAAATGTCTGTACTGTTTGGTTCTTTCTGGGCTAAGTACTCAATTTCTTGCACAGGTTTTAGAACACGGTTTCGTGTTTCTGCTAGGCCCAAACTCACCCAGAGAATAGTCCTTGACTTCGCATAAAGACTTGCTGATGATAATCTATCACAACATTCATATGCTCCAATTTCTCGATGAGACAGCATCTTCAAACTGTACGTATATAATTTCTTGCTCAGGCTCTTTTCATGAGAAATGTCTTCCCACATCTCCTTCAGTTCCGTCTTTTCAGATTTCGTGATGTAAGACTTTACATATCGAGCCACAGCAATAGAGTTGTCTGCAACATATTGTATGTCCATGTTAGCATTCCACATGGACAAAATGACTGGATTATAGTCATTAATGTATTTCGATTCTTCACCTCTTCTTAAATTGTACGTATTTTTAGGTGACCTCCTTCTGATTTTATGTCGCAAACATGACATCAAATTGTTGACTCTTCCTTTTGAAAGTACCGGTCGTGCAAATCCAAAGCGACATTTGGTATAAAATTTGCTCTTTGATTTGAATTTTCGCCGACAATATTTTCCACAGCGATGACTTTGGAAACGTAACACTTTTCCTCTTAAGTCCTTATCAGTGGTACTATTAGGTATGTCACAAGTGGCATACTGTTCAATAAAAGACAGTACATATGGTTGGGATACCCGACACCCCCTCTCAACACAATCCCCAAGAATGGGAAGACGGAAACGGTTCTGAACTTTTGGAAGGCGGGAGGGAGTTACCCTCTCGGCCGTATTTATTAAAAATATGAAACAAAATAAAACATTAAAATAACAGTTTCATATCACGTACAATTTCATTTACACATTACGATGTTCTTGGCTAACCTTAACACATCTCTAATACAAAGGTTCTCCTAGCCGATACTAAAACATCCTGTAAATGCATTTCTCAAAATTGAAATTGTACATCCTAACATTACGGGCCAACGGCAAGGTCGTAACCGGTGTCAGATCCCTAATACCAGAACTCCCCCCCCACTTGTGAGGGGCGGGCGCACAGAGGACTGTACCTCTGTGCCAACTTCCAATTTCCCTTGTCTTAACGGGGGCCCCTGTTTACTCGACGCCATCTTAGTGGTCGTCCGAGGACTCGTGTGAGGTGTCTAGAAGGTAGCGTAGACCCCCCTCCCACCCCACACTGCTTACCACATCTGCCGTCGCAGATGTCCTGGCCCCGGGAAATTCCCAGGAGGGGCCCGTAGCCCCTCCTCCCCAGGGAGGGGCCTTGACCGCCTTCCCTTTCGGCGTCCCCATCCTTAGAAGGGGACCGCCTCCCCGTTTGAGGGGCCAATGGCCGCCTCCCCCCGGGCGCTCCCATCCATAATGGGTGACGCCCCACCTCTAGGGATCTTCCAATTACTGCTCACCGATCATGACCTTACCGCCCGACCAAAAATTAAATACAACATTTTTTAAACTAAGAGAGAATACAACAGACAATTATACTGAGCAATTCAAAGTATAACTTCTACTAAGCACTACAATTAACTCTGCTGCAAGTACTTTGTCGAACCACATGCTGACAGATCAACCACTTTATTACATATCAAAATTTATCAACTTTATTCACAACAACCTGTAAAAGAAACAGTATCATGTCACTCGACTATATTCAGAACAAATCGCTGTCATCAGGGGCTGGTGGGTGGGTCAAAATTGGCTCTTCGTTCCGTCTCAAGCTCACGTGCAACGGGGAGGTGCAGCTTCAGAGCACAGGAACAAGAGGATGCTTCCTTGGCTTGTTGCTCCTTTTATCCTTCTTCGGGCGGGCGTGGACCCTCCTCCAATCCGCCTACGGGGCGTGGCCATCGGCGTCGGTGTCTAGGACAGCCCCCTCTTGGGCGGGAAAAGGCGCGCCCCGGCTACGCCGCTTCGGGCATACCAGCCGAGACTCGCCTCCCGCCCAAAATGGCTTCCCGGGGGGATCGGGGTACTCCACCATACGTTCGGGGGGACCGAGCGGTCGCCCCTTTCCATATGGTTGGGATACCCGACACCCCCTCTCAACACAATCCCCAAGAATGGGAAGACGGAAACGGTTCTGAACTTTTGGAAGGCGGGAGGGAGTTACCCTCCCGGCCGTATTTATTAAAAATATGAAACAAAATTAAAACATTAAAATAACAGTTTCATATCACGTACAATTTCATTTACACATTACGATGTTCTTGGCTAACCTTAACACATCTCTAATACAAAGGTTCTCCTAGCCGATACTAAAACATCCTGTAAATGCATTTCTCAAAATTGAAATTGTACATCCTAACATTACGGGCCAACGGCAAGGTCGTAACCGGTGTCATATCCCTAATACCAGAACTCCCCCCCCACTTGTGAGGGGCGGGCGCACAGAGGACTGTACCTCTGTGCCAACTTCCAATTTCCCTTGTCTTAACGGGGGCCCCTGTTTACTCGACGCCATCTTAGTGGTCGTCCGAGGACTCGTGTGAGGTGTCTAGAAGGTAGCGTAGACCCCCCTCCCACCCCACACTGCTTACCACATCTGCCGTCGCAGATGTCCTGGCCCCGGGAAATTCCCAGGAGGGGCCCGTAGCCCCTCCTCCCCAGGGAGGGGCCTTGACCGCCTTCCCTTTCGGCGTCCCCATCCTTAGAAGGGGACCGCCTCCCCGTTTGAGGGGCCAATGGCCGCCTCCCCCGGGGCGCTCCCATCTATAATGGGTGACGCCCCACCTCTAGGGATCTTCCAATTACTGCTCACCGATCATGACCTTACCGCCACAGGCCGGATAGTTGACCGGCTATCCGGACCCCCCACAAAACTCCTACTTAAAGGTCATGGCTGCACAAACTCTTTAACCAAGCTACGAAGTCTCCTATGAGTAAAGCATTCCCCTCCCGGGACAAATGGACCCCATCCTCCAGGTACATATGGTCCCCCTTGATACATCCATGAGGAATAGAATGCAATGTACATGTACGGAACAACCTACCAAGTTTGTTATTCACTTTCTTCACCGACTGATTTAAAGCTGACACAGAAATAGCCCCCCGCCACACCTTCCGCGGAATCATGTGGGACCATGCAATCGTGCACCCCGGGACCTTTCTCGCCAACCAACTTACTGTGGATAAGATTAATTCGAGAAGTACCCGTCGACCCGTGGTCACCAAATCATTGCCCCCAAGATGCACTATGATTACAGATGGCGGTGACCTTGTCCGCCCTAACAGACCCTCCATAAAATTTTGAAACTGGTCAATACAGAGCCCGCCCCTTCCGTAGAAGGTCACCCTGTACCCGTATTCCCCAGCCATGTGAATCATGTCACCTGCTTTGAATACGTCTGCGGCACGCCTCACGTATGAGTGGCCCACGACCCACACCACTCTTCCCTCAGCCGGTGATCTTTGACCGCTGGTCCCCAGGTGTCGGGTCAACTGCACAGTCCGCCCCGCAAAGCCTGCTCGCGAAACTGAAAACCAAACAGAAAACAAGAAGCGTGAGTGCACGACATTAGCTTCACAACATGTGCAACCGCACATACCTCTTATAACAATTCGAGGACCAACGCCCCAACTGTTTCACTTTATCCACACTCAAACCCCTGGCTGTAGCTTCTGTAGTAGCACCTATCCGGAATGAGTGGGTCCCAAAATCGCCCGGGTTCAATCCCGCTGCCGCGATTGCCATTGTCAACACCCGCTGAAACTGAAACCTGGTCAGTGGGGTGGCGTCGGTATGTCTCAGCAAGCTCCCCCCCCATGATGCCGCCCTCTGCGCTAAATACTCCTCCACGCATTTCACCGGGCACATGGGAGACCCTGGAATCCGCTGGACTACCACGCTGTCCCCGATCGCTCCCTGATCGCTCTTGGATCTGGCAATTGAGACTACCATTGTCTCCCCCTTAATTTGAATGTGTTCTCGACACAGACCTCCCCCCGTATCCTGCTTGTTCCTCGCTACCAGTTCGCTTACCCGCATAGCCCCATGAAATGCTAATGCAAAAGCGGCCCGGAACAGCACTGTCTCTGATTGAGATGAACATGTCGCAGGAAGTACGGACATTAACAGGGACAACCTTTCCAAACCTATCGGGTGCCTCTCATCCACTCTGCGACCCTCAAGGCGTTGCCACCCACGCAGTGCCTTCTGTACCAGAAAGGACGATGTGGGGTCCTGGATGCCATGAGCCCGTGCCATGAAAGAAATGGCGGCCCAGTGCCTATTGGCCGTAGCCACTGATTTGCCTGCCTGATGTAAAGATACCAGAAATTTCAGGACATACTCTTCCTGCCCCCAGTGCTCCCACCTAGCAGGACCCAAAAAGGACCAATAAGAACGGAACGCCCCTTCATATGCCTTCCTTGTCCTGGGTGCTAGACTCTCTCCCACGAGGTTTTGTAATCCGGGGCACCGAGAGACCAGAGAGCTTCGGGAAATGGTGCCGCCACCGAGTCCGCTGAGGGCAGAAAACCCCGGAAGGCCTGCATATGGGAACGAGAGAGTGCATCAGCTGCCTGGTTTAGTACCCCTGGCACGTGTCTTGCCCTAAAGTGTATGTTTAGTCTCATACATAGCAGGACAATTTCCTTCAGTAATCTCAAAATCCATTTGCAGCGTGCTGCCTGACTATTGATACACTCAACCACGGTCATATTATCAGACCAGAACACCACAGAGCGATCACGAAACCCCTCTGGCCACGTTTCCAAGGCCACCAGAATGGGGAACAGCTCCAGAAACCCAATGTTACCAGTGAGTCCATTATCGTGCCACCAATCAGGCCAGGTTCGTGCCGACCATTGATTGCCGAATATGGCACCAAAGCCTACACTCCCCGCCGAGTCGGTCCATAACCCCAGTTCTTCCGAGGAAACGGGTGGATCGGTCCACACAACTCGACCGTTGAAATCCGCCAGAAATGCCAGCCATATGAGCATATCCTGGCAAACCTCAGTTGACAGTCTTGTGCGGTGGTGCCCTTCCCTGAGGCCCACCATGGCTTGTGCGATAGAACGGGAAAAGGGGCGAGCCATCGGTATTACTCTCAGGGCAAAGTTAAGCTGACCCACAGCCTGTTGTAACTGATGGAGAGTTACTTTTCTTTCGCCGAGACAAGTTTTTAGCGAGGCCCTGAATTTCATCACCTTCTCTTTGGGCAAGCGGAAGCACCCCTCTACAGAATCGAGCTCAATTCCAAGAAACTCGAGTGTAGTAGATGGCCCTACCGTCTTACCGGGTGCCAGCGGCACGCCAAACTCCTTCATCAGATTACAGAATTCCCTCAGGGCCTGTGCACATTCCGTGTCCCCGGCTGCCCCCAGAAACAGAAAATCATCAAGATAATGCATAACATGCGTAAAGCCCGTGCCTCTTGTGAACGCCCATTGCAAAAAAGTACTGAATTTCTCAAAATACGCACAAGAGATGGAGCAACCTATTGGCATACATTTATCCATGTAATAGCGTCCCTGAAACATAAAACCTAGGAGACGCTGATCATCCGGGTGTACCGGGAGCAATCGGAACGCTGACTCGATATCCGATTTAGCCATCAGCGCTCCGGGCCCCAGGCGATTCAAAATGGCGATGGCCTCATCAAAGGATGCGTACCGCACCGAACAAACTCCTGGGTCAATCGCATCGTTCACCGAAAGGCCCCTAGGAGCTGACAAATTATGTATCAACCTGAACTCCCCTGGGTCCTTTTTGGGGACCACTCTCAAAGGTGAACAAACAAAATTGCCAACTGGTGATAAGTCATATGGTCCAGCAACCCGACCTCGGGCCACTTCTTTCCCAATCTTTGCCTGTACCACCGCCGCATTCTGTTGAACCGATAGTTGGTTCTTACATTGTGCTTCCCCCCGAAAATCCCCCGCCGGGATGCGGAAACCATATGAGAAACCGTCCCGCAACACCCCGGCGGAGATATGATCAGGGTATTCGTTCAGCCAAGGGATCAGTGCCATGATATCAACCGGGGTAGGTAATGACGCCCCTTGGTCTACTCTAGACCTGTTTGGCGCCTCCTCTACCTCCCGTATCACCAGTCTTGGCTCTGCACGTACTCTTGGGGTGCGAGGACTGTCCGCACCCTGCACACTCATGCCTGAACCTGCAAGAACCTTGTGGCCTGGAACACTTGCCTCTGTTAAAGCTCCAGCAGACCCCTTTCTTACCCGAGTTGCCATTATTCTTTGTGTTTTGATCACTGCTTGTACCCGCCCGAAAGGGCGCCCCCAAAGAATGGCGGGAAGGCTCAACCCCGTTTCCGCCTAAAGATGGCGACTTCGCCGTGCTCGACCTCTCAATTTTTTGCCAGGAAATGGAGTCGAAACAATCCCACGTCAGGGATGAGTCGTGCTCCTTGGACTTACGGAATATGCTATCATAACAACACCATTGATTGCCCCCGTATGTTTCATAAAATTCCATGATACGTGTCTGATAAACGGCTAATTCCACCAATAATTCGGGCCTACGTTCCCCCATAATTGCAGTGAACATCCCAAACGCTCTGGCCCAATTGGCGATCGTTTCATCTACTCTGAAACCCGCCATCTTTGCGCGCCATACACTAGGATGCAAAAACTCTTTCTGGTTTTTAACATGCTCAATCTCATAGTGATCAGTCAACAAGGAAAACATGTTCACATATTTATCCGCCCAAATCCTCTCCTTCACATCAATCGGGATATGTTGAACAACTTTTTCCCTCCTCGAGGGTACCGATCCCTCCCCCGCCATTGGCAATGGCTGCTTACCTGAACCGGTAGCTGTGACCGTTGTTGCTGCCGAACCAACGCCCGATATTGGTTGTTCCACGGGAGCCTGCGGGGAAACAAGAGGACACGGTGCCTTCACAGCATCTTTCGATTGCCGCAACTGCTTCATTATCGACCTGGCTTCCTCAGCCGTGGCCCCCTCATTATCTCTGCCCAACCATGCCGCCAACTGGGCAGCCAGCTCAGGAGGCATATCTTCTTCGTTAACAGGAGTAACCACCACGGGGAACGGTTGTCCCGCGTTCGGGACCGGAACTGGGGCCTCGATAGGGGTGACCGGGTTCGCTGGAGGTGATTCGGGAACCGGGGCCTCCCCACCCGATGCCCCCTTCTTGGCCCTTCTACCTCTCCCGTTAGGGACTACTCCCGGCAATGCTGGTCCGATGACTTTCTTTGGTCCACCCGCACCATTCATTGCCGCCATCTGCTTCTTCATGTCCGCCATGTCCTTTATCAGCATACGAAGCATCTAGTCGGTTCCGACCCTCTTCACGACCTTCTTGCCAGGCATCGTCCACGGATAATCCTCAAGGTCCTAGGTCAGGAAGCTTCGAACTCGCTGAAAGAAGAGACACAAAATTAAATTCTCAAAATTGGCTCTTCGTTCCGTCTCAAGCTCACGTGCAACGGGGAGGTGCAGCTTCAGAGCACAGGAACAAGAGGATGCTTCCTTGGCTTGTTGCTCCTTTTATCCTTCTTCGGGCGGGTGTGGACCCTCCTCCAATCCGCCTACGGGGCGTGGCCATTAAGCATGGGCGAATTTTGCGAATCTCGCGTTCGCGAATTTTGCGGATTTGCGAACTCGCAATACGCAAAATCCGCGAATTCTCGCGAATTTGCGGATTTTTTTTTGTGTTTGCGCGGGTTTCTGCCAGTTCGCGAGGGTTTTGTACAATGTCGCACATTGCGAACTTACCTGTCGGGTCGCAAGTTTCGCGAACTTGTTGTTTCTACGTGTCCAGCCTGTTTGGGACACTCTTCTTCATCACTGCCACTCTCTGTCACCACTGCCACTCTCTGACTACTCATGCCACCCTCTGGCCCACCCATGCCACCCTCTGTTTCATCACAGCACCCTCTGGTTGTCCAGTCAGTGTACATTATTGTGGCAACGCAAGCACACCTTCCCTGCCTCAAGTGACCTGAATTAATTTGGGGCTGATTAATGTGTCACAGAATATTTTTTTAGCTGGCACCTGCTTCCTTAGTGCTTCCTGATTAGTGATCTTTTGCACTTGCTAAGTGCTTTCATTGTTGCAAAATTAGTTACAACACCTGCCCTGCCCCAACTGACAATAATGAATTAGGGGCTGATTAATGGATTTGAACCTCCAGCCTGGCTCCTGCTTGTCTCCCTTAGCTGTAATTCAGGACCTTTGTGGCATATGTGTAACTATTCTGAGGTTCAGAGCAGGGTCACATAATAGTTGCAACTGGCAACTGAACTCTGGAGGGGCCCCTCAGGAAGCACTACAGGAAATGGCTACTAATGATGAGCCTGAACTTTTGAACCTGGTAAGTAGTTTCAGTTTTGCTAAGATCGTATTTCTGCAATTTTGCACTTATTCGCGGGGCGCGAAGTTGTACTGGGAAGCCGCGAACTCACGCGAACAGTGCGAGCAGTGCGAGCAAAATCCGCTGCTCGCGGATTTGCGGATTTTGCGGGAGATTCGCGAATCTCGCGGATTGCGAATTTACCGAAAATCCGCAAAATCCGCGAGCGAAACGGATTTTCCGCCCATGCTTAGTGGCCATCGGCGTCGGTGTCTAGGACAGCCCCCTCTTGTGAGGTAATATGAATTTTCATGGTCAATTGTGTCCCCTAACGTAGACCCCAACGGCTCCATGTACGTGCTTCAAGTACATGTATGTTCCCTCCACTTCCAGCTATGAAGACGCAAATACATTTGCGTCCAACGTTAACATGTCCTCTTTCAGATCCACCATGAATGGGTCGGATATTCAGTTCCTAAGTATGCCTTGCCAACGTCTTTACATGGTGCACTTTCATGTTTTACTCGCTCTGGTGAGTTAGGCCCTGATTCCTGCCATCGAGCCCTTTCTGCCTTCTGTTTCTAAAAAGCTACAGTCTGCTGCTTCCTGACCTCTGCCTTACTCCCTGTGCGGCGAGCAGTGCCTGGCTCGGCCTGCTTGCCTGCCAAGACTGTATTCTAAGCATGGGCGAATTTTGCGGATCTCGCGTTCGCGAATTTTGCGGATTTGCGAACTCGCAATCCGCAAAATCCGCGAATTCCCGCGAATTTGCGGATTTTTTTTTTTTTTTTGTGTTCGCCCGTGTTTCTGCCAGTTCGCGAGGGTTTTTACAATTTCGCAATTTGCGAACTTACCTGTCGGGTCGCAAGTTTTGCGAACTTGTTGTTTCTACGTGTCCAGCCTGTTTGGGACACTCTTCTTCATCACTGCCACTCTCTGTCACCACTGCCACTCTCTGACTACTCATGCCACCCTCTGGCCCACCCATGCCACCCTCTGTTTCATCACCACACCCTCTGGTTGTCCAGTGTACATTATTTTCGGCAAAGCAAAGCACACCTTCCCTGCCTCAAGTGACCTGAATTAATTTGGGGCTGATTAATGTGTCACAGAATATTTTTTTAGCTGGCACCTGCTTCCTTAGTGCGCCCTGATTAGTGATCTTTTGCACTTGCTAAGTGCTTTCATTGTTGCAAAATTAGTTACAACACCTGCCCTGCCCCAACTGACAATAATGAATTAGGGGCTGATTAATGGATTTTAACTTCCAGCCTGGCTCCTGCTTGTCTCCCTTAGCTGTAATTCAGGACCTTTGTGGCATATGTGTAACTATTCTGAGGTTCAGAGCAGGGTCACATAATAGTTGCAACTGGCAACTGAACTCTGGAGGGGCCCCTCAGGAAGCACTACAGGAAATGGCTACTAATGATGAGCCTGAACTTTTGAACCTGGCAAGTAGTTTCAGTTTTGCTAAGATCGTATTTCTGCAATTTAGCACTTATTCGCGGGGCGCGAAGTTGTACTGGGAAGCCGCGAACTCACGCGAACAGTGCGAGCAGTGCGAGCAAAATCCGCTGCTCGCGGATTTGCGGATTTTGCGGGAGATTCGCGAATCTCGCGGATTGCGAATTTCCCGAAAATCCGCAAAATCCGCGAGCGAAACGGATTTTCCGCCCATACCTACTGTATTCAGCCTTCAAGTTATCTGCTCCGCTCCTCGAAAATACATTCCTGTCTAGTAGTTTAGGAAAACATCCTTCCCAGCTGCAGAGCAAAGGGCCCGGCCTCACTGTCTCCATGCAAGTAATTCATAGCTCCTGTTACCATGGTAGGCCCATGGCCCCCTTGCTTTACACGTAGACACGTAGTCACATATGCACGCACTAGCAGCCAGTATAGAATAGCCTCTGCCCGAGAGACCTTTCCTTCTAGATAATACAGTTCCTCAAACACAAGATATTAGATATGATTTGGGATTAGGTTGTTCTGACACCCCAGACTTCTGTCTCCTCATGTAGGGCTAAATGTCAAGTTCCCTTCACCCTCCAGTTCCACGTCAATCACACGTCATGCTGCTGCGCGCGCATCTCTGCCACATATTTCTGCTGACACTGCAGGATTCTTCTATGGATCCACCCACCTGTGATACGTTTCAAGTGACGTTGTCTAGCACACACCTTCGTGTACGCCCCTGTGCACGCCTTGTTACGTACATGTGTTCCTATCTCGCTTCTCTCAGCTGTTACGCCTTCTGCATCTATCTCTACTGTAATGCATTGACTATATATATGATGTTCTGTTAATAAAGCATTGTACATGTCCATGTCCATTCCCTTCCTGAACCCTTGTGGTGATGGAACATGATACCTGGTTCGAACCAATTCCTTTTTAAGGAATAAAACCTTCATAAAACTCAGATGCCACGGACTCTGCCTCTTATTTTTGACTGAGTTATTCTTATTGAACTTTACCGCATAAATTAAGTATAGGTAATTTAAATTTACCACATAATTGGCGCCCGAATAGGGACCCCTCCCCCACCTTACGCGCCGGCGGTGCGTTGCAGGCCTAGCCCCCTGCCACAGCTGGACGGACAACTACGCGTACCCGCAGGATTTCCTGTATCTCCCTCAGGCCAACGGAGGTGTCTGAGGCTGCGATCGACACCCAGACGAGGCGGTGAGGAGTGCAGAGGATCCCGACCAGAGCCTAGCTGAGAGAGCAAAGTCCGAGGTATTCAGAGGCCCACCAGTTTCGAAGTTCCGAAGTGCCTACGTCACGAGTCGAGTCGAGTCCAGTCCGGTCCAGTCCAGTATCGAGTTTCCGAGGCCTTCCGTTCCGTGCTTCCCGGTGAGTACCGTTGCTGGGGACGCATCTAGACGGGTGCATTAATTTGTGCCCGGTCAAGACGGGTTTGGGTACACAGACCCGGTCTGCACTGTTTAGCGGTGTATCTGTACTGTTTAGCAGTATATCGAGTATGCAGGTAGCTAGTTTTATTCTAGTTATTGTTGTTCGTTTTTCAAAATGTTTAAATGTGTTTTAATGTCGTGGTATGAGTGATTGTTCGATCTACATTATCGTGTTTATTGTGTTAGTTGTGCCCAAGTCCGAGTAAGTATCAAGTACCAAGTAGTACGGCTGAAACATGCCGCTGTTTTCTAAACTAAGACAGATAGGAACTAGAAAAGGGATACTCGAGGAAGCTGTTCCCATTCCACCCAGGGACACTCCAGGGTATTTTATGTACCACAAACACGGCCTAGATGCTGTATTATATCTCGATTTGTGGGTGGATTACACCAAAGATTTAGCAGAGAATCAGAGATGGCCCGCTACTGGGACATGGGATGCCGAGTGCATCATGAGAGTAGAAGAAGCATTATGGAAAAAGAAAGCCAGACAGTCACAGAAAGATGCCATTGAATTATGGCGTAAAGAATCACACAGACGTACAGAGAAAGCACTCAGAAAAGCAGAAAAACATAGAGAGGATTCAGACAAAGCCCGAGAAAACGTATTAGTTGAGGAGGGGATACGAGTAAAAGCAGAACAAGTAGACCGACAACGAAACACTCTTATGAATGGTATGTATCCTCTTCTGGCCGAGGGTTTACCTAAGGCCACTCCGGAAATACCGAAGGATCTGCCCCCTCCATTGCTCCCGACTAAAGTACGTCACAAGACCACAAAAGACCTTTTCCTTTCTTACTATCTAGACGATGTAGCTCCCTCATATACTTCTGCACCTGCTCATGTACCCGTACCACCTGCTCCTGCTGACATCTCCCTACCCCTACAGCAACAGCTCCCAGGTCCGCAACTGCAGATCCCTCCAGGTCCGCTGCCCGCACCTGCTCCCGTTGCCCCCCCCCCGGTATTCAACAACTGCATCCATCAAATCCTTTTGGGACTGGCGTGGCCCAGGACCCAACCCAGCTACAGCAAGTACAGTCAGGTTATGCTCAAGCCTCCGGTTCAGGAGGTGCTACGGGAGGTTATCAAACACCCCCACAGATACACCGAAATACGATGAGAGATTTAGCAAAGGCGCGGACACCGAAAGGCGTTCCGGCCGAACTACTTAGAAGAGAGCTTACAGACTGCAGATATGACCCAGTGCCTGGTACGTCAGGCCCCATGTTACTAGCGTCCCTACGTTTGAGACGCGTTACAGACTATCTAATGTTACTACCAGGAATGCCAGAACATCTAGACAAATTGTACGATTTTATTAGAACAGGAGAAGGGCCGGAGTCTGTTGCTGAAGCCATGTCACGTCAGAAAGTTGAGACTATAGGTTTGTTAATGCGATTTTTGGTTAATTGCTTAATAAGAGAACACGATCAGGCAGGTTTTCCGCAAAGTGAGATGGATAGACTGATTAGATGGAGCCAGAATATGTCGGAGGGTAAACATGATAAGGAAAACCAAGTACATCATATGGTTAGAAAAGTCCGTAAAGAAATAATGGAAATACATGCCCAGCGAGCACCTGACGAAGATCTTGAATTAGACGATCCAACTTCCTCGCAAGAGGAGGAGGAAACAGAGGATCTAGCAGAAACTTCGCAACAGTCAGACAAAGGGACAATAGCATATGTAGGTAAGGGAAAATACCTTAAGAAAAGAATACGTCCAGAAAGCAAGAGACTTTTTCTCTCTGCTATATCAAATCCGAAATCTCCTGAACATATGTTTCAGGCTACCGATAAAATACTTCAAGAACGAATGGGGTACCATGTACTCGATTCCATGGATGAACAAGAATTGGCCAGGTCAGCAGTACAATGGGCTGACAATTCTGATAAATATAGCGATGACGCCTTAGCGCAGACCTTTTTGAACCTTTCCCCTGATGAACAGAAATTAGCTGGAATATACATGATTCAGCATCTCATTACCTTGTTTAAAAGCCAACATTCTGATCCAGGTCCCCTACCTGATATTTTAATAGAGCTACTCTCGAATAGATGGAGAGGTCTAGGTACCGACTTAATTAAAGTAATTCTAGAACATCGACACAGGTATAGTGCTTTTCTGAATACACAGTTTGTTCCAGCTCCACCCGTAGAAAGAAAAAAGTATTACATAGACAGACAGAATCCCTTGCGAGAAGTGCATCCAGTTAGGAATGATGATAATACCTTTGGACGTGTGTTTGTGTACACGCCCATAACTAAAATGGAACTATTAGAAATGAAGAAACTAGTGCCTAGTCACGATAAAGACCCTGCAGGTTTCCACCGTGAAATAAAAGACATGTTACTCATGGGTGATTATACCTATCCCGACATCATGAAAATATTGAAAGTATTATTGCCTGCCGGTATTTACGAGAAACTCAAAGAAAAAGAATGGGAGGTGGGAGAGCAAAAGATTGATTGGGCTGCATTAGAAAACGAAGAAAATACTCGAACCCCAGGCCTAGGGCTTGGGGACAAAACTAAAGCATTACCAGGATTGTTAGTACAAGTATTGCCACGTTTGTTAGCAACGAAAAAGGAGGACTGGGATGCAATCTCAGCCTGTAAACAGAAACCCGATGAAGACACTAGTGATTTTTATACCCGATTTGAGAAATGTTTTATTATTAATAGTGGCCTGAAAGCAAGTAGTGAGTCATATCCACACCTTTTTGTATCCAAGTTAGTCGAGAATTCTCTGCCCCAAGTCAAGAATCGTGTTCTGAAAGTCGAGAGCACATGGCAAGCAAACACGCCCTCACAAATGTTACAAATGTTACAGTATCACCAGAACAGAATTAGAGAAGAACATGATCACGAACAAAGACGTATGAAAGATACGAAAATGAAAATGTTAGTTGCTCAGTCAGTTCCGGCTGACGGTCAGAAAAAGGGCATGACACAGTCCAGTAATTCAGCAGCTCCTGTTAAAGGGATATGCAACTATTGTAAACAGCCAGGTCACTATATAAACGATTGTGCAGTTTTGAAACATAATATAGCTACAGGCAAAACTAAAGAAAGACCGCGTCCTCCTAGACAGGACCAGGTCCAACAACAAGTATCACAGAATATCCAGCCTATGCAAGCTTCACAACAGACAGTACAGACCATAGCAGTACCACAGCCACAGCCCATTGCCGCAACACAACATGCAACGTAACAGATGTACCAGTATGCACAAACAGATTATCCCGATTATCAGCGATACACATGAAATAGCCTAGAGAGGGAAGTTGGCTTGCCCCTTATTGAAGTTCCTGTAGATCAAGAGGGTCCTTACGTACATAGCCAAGTGTTAGGAAAAGATAGAAAGTTTTTGATTGATACAGGGGCAAGCAGAACAACGATAAGTCATGACGAGGTTCCAGGGGCACCCCTCTCAGGCTCCCAGAATGTGTCCCTTGGATTTTCAGGCAAACCTATTGTAAATGAAGTATCGAAACCAGTACCTCTTTTAGTTGGTCCGTTGTCTCGCACTACAGATTTGTTATTAACGAAATCATGTCCAGAAAACTTGTTAGGTATCAAGACACTGAAAGATCTAGGAGCTGTTATTTGCTGTTCTCCGGAAGGAGTAAGATTGTTCTTACGTGACTTTAAGGGTCACTACATGTTGAGAGATATTGATTCCAGATTACAGAATGTTCCTGCACATTTATGGGCACAAGGCCCCACTGATGTAGGTTGTATGCACATTACACCATATCGAGTCACACTCAGGCCAGGAGTAGTCTTACCACGAATCCGACAATACAAGTTACCTCCAGATGCTGTAGCGGCTTTACTGAAAATCATTGACGAGCTCATTGCACAAGGAGTGGTTGTAGAAACTGACTCGAATCTATGTAACTCCCCCATCATTCCAATTCTTAAACGTACTGATCCAAATGCACCCCCAGTTTATCGATTAGTTATCGATTTGCGCGAATTGAATAAATGTATCGTACCACAGTATCCCGTGGTCCCAGGTATCTCGTCTCTATTGACTGCCATTGATTCCGAAGCAACGTTCTTTACTGTAATTGATCTGAAGAACGCCTTTTTTAGTGTCCCAATTGATCCAGAAAGCCAATATCTCTTCGGATTCTGTTTAAATGGTCGAAGCTTCAAATTTGCACGCGCACCTCAAGGATTCACAGAAAGCCCCAGCATCTATAGCCAAGCACTGAAAAGACAACTCGACAGTATACACATGCCTGACAACACTGCCCTGTTACAGTATGTCGATGATCTACTGATCACCGCCCGCAGCGAACCTGAATGTGAGCAAGCGTCACTGACGGTTTTGCATTTCCTGGCTGACAAGGGACACAAGGTGTCCCCTTCGAAGCTGCAATTCTGTGTTCAGCAAGTGGTTTACCTTGGGCACTTGCTGTCCAAAGGGGGGAGACAGCTAACCCCTGACCGCATTCAGTTAATTGTAAACATGTCACAGCCCAAGACACAAAAGGAGGTACGAGCCTTTATAGGCCTCACTTCTTACTGTAGACAATGGATCCCTCAGTATGCATTTCTAGCGAAACCACTCATACAGTTGACAACCCAGGAGGTAGCGACATCGACTGCCCTCCCTTGGACTCAGGAACACACACAAGCTTTTGACGACTTAAAGAAAGCCTTATGTCAAGCACCAGTTTTAGCGACACCATGTTACAGCAAGCCTTTTACACTTTTTGTCACAGAACGTGAAGGTACCGCATTGTCAGTACTCACTCAGGATCAAGCAGGTTCATACAAACCGTGTGCTTATTTTTCTAGTACATTGGATCCAGTAGCCCAGGCTCTGCCTGCGTGCTTGAAATCAGTAGCAGCAACAGCTCTAGCAATCAGACAAAGTGATTCCATAGTGTTAGGACACCAATTGACAGTACAAGTTCCACACTCCGTGGAAGTTCTTTTAAACCGAACACAGACTCAGCACTTGACTATAGCAAGACTGACAGGTTATGAATTGACATTATTTCAGCCACACATAGAAATCAGACGTTGCAACACATTGAACCCTGCTACACTTTTGCCATTAAGTGAGACAGACCCATTGGCACATGATTGTATTGAAGTCATTACCATTACGACGAAACCCAGACAAGACTTGACAGACACCGCATTACCAGATCCAGACCTGACACTTTATGTGGATGGTTCATGCATGAGAACAAGTACAGGAGAATTAGTGGCCGCCTACGCAGTCACGACAGAAACTGAAGTCATAGAAACGAATTGTATTGACACCCTGTCGGCTCAAGCAGCAGAGCTCATCGCTGTGACTCAAGCCTGTATTCAAGCAAAGAACAAGAGAGTTAATATATACACAGATTCACGTTATGCATTCGGAGTCGTACACGACTTCGGTGTACTGTGGCGAGAGAGAGGTTTCTTGACCTCTCACGGAGCCAAAATTCAACACGGTCCCCTCATTCAAACTCTGTTAGATGCAATACATCTGCCTACAGCAATATCCATCATGAAGTGCAAAGCACATACAAAAGTCACAGATACAATTTCCCAGGGTAACAACCTGGCAGACCGAACAGCAAAGCATACAGCCCAGACTCAGACTCACGCAACTGATCTGACAAAGACAATAGTCCAGACACCGACACATTGTATGACAGTTAAGGATCCCGCCTTAGACGTAATTGATATACAGACACATGCTACACCAGACGAAATCAAGAAATGGATTGAACTAGGAGGGGTCCAGACAGAACAAGGATGGATGACGAAGGGAAAATCTACATGGTTTCTCCCTGACTCTATGGTCCAAGTAATCATTAACACAGTACACAGTCCTGCACATTTAGGAGAAAAAGCCATGTTAGACAGTATTCAAAACCTCTGGTTCAATAAACATTTACGAGCAGCAGCCAAACAGAAAGTGCGTACTTGCATGATCTGTTGTCAGTTGAACCCAGGTAAAAGCATTCCCGTAGAGCAAGGTGGATTTCATCCTCCCGATCACCCTTTTGAAGTCCTCCAGATGGATTATATCCAGATGGAACGTTGTCGAGGATTCAAGTATGTCCTCGTAGTTGTATGTGCACTCTCCCGTTGGACAGAAGCATATCCAGTCCCAGATTATACTGCTCCGACCACTGCCAAACAGCTGGTTCGTGAATTTTTCCCCAGATATGGTTTGCCCCGCATCGTATACTCCGATAACGGTCAGCCATTCTCGTCCGAGCTTATGAAGCAGGTATCTCTCCTGCTCGGCTATCAATGGAAGTTCCACTGTGTCCGACATCCCGAGGCAGCAGGCCTCATGGAACGTCATAATCAGACTCTGAAAATTCGTCTTGCCAAGATCTGTAGAGAGAAAGGTGTCGACTGGATAGTAGCTTTACCAGTCGCACTCTTTTACATGAGAATGGCCGCACACTCCAGAACAGGGCTATCCCCGTACGAGGTGGTCTTTGGTAGGCCACCGAATATGTGGGGGACGCCTCTGCCTCGCAAAATCACTGATGTTGACTGTAACATGCTGACAGATTACCTTGCTTCTTTGATGTCTGCACTACAATCATGTCGTTCACAGGTTGCTGCAGCCTTTCCCGACAACACCGAGGTGAAACCGCATGAAGTTGTTCCGGGGGACCTCGTCTTCATAAGGAACTTTGACAGGAGAAGTCCGCTGGAGCCCCGTTGGCAAGCACCGAAGCTAGTACTTTTAACCACAAGGACCGCGATCAAAGTCGAGGGCCGCAAGGGCTGGCTTCACTCGAGTCATATCAAAAAATACCATGGACTACCGCCAGATCTAGCCTCCCAGCCCTGCCCTCCTCCACAGACTGACTCAAAACTTCCCCTGGTCGAGAAAACTTCTTCTCAAGAATATAAATTAAAATTGAGGTCTAGCAAGTCAGACAGTTTAATTGTTTAAGTCCTCCCCTAGGTGAATCGGTTAGACGAGTTTCTGACATGTATCCCCTAGACCCCAACAGAGAGAGAGATAGACAGAAACAGCTCAAGTAACGTGAATATTGTAAATCTCTTCGCAGTCACTGTATTGTGACACTATTGATTATGTTTTTTCTAAGTCTTTTGATTATTGCTGCAAGTATACTGTTGCATATATATTACCCTATTTTCAAGCGTGCACATTCTTCCTTCAATGTCACTGCCGAGCACTCTTTCAGTGAACTGCCCCCGCATGAGTTATCTTACCGACTTGCTCTGCGCAACAACACATTCATTAGTATGTTACATCATTCCCATCAGACCAGCAATGCTACCAACTGTTGGATATGTGTCCGACTCCCTCCCTATCAGAAATACAAGGGAGTTCTGCCCCTCTTCCCGTACCCGTTCACACACAATGGTTCCTGTGGTGCATGGTTTAGTTTAATGAACTCTCTAGATTCCAATTCCATGGTTTACCAGGGCAACTGGGTATGGGGAAATCTGAACACAGTTCTGCATAAAGTATGTTTCCCTGACAAGGAGGGTCTACCAAAAAGGACAGGGACTGATCTAGAAAATGAAGTATATGGATTAGGTAACTTTACACTTAACCTCATGATTCTGAATGTTGAATCCGAAACCGAACCAGTCTTGCCTGCTATGTCCGTACTACCAGTCAAAGGTGAGTTATGTGTCAGAAAGAATGGTTCAGTACACCTGGGTCATAGTAAATGTACTACTGTGATCGAATTCAGTGATAAAGGCAAGTCTACATTTAAAGCTTCCCGTCATTCCTACTTCATTTGTGGTCATACCGCATATATACGCTTACCTCTAGATTGGGATGGCACCTGTTACATTGCATTCCTTCTGCCACCCGTTTTCCTAGCCCCTCCTGATTACCATAGGGACACCCATCTAGTACACAATAGACCACAGAGAGATCTCCCGATTGTCGACTACACTGAAACGGCATGGGAACAATATACAGACTTCAATAAAGGTTTCTTTCCCTACTTAGGTGCTGTCTTTAATAGTAAACTGATGCGAAAATTAACGAGAACCCTCGAAGCAGTAGTGAATGAAACTACTTCCGCCCTAGGTAACTTAACAGAGGAGCAGTCTGCTATGCGGATTGTTGTTCTTCAAAATCGTCTTGTCCTTGACGTCATCCTGGCCGATAGGGGCGGAGCTTGTAGAGTCATCGGATCGAGCTGCTGTGTTTTCATTCCAGAAAACGCGCCATCAGTATACAGAGCCATAACTCGTCTTCACAAGATTGCAAGTCAGATATACCAGAATCCAGGCACCTGGACTTGGTCCGGTTGGTTCTGGAGCGTGTTGTCAGCCTGGGGATGGAAGGTCCTATCCTTCCTAGGTATTGCCCTTCTCATAGTATTCAGTTGTTGCCTATGTTTGCAATGTGGGCCAGCGATTTGCAGCTTGTGCGCCACATCATGTATTCCTCATTCAAGTCCCCATTCAAAACACCGTAAGAAGAAAGAAGAGCAAATGATGTTACATGAACAGATTGATAGATTAATGAGGATTGATATATCATGAAGGGTCCGTAGGGGACAAGGAGGGAATGAGGTAATATGAATTTTCATGGTCAATTGTGTCCCCTAACGTAGACCCCAACGGTTCCATGTGCGTGCTTCAAGTACATGTATGTTCCCTCCACTTCCAGCTATGAAGACGCAAATACATTTGCGTCCAACGTTAACATGTCCTCTTTCAGATCCACCATGAATGGGTCGGATATTCAGTTCCTAAGTATGCCTTGCCAACGTCTTTACATGGTGCACTTTCATGTTTTACTCGCTCTAGTGAGTTAGGCCCTGATTCCTGCCATCGAGCCCTTTCTGCCTTCTGTTTCTAAAAAGCTACAGTCTGCTGCTTCCTGACCTCTGCCTTACTCCCTGTGCGGCGAGCGGTGCCTGGCTCGGCCTGCTTGCCTGCCAAGACTGTATTCAGCCTTCAAGTTATCTGCTCCGCTCCTCGAAAATACATTCCTGTCTAGTAGTTTAGGAAAACATCCTTCCCAGCTGCAGAGCAAAGGGCCCGGCCTCACTGTCTCCATGCAAGTAATTCATAGCTCCTGTTACCATGGTAGGCCCAAGGCCCCCTTGCTTTACACGTAGACACGTAGTCACATATGCACGCACTAGCAGCCAGTATAGAATAGCCTCTGCCCGAGAGACCTTTCCTTCTAGATAATACAGTTCCTCAAACAAAAGATATTAGATATGATTTGGGATTAGGTTGTTCTGACACCCCAGACTTCTGTCTCCTCATGTAGGGCTAAATGTCAAGTCCCCTTCACCCTCCAGTTCCACGTCAATCACACGTCATGCTGCTGCGCGCGCATCTCTGCCACATATTTCTGCTGACACTGCAGGATTCTTCTATGGATCCACCCACCTGTGATACGTTTCAAGTGACGTTGTCTAGCACACACCTTCGTGTACGCCCCTGTGCACGCCTTCTGTTACGTACATGTGTTCCTATCTCGTTTCTCTCAGCTGTTACGCCTTCTGCATCTATCTCTACTGTAATGCATTGACTATATATATGATGTTCTGTTAATAAAGCATTGTACATGTCCATGTCCATTCCCTTCCTGAACCCTTGTGGTGATGGAACATGATACCTGGTTCGAACCAATTCCTTTTTAAGGAATAAAACCTTCATAAAACTCAGATGCCACGGACTCTGCCTCTTATTTTTGACTGAGTTATTCTTATTGAACTTTACCGCATAAATTAAGTATAGGTAATTTAAATTTACCACACTTGGGCGGGAAAAGGCGCGCCCCGGCTACGCCGCTTCGGGCATACAAGCCGAGACTCGCCTCCCGCCCAAAATGGCTTCCCGGGGGGATCGGGGTACTCCACCATACGTTCGGGGGGACCGAGCGGTCGCCCCTTTCCAGTCTCATCCGAATCTATTCCAAATTTAGGAGCATCCTTGATCCATAGTAGCATATGAATATGAGGAGCACCTCTTGCTTGATATTCTTTTCTCCAAAAGAAATCCAGTACTTCACCAAGAGGCGGATTTTTCTTGTTAGTAATGAAAGACATCATAGCTTCAAATCTATGATTAAAATACCTGCAAACATTAACTGGATATAATGAACACAGTTCTCCAGGTGTCTTGTAGTTTATATTTTCTATATTTGCATTCGCCTCCCGAAGAAATTCAATTAAATCTTCCCAAGCATACTCTGCACAGCTTAGAGTTAAAAACCATGTTGGTGCTCCTAAGTTTCTAAGCATACACTTTAAATCTCCATGACGACGGTACCAATACTCATTAGTACCCCGCTGACAAGCCATTAAATTAATTAAATGAGAATCCAAAACACTATCTTTCTGATGCACTCTATCCATAAATTCCTTTGCTGAAATATTTTGCAGATGTACACCACTTTTTAAGATATGATTTACTGCATAAGACAGACCAGATAAGTCACTCTCAAACAAAAGATGAAACAGATATGGAATACATTGGCGAAACCTTGGATCTTCTGCATATAATCTAGTTGTCCGGTACTCAGATGCAGGAATCTGCATAGGTCGATCATCATATCGTGTACCTTCACCTGTAGGAAATAACTGTGGGAAACAACGACCTTCCAAACTTTCTTCCCAGACACTAATAGGATTTCCTTTCGCCTTTCTCATCTGAAATAATTCAATAGCATTCCCTATTGCTTCTTTGGAATGCAGTGGATGAACACTGTAATGTTCATAAATTTCTTCAGATCTAGATACATCAACTTTTTCAATTTGTCCACTACACAAATCACTATCCTCTTCTTCACTTACATCTTCTTGTTCTACGTATATATCTTTGTAATACTTATTATTTTGCACTAAATACAACGTTGCCTTTTTCACTTTCCTAACATCCACTAAATCTTGCCAGATTTTCTTACTCTTTGTGGGTACACCATTCACTAGAATAACTAGAGGTTCCTCTTCTACATTTTCAACACCAATTGTTTCCATATTTTTTTTAAGATCAAGAGGCAAATACACAACTCTACCTTTTAATCCTCTTAGTAAATCTGAAGGATTTAATTTACCAGTCTTAGGCTCCATTCGAACAATAGCCTGAAAAGGATGTACACATTGAATCAGAATCGTCTCATAAGTATTTAAATTCATCAATTCAGATGGAATATTTACCAACTCTAAATTATTGTGAACAGCTCTAGCAGGCATTTTATTTTCATCTAATTTATTATAACAATATTTACAAACACGTTGCTCAAAACCCAAATCAAAATAGTTTTCCACCAACAAATACGTTGCAAAATCTTTCCATTGACCATTACTTTCATCTTCACTTTTTAAATATAAATCAACTAACCTCGTTTGACTTTTGTAATGAATTCGTCGACAACAGACACAAGATAAATTTGGTTTCTCACCTGCAATTACCTTAAACTTTATTATTTCTTGTTCAAAGTTTTTAATATTTACATTCCCAACATTTTCTAACACATTTCCTTCTATAATTATATCACCTTCTGCATTATCTTCCTCGGGACCAAAATAACTTACCTCAATTTCTGCACAAATCTTCTTAACATCTAATTCACATCCATACAAAAGAGCACTATTTAACTGTTTAAGTTTAAGTGCTGGACTTTTTGCATAGTACAACTTTCTCACTAATTTTCTCATTTTAGTGTGATGCACTGCTAACATCCGGAAGTGATTAAATACACTCTGACATATTTTTTTAGAGAGACAAGCCAGAGAATGGCCTTGCAGACCTATTTTCTCACGCACTCTGCATTCATCTAATTCTTGCAACATTTTAATTTTTTTCTTTAGACTTTCTTTAGTGTACTTACGTAAGAAATTGCGAAAGAAATCAATTGAATCCTGTCGTACACTACAAATGCTACTACAATTCCAACTGTAAACAGGAGCATTAGGACGTCCCTGTAAAGCTTCTCTAACCATAACATCTTCTGCATTTCTAACCACAATTTTCTCTTTCTCAATAACACAACCATCCTTCACCTCATACGCTCGACCAGTGGTGTCAACTGCATGCAACAGATCGTTACTTTGAAAGTAACTCTCTTCATTAAAAAATGGCTCAGAAGTTGAAGTATGCATCCACTTCCCAGAAAACACTTTACAAAAATTACTCCTATTTATATGTCTCTTCCATTTACTTTTACTTTTGAAAACTCGAATCGCCTTATTTAAAATATTTATTCTATTAAGTATTAAAATAAATAACTTTCGTTTTGTCTCAAATGCGCGCTCAACAAAAGCCTCTATATATAGTTTTTTTTTAAGAAAAACAGATCTTTTTATAGAAACTTTTTTCCTTTTGTAATAAATTCGCAACGACTCTGTTGTAAAACATACGCTTCCTGATTTGGCTAAATTGATTGGTCCGGGTTTTACTGTACTGACTTTCATCTTTCCTAATTGCAGTAATAGTAGTTTGTTTAACTCCAGATGTCTTTTTAGATGATGAAATCGTTTTCTCCTTCTGAACTTCAATATTTACATTTTTCCTTCCCAAAATACTTTTCACAAACTTTTTAGTTTGCTTACCAGGAGTACTCTTCTTTGTATCCGTCCTCTCAGTCTTTGAAAATAATTCTGTAGTTTTCTTCTTTAAACTGTACGTCCGCTTGTAGAGTTTCTTTTTTTCAATTCTGGTCGGCATCTTAATTTAAAATTTTGATGAGATTGTGAACCTGTAAGACACAAAAATAACAAATATTATAGTTCAGTACTACCATATACCGTACAAATTAAAACCACACATTCATTTTTTAATAAAATACACATAATAACAGAAAATCTCTGAACAAAGTAGTAAATCCTGTAGTGAATGTTCCTTCTAAATTTATCACACTGTATATTTCTTTAAACTTCATAGACAATTTTTTTAAAAAAAATTTAAAAGCATACAAACAGTACACTTTTTTCAAAAACTATCGGTCATCATAACTGTTTTAATCTTTTTTTCTACAATCTCTTTTACACTTCATGAGAACATATCTTATCACTCTCATGAAGCACTTCATCGACGAATATATCAAGAAAACTATCATCACGAATGGTTTGCTATCACTTTTTTTTATTTATTTAAAAGTTCATAATTTAAAAGAACTTCTAACATCAGTTCATCAGAGACTTCTTCAAGTCCATTGTCCTCCTCTTCTATCAGCTCTAAATATGCTGAATCTAATGAAATGTCCATAAAATAGTCATTTTCATCTTCTTCCTCTCCAACAACCGCGTCTAATATTTCCTCCATCAGTTCATTTATAATTTCAAAATGCACTTCATTTTCTTCAAAAAAAATTTCCATTGTATTTTTTTCTATAAATTCTTCTTTTTCCTTTTAAAAAAATATAAAGACTAAATTATATCTTTGTCCACAAGTGTATAATTGAAAACTACCTTTACTAATTTTTAAACTACAGAAAATTTTATAATCTCTAACTTATTAACTCTATAATTTGTAAGATACCACATTCTTCTTGTTTTGAAAAAGAAATTGGCAATATAACTCTAAACATTGACACTGTGTTTTTTTTTAAATTAAATAATTACTGTTGATAAAAGACATTTCACTGTAAAATTTATTTTTAGATTTTCTACATATTTGAAATATTTATTACCTGTATAACAATTTTTAGAGACCCATTTCTTTTATTTCATCACTACAAAGTGCAATATAAATATATGCACTCTAAAGAAAAGGATCACACTATACAAACCATTTAATTCACTTTACAGATTACTACTTCCCACAGAGACAGTTCCATTGATATTACAACAGTATACTCACCATGTCAATGTCTTAGCATATGCAAATATGTCATACTTACCATGAACAACCACCTCATAATAAAACTCTACATTAATATTTAAAAAAGTGCCTATACATAGTATATTCACAGATATGCAGGAAAATGAGCATTACATTTAGATCCATATCATAATACCTCTCTCTAATTAAAAATGGAACACTGCCAAACATAATACAACAAGATTTTAAAAATAATGAGCACTTCACAAGTATTACTAAAACAAACCTGAAAGAATTATACTCCAATGATTTCTAAATCTCAACTCCTTGTAAAAGATCACATATCCCAAGCTCATTAAAACATAATTTGAACTGTCAATGGAGAACATCTCAAAAAACATATGTACTATAAGCAGATAGAACCACATGTACAAAATTTGAGATAAAATCATGTTCAAAACATTTACAAATTACTCTTTATTATTTTCATCACCACCCACAGAAATTGCCAAACCATAAAAAGAAACTCACCTGAAAAAAGAATATATATTCTCAATATATAACTTCGACAGGTTGATCCTTACAGGCACCAAACACTCTAAAAATAGAAAAAATAAAATTTTATTAACTTATAACAAACTTATTTCCTACACAATATACAATCATTATAGCATTGAACAAGCATAAGTAATAAGATTCCCAAAATACTCTCCATTAAAAATAAATACAAAATTTCTCATTTATAAAAGCATTCTGCCACAGATATGTCACTTTTCCTTATGTTAAAATTCATGCACCTACAACAGTAGGCTTTGAAAAGTAAAAGGCCAACTCACAAAACAAAAAAAAGCCTTATTAATGAAACATTGCGTCGCCACTGCGTCACTTTTAGCATGGGAAAAGTGACGCACTAGTGGCGCAAGGCCGTCATAAATAAAGCCCCATGTCCATACAGAAAAACTACAGGGCCAGCATTATACACATGCAAGCAATACACTTGCACAGAACCACAAAACACCAGGAGCCACCATGTTAATATATATCCTTAATATAATAAACCTCTGAGAATGGATACATATTTCCGTGGCAAACTCCTTAGCAATATTTAAGTGACTAGACTCCTAGAAAATTTATCAAGTCATTATGCTCCTCTCCACTGCATAGCCGGCAACCTAATTCTGTGGATTTCCTATACGACCGGCAATACTGCGCCGTTTCCTTTACCACCTTGGTAAATTCAAAATGGATATCCCTCCTGCCTTCGCAAACGAGCCAGACCACATACAACTATTCCTCGCCCACGCCTGTCTCCCGCATTTGGTCGACTGGCGTGGTCGACGGAACCCCATTAGAGGAAAACGATCGTCTTAGTCAAGGCTGACCGACATCAGTGTCCGTAACTACAGACCAAGTAGAAAAACCATCTGAATCCCAACTAAAACGACGACCGCTAACTTAAAAGGACTTCAAGTTATCAGTCATACACCATAGTGGACATCGCAATACTAAAGGACGCTCAGGCTTCCCTGACATCGGAATATTGAACCTGCCAACCGTCCTCGACCGCCACCAGCCTCTGATCTTTTATTGGTGGGAAAACGCCATTCAATTAGTACTTGACTTGGGGAGAATTCAAATAATGTTTTAAAGTCTGAAATCTGCCTATCGAGCTTTTCTACGCCACTGTGTGAGGGAATAACTCCAATGTCATATAGCTTTGGAGTCCGGTAAAAGAAAACTAAAGGCTGTAGCCTCCAAGAAAAACATACCCCTCTGAAGACCTATGATCCGTCCCAACTGAGTAACATACAGATTTTATACTTGTGTCTTGCCCAGTGTACTATCTTTAGCCCTGACGAAGGTGTGGCCTCATTGGCCGGTCACCGAAACGCGCGTCGGCTTGCACTTCCAGGAATACGGTGTCTTTTCCTAACTACAACTGGACCCGTATCAAAAGTCATCTGCCTGGAGGAACACTCCGATCCCTACAACATATTGGACATCTATGTGTTGCATACGCCAGGATTGAGAAATGAATGGAAGAATGAGAGTTGTGTGACTGAATATAGGGTATAGTGAGAGGATGTATATAAGATAATGTGTTTGAAGTATGAGTGGTGCTGGGCAAGTTTGAATGTAGTATAATCACTTGGTTTTCCTTATTGTCCCTTTATCAGTCTATATGTTTTTTGTGATGTTTCCCATGCATTATGGAGTTTGTAAATATGGCTCCATTTTTATATGCCTTTTGATATCTTTACTTTAAAAAAAAGGAAAAAATATATTTAAAGAAAATAAAATAATATATTTTGAATATATTCTGTTGAGTCTTTCTGGTATGACCTTGTGTGTGTAGTGTGCAGCTCTAACTCCCAGGTTAATCACCCCTTTATTTGATCAGTTTGGTACCCTCTAGTTAGGGCCCACATACCAAAAGGCAGGGTGCATTCTCTTGTTCTATTGACTGTTTTTCCCCCCCTCTGGCCTGCCTATATCAGTTAGTTACCCGCGGGGAACCCCCTTCTATTGCTCACATACAACTATTTCGACAGAGAATGCTTCTGTACTACGGCACCTTAACACTCTCATCTTTGAATACTTCATATCGATTATCTTTTCCATATTCGTATTTCACTTGTGTGCAACCTGTATTTCATTGCTTCAGCTGTGATTTCACATGGGCACTGCATTTATGTCTCAGCAATTTGGTTCCTCCTGAAGCGAATTACAATCACCTCATAAATCCATTACTTGATCATGAACAGCTTTGTTACAACGGAGGGTTTATGGCCTTTGCAGCGATACAAGGAGTTCTGGGTCATTGGAATATATTCGCAGCGGCGCAAGATTTCCTAACAGAGAGCTACATCGAAAACCCACCGAGCTGCCCTATGATGGTAAAAGACGCTCCAATAATGACAGATCATGAATGCTCCTTTCATCTTCTCAATTGGATGGCTGACATGTTTTCAGATGATAACAGTGATTTCTTGTTACAAGCACTTGCTGCCTATTTTGCCTACACAATGGACGGTTAACTCTTTCCTAACAGCGAGCTACATCGAAAACCCACCGAGCTGCCCTCTGAAAATATAAGAGGCTCCGATTTTAACAGATCATAAGTACTGCTTCACTCTTTACCATTGGATAGCTGACATACTTTCAAATGATAAAAGTGATTTCCTATTACAAGCAGAAGCTACCTATTTTGCCTAAACAATGCTTCAATAACTCTTATATAAGCCATTGACGTCCTCATTTCCTTTTGGTTCCCTATATTCTTCACGTTCTTTTCCATATTTTCTTTTAAAGAACAGACCTATTGGCTTTACTGACAGTGGACATTATGATTTCGTGCTGGCTAAATTTTGATCTTTTATATGAACTACATTTGTTTCTTCACCTACTCGATTTTCAACTTTATTTTTTTACAGTGTAATCTCAATAATTCTATTGCATATCTTATCTAAGGTTATTTCAAACATACTCGATGCAAAACTCGCTAATATATGCTACATGTGCCCTAATTAATGTGTACATTTTAAACGAGTTTTTTATAACTGTAAACGCCATTTCGCATCTCAACTACTTATTTCCGCCTCACACGCCTCTGCTCCTTTAATTTCCTATAAAATTATATTTTTAAAAAACTTTACAGAAAAATATGTTCTTTCAACAAAATTTCCATTATTACTAGTGCTGTATTTCAAATGCAATACTGCAACCTTCAAAAGATATCTCAATACAGTAGTTCTCCTCAATAGTGATTTCCGCAGCATCCAACAGATTACATACATGCACCTCTCGCCATTTTGTCGCTTTTGGCGCCTTTTTTTTCCCCCTCACATACATTCACCTCTCGCCATTTTGTCGCTTTTGGCACCTTTTTTTCCCCTCACATACATGCACCTCTCGCCATTTTGTCGCTTTTGGCGCCTTTTTTCACCTCACACAGTAACATAACACAAACTTGATAGTGCTTCGCATGTAGACAGCTGATTCATAAAGTAATGATGTATAACAACTTGCATATTCATATATCCTTCCTAAACTAAAAGACCAGAGACCTTCTTCCACTTATTAAAATATAATATACTTCCTTATAAGAGTGTACAATGTTTTTTTCCAACTTTATTCATTTTTCTTCAACTATAGCGTTTGTATTCCATGTACTACTGGCAATACCAATTACTGTGTTTTTTGCAATTTCTGTACTCATGTTACATAATGATTTGCCTTTAAAACAGTACATTTCCAAATAAACATTTCAAATATTCACGGTTTCTCTTTTAATCCATAATGTCAACTGAAATGATTTCATATTAAAAAACTATTCATGGATTCCACATAACCTTAACTGTAGACACGGAGGACCTTATTTATGAAGACCTTCCGCCGCCGGTGCCTCATTTTTTAAAATAAGAAAAAGTGACGCACCGGTGGCGCAAGGCCTTCATAAATAAAGTCCTGAATGTTTTCTTTTCTCGACCTCACTTACTGATACTAGAACCTGCAAGCCAATTACGGCCCGTGAACTCTTTCTTAGTAGGTCGCGCACCGTAAAGACAATTATACCACTGTTAACATTTTTTTTTTTACTGTTACCAAGCACCGACACAGTTCCGCTTCACTCAGAGTTAATCACTGCTCCCATGCTTCTACAGGCCAGACGCTATGTCGTATTTCTCTCCTTATCACCCTTTCATCTCCACAATAACAAACAGTTCTCCGCCAGCCACCAGAGAACAGAGTCAGATGCAGAGGCACCAAAGAGTGAAATACGACATACCCCCTGCTCTGAGAAAGCAACCAAGCGGTACTTGAGAACGAAAACATTCAGTAGCGCTTTAAAAATACCAATGCAATTATATAATTATTTTTTTGAAAACGTTCCAATCACTTTAATAGGACTATCTGTGTGTGCCTCCACAGCAAACTTCCTAAGGCCGGATTGAAGGCAAACACACAGACAATAAGATAACACAGGGCAACGGAGATGCAAAACAGAAGGGACATGAAGATGGAGTCAAACAGCAGAACTGAGAGAGATATTTTTATGCTCCGTTTCCAACCTCAATGTACGAACACATTTACTACACAAATCTCTATACAACCTCATGGTCAAAACTTTTCATTTTATTTCACTCGACCACCTCCCTCACCCCACCAGTGCAAACGACGACCAGAAACCGCACTATAATTTTGACGTCTAACAGAAACTTTGTGAATACCTTAATCATTACCACTTTAACCCCCTTCCCCGACCCTCTCGACCCACCCCCACCAGTGCAGGCCACGGCCACCAACCAGCCTGAAATGTTGTCGACTGACAAAAAGTTTACAAATTCATTAACCATTACCATTTTTTCACAACGGTATCACTAGTAATTTACCATTTCTCTCTCTTTCTGCATTGTCTGTGTCTCTGCTAATATTATTTCTTCATATCCTCAACAACTTCTCTCATTATATATAAACGCTTCAAAATTACAAAAATAATTACTCTATATTAAAAATATTTTTTACTGCGTATTCAACATTTAAATGGAAGAAATTACTTTTACAAATACAACACATTACGACAGCCATAAATTAGTTTTCACATGGAAAATCAATGATTGTTTCTGATTAAACTATATTATACGGTACATGACAAAACAAACAGTTACGCACTTACCTTTACCAATGCTTTGAACGATGTAGAACAGTGAAAGTCACAAAACAGATATTCGTTAGCGGAACTCTGAATATTGCTTTTATCACTGCAACCAAAATTCAATGGCACAGATATCCAGTCAATACACACTCATATAACTCTCTTCAACCAATCACATTTCCTGACGCAAAATTGTAAAATCAAATTTACATTTCAATTGGTTGTCCTTCACAATATTTTCAGACTCACGTGAGAGACACCCATCACCAACTGCCATCTCCGGCTGTTTCCATGGTAACACCTCATTCTGCACCTTGCTGAAGGCACAGGTCAAAAGTTCATATCTCAACGTTCTACAACAAACTAAGAAGACTGTTTTCCCTCCAGAAACACCTGCCAATCCACAACTCAGTTACATGTCTTTTTTTCACACCCAATAATACTTTTCGTTTAACATAAACATTAACATGCAACGTACTCTTCAATCTCCACTTATTATAATCAACCAATCATTTTTATTTCATTAACCACACCCAGCCTCTTCCTTTTTTTTATTTAGAATTTCAACTTGTAACTACCATTCCACTTCCAGAACCGATCGGACGACGACTACAAATCCATTAAAAATGAAGGTCTGGCTAATAGGACACAGTTATATTCACTGGAGTGAAAAATATGCAGTAAGCAGACGAATTTGCAACCTCGGCTTACCAAATGTACACATAACATGGATTGGCAAAAGAGGATTGAAATGTCACCAATTGATTCCATTGGTGAAAACTTTTATGCATCTCCCAGAACCAGACCTTATAATTGTGCACTGTGGTGGGAACGATCTAGGCACAATCACTGGGGTAGGTCTGGAAATGCTTCTAAAAGACACCTTTCGACAATTGATGACACATTTTCCTCGATCTGCCTTTGTATATTCCTTTGTATATTCCAATATATGCCAAAGACAGAAATGGAATTGGTCCAATCAACATTCTGCACAATTTGAAAAAGCAAGGAGACATGTAAATAAATCTGTATCTGCTTTCCTCAGAGATTATAGCATGGGTTCTATTTACCACAACAACTTGCGATACCACATGCAAGACGTCTATAGGAGAGACGGTGTTCATTTCACGAATGAGGGAAACACAATCTTCCTCTGCAACATCAAGCTCTGCATCGATACTTACTTATAAATGCAGAAAACACTCAATTAACACAAGGGCTCTTTTCAGAGCCACTTTATATCTAAGCACTCAAACTTCTTATTTATCTCCATTTTCACACTCTTGTGAATAGGTGTGCGCGACCGGGTGCGCGTACCCCGTTATTTTTTTCCGAAAAAAAATATATTTTTTCGCGTTTAAGGGCCTTACTACACACCCTGAGAAAACCTATGCAGCAAGACAATCTCTACCTTCTCCCCTTTCCATGTTTCAACGCTATGAAATGAACAATATATTTACTCGCAGTGACAAAATGGCGGACAAAACTTCCTGATTTCCTTCGAATTGAACGTTAACAGACGTCACGCAGCAAAAAAAAATTCCGCTCACGCGCAGCCGCTTGGGTGCGCGCACGTGTGCGCGCCTATAGATATATAATTGACTTTAACTTTAATTTTCTCAACAACTACTGAACGGATTTACACCATTCCAAAAAAAGTGTAATCTGCGAACAGGACTCTACAGTTTTGCCAAATTTCTTATAAATCCATTCAGCCGTTCGACCTGTAGCCGAGTCTAAAGGTCCTATGGAAAATAACATGGAGAAAACACGTTTTGGGACCCCCCTTTTATCTCAGCCCCCACTTGACCAATCCCCCCCAAACTTTCAGGAAATGAGCGCAGCGGACCGAGCCATCTTCTTTGAGAAATTCACAAAGATTCATCCACCAGGGCCAAAGTTATTCCAAATAGAATGTTGAGGATTTCCTATGGAAAACAATCCTAACTATAACTACCTACTGGCGACCGCCAGTAGGTAATATATATATATATATTTATGGGGACTTTAATATTGATGTAGGAGTGCTAGTCGATACCTGCTTGTCCTTAAGCTATAAAGGGCGCAAACCAAAGGTATTTAATGCACTAAGGCAGATGATGGAAAGTCATAACCTATTTGATATGTGGGATCTGTCAGGTAAAAATACTGATTGTCACACATATTTTTCTCATCCCCACAACAAATATGTCCGAATTGACTACGTTATGTCATCTTTGGAGGGTTTGGCTATTATTGATATAACTAAGTCCCCCAAAACAATTTCGGACCATAATGCACTTACTTTTATCTTTGACACTGCCAAAATGGTAAAACCAAAGACCAAATGGACCTTTGATAGAAGACTCTTGGTTAATCAGGAGTATATAGCATACATTAAAAGATGGGCTCAAGGCTTTTTTGATTGTAATAGGTTCAGTGCGTCAAGAATAATTGTCTGGGACTGTTTTAAAGCCGCATTAAGGGGAGAAACCATCTCATTCGTAGCTAATAAAAGGAAGAATGAGGATAATGTCAATGCACAGCTCATGCAAGAACTTTCTGATCTTGAGACCTATCATGCCATTCAGATAGGTCAGGGTGACTCAACTTCAGAAACCGTTAAAAAAATACTGATCCTAAAGAATGAAATTAATAACTCTTTAATCCAGAAAGCTGCCGAACCCTATCAGGTAAATAAAACCAAGCTATATGAATCAGGGGAAAATGTTGGTAGGCAGCTAGCATTACAAACATGCCAAAAACAATCATATAGTAGTATAAAGATGATTGAATTTGAGGGCAAGGGATACACATCCACGCAGGATATTGTAAATGTATTCCAAAAATACTATCATAAACTCTATCACAGTGTTGTTTCATACCCTGATGCTGATATTACAACATTTTTGAACAACTGGTTCCCTGATCAAGACTCAAGCACTATGATCGATGACGAGATTAGAGCAAATCTGGACAGAGAAATCACGCTTACTGAGGTAGAGATTGCCCTATCCGAACTTGCCAATGGTAAAGCTGCAGGTCCTGACAAAATTCCCCTAGATTTATATAAAATCTTAGGGAGTCAAATAATACCCTTTTTATTAGATTTGTTTCTCGGAGTACAGTACCACTCAGCCCCACCGGACTCCTGGAAACAAACAAATATAGTAATTTTCCACAAAAAAGGAAAACCATCTCATCTCCCCTCATCATATAGGCCGATATCCTTGATAAACTCTGATTCAAAGCTCTACGCCAAAATACTAGCTAATCGGCTGAGTAGGGTCATCAAACATCTCGTATCCCCTTGGCAACACGGCTTTATTCCCGGAAAGGGCACTACAGATCATATCCGGAGAGCCATTACCCTTTTTGATATCATGGGCACCACGGGGGCGAGATGGCGATGATTATCCTCGACGCCGAAAAGGCTTTCGATCGAGTATCATGGCAGTTTCTATGGAACATCTTGGAACGAAAGAACTATGGAAACAACTTTATTAAAGCCATTAAAGCCATATATTCCAACCCTAGGGCAAAAATTTCTATATGCAGTGCTGAGTCAGAGTTTATCGAGGTACAAAGAGGTACAAGGCAGGGGTGTCCATGTTCCCCGATTTTATTTGCCCTGTACATAGATCCCCTTATTCAAAAACTCTTGTCGACACCTTTAATCCAACCAGTTAAAGTAGGCTCATATTCCACCAAAGTCATGGCATATGCCGATGATGTGGCCGTTATAACCACCAATCCTGACGGCGCAATTCGGGAAATTGAATTAATTACCCAGGCTTTTGGCTCCTACTCAGGTTATTCCCTAAATAGGGATAAAACTATGGTATTAGCTACTAAAAATATTCAATATGAGAGTCCTCTTAAAGTTAAAGAAGCTACATATTTAGGAATATGCCTCTCTAATGAGGTGGATAAAATTAATTATCTAAACTACACCCCCCTCATTGATAAAATTAAAAAAGATCTTAAAAGAAGAGACAACCTACATCTATCTATAATTGGAAGGGCAAATTATATAAAAATGAACATCTTTCCGCGGATTCTCTACCTCTTTAGAGCAATCCCGCTGTTAGCTGGAGCTAATTTAATTAAGACCATCAATTCTACCATCTCTAAATTTATGTGGAGTTATGGTAAGATTAGAAGAGCCCTCCGTTGGATCTCGCTACCACAGGACAGAGGAGGACTAGCTATTCCTAATATAGAACTATATCTATGGGCAACATTATTTCAATCTATGGACCCTCTACTAACTGGTAAAAAAATTATCTCTTTGTCCCCAGACTCATACATCCCTTCGATCTATGAACTTAACCTTGGCGATATGTGCAAGGGGTTATTTTTAAGGCAGGTAGAGTCCTCGTACTACAAAAAAATTAAACTGAAGACAGTTCGAGATGCATGGGCTGTATGGAAAGCTATTTCCAAATACCTATCTATTCCCACTTTTACAAAATATACTCCTTTGTGGAATAGCAAGATTATCTCCCCCTCTCTTAATGATACTACCTCGCAGACGTGGGAGCGTTTAGGTATCAGTACAGTCGGTGACTTTTTAGGACATAATATCCCCATCTCTTTTGAATCTTTCCAAGAAAGATACGCCATTCCCACTTATGATATTCTCAAATATTTTCAAATATTGTCGAGCATTCGTAACGTTATACCAATAATAACAGTGCTAGATAATTTGCCACTTCTTGAATCTATAGGTAAAAAAACTACAAGGATAGGGGCTCTTTATCAGATGCTGATGGATAAAACTCCTGATGACCTTGAACGAACTGAACAATCCTGGGCTATAAAACTAGCAAACCCCAAGGTTGATATTGATCTCTCAATTGCTCTTTCGGCAAAATACTTTATAGCTTCCAACTTAAAAGCACAATACTATAGAGTTATATACAATTTATACTACACACCGGCAAAATTATTTACTTGGGGTGTCCGTGCCGACAATAACTGCCCAAGATGTAAACAACCACTGGCCAATCTATTACATATGTTCTCAGAATGCTCGGAACTGACAAGCTTAAAGACTATGATACTGGAGTTTTGGGCCCAGGTCTTTGGACACCAGATAAGAGACTCATTAACTCTGTATATATTAGGCCATGATGACTCTTTGGGCCACAATAGTGAGGAACAAGCGGTAGTTTTTCTGGGGTATGCCGTTTTTCGTATCATTCTGGCAGCACGTTGGAAAGACCCGGAACCCCCTACTTTTCGTATGTGGCTAAGTCGATTCCTCTCAATTTATAAACAAGAAACTGCAATATATGCTACTAGAGGCAGAAAAGCAAGAGCAGTTGGAGCACAGATCTGGGACCCCATCAGCAGATGGTATACTAAGGAGAGGAGCTATTCAGACTCTGCCAGTGATTAATTAATTTTATTTACTTCTCTGCTTACCCGGCTTTTTCCCTTTTGTATATTGTTTCTGTGCCAATGATACTTTAAATGTCTTTTACTCTATCTGTATTAGTTGAGCTATGACATGAATTGATATAATTTTTTTTTAATTCAGTTTTTTTCTCCTGGAATTTGTATTGCGTATGAATTTGCCAATAAAAAAAAAAAACATCATCATTTGATCGGCAATGTTGAGATGTGGAGGCAGGTTCTCTTTAAATACTCCAAGATGGCTTGTGTTTGTTGTTCTCCGCTTGTGAACAAGGGCTTCCGAGAAAGAGCGCGGACCACATGGGTTTATATATGCATATATATATATATATATATATATATATATATATATATATATATATACATATAGATATATATTCACTGAAAAAAGCCTAGGTTTCAGGGGCGTTATAATTAGCTGTACATTTCACTCGTACAAAACCATTGAAATTCCACTGTTATAGTTAGTTAAGCTAACTATAACTTGCGCGCCCGCAATGCACTGCTGATGACGTCACATAGTACTCATGACATCGTCAGTGACATCACTCATGACATCACTGATGATCCCGGGACACCGCAGGAGGGGTTTTGGTACTCTGGGCCAGGACAAGGCTCCAGGAGGGGGCCGCTCGGCCCCCTCCCAACATCTTCAAAACCTGGGGAGGTGGTGGCCCCCGGGGCTTGGGGGTGTATCACAGACCCCCACATTTTAATATTTTGAGCCCCGGGAGGTGGCGGTCCCCGGGGCATGTGGTGGGGTTCAAGCCCCCCCCCCAGTTTTTTTTTATGAAATAGAAGCCTGGGAGGTGGCGGTCCCCGGGGCTGCGGGGGGGGCTGTGATCTCCCCGCAAATGTTTTAGATAAGCCTCGGGGTGGGGGTCCCCGGGGCATGAGGGGGCCATTGAGTCCCCCAACCATTTATTTTACAAGCCCCGGGGGGTGGCAGGCCCCGGGGCTGTCGGAGCCATCTTTTGCCTCGGTTCTACCGAGGCACAAGATGGCTGCCAGCAGTTCCTGGTTTTCGAGTATTGACAGCCAATTAGCATACAGCTCGTGCTCGGCAGGGTGCGCTTATCCTAAGTGGCCATAGATATATCTATGTTTTTACTTTTGATTTTCTCAGGAACTACTGAACGGATTTACCCCATTTAACCAAAAGGCATGATTCTGAACCAAGGGCTACCTCTTTGCCAAATTTGGTGTAATTCCGTTCAGCACTTCGGGCTGTAGCTGCGATTAAAGGTTCTTATGGAAAATTGCATGGGGAAAACACGTTTGGGACCCCCCTTTTTTCTCGCCCCACGCTTGATCAATTACCCCGAGACATTCAGGATAGGAGCGGACAGGAGCGGGCCACCAGTTTTGAAAATTGTGCGAAGATTCGTCAACCAGCGCCAACGTTATTCCAAATAGAATGTTGCAGATTTCCTTTGGATAATAGGTCCTAACTACCTACTGGCGACCGCCAGTAGGTAAGATATCTATCTATCTTATCTATCTATCTATCTATTTATCTATCTATCTATCTATCTATCTATCTATCTATCTATCTATCTATCGCACATCAAGACAGTAACTTAGAGAAGTTTTCTTAACCTAACTGTGCAGCATGTGCTGTAGTTCGGCAAGTCCTGTTTAGTCTGAGTGTAACGCAAGATGCCGAAAAACGGTATGTGCATAAATATGTGGAAAGATAAACAACAGACTGCTGCAAATGCAGCATATGAATTTCAACATTACTCTGGCATGTTGGAATGGTTTAGGTGCTCATAAAAGCAACAATTGAGCAGCTACATAAAGCAGGAGCACTGTCTTAAGTACTGTTAAACCAAATAAAAGAATAGTCCTGAAAACATTTCCTAAAATGGCCACTCTGTTAGTAGTACTTTCTCCCTGCTCTCTGGGAGGGCTAAAGATGGGAAGAGGAATAATAAAGTGATTTGGGAGCCTGCAAATGGCAAGCCAATGGGCAGGTTGAAGCCCACAAAGTACATACAACAGGTCTCTTTTCCTGACAGCGCATGCACGCTGTCTAGAGCCAAGACCTAAAAAGTCTGTTTATCATTTTAACATGAATGTACCATTTTGGTGGCGGGACATACTATTAGTAGATCAGGGTAAAATGCTGTTTGAACGCTAAAGATGTTCTTAAAAGCATTTTACACTAATCATATTAAACAATCATTGGCTATGCCAATATATCTGACTTAAGAATGCTCTGTCAAGCCAGACCTAAAAATCCATGTATGTTAATGACTGCCCTTGTCCCATCTGTGCTATTGCCAGAGAAGAACGCCATGTGGTATGTTGTTATCTAAAACACTTTATTAGCATGTATGTGTCTCTGAAAATGTGTCAGCTGGATAAATAAACAAAATGATCTTTTTTGTGTGGAGGGCAAGCACTTTTTTGCAGAAGCATACAACATCTGCCCAATAAAAACTAGTATTACAGGTTTCCAACATGTGTGCGGAGCCCAACCCCCTTTTCTAGTGATTCTCATATAATTGTCTGGCAAGAGCGCCACTGTCAAACCAAACAATAACAAGCATTGGAAATGCAATAGGTCTCGCTTTTGTTTTAGAGTTAGAGATATTGGTTTTGTCAATGGCCATGTCTTTTACTTATGTGTTATGAAGTGTATGTGTTAGACCTGGCCTCCTTGGCGTGGTTTTCCCCTATCTTTTTGCCTCTACCTCCTGTATTTTTGATGCTGTGCTGGATTTCGTTTTTGCTGGTTTAGATGCTTTGGGCACTTTGCCACTGCTGATCAGTGTCAAAGTGCAGGTGCTCCCTGTATAAAGTGTTATTGTGATTGGTTATCCATGATTGGCACATTTGTATTACCAAGAAGTCCCTAGTAAAGTGCACTGAGAGTGCCAGGGCTGGTGATTCAAATGCTACTAGTGGGCCTGCATATTTACAACAAGGGGTGGTGAGGGACAGAGTCTCTGAATTAAGCAGAAAGCTCTCACCCAGTCAAGAGATCAGGGCTAGATCCAACACCGTTTTTTAGCTCACTGCACCATCCCAGTTTCAGAACCTGGCTGTATGCAAATTAGTCTGTTCCTGTCCCAGTGCATGATGGGAACAGGGCAAACCAAACTACAAAAGCCAATTCTTACACTGGGAAGGAAACAAGCTCCCGGGGACCGGTTTCTGGCATTACAGCCGTCTTCGGCCCGGTTTGCCTGAATCCTGATGGTGCAATGAGCAAGGGTCTCACATCTGAGAATACCCTTCCACGCTTAGGGTGGACAAAAATATTTACAACAAGGGGTGGTGAGGGACAGAGTCTCTGAATTAAGCAGAAAGCTCTCACCCAGTCAAGAGATCAGGGCTAGATCCAACACCGTTTTTTAGCTCACTGCACCATCCCAGTTTCAGAACCTGGCTGTATGCAAATTAGTCTGTTCCTGTCCCAGTGCATGATGGGAACAGGGCAAACCAAACTACAAAAGCCAATTCTTACACTGGGAAGGAAACAAGCTCCCGGGGACCGGTTTCTGGCATTACAGCCATCTTCGGCCCGGTTTGCTTGAATCCTGATGGTGCAATGAGCAAGGGTCTCACATCTGAGAATACCCTTCCACGCTTAGGGTGGACAAAAATATTTACAACAAGGGGTGGTGAGGGACAGAGTCTCTGAATTAAGCAGAAAGCTCTCACCCAGTCAAGAGATCAGGGCTAGATCCAACACCGTTTTTTAGCTCACTGCACCATCCCAGTTTCAGAACCTGGCTGTATGCAAATTAGTCTGTTCCTGTCCCAGTGCATGATGGGAACAGGGCAAACCAAACTACAAAAGCCAATTCTTACACTGGGAAGGAAACAAGCTCCCGGGGACCGGTTTCTGGCATTACAGCCGTCTTTCAGACACTCTGTTCATCACCACCCCCCTTTTCTGAATCGTTTTTCGCCACTATAGGTGTGGCAGGGTATACTCAGACATGAGTCCCTTTCTCACTGCACCATCAGGATTCAAGCAAGCCGGGCCAAAGACGGCTGAAATGCCAGAAACCGGTCCCCGGTAGCTTGTCTCCTTTCTGGTGAAGAATTGGCTTGGTAGTTTAGTCTGCCCTGTTCCCATGATGCACTGGGCCAGGGACAGACTGATTTGCATATAGCCAGGTTCTGAGCTGGGATGGTGCAGTGAGATAAATAACGGTGATGGATCAAGCCCTGATCTTTGGACTGGGTAAGAGTGGTCTGCTTAATTCAGACACTCTGTTCATCACCACCCCCCTTTTCTGAATCGTTTTTCGCCACTATAGGTGTGGCAGGGTATACTCAGACATGAGTCCCTTTCTCACTGCACCATCAGGATTCAAGCAAGCCGGGCCGAAGACAGCTGAAATGCCAGAAACCGGTCCCCGGTAGCTTGTCTCCTTTCTGGTGAAGAATTGGCTTGGTAGTTTAGTCTGCCCTGTTCCCATGATGCACTGGGCCAGGGACAGACTGATTTGCATATAGCCAGGTTCTGAGCTGGGATGGTGCAGTGAGATAAATAACGGTGATGGATCAAGCCCTGATCTTTGGACTGGGTAAAAGTGGTCTGCTTAATTCAGACACTCTGTTCATCACCACCCCCCTTTTCTGACTAGTGGGCCTGCAGCACTGATTGTGCGACCCACATGAGTTGCCCTAAAATGGTGTCTCAGGCCTGCCACCTCAGTGCCTGTGTGCAGTCTGTGAACTGCAATGTCCTCCTGGTCAGTGTCCCCACTGACCAGGCCTAACCCTTCCCTTTCTGTGCACATCGGTCACCCCTATGGAAGGCCCAAGGTACACCCTTGGGCAGGGTGCAGTGTATGTGAAAGGTAGAGCATGTACTAGCGCAGGTGACATGCTCTGGTAATGAATTACAGCCATTTTCGTTTTTCACTATTGTACGGCTATCTTGCCCCAAAGGCTATCATGGGGAATGCTGGCTACAGTGGCTACCAGAATATCTTCCCATAGGAGCGAGATAGGACATAAAAGTCTGGTATCCCTGAACTCAGAATTTAATAACACATCTTTTAGGAAAGGTTATTTTTAAATCCTGTATTTGAGAGCACCACTTTTAGAAAGTTGCTTTTCTTTTGTCTGACCTTTCTGTGTGCCTTGGCCTGTTTGTGAATTGACTGTCTGGTTTGTGAGTGGCAGGGTCTGGGTGGCTCCCAGAGGCTGAGTGGGCCATCCCTGGGCTGAATAGCTCCATCTGCATCTAGAGTGGTGGGAGGGGGTAGCATCTGGTCCTGAATAGGGCTGTGCCTGCCTTCCACAATGCTGGTTCCACCTCCTGCTGGGCGGCTGACGACCCTGGCCCGTCTCTGAAAGGAAAGGAGAGGCCAGGAAAACAAAGTGCTCAAGGAACACCCAGGAACTGGTTCAGGCCGGGCTCAGAGCCCTCCTGCACAAAGGGAACAAAGACTTTTAGGGGTATAAGTACAGGACCCCTGATTACAGAAAATTAGATCATCCTGGAATCAAGAAGGAACCTCTGCCAAGGGGAAAGATGAAACTGAAGAAGGAAGACTGTCCTGCTGTTGCTCTGCTAAACTGACCTGCTGTTGCTTTGCTGCCAAGGAGAGGGGATGGACTTTGCTTTGTGCTGTGTCCCCTTGCTTGAAGGAATCTCCAAGGGCCTGAGAAGAGCTGGCTCCCTGTTAAGAAGTCCCACAAACAAAAGGACTTCACCCCCAGCTTCCTTTGAACTCTGCTGAGAGAGTTCTGTCTTTCCTGGAGTGCTTGGCCCATGTGTGGTGCCTCTGGAAGTTGTACCTGTGTTGGGAAGCTGGAATCCAAGATTTAAAGAACTTTTTGCAAAGTTCATCGCATCGCTCGCTTGCGTAGCGCATCCCCGTCAGTGCGAGGAAATTCCAGCTGCCGTGATGGTCTATATCGTCGCAGTGCCTGTTGCCACTGCTAGAGGCATTGCATCCTTCATTTGCGGGACGCACCAGTCCGGTGCGGGAAGACTACCATCGCTGCGAGTATTGTCGCAAAGCCTGTTGTCACTGGGTGAGATCATCGCACCGCTTGCTTGCGGACCGCATCACGTCACTGCGAAAGTCATTGCAGAGCCATCGCATCGAGGGGCTGCGGAAGTAGATCATGACTGAGCCGTGCATCGTCGCCGCACCGGAGATTGTCGCCGCCCTGAAAATCGTCGCATCGTACCTTTTGCGAGCCGCTTCCACCGAAACCTGTGCACCGGAATCCACGCAAGGTATCGCATCCCTCCCCATACAGACCGGAGTCACTGCAACATGCCCGCTACATCCAGTGGGGTTGTCGCATTGCCTCCCCAGGGTCTCAGGAGTGACGCATCGCTTGCTTTTCAACGCTACAGCTTTCACTTGGAACTTTTGTCGCATCTAAAGGTACTGTTGGCTAAAACATAATGCAACTGTGGATTATTTTAACGCAACCCTAAGAACTCATTTGAAACCATATTCTTGAACTGTGTATGTTGAATTTTTGTCGTTTTGGTCTTGTGTAGTTTAGATAAAAATACCTTTATTTATCTAAACTGATGTGGAGTCAGTTTGTGGTGTTTTCACTGTGTTACCCTGAGTGTTGGTACAAATACTTTACACATTGCGTTTGATAAGCCTGACTGCTCGTGCCAAGCTACCAAGAGGGTGAGCAGGGGTTATCTAATGAGTGTATCCTCCTTCCTCTGACTAGAAGCAAGGGTCCCTATTTGGACAGTGGTACCTACCTCTGCCAATTAGAGACCTCTAGTTCTAACAGTATGTATGTGGTGTGTAGTGGAAGTGATGTGGATAATAATTATGTGGTATTGAGTGTACTGGAGTGTAATTATGTGGAATGGTATTTTGTGTTGTGGAATGGTATCTAGTGGAGGTTAATTATGTGGTGTGCTACTGAATTCTGTATCATGATGTGGAATTTTGTTTTGCCACCAGTTTCTTCCGTACAGTGCAGTAGAAATATTTCAGGGACATAGGAAGGCCCCAGGCCAGGACCTCAGCGAAGCACCAGACAAGGGTGTCAATTACATGTTGAATTTTTCCTTGGGAGCAGCAGAGAAGTCCACAGTCCCCACCACTAATTTCAGCGACCGAAGAAAAACTCTGTACCTGGCATTGCTGGGCGGAAAGGGGAAGGGGATAAGAAGAGAGACTTCTCAGATCAGGCAAGTCTACTTCGTAGTCATACAACTCTGTTGTCACAGCTGCTTAGTGACGTGATACCTACAAAATATATGGCGACAATTAATAGGGGCACACTATTGTACTTATCTCTATTTTGGCTTTTAAGACAATTCTCAAATGCAAGTATATTACTCTCTCTTATCTTTACCTGAACTCCTAAGACGAATTGCCTCTCTCTGATATATATCGAAAGATCGGCAGCAGTGGTGACCAACATCCGTGATGCACAACCTTTGAAAAAGTTCTGAAAGAACGAAACATGTCGGATTGCTAACGGAATAAAAGTGAAATGGATGCAAGCCTCGTTGTGATGTGCGACTCATTTCTTCTCTGCAGGGGAAGTTTGGTGAAATATTAAACGGTGTGGTTCTACCGGAGGACGCACTTCCAGCAAGCGCGCAACTGTTCGCCCGCCAGGAACCGTCTTTGTATACCGCGAAAAGCGACTCAGGGTGGACAAGCGCCGCCAAAGACTGGCTTTGGAATGGATCACAGCAAAACCTCAAAAGTAGGTAAATGCAAGTGGCACAATGAACAGAATAAAAGTGAAATGGATGCAAGCCTCGTTGTGATGTGCGACTCATTTCTTCTCTGCAGGGGAAGTTTAGTGAAATATATATATATATATATATATATATATATATATATATATATATATATATATATATATATATATATATATATATATATATATATATATCAATGCTCGAAGGTGTCCACCTTTGAGTAGCACGCGAACAGCAGCTTGGTTTATGTATAGGTGAGGGTGGGGATCCACTCGTAGACGCCGCTCTGTACGGGATCTGCCTGACGCGTTTCGAAGCTCCATTTGCTTCTCTTCAGGGGCTTTAACGGATGTGGTGTGCGCAACCGCCGACCCACTTCCCCATTTAATATATAACACACCCACCGATGGGAGGCTCAAATGAGACTGTGCATTCTGGGAAGTGTGGTCCGGGAAGGCGGTCATGCACGCCGCTTACGTTAAAGCCCCTGAAGAGAAGCATATGGAGCTTCGAAACACGTCGGGCAGATCAATTATGGAGTGGCATCTGCAAGCGGATTCCCGTCCTCACCTCCGCATAACTTAAGCTGCTGCTCGTGTGCTACTCAATGGTGGACAACCTTGGAGCGAGAAAATATATATATATATATATATATATATATATATATATATATATATATATATATATATATATATATATATATATATAATATATATATTTATTTTTTTTGTTGAGGGGACAGGGGGGTCTGCCAATAAACCATCCTGGTAGCAACGCCGACTTGGAGTGCTGTCTTTTTTGTACGTCCGACTACTTTGGAGGTTTGTGGCAACATATATATATGTATATATATATATTTCCACCAAAGCAGTCTGACAATGGAGGGCGCACTTTGCACAGCTGGTGCATGTGGCGGGGACTGACTATCCCCAAGTTTTATCCACCATCAAAGTAAAATATGCTGCACTCTCCCATATTGGATTTATAGATAAAGATTTATTTCAAGGCTATTGCTAGCTCTCTCACACCTACGCGTTTTAACCGACAGGTCTATGTCACGGTGTTCAACAATAGTCCTACTTCACTTTCTCACTTATATACTGCAATCCCCATTAGCACATTATGGTGCATCATGGGTCTGGTACTTTAAGACACCATATGATCATTGTTACTCTTAACAATTAATGTGTGTTATGAGGCAAGCAAACTTAAAGTAATAATGTAATATAATGAAAATATATCAGTACATTCATGTGTATGTGCCATCATAACTATCACCAATTTTTACATGAAGCTTTGCATGTTACATTACCAATTATTTTATAACCTGGATTAGAAGTCACTGACAGAATATATATATATATATATATATATATATATATATATATATATATATATATATATATATATAATATATATATATATATATCACTCATGATATTGTCACTGACAATATCATGAGTGATGTAATATGTGATGTCATCAGCAGTGCATTACACGCGCAAGTTATAGTGAGTCCAACTAACTATAACGTGGGAATTTCAATGGTTTTATGTCAGTAAAATTTCCAGGTAACTATAACTGGTGTGAAACCTATGTTTTTTTCAGTGAATTTGATAGGTTTTTTAAATGCTAATTCCTAACTATAACTGGTGAGAAACCTATGGTTTTTTCAGTGAATTTCATAGGTTTTTTAATGCTAATTCCTTTCTATATCGAGTTTCTAACTTTTTTTTTTTACAATTTGCTGTTTTTTGTAAGTATTCATTTTTTTTTTTTATATAATATTTTTCTTTTGCGCTCTGGGTGCGCGCTCCGGGAAGCTTTCAGGTAAGCTCTCCGGTAAGCTTTCCGGTAAGCTAACCGGTGAGCTCACCTGAAAGCGTACCCAGAGCGCTACTTTCGTTCGTGAAAAAAAATATGAATGAAAAGTTAATAATAATGCAAAACATTTCGTACCATACAAATAAAATCAGTTTTTTTATAAGGAAAATGATTATGCATTTCTGTAAAAGTTTGATGACTTCACTTCGGCGCGCAACGTAAGTGCCCTCGGAAGCGCCTACGTTCGCGCCGCGTAAACGCAGCCAGAAGCGCCTACGTTCGCGCCACGTTTGCGCCCCGGAAGCGCCTACGTTCGCGCCGCGTAAACACACCCAGAAGCGCTCTGGAGCGCGCATCGTAAGCGCGTCGGGTCATGTGACCTTAAAATAACACTTTTCATTGGTTGCTAACAGTTTTTTTTACAAAGAATGAAATCCCCACCCATTTCCTTCACTTCTTCTTTCACTTTTGTGACTGAAAGACCTGCCTTTTTGCTACAGGATATTTCTTAGTTTTACAATGGCTGCCAGACAATCCAGCAGTGAGGATGACCCAGAACTCATCAATGAAGAGCCTCCTCAACGAAAAGTTAAGGAACCTTTCATTTGGAAATTTTTTGAAATCCCACCTGAACAAAAAAAGGTAAATGCTCCAAAAGTGCAGTGCAGGATCTGCAAAGAAGAGCTGTCACGAGGTAACCCTTTGAAAAAGTACTCTTTTGGGAACTTCACAATGATCCGGCATGTGCAGAGGAAGCACCCCCAGAATTTTACCCGAGAAAGTGTCAGGGCTCTGGCACAAGAGGTTCCCAGTGATGGGGCCTCTACATCCACCGGAGGAGCAACTTCTTCTGGGAGGGGGCAATCACAGGAGCAGGTGCCAAACATTCAACCTGCATTTAACCATGGTGTCCTCAGATGCAGATACTGCAATCAACTCCTCACCTATGGGGAGCAAAGTGTCCAGCTCATGGTTTAAGCATTGGAGAACCATCGCTGCCCTTCCCACCCCTAAGTTTTTTTGGTTTTTTGCTCCTGTTGAGCAGTTTCCATTCCATGTTTTTGTTCCTGTTTAGAAAAAAGAAGAAAACCAACAGTTCTTTTCAGAACTACCTCCAATTCTCATCAAAGAGCTATATTCTTAAAAAAATGAAAAAGAGTAAGTGAAATAGAGTGCATTGATAATGGAAAGGAGAATGAGTAAGAAAGAACATAAAGGTATGAGAGGAAAAAGGAAGTGAAGTAGGAGGACTGAAAGAAGGTGAGTGTTAGGAAAGAAAGTTATGAGAAGAAGAGTAAATATGGGGAATGTTGATATTCAATGAAAATGTTGAAAAGGAACAGGAGTGTTGAAGGATAAGAAAAGATGCATTGCTGGAGTTGAAGGTAGAAGGCCTCATTTATGAAGCCATGCGTCACTTTAACGCCACCAAAGCATCACTTTTTGTGACACAACAGTCCAATAAAAAATGCACCTTATTTATTCATATTTACAAAGTGGCGTTTCTAGGTAAATACATCACTTTGTAAACCCCTGTGCCACATTATTCCTATGTCAGGTGTAATGTATGCAAAAGGGACGTATTGATGCAAGAAAGGGTCGTAGAGGTGACACAGTGAATAAACTGGAGGCCTCATTTCTGAAAAGTGACGCATCGCTACGTGAAAACAGCAATGGGTCACTTTTCTGGGCGCACTCCTTATGACATTCCAGATATGTCATATTTAATTTATGACTAATCAATTCGCAAGGAGTTACAGATACATCAGTATTTCTGACGTATCTGTAAACACAAAATTGACACATTACTGGAGTGCGTCATAAAAGTGACGCAACTCCAGTAATGCTTCCTTTCACATGGGGAAAGCACCATGTGAAAGGTCTTGCGTCAGTCTTACACCTGCTGTGAGGCAGGCGCAAGATTTTGACGCAACAGCATCCTAAAAGTGACGCAGTGAAATCTCATAGATTTCACTGCGTCGCTATTACCAAGCTTTTTGCGGGGGAACGCCCCCTCTGCATACATTATACCTGACGCAGGTATAATGTGGCGCAGGGTTTTAAAAAGTGACCGATCTACCTAGATGCGTCGCTTTTTAAATATAGCGCAGAGAGGTGCATTTTTTTACACCGCTGGTGCGATGCGTCACTTTTCTGTGCGCACTCCTTACGACATTCCAGATGTGTCATATTTAATGTATGACGAATCATGTCGCAAGGAGTTACAGATACGTCAGTATTTCTGACGTATCTGTAAACACAAAAGTGACGCATTGCTGGAGTGCGTCACAAAAGTGACGCAACTCCAGTAATGCGTCCTTTCACATGGGGAAAGCCCCATGTGAAAGGGCTTGGGTCAGTCTTACGCCTGCTGTGAGGCAGGCGCAAGATTTTGATGCAACAGCATCCTAAAAGTGACGCAGTGAAATCTCATAGATTTCACTGCGTCGCTATTACCAAGCTTTTTGCGGGGGGACGCCCCCTCTGCATACATTATACCTGACGCAGATATAATGTGGCGCACGGTTTAAAAAGTGACCCATCTACCTAGATGCGTCACTTTTTAAACATAGCGCAACAAGGCGCATTTTTTTGCACCGCTGGTGCGAAGCGTCACTTTTCTGTGCGCACTCCTTACGACATTCCAGATGTGTCATATTTAATGTATGACGAATCATGTCGCAAGGAGTTACAGATACGTCAGTATTTCTGACGTATCTGTAAACACAAAAGTGACGCATTGCTGGAGTGCGTCACAAAAGTGACGCAACTCCAGTAATGCGTCCTTTCACATGGGGAAAGCACCATGTGAAAGGTCTTGTGTCAGTCTTACACCTGCTGTGAGGCAGGGGCAAGATTTTGACGCAACAGCATCCTAAAAGTGACGCATTGAAATCTCATAGATTTCACTGCGTCGCTATTACCAAGCTTTTTGCAGGGGAACGCCCCCTCTGCATACATTATACCTGACGCAGGTATAATGTGGCACAGGGTTTTAAAAAGTGACCCATCTACCTAGATGCGTCACTTTTTAAATATAGCGCAACGAGGCGCATTTTTTTACACCGCTGGTGCGATGCGTCACTTTTTTGTGCGCACTCCTTACGACATTCCAGATATGTCATATTTAATGTATGACGAATCTTGTCGCAAGGAGTTACAGATACGTCAGTATTTCTGATGTATCTGTAAACACAAAAGTGACGCATTGCTGGAGTGCGTCACAAAAGTGACGCAACTCCAGTAATGCGTCCTTTCACATGGGGAAAGCTCCATGTGAAAGGTCTTGCGTCAGTCTTACACCTGCTGTGAGGCAGGCGCAAGATTTTGACGCAACAGCATCCTAAAAGTGACGCAGTGAAATCTCATAGATTTCACTGCGTCGGTATTACCAAGCTTTTTGCAGGGGAACGCCCCCTCTGCATACATTATACCTGACGCAGGTATAATGTGGCACAGGGTTTTAAAAAGTGACCCATCTACCTAGATGGGTCACTTTTTAAATCTAGCGCAACGAGGCGCATTTTTTTACACCGCTGATGCGATGCGTCACTTTTCTGTGCGCACTCCTTACGACATTCCAGATGTGTTATATTTAATGTATGACGAATCATGTCGCAAGGAGTTACAGATACGTCAGTATTTCTGACGTATCTGTAAACACAAAAGTGACGCATTGCTGGAGTGCGTCACAAAAGTGACGCAACTCCAGTAATGCGTCCTTTCACATGGGGAAAGCACCATGTGAAAGGTCTTGTGTCAGTCTTACACCTGCTGTGAGGCAGGCGCAAGATTTTGACTCAACAGCATCCTAAAAGTGACGCAATGAAATCTCATAGATTTCACTGAGTCGCTATTAACAAGCTTTTTGCGAGGGAACGCCCCCTCTGCATACATTATACCTGACGCAGGTATAATGTGGCGCAGGGTTTTAAAAAGTGACCCATCTACCTAGATGCGTCACTTTTTAAATATAGCGTAACAAGGCGCTTTTTTTTTACACCGCTGGTGCGTCACAAAAAGTGACGCACAGGCGGCGCAAAACTGGCAGCGCAAGGCCTTCATAAATATGATCCTGGATTTTCCTCTTACTTCGCTCCTCGGTGCGCTTCCCGGTGTGCATACCGGGCGCTCCCCCCGCGCAAATCGAATTTTTTTTTTTTTTTAAATGCCCCGCGGGACCCTATTTTAGCCCCCACATTAAACCTAGGGGGTCAGGAGGGGGTCTACCCTGCCCCCTTATGGTCAATTCCCCCCTTTGTTTTTGCCACCTCTTGTGTCTCGATTTTACCGAGACACAAGATGGCGGCCGCTCCGGACTGTTTAGAATGTTTACAAACACCCTAGAGCCAATCAGCTTTCTGCTCGCAAGTCGCGTGGCGCGCCCGGTGCGCTCCCCGGTGCGCGTACCGGAGCTCGCCTATAGATATATATATTTATTTGAACCTAAATTACTCAAAATCCACTGGAGCACATATCTTGAGACATAGCAAAGGCACATCGGGCTACTAGTCCCTACAATTTTGCCAAGTTTGGTGTAAATCCATTCAGCCGTTCGAGCTAAAAGTGAAATCGACCGCCCTATGGAAATTAAAACGCGTTTTGGGACCCCCCTTTTATCTCAGCCCCCGCTTGACGAATCCCCCCCAAACTTTCAGGGAAAGACCGGAACTTGACGAGGCCATTTTGAGGAAATTTTCAAGCAGATTCGTCAACCGGTGCCAAAGTTATTCCAAATAGAATTTTGAGATTTAACATTGAAAAAAATCCTAACTATAACTACCCACTGGCGACTGCCAGTAGGTAATATATATATATATATATATGTATATATATATATATATATATATATATATATATATATATATATATATATATATGAATGGACTCAGCACAATGGCAGTTTAGTCTTCTTTCTGGAGACGTGCCGGACATGATGGGGGGAGAGAATTGATAATGTGTCCTCTTGCTATGTTTCCTAATTATGCCATGAAGTTATTGTCTGTACAATTATTTTGGTGCTGCAATAAAAACGATGTTACAAAAAAAAAATATATATATACATATATATATATATATATATATATATATATATATATATATATATATATATATATATATATATATATATATATATATATATATATATATATATATATATATTACCTACTGGCTATCGCCAGTAGGTATATATATAGTTAGGATTTTTTCTCTATGGGACTTTTGAAAATTCTATGTCTAATAACTTTGGCGTTTGTGGACGGAATCGGCTGAAATTTTCAGGAAAATGGCACATTTTGTTTCTGAGCAGCCCCTGAAAATTTGGGGGGGGGTTTGTCAAGGGGGGGGCCAAGAAAAAAGGGGGGTCCCAAAACACGTTTTTCCCATGTTAATTTCCATAGGGCGTTTGGCCTCACTTTTAGCTTGAACGGCTGAATGGATTTGCACGAAACTTGGCAAAATTGTAGGGACTGTTAGCCCGATGTGCCTTTGCTGGGTCTCAATATATGTGCTCCAGTGGATTTTGAGAAATTAACGTTTTAAAAAATTTATATATCTGTGACAGCGTCCCAGATAGCGCTCCAGATCGCGTACTTTTCGCGTCACGGAGCTTTGCGAAGCGATGCTGATTGGCTCTCCGGTGTCTGTCAACATTCTAAACAGTCCGGAGCGGCCGCCATCTTGTCTCTCGGTAGGATCGAGAGACAAGAAGAGGTGAAAAACGAAGGGGGAATTTAATGAAAGGGGGCAAGGTAGACCCCTCTTGACCCCCTAGGAATGATGTTCGGGTTATTAAAGGGTCCCGTGGGGAAAATTAAAAAAATTGGATTTTTCACGGTAGAAGCGCTTCTCGGTTCGCAAATTAACGGCTGAATGGATTTGCACAAAACTTGGCATAATTATAGGGACTGTTAGCCCTTTGTGCCTTTGCTGGGTCTCAATATATGTGCTCCAGTGGATTTTGAGAAATTAACGTTTAAAAAACAGGTATATCTGTGACAGCGTCCCAGATAGCGCTCCAGATCGCGTACTTTTCGCGTAACGGAGCTTTGCGTAGCGAAGCTGATTGGCTCTCCGGTGTCTGTCAACATTCTAAACAGTCCGGTGCGGCCGCCATCTTGTCTGTCGGTAGGATCGAGAGACAAGAGGAGGAGAAAAACGAAGGGGGAATTTAATGAAAGGGGGCTAGGTAGACCTCTCTTGACCCCCTAGGAATGATGTTGGGGTTATTAAAGGGTCCCGTGGGGCAAATAATAAAAATTAGATTTTTCGCGGTAGAAGCGCTTCTCGGTTCTCAAACTGGTAGCGAAACGTGAATTCGCCATTTTGTGTTTCGATTTCATTAAATTACTAGGTATAAGGGGGTACGGTCGACGTATCCTGACCCCTTTTGTTTTCTGAGGGTGGCTGAGGAGGCTCATATATGTTGATACATGTCTTCCAGCGGCTGTGCGTGAGCGTTTTTTTTTTTTGTTGCGTGACGTCTGTTAACGTTCGATTCGATGGAAATCAGGAAGTGTTGACCGTCATTTTGTCACTGCGAGTAAATATTTTGTTTTAAATAATTGTTATAAATTAATCCTTATTGATAAACATTGTCTGCGCCATCTTGTCTTTTTTGCAATGCCACACTTTTGTTGAGCACGGCAGCCATTTTAGATGCCTTGACCAGACCCACTCTCTGCACGCCGCCGATCCTCAGCATGGCTCCTCACCCTCGCAAGCATCTCCCCCACGCACTGGTCACCCCCGCTCTCTCTCTCATGCATGGGCCAGAAACCTCCTCCCATGTGCGCTGCTCTTCCCTGAGAATCACACCCTGTGCCCGCCCGACACCACCCTTTCACCCTATTCACTACCGCACCCTCTGACACTCCTCTTCCTCTGTGTCCGATTGTCCAGGCCGGTCCCAGGCTATCACCTAGCCCTGCGGATGTAGTTTATGGCCCCAGCTGTAGAGAATCACCCGTCTTCAAAGGAGTTACAGTAGATCAAGGCCCCCACCCAATGAGATCCGTCACACCACACGCGTTCCTACTATCTGATAACCATCCTGTATTGTGCTTGGGGAGGGGATTCTCACTGTGAGGGTGTGTGGGACCGAGCCTGAAGCGGAAGATTCCAGGGATGCCTCTTTGTACATCAAAGTTTTTACAATTATGTGTCACATTAAAAATATATAGCACTCCAACAAAGTAGAAGGAAAATAACACTTTAATAACTTATAAATATATAGAACGCAACAAAAACAGTAAATACATTTAAACATTTTTTTAAAAAAGAAGGAACAATGGTCAGTAGCTGTGTTTTGTGCGAATAGTCCCAAGGCAGCACAACGTGCTGAGTTCTGGACGGCACCCAGGTGATGTTACCTGGGTGCCGCACTGGTTTTTGGTATCCTACAATGCAGCTCCGAAAAACGGCGTGGGGCGTCCCGGGGGGTGCGCGGGGAGGCCTCGTCAGTAGCGGTCTGTTGTGCGAATAGTCCCAAGGCAGCAGAACGCGCTGAGATGTGGATGGCACCCAGGTGATGTCCAGTAAGTTGTCGCACTGGTTTTGGCATCCTACAATGCTGCTCCGAAAAACGGCGTGGGGCGCCCCGGGGGGGCGGGGGGGGGGAGGGGAAGGGGAGGTGTTTGTGTCCGTTTCATTTGTGTAATCGTTTTATGAACATGTACATTAAAAAACTAAAAGAAATGCCAAGAACGTCCCATGTGAAAGTGAATTTTATCTGGCAATTTTTTTCTTTTCCTTCTCATGAAAAGAAAGTTAAAGCCAGGTTCGTTACCTGCCTCATCTGCAAAAAAAAACTCTCGAGAGGGACCGAAAAAAAATATTGCTATGGTAATCATACCATGCATCGGCACATGGAGAGGTGGCACCCTTTTAATTATTCTAAAGCACAACTTCGAGATTTGGGGGATAACCCCCGACCGGCAACAACATCCACCAATGACTTAGCAATAAGTGAGTCAGAGGCAAGGGAAACGGTCCCAAATCTGCAAAAGAACTTTGGGCAGATGAGATTGACTTGTGTAGCATGTGGAAAATTAATTTCATGCGGAGAGATCAGTATTACTTCAATAAATACAGTAATCAATGATGCATTAGAACTTAATATCAATTCATTTTCCGAACGTGTAATCAGTACCTGTCCCATGTCAATTCATTGTTCGAACTTATAATCAATACCCATCCCGGATCAATTCATTGTCCGAATATATAATCAGTAAAAAGTGCGACAAGTGCAACAAAATCATATCGATAATTCATTGTGTGCAAGTACCAAAAGTGTCGACAATTCTAACCTTCAATAAATACAGTAATCAATGATGCATTAGAACTTAATATCAATTCATTGTCCGAATGTGTAATCAGTACAAGTCCCATGTCAATTTATTGTTCGAACGTATAATCAATACCCATCCCGGATCAATTAATTGTCCGAACATATAATCAGTCTTATCCCATATCAATTCATGTGCTAAAAACTGCATACATATCTCATGATATCAAGGCTGAGCAATCGGGGCACAATAGTTTCATTTGTACCAGCGCCATTTTGGGTGAGGTCAGGAAGGTCCAAGTATAGTCAAAATGTCTGCACCAACTCGTGGTTGGACCGGTACCTCTTTCGGCAGTCTAAAAGTTTTCGTTGAAGGGTAGTAGAGGGGACTGGCGACATGAACCATCAGTCAAAGAGGGGTGGGAGGTAAAAATCTCTCCTACCGTGTCATACTGGTGTCCCACCGGAACTGATCAAGTTGGTAGTCTTGCAGGATTTTGGTGATTTCAAGACTGAGGCCGGCGCCGGCATGAGCGCGCCGACGTCCCGCGGCTACGTCGTGGTTGTTCCGTGGGTGATCATGGCAGTCATTCCCCATCGGGGGTCGGGGGCCCCCGTGGCTCTTATAGAATCTTCAAAGTTGAGGAGAACGTTTCTGGATGCAGGACTCATTTTCTAGTTAAACTCAGAAGCGCCGTTGCACCGCAACAGTGGACGAGACCCCCGCTGGGTGAGCGGAGCATCATTGCCTCGCAATAGTGGACGAGACCTTTTGTTGGGTGAGTGGAGCGTCGCTGTATCGCAAGAGTGGAGGAACCCTTTTGTCGGGTGAATGCAGCGTCGCTGTATCGCAAGAGTGGAGGAACCCTTTTGTCGGGTGAATGCAGCGTCGCTGTATCGCAAGAGTGGAGGAACCCTTTTGTTGGGTGAGTGGAGCGTTGGGGGTGCAGCCGAGGGGCCCCACCTGAGGGGGTGGGAGAGGCTTGTCCGCGCCGCCTCTCCCTCCCAGCGCACCCCACGCCGACACCTGGCGTTGATATCCGTGATGTCCGGACCAGGCGATAAGAGGGGGGGGGGTCGGAGGCAGAGGCAAGACATCCCCCCCCCGTGGCCTGCAGGGCGCCGCTTCAGGCCCGAACGGGGAGCTCATATCAAGCCGGGGCCAGACCAGGAGATACGAGGGGGGGGGGGTCGGTGGCATATGCAAGACATCCCCCCCGTTGTCGCAGTGATGATTTTAGAAAGAAGAAGAATCCCGTCGGCTTCGGCTCCTCTCCTGGCCCACCTTACGGGATGACCTCCCCGGCCGACGGCTGCTAGCAGGACTCGCCCTACACGTGCCAAAGGCCTCGTCTTCCGGATGGGCGTAGCCGCGAACCTGTTGCACTTCGGGAGTTTCTGGAATGGGGGTAGGTATCTGCTGATTTGTATTTATTTCATGTTACCGTTATTGGGCGTGGCGGGCGGTGGGACGGACATGCTTGGAGCAGTGGGGGGGTGGCGGAGCCTAGCTACCTCGTGGCTGCCGTAACGTCAAGCTTGGCTTCTTTCACCATTTTCATGTTTCTTATTTCTAGCGAAGTCAAAAACTCATCAGAGGCCTACTGATTTTGTTCGATTTCTTTCCTTTCCTTTTAAAGTGTGTTTCATGCTAAAGTTTCTGTTTAACAGGATACAGGGATTACTTCGTATTTTACATATGTCTTCTTTATTAGGGTTTCTCTCCGGTTGAGTCAGATGATGTACCTCTAATAAATGGTCCGGGTGGAAGTAGTTTCTCAATCAGTGGGGAATGACAGATTACAACGGGGGACAAAAGTCCGCATTACCTATCCTTCACTATCTGCAAAGGGAGACAGAATATTTCTATTCTTCTCTGTTTGTAGACAGGGAATATCTCAAACTGCAATAATCGATAAAAAAATAGTAGGATTATAACACTTTAATAACTTATAAATATATACATCGCAACAAAAACAGTAAATACCTTAAAACATTTTTTATTAAAACAGAAGCAACAATGACAACTAACAGTAGTGATATCATGGGCAGGTGATGGAACTGGGATTGTTAATGGAAAAAGATCTACAGAGAAAACTATTGGTGAATTATACTTCTCCGGAAATTTAAAACTCACAAATGTTTTATTTGTGTAATCGTTTCAGCTCAAACGGATTGTGGGACAATGTTCACAATGGAAGAGTCACCAAAAGGCATTTGGATCGATGTTGCAGCAGGCTGTCATGTATATAGTTATTTAATAAAACGTTTTACCCTATTACTTTGCTGGTGTGTTGTATATATGTATAATATTTGCATAGGGTTTGTCGTTATTTTGGGTGGGGTGGGGTGGGCGGCGGAGTCGAGCTGTCTTGCAGCCATCATGGTGTGGAGCTAAGTTCATCTTACTAGTTTCGTATTTCTCATGAGGGGTTGTTCTTAATGTTTCTATTTTAGCGAGGTCAAAAACAGATCCCATTAGTGGCCTACTGATTTTGCTCAATTCCTTTTGTTTTTTTAAACTATTTTTCACTATCTGCAAAGACTAAACAGAGTATTGCGACTCTGTGCTTGTTTGTAAATAGAGAATGAACCAAAGAGAACCAATTCTAAAACAGTAAATGCTTGGATAACAATCAATCAAATGGAGAGAGAAGCAGGCACGACGGATTACAACGAGGGCAAAGGCCTGCGTTAACTACCCTTCCCTATCTGCAAAGTGAGAGTACTGCTAAGAGAAAAGAGGGGGGGGGGAAGGGGGGGGGGCAGCGTTCAAAGCACATCAGCGTGCATAAACACGAAAATGTTTTGACCTATCACGTACTTGACATTTGACAGCATTTGATATTTGGTATTAAAAAAACATTGAAATTCACAGAAAAAAACATAGGTTATAGACCATATATAGTTAGGAATTTGCATTTACAAAACCTTATTTTACTCGCATAAAACCATTGAAATTCGCATATATAGTTAGATGCGCTAACTATATATCGCGCACCCGCAATCCACTGCTGATGATGTCACATATTACATCATTCATGACATGGTCAGTGACATCACTGATGACATCACTGATGACATCTCAAATGACATCACTGATGACATCACTGATGACATCATCCAGTGGCTGTCTGTTTCTGTAAAGTTAAAATATGTCTTACATATTGAAGAATGAGTGGATGTATAAGTGTCTGGATGAAGGATTTAGTAGGTGCATGACTGACTGTATGAGAGAGTGATTAAATGTGTCTCACTGAGTGCATGGGTTAGTAAAATAATGTTTCCTTGGGCACTTGTTTTTATCCAAGGCACGATTAATAAGTGTGATGCATTGCTCTCCATAGCATATTGTTTGTCCACAAAAAATACAAACAATTTTAAAATTGGAAAATTTGGTTTGTATGGTGGAGCATATCTCCCTAACTTCTGGTCCTGATGGGGTGGAAACATTAGTTTAGGAGGTGCTGGCAGAAGATTGGCCAGGGTTTCTGGCCAGTTCCCTGACCTCTTCCCTAGCATAGTTATTTGGATGCTTTCTAAGCATATGTCTGATCATCGTGTGGTTGCCCAAGGAGTATTTTTTGTTGGGATTCTCCCTTGACAGCTCCTGATGACAGATTAAGCAGGTTGCCTTAGGTGCATTGACTTTTTTTTGTCGTTGGGGATTGAAAAAAATTGCCAGATGATGTGCTCTTTTGGTTTGTAGGGAATATTGTCCTCTGGGAGGAATCTCCTCTCCTCCTCCTCCTCCTCCTCCTGTTCTTAATCTCCACCACTGTGAAGTTGTGAAGGTCCTTGTGGTGGTGGTGGTCCAGAAGATCCAGCAGCTGCAGCTAATGTAGCCATTTTCGACTGATATAACTGCAGGTCTACCTCTCTTAAAGCACAAAGGTAGAATAAGGAAAAAAGGTGGGGGCTTTCATCATTTGGAAAAAAAAAAGATTCTGAACCAATGAAAAGTGTTATTTTCAGGTCACATGACCAGGGGTTTCATCATTATGAAACCAAAACTGTTATGAACTAAGGAAAAGTGTTATTTTCAGGTCACATGACCGACGCGCTTACGCTACGTGCCCCGGGGCGCGTCCCGGGGCGCGCCCAGGGGCACGTAGCTTAAGCGCGTCGAATGCTTCCGGGTGCGTTTACGCCATGCGTATCATGCGGACGCGGCTACGCGATAGGTCACGATCATGTTTCCGTTTGCGACATTGGCGCTCACCGGGGCGCGCACCGGGAGCGCTCCAGGGGAATTTTTTTTTTTTTTTTTTTTTAAATTGGGAAAAATTGTAGGGACTGGTAGCCCGATGTGCTTTTGCTATGTCTCAAGATATATGCTCCAGTGGTTTTTAAGAAAATTAACTTTGAAAAAATATATATTGGGCTATATTGGGCTATATATATGTTAGAGCCCAAATGTAGCCCAATGTAACCCAAAGATGGCCACCAGACACTAAGGGTGGGCGTAAAATCCGTTTCGCGGGCGAATTTGCGGATTTTCCGCGATTTCGCGATCCTCGAATCTCGCGAAATCGCTGTAAAATCCGCGAATCAGCGGGGACGAATTTTCAGCCAAGCAAGGGTTACAGCAGCAGGTGCAAAAGTTGAACCTAATTTCTTTGTAACCTTTTACAAAAGGGTTACAAACAAATTAACTTCAACTTGGACACCTGCTGCTAATTGCTTCCTGGCGCCTCGTTGCCTACTTGCAACTATTCTCTGACCCTGCTCTGACCTGTGAAGCAGGGTCAGAGAATAGTTACAAGTAGGCAATGAGGCACCTGTCCAAGGATTTAAACCTCATCAGGAAGCACTTACAGATATAAAAAAACAGGAAGAAGGGAGAGGATGGCAAATACACCCATTTTGAGTTGTCAGGAGGGGTTAAACAAAAAGAGACCTTTACAGCACAATTTTCATATGCATTTTGCTAAAAATAAAAAGCTGTATGTTCTGTAGGGGCAACTCAGGAATCTGGCCCTTCAGAGATCTGGCCTCTCTTTCTTTCTCTCGTTCTCTCTTTCCCTCTCTCTTTCCCTCTCTTTCTCTATCTATCTATCTATCTATCTATCTATCTATCTATCTATCTATCTATCTATCTCTCCCTCTCCCATAAACGACTGCATGGGTAACTTCGCTATGCCAGCGGCTCGCGAAGACGCAAAAAGCCCAGCGAACACGCAAAAAACCCTGCGAACACCCAAAAAAACAAAAATCTGCAAATTCGCACAAATTCGCGAATTTTGCGGATCGCGAATTCGCAAAACCGCAAATTCGCGGATCGCAAATTCGCAAAATTCGCCCATGCTTACCAGACACAAACAAATACAAATGTAGCCCAAATATCAGCCAGATGTAGCGCAACTATAGCCCAATGATAGTATGTACCAGAGTGTTCTAAAGAACAACTACAGCGCTAACAGTCTTACTTATAAAGTGAGACTTTTAGTTAGGAATTAGCATTAAAAAAACCTTTGAAATTCACTGAAAAAACCATAGGTTTCACACCAGTTATAGTTAGCGGGAAATTTTACTGACATTATACCAATGAAATTCCACGTTATAGTTAGTTGGACTCACTATAACTTGCGCGCCTGCAATGCACTGCTGATGACGTCACATATTACATCACTCATGACATGGTCAGTGACATCACTCATGACATCACTGATGACACCATCCTTGCGTCAAAGTGGCAGACCTCCTATCAGCATAAAATAACCTTTGACACACACATTCAAAAATAGAAACTAACATTTTATTAAAAAAGGAGAAACCAACACCAATTACAACAACTTATTAGGTAATTCCAACATCTACATACACATCCACTCATTCACCAACAGTTCTACATAGTCATTCATATATATATTCACTCATCATATGTAGTAATAGACCTATACTTCCTGTTACACACCGGCAGTCATCCAAAAGTTACTCACACACATATTCATACATGCAAAAAAACTATTGAACATCCATTTATTTACATATACAGCTATACACACACTACCACTTTACTTCTAAGGAAACTTACACATACTTACTCTCTTAAACAATCACTTATAGAAACACATACTTATTTAAACAGGAACTCTTACAATCTCTCACTCTCACATATACTCACTTATATATATCAATACTCACATATACTAGATTAAAACATATGCGGTTACTGAAAAAGACAATAGTGAGACAGTCGTTTACTCACTAACACACACATATACACCCTCATCCATCCATACAGTCCTGTACATATGCTGTCTTCAAAACACATACACCGGGAGCACTCCAAAGTGAAATATAAAAAAAATATATATACTTTTAAAAAAAATATATTATATTAATATTCAATATAGGATTCATTTTTAGAAAAACATACCTTTCTAAGCTATAGATATTTGCGAAAAAATAACCTTAGAAATTCATTAAAAAACACATAAGTATGAGGCCCTATAAAAAGTTAGGAATTAGCAGTTAAAAAACCTATGAAATTCACAGAAAAAACCATAGGTTTCACACCAGTTATAGTTAGGAATTATCATTTAAAAAACCTATAAAATTCACTGAAAAAACCATAGGTTTCACACCAGTTATAGTTCGGAATTAGCATTTAAAAAACCTATTAAAGTGATTGTCTTTATTAACCAGTGCACATACACACTTCCACTTACGTGATCCAGGCTTGTTACAAGCCGAAACATGTTGTAGGTGTGAATAAACACCCTTGGAGATTCCTTCTGGCGTTGTGGGGCGTTTTTCCTGAGAGCATGTACATTGCTGTTTTTGGAAAGAATATATATATATATATATATATATATATATATATATATATATATATATATATATATATATATATATATATGTATATATATATGTGTATATATATATATATATATATATATATATATATATATATATATATATATATATTCTCCAATCACAAAAGCAACAAGAAATTGCTGGCGCACTCCCCTCCAGAAAGAAATGTTACCACTCCATTATCAGATGCAAAGAAACAGGTTTATTTTTCCATCATCATTCGCATGGTGTTTCGAGCTGGATGAACCATGCGAATGATGAAGGAAAAATAAACCTGTTTCTTTGCATCTGATAATGGAGTGGTAACATTTCTTCTGGAGGGGAGTGCGCCAGCAATTTCTTGTTGCTTTTGTGATTGGAGAATACACGGAAAGGGCGACCTCCGACCCTTGGGTGCACCGCTGTCCTGGTGTCCCGGCTACCTCTGAGGGGGTGTGGAACTGTACATATATATATTCACTGAAAAAACCATAGGTTATACACCATATATAGTTAGGAATTAGCATTAACAAAACTTTGAAAATTCACTGAAAAAAACATAGGTTATAGACCATATATAGTTAGGAATTAGCATTTACAAAACCTTATTTTACTCACACAAAACCATTGAAATTCGCATATATAGTTAGTTGCATCAGTGATGTCATTTGAGATGTCATCAGTGATGTCATCAGTGATGTCACTGACCATGTCATGAATGATGTAATATGTGACATCATCAGCAGTGGATTGCGGGTGCGCGATATATAGTTAGTGCAACTAACTATATATGCGAATTTCAATGGTTTTGTGTGTATATATGGTCTATAACCTATGGTTTTTTCAGTGAATTTCAATGGTTTTTTAATTGCAAATATCAAAAGCTGTAAAATGTATTCTTCTTTTAAAGGAAAAATATATTTTTAATGTATTTAATATAATTTTTTTAAGTATATACATTTTTTTTTTTCGCTACCGGTCCGCGCACCGGGTAGCTTCCCGTTAGCTCAATTTGGTGGCGCGACCCGATCCGCGCACCGGGAAACATTCCGTTAGCGCAACTGCCGCATTCGAAAACAACATCGTGACGCGTCACGTAAGCGCGACGTATCGCGTTGCCGCGTAATGCGTCTTATGATGCGCCGCGTTAGCGCACTCGGAAGTGCTCCGGAGCGCGACCCGAGGCGCGAAGCGCAGCACCCCGGAAGCGCTCCGGGCGCGGATTGGGACGCGTAACGTAAGCTTAACAGGTCATTTGACCTGAAAATAACACTTTTCATTGGTTTAGAACATTTTTTTTTCCCAAATGAAAGCCCCCACCTTTTTTCCTCACTCTGACTTTCATCTTTGTGAGAGGAAGACCTGTTTATGCTTGTTAAGTCATGGCATCTGTAGTAGCTGCAGCTGGTGGACCCCCACCACCACCACAACCACCTAGGGAGGAAGGACCACCTGCAAAGTTCCTTCCAAACCCAGAGGAAGAGGAAGAAGAAGAGGAAGAGGAGGTAGAGCCGAGGCAGTTCTTGCGTGAAGAGCCCCGGCAATCCCACCGCTTAGACCATTTTATATGGCAATTTTTTTCTTACCCTCGAGGGCAAAAAAAGGTCAATGCCCGGCTGGTGACTTGCCTCATTGCGATGCAGATCTGTCCCGAGGCTCAGACAAAAAGTATAGTTTTGGAAACTATACTATGCACCGCCACATGCAGAGGTGGCATCCAATCAATTATAGCGTTGCTGAGGTGTGTCACATCCAGGATAACCCACCAATATTATTTTACTGTTTCCCTTGGTTTTCCCCTTGTTACGCTTTCCGGAACGCTACCCGGTGCGCGGACCGGGCGCTAACCGTGCAAAAATTTGGAAAAAAAGGCTGGCTTTTTTTACATATATGGGCCTCCTCAGCCACCCTCAGAAAACCTAGGGGGTAAGGATATGCTCCTGTGCCCCCTTATACCCATTCCCAACATTGTTTATCCTCTGTCTTGTGACTAAATTCGTCCGAAACACAAGATGGCGGACTCCCGTTACGCTACCGGTGAGCTACCCGGTTCGCGTACCGGGTAGCGCTTCCACCGCGAAAAATCAAATTCTTTACTTTTTTTATTTTTTTGCCCCGCGGGGCCCTTTAATAGCCCCCACATCAATCCTAGGGGGTCAGGAGGGGTCTACCTTGCCCCCTTTCATTCATTCCCCCTTCGTTTATTTCCACCTCTTGTCTCTCGATCCTACCCAGAGACAAGATGGCGGCCACTCCGGACTGTTTAGAATGTTGACAGTCACCGGAGAGCCAATCCGCTTCTCCTCGCGAAGTTCCGTTACGCGTCTGGTACGCGAACCGGGGTGCTAACCAGGACGCTGTCACAGATATATATATTTTTTTGAACGTTAATTTCTCAAAATCCACTGGAGCACATATCTTGAGACCTAGCAAAGGCACATCGGGCAAACAGTCTCTACAATTTTGCCAAGTTTCATAGAAATCCATTCAGCCGTACAAGCTAAAAGTGAGTCCAACCGCCCTATGGAAAACTCAATGTTAAAAACACGTTTTGGGACCCCCCTTTTTTCTCGGCCCCCGCTTAACAAAACCCCCCCAAACTTTCAGGGGACGCTCAGAAACATAATGTGCCGTTTACCTGAAAATTTCAGCCAATTCCGTCCATCAACGCCAAAGTTCTTCAACATAGAATTTTCAGAAATCCCTATTCAAAAAAATCTTAACTATATATACCTACTGGCGACCGCCAGTAGGTAATATATATATATCAACACAGTCTCACCAACGTGATCCCTCCTTTGGTAACGGAAGGAAACAACACTGGAGCCGTGGCCTCTATTTTCGGTGCAGTTTAATCAGAGCACAACGTCCTACGCGTTTCGGAGCAGAATTACTCCTTCACGGGCAAGAATGTGGGTTTCAATACAAGTAATAAAGTAAAGTAATGCATCACGTGATGATAAACATAAACAAAATGCTTCGACTATATACATCTCCAATTTCATTTCAACATTTGCGTCTTAATTCAATTATTGTATGAACAACTGTTGGCTTGATTATGCCGATATCATGATTGTAATTCGACATGTGTCTCCAAGTTTACGAGATAATAATGAAAATCAAATTCAAATGAAACATTCGTGCTGTCCCATCTACTCATCAGCATCAAAATAGCTTCAACTTCAATAGTAATGATTGCAGTATAATGTGAAATACAGTGTGGGTATTTAACATGTTTTCAAAATAATATTAGAAAACAGTGGGTCCGGAACGCGAACCATCGATCTCAAAAGAAAACGATCTCTGTAGCTGTTTAGTACCTTGTGCTATATCAGTAGCGATCTCAATTTTGGCAATTTTTACTTGGTACCATCTTACTATTTGGTCATAGGGTGCTTTACAATCATGTGCAATGACCGATGGTTGTTGTACTGTACCCAAAACAAACTGCTTGTACTCACACATTGATACGAGAGTAATAAAAGGAAGTAATGCCCAAGTAAGCCCATTATTCCACACATGTAAAGCAAAGTGCATGTTAGTGAGGTAAGGCCAAGTCTTGCAAACAAATCTTGCCCCAGTGGGCTAAATCATACTACTTCTAGTCTTGATCAAAGGCGGAGTCCATAGTCAATCTTTCTTGTATATAAATCTGTAACAAATAGGAGAAGAAAAAGACAAAGCTCTATTAAAATCCCTACAACCTGAATAAAATAGTTGTAAAGTTTGATCACACAAATTCTAAAAACAGCAGTGAGAAAGTTTAGCAGAGAAAATACATTTGATTAGCTACACATTTAATCACCCTGCAAGTGCACAGACAATTCTTCTCTCCGTCCACAGATGACTTTTCGTTGTTTTTGAAACAAGCTTCTTTGCTCACCTTGTGCCATTGGCGTGATTGAAAGAGGGTGCACCACGTGTCGAGCAGCCTTCTCAGACGTTGTTATGATGGCCACGGATCATCGCAGAATGCACAAACGTTGAGCTATGGAGGTGTTTGGGGGGGACGCCAATTTCTGAAACACAACCTGTAAGATAAAAAGAAAGTTAGCATTATGTGTTGTTTCTTTATCAATGGAGAGAGGAAGTGAGAGAGTGACTGAAAAGAATATTTGCAGTTCACCTTTCTGTCACCGGTGTGTCTTTTACCACGTGTCGGGACATAATGCATCCTGAAGCTCTACATCTAAAAGATAGTAAAAGAAAGATGTTATGATTGGTAATTGTTACTATCTTAATGTGGAGTAGAATTACATCGCCCATTCACACACCTTCCCTACTGCATTTAAAAACAACTATTTGTACAGTTCGACTTAGTTAAATGGGCTTCGATTTTTTAAAAATTACTATAGTAGTAATCTTTTTATTCGGTTATGAAAGCAAGTGGTGCGAAGTGATACATTTGGTTTTGATCATCATGAGCGTCAGACATTTGACTGATTATAAAAACATTCCTGCTATTGGAAAACATATATAAACGCAATAAGATACAGTATATAGGACTGCCTAAATCACTGCGTCGACTTTTTGTATCCAGTCTGCTGCACCCCATCGACTCCCTCCGATGCGCACCCAAGCCTCATTGCTCACCTTTTCGTGGACAGGACACATTCTACATCATGCAGTCCCGCTCTGCCACCAAGAAGTCTGACATATGGTGCTGAGTCTTGATATCGATATGGGAAAGGACATACTCGTGCACCTATCTTCATCGCAGGTTCCTCACCCGCTCAGTCCTTGTGGCACCACTAACTCAGTGACCTAAGAGGCCACACACGTAGTGGTGGACCGTTGTACTCGGTGGTTTGGGCCTACATAAGGCGTCTGAACCACAGCGCTTGCGATGGGAGCAACTCTAAAATGGCGTAGAGCACGTGCGCCTCTTCCTTTTATTGGTTGGGTCACTTGTGTAGTGACGCTTGTGCTGGATGGGTGTGGTGTGGGTGTATACCAGGCATGAGGGAGTGTGTGTGTGTGTGTGCCGTTCTGACAACTAGACCTGGAACTAATAAATCAGTACAATGGAAATCTGGGCAATGTTGCGTTTTTGTTTTTTCCTGGAAGCGTAAGCGGAGTGGGCCGGCCTGACATATACCAGTGCTGCGCGAAGCTCTGAACAATGATTCTGGAGCTATGGGCATGGTTCCATTGCTAGCTATGTGAGAAATCAAGTGATTCGGGTGTCCGTTTGTAGTGCTGACGTAACCCGGGTCTTGAACGCAAATGTGTTTTTATATCTCTAAAGTTCCACAACATGGCCAACATGAAAGGTACTGGGTATCACTGACCCTATATTCATCCATAGATGCACACATAAAAGATGGTGGACATGACGCATTTCTGCGGATATTAATGTTTGTTGTACATTCAGTGGAGTGTTGTAGCTGTTGTAATACAGTGCTATGAAAGGTTGAAGTTGCAGTTTTTGGCACATGAAAGGCAGATAATATATATACGTATGTGGTCATTCAGGTACACTGTTGAACTTGGGCTGGAAATCAGTGTTCGAGGATTGGAGTTGCGTCCACATCCCGTTATTGTAATGACGTAATCTACGCTTGCCTGAAAATGTACTGTAAATACGGTGCTCATGAAAATTACGGATATAATTTTGGGTTGACTTTGCGCTATATAAATATGCTAAAAAAAAATGTTTTAAAGGAGGACTAGCCTACACTTACTGTCAGAGGTAAGATGGTTGCATACACTATTTATAGCACAATATAATGTGGTAGGGTGCAGGAGCAGCATTTTACAAACATAATAAATACAGACACAGATAGATAGTAGAAGTGGGTACGGCCACGTGTGCTTGACTCCGTTTTATTACGTTGCTGTTGGTAACAAGTAGAATAATAATCATGATATCATACACAGATATTCAATCATAAACAGTTTATGACCTGCAGTACAAAGGTAGGAGCAATATATGTGAAATAATACACAGAAGATTCTATCTTGAAGGGTTCATGAGTTGTGGTGCACTGAGGTAGGGGCGGTTTGTGTGGAGCCTGCGATGATGCGTGGTCCAGGCAGACCACGGACACCAGCCACCAAATAACAAGTAAGCGTCAGCCACCCTTGTTCCCAAGACATGAGTAAAATCCTTATGGTATGAATTAGGTAGTGACAACATACTTACTCTTTACAGGACAGGCTGCACATGTATAATACAGTCCTTCGTGATCACAAGTAAGTCCCTTTACAAGAATTCACCCAAATCTTGATATCAACACAGTACACTTAGTATTGATTGGTCCTTTTTTATACAGGTCTGTTGTTCCTTTGAACATTTTGTTGTCCCGTCGGGTTAGTGCACAACCCACAACTAGCTTTAAAGCTTTAGAGGTAAGAGAAGGAAGCTTGAGTAATGAAGGTTGGAGCTTGGCGACCACGATTCCTGTCATGTTCCTAATAGAAAGGTTTTGCTCTCCTTTTCTTTTACAGCTTTTTTGTCCTGATAAGAACTCTCCCCATTCGTGTGAGTTCGAAACGCGTAGACAATTTGTGCCATCTAAACAAAAGGATTAACCTCAAAACTTTTTTTCAACAAAAACTTTATTGATAGGAATGTATTTTGCATGGCTTACTGTGAATATTTCAATTCCAGTGTGTATGTTTGTATATTAAGCTATGAATGGCTGTGTATGTATGAGAGTGCAATTGGTTTTTTGAATGTAACAAATTTATATTTTTGTAATTGTATAAAGGTCTGTTTGTAAATATTGTGTAAAATTATATATTGTTTATAGGAGGTCTTGTAATGTATAATGAATTGGTGAATTAATAACCAAACATCTTTTTTTTGTGAAAGAAAATCTAAAAATAAAAAAACAAAAGATTTATTCAGACATAACCGTGTCACTGCACCATAGTGTATAATTCGTATGGTTCTTAAGATTTGTTGGTAAAAGTGAGACAGTATTGGCATTTCTTTGTTCAATTTCAATAAATCAAGGCTAAATTCCCTACTGCCTGTAGTATAGATACAAAGCTGAATTCAAGTTGTGAATCCTACTGTCCGCAGTGTACATTGAAGTCACTATTCAGCACAGTTATAGAAGAATGCTTTTTTCACTTATTTTATCAAAATCTGAATACATACAGTATAATTGTCTCTGTATTAAGTAAATCAAGGCTGAATTCCCTACTGTCTATAGTGTAGATGCAAAGCTGAATTGAAGTTGTAAACCCTGTTGTCTGCAGTGTAGATCGTAGGGTGGACTGCATCATCAGTAATCATGATTAAAGTGAAAGATAGAATATGTATGCAGCGTACATTTTATTATTCAACAAAATCTATAAGTGATATAAAAAAAGTTTTTGAAGGAAGCATACTAAAGGGATATTGTGTAGGTTTTGATAGGTGTTAGACTTAGTTTGGTTTGCACTGAGTTAGTGGTATCTGTAACAACAAGGTTCTGTGGAGTCTGCGATGATGAGCCTTCCGGGCAGGCCGTACTGATAGTAATGTTCTTTGTCTTGTGAATTCTGCCTTAGTAAGGCCACGTGATAATGATTTTTGGTGCACTGAGTTACTAGTGGCACTTAGCGTGTATGTATCCTAGAATAATGTCTGGTCAGGGGGAGGAGGGTACAGTAATTGGACTAATGTGTTTTGTCGATTGAATTTTGCATGAATTCCATTTAAAACGGACAGTATGTCTCACTGTGACATAAAACTGTTCACTCTTCTCTGCGATGATTTATGGTGCACTGAGTTAGTATCTTTGGCGCTGAGCCTGTACGTATCCTGCTATAATGCGTAGTGCAGGGGGGCCACGCTGGGAGCAATGTTTTTTGCCTAGTAAATTCTGCTTTAATAAGGCTACGGGAAGATGACTTGTCGTGCAGTGAGTTAGTTGTACCAAAAGAACTCCGCATGTGCGTACCCTGCGATGATTCGTGATTCGGGGGGATCGCAGTTGTATAACATCTCTTGTGTACTGGAATGCGTCATGTACAATTGTCATTATACCTGAATGGTGAGCCCTCACAATGTAGAGCGAAGGCAGTAGTCATCACTGACATCAAGAATTTTTTTTTGTCGTATCTTTGAACAAAATCCGAGGACATAAAGTACAATTAACTGTACCTTAAAAAAAAACAAGGCTAAATTTCATGCTATTCGTAGTATAGATTCAAAGCTGAATTCAAGATGTGGAAACCCTGCTGTCCGCACTGCAGATCGAAGGCAGTAGTCATCAGAGACATTGACAAATGATTTTTGTAACGTATTTTTCGAAAATCAGAACACATACAGTACAATTGTCCCTGCTTTAAATAAATCAAGGTTGAATTCCCTACTGTTCGTAGCGTACATGCAAAGTTGAATTCAAGTTGTGAACCCTGTTGTCCGCAGTGTATATCGAAGGCAGTACTCGACACAACCATTGATGAATGCCCTTTTGTCTCAGTAAACAAAATCTGAGGATACAGTACAATTGTCTCTGCCTTAAATAAATCGAGAATTAATTTAATGTTGTCTGTAGTGCTTATGCACTTCTGGTATCAAATAGTGAACTCTGTTGATCGCAGTGTACATTTGAAGGCAGTACTCAGTACAGACATAAAGGAATGTTTTTTGTTGCATCATTTAACAACATTGTCTCGGCCTTACATAATTCAAGGCTAACTTCAATGCTGTCCGTGCTGTAGATGCAAAGCTGAATTCAAGTTGTGAACCCTGCTGTCCGCAGTGTAGGTCGAAGGCAGTAGTTGACACAGACATCGAGGAATGCTTTTTTGTCACAAACTTTAATCAAATCTGAGGACATAGTATAATTGTCTGTACCTTAAATAAATCGAGACTGAATTCAATGTTTTCTGTAGTGCTTATCCGAAACTGGTATCAAGTTGTAAACTCTACTGACCGCACTGTAGATCGAAGGTAGTAGTCAGCAAAGATATCGACGAAGAACTTTTGTCACTTATTTTAACAAAGTCTGAGCACATAGAGTACAATTGTCTCTGCCTTACATAAATCGAGGCTAACTTTAATGCTGTCCGTAGTGTACATCGAAAGGTGAATTCAAGTTGTGAACCTTGCTGTCCGCAGTGTAGATCGAAGGCAGTAGTAGACACAGATATCTAGGAATGCTTTTTTGTCTCATACTTTAACAAAATCTGACGACATAGTACAGTTGTCTCTGCCTTAAATAAATCAAGACTGAATTCAATGTTGTCTGTAGTGCTTATCCGCAACTGGTATCAAGTTGTAAACTCTACTGACCACACTGTAGATCGAAGGCAGTAGTGACCACAGATATAGACGAAGAATTTTTGTCACTTATTTTAACAAAGTCTGAGGATATAGAGTACAATTGTCTCTGCCTTACATAAATTACGGCTAACTTCAATGCTGTCCGTAGTGTAGATCCAAAGCTGAATTTAAGTTTTGAATCCTTCTGTCCGCACTGTAGATAGAAGGCGTAGTCGATACAAACATAATTCTGCGGTGGTGTGGCGCTGAGTTCAAAGGTGGCCTGTATCGAGGAGGCATGTGGTCATGGCGGCAGCCACGTGGCAGGGTGAGGACCTTCACTGTGGTGGAGTCTCTTCTCATTGCAGAAGTTAACCACGCCCAAGGCGTAGCCTAATTATTTATAGTTTATGCTGACGTTGTGTATGTTGGACCAGGCCACTCCGCTTCTGCTTCAAAAGGAAGGGGGAACACAGCTACATGACCGAAATATTCCCTAGTGTCTGAGATAATATGGTTACGTCCACTGTGCAGTACACTACACGTATCAATGGTATATCTACACACGGAAAAGTTTTTGGTTTCTATAGTCAATTGTGTATAGCATTTCACTGGTAGTCTTGGCGTTGTGTACATTATTGTTGATGTGCGAGTTCTTTCCCTTATACATACTTAGTTGCCACATCTCTGAACATTGAGCTGGTGTGCTGTTGAGGGGATATATTATTTTGGGAGGGTTGGTTGTCCTGTTTTGTGCTGCCTGTGAAGTAGTAGAGGGAGAGGGGTTAGTAGGGTGGTTGTAGTGGTGCTGGCGCTGGATATTGTGATTTTGGGGCCGATTAGGATGGCGGATGGATCGCCACCGCCATGCAGGTGGTGGCGATCCACGGGAAGACCGTCCGCCACTTTTTCACTGCAGCCGCCTTGCGACCGCGGCGGAAAAGGTCTAATATGGTGGCGGTGTCTATCAGACACCCCCAGCCATATTAGGATGTGCTGTGGGCAATGCCTTTCCGTTTGCCGCCACAAAAAGGCATAAGGTCTTTGCTTTGGGGGCTCATTGCGGGCCCCCAGGTTGAAGAGGAGGTGGGGTGCACATGGGGGGTACCTATGGTACCCCCGGCGTTTCAAAGTACAACATGGCAGGCACCGCGCGGTGCCTGTCATGTTGTGCTTTGAAATGCACAACATGCATGTTTAGCATTGCGGCTGGCGGTGCTTTCAGCATCTCCCGCCGCAATGCAAAAATGCGGGATGCACCCGCCACTGTGGCGGGTGCATCCTAATTCGAGGCACGGGACCTCCACCCCTGTGGCGGATGGTCCCATCCTCCGACTTTGTCCGTCCGCCATCCTAATTGACCCCTTTGTTTGGTGTCGGAAGTGTACAATTAGAACCTCTATCACATATTGCTCTTTAAATATGGGTGTGAGTTGGATATAATTCACGCAGTACATAGTCGACGTCCTTACATTAGTTACATTTTTATGTTAATTTGTTAGTGGTAAGTGGAACTATTGCCTGTTTTATTAGTTACCATTGCAGATTTGGTTTCTTGTTGAAAATATGGGGAAGTGTTCAACATTATAATTAGGAATTGTCATTTAAAAAACCTTTAAAATTCACTGAAAAAACCATAGGTTTCAGGCAGTTTATAGTTAGGAATTATCTTTCAAAAAACCTTTGAAATTCACTGAAAAAACCATAGGTTGCAGGCAGGTTATAGTTAGGAATTATCATTTAAAAAACCTTAGAAATTCATTGAAAAAAACCATAGGCTTCAGGAGTGGTATAGTTAGCTGGACATTACACTCATACAAAACCATTGAAA